>NC_134351.1:3600000-4200000 GCF_964195595.1 Calonectris borealis | reverse complement strand
GTCGCTGGACGTGGCCGGAGAAGGCACCGGGAAATCATTTCAGGGAGGAGGTCACCAGCACTCTGCATCACTGCCCGACTTCCACTGCGGCACTGGAGACCTCCGGCGTGGTCCACGTCTCCACCAGCAGTGAGCCGAAATGGGTTTCGAAACACACAGGCATGTGGATGCCCCTTCCACCTATTAGCACGTATAGACAGGCTCTATGCCAGCTGTGGGGGACAGCCGAGCCCCGAGGGGCACGCAGTGAGACCGCCACAAGCAAACGGTATCTCATTTGGCACAAAATCCCTCGATATAAAGTAAATGTGTAAAAAAAATGCTGGACCACAGCTGAACCCAAAGCATCCCAGGCCAGCATCCTGCTGCGGCTGCTCTGGCACCGGCACCTCTCAAAATAAAAGCTTGTGAGTTTTATTTTTATATTCTTCCTTCTCGTGCAAAGTATCTACTGAATGCTACAAGCATACAAGCAACACCTTATACACATCGCCTCTGATTGCCTCCATGACTCCTCCATGCACTCTTTATGCAGGAACAATTAAGCTTTGCTCAACTTTTCCATTAACCCAAGCAGCCCTTAGTCATGTCTAATGAACTAACAAGTTGGTTTTTTTTTTTTTTTTTTTAATCTGAGTCAAGACTCATGTCTGCCCAGCTCAGACACATGCAAAAGGTTCAATCCCTCAGTGCCTCGCAGTCAAACATCAGTCTGGCTGCTTCTTGTCCCTGCTCTGCAGAAGCTGAATGACTACATGAGATGGCAGACAGCTCAGAATTAGGTCCAGGATTTATCCCAGGAGTGTCTGGCTGTACAGAGACTGCAGGCACCCTTAGGATTAATTTATTAAAAGTATCCACCCAGAAAGCCTCTGCAGTCGGGTGGCAACCACATCGCATGGCTCTGCCACCACCAGATTCAGCGGTGTCTAATACCACTGCAGGTGTTTCCTCACTCAGGTCATCAGTAGGGTCTCTAGCAAGATATTTATTCTCAAGAAATCTAAGCATTTCAAATTCTTCCTAGCTGTCCATCAAATTTGACCCCCAGCCACCACATCATTCAAGAATTACTGGAGGGAGATACGCAGACAGAGAAAGAGCCAGGTCTCAGATTTGTTTCCTTGGAAGCCAGGCTAAAAAATGGTAGATGCAATCATGGATTTAATCAATCAATTGAACATGCAATCAATGCAAACACGGACAAGCATGATGTTAACAGACTTAATCCATTCCCTTTGCCACTCCAGCCACTGAAATAATCATCTGGAAAAAGTTAAGTCTAGACCAACCAAGGCAAAGCCACTAAGCTGAGCTCCCCAAAGCATTTGGTAAGAGGCAGGAGAGTTCGTCCTTTCTTTTACTATCTCAGGCTACCTGCAGTCTCAGGCAGGTGCCGCTATGCTCAGATCCACCGAGACAATTTTGCAGTGGCAGTGGTTAGGGATTCATTTGGAGCTTTGCTTTGTAAAGAAGCAAGCTTAATAAAATACGTGCAAGTCTCTGCATCTACATCTTTCAGTACGTCACCTGCCCAGGGCATCATCTGCACTCTAGTTTCAAAGGGAGCTGTGATGATAGGAAGTTATGAAGCTCATAAAGTCTTCATGAAAATGGGCGATCTCATCAAGCAAGAGCCGGTAAGCGACACCACTGCGAGAAAAGCTGCAATTTGAGCCTGACACCTGACCATTCCCAGCAGAAACCCTTTCCTCAGAGCTGCTACCAGCCCTGAGCCAGCTCCATCCCAACACCCTGCCCAGTAAGCCCCACACAGTATGAGCTACCAAGGGCAGACCAGATCTTCAAAGGATTTGCTCCTTCAAGCGTTGAACCCGATGCCCATGAGGATGCTTTACAGTAGCAGGCACTGGAGGTTGCCTTAGACAGGATCGTCTGCTGGCAGAGCAGAAACCAGCCCTTCATTAACAACTTGCGGCTATATTGGAAACATCGGGGTATAAACCAGAATAACTCAAGAAGAGATGGCCAAAAAGAGATGAAGAGCAGGTGATGCACCACACAACCTGACCAAACTCAGCAGCCTGAATTTCACCCCTTTCCTCTGCCTTACACCTATTTTACCCCGCTCTGATCCCCTCTCCCTCCATCCCTCTCCAATCTGCAGCGTGCAGCGACTGTAATTACGGTTCGCCTCGCTGCCGCACAGCCACACCACCACCAGGTACTTAACTTCTTTTAATCTTGCTTCATGTTTCAGTCCCTGCAGCCCACTCGTAATGTCTGCTACTCTTCTTCCATCACCCTCCGATTCATCAATAGCCATGTCAGACTTTGACCTCCAATTTTCTAACTGCTCAGCTAAACCACTCTGCCACTGGCCCCGTTCCTGCCTTTGTTAAAAACGAGGGGGGAGTCTCATTTGCTTTCTTATTTGATCATCGCTTCACTTCTGTGGTGTGCACTCTGCTTCCCCGTCTCGGAAACCCATCAACCAGCCCTGCTCGAGACTGGCGCTGGGGCTGTTGTTACCTTTAACGAGAGGAAATTATGGTTAATGCTTAATTTTAATTTTTTTTTTTTCCCCTCCTCTAATTTATTTTTTTTTAATGGCTTTCCCAGAAAAAGCAGCTTCGGCAGAGTGCTGCCACCTGAATGCTAATGAATGCTGAAGGGACCCGACGCGCCTGCCTCCCTGCCAGACATCAAATTGATTTTCAAATTGCTTTGATGACATAAGGTGCTTGCACAGTTTGGACCCCTGTGATTACCTGAGCGTTTATCTCAGTGGGCTTTTCCACTCGCCTGCTTTAAAATAACCCAGGCTGCTGGATTGGACCTTCGCGATGGTGGTTGTGGTCCCCCGGGCTGCTGCCAGCCCACAGGAGCCCCGGTCTCAATTTGGACAATTTGGATATGGCTCCTGGCTGAGCCCCAGCAAACGAGAGTGTGGAGGCCAATTTGCAGCTGAACCTCAACTACATCTTTAGCCCTTTGCTTTTGGAGGACAAAAAAAAACCCAGAGAGGTGGTAGATGCCCCATCCCTGGGAACATTCAAGGTCAGGTTGGACGGGGCTCTGAGCAACCTGATCTAGTTGAAGATGTCCCTGCCCATGGCAGGGGGTTGGACTAGATGAGCTTTAAAGGTCCCTTCCAATGCAAACCATTTTATGATTCTAAAATATGGATGGTTCAGTGCTAGGAAAGGGTCTTGGGTGTCTAAAGAAATTACAAAATAGATTTATCTTGGGGAAATTAGGCTGCTGTGTGTGGGCCAGGACAGCATCCAACCTACTGGCCAAAAGCGTGAGGATGAGGAAGGAAGGGCAATCAGGGAGCTAGAGGATGTGCTGAGGAGCCAGGAGGTCCCCACGGAGAAATATCAGAGCTCAGGCACACTCGTCCCTCCCTACAAAACACTCATCTTCTGAGTGGATACTGGATGGGAAGGAGGTGCGGCTGACAGAAGGGAAACATGATTTAGTGATGGCTGAGACCTCTCCTCCATCAGCAAAGACCCAAGCCGAGGAGGGAGGGGAACACAGCCTGCCAAAGGGAAATCTGAGCATCGCATTGGGCCAGGCGCCCGTTTTAGATCCATAGCAAAGGAAGGTGGCAAAAAATATGACCCTGGCCCATTTGTAGGATAGGTGAACACCCAGTATTTCATCGAGCCTCAATCCACTGCCTGGGGAGTGAAGACCAGGTCAACAACATTGCCGCAGCCAGAGGGATGTGAGATGGCCTCTGTGCCGGCTGCTATTAAGGAACTCAACAGAAAGAAAGGTGTAAATTGCTGCAGGCTGAACTCAGCCTCCGAATCAACGCGGATCAGAGACTGGGATAAGGGGGACTGAAGTAAAATACGAACCACTCACATTAACCTGTGGGTAACATAAGCAACGGCCCCAAAGATAGTATTTCTTCTATTCCCACGCACGGCTGTATCTCGGTACGCGCAACAGCTGGAACGCGAAAGGCTGGAGTGCGATTTATGGAGTGCTTTGTGACCCCGAGGGATGAGGGGAACAGCAGGATAGTATTTATTATTACTATTTTACATTAAAAGGAGTACGGCTTGTCGGTGGTTTACATTTCTGGGGCGCCTTTCATCTCAAAAGATAACAGAAGCATCCCACAGATAAGGGAGGGGTGAGCCAAAGCCTCACCACTGGCTCCACCCGGGCTGATATATATATATATATGTTAGGGACCAGAGAAATTCAAATCACCTCCTTTGAGCGCAGCCATTTCCAGTATCAGAAAATACCTTTCTCCCAAGACCTCTGAAACCCCGCCGTGCCCACATGAAGAAATAATCAGCATTTAGCAGCATTTCCCTCTCTGCTTTGTATTGCCACGCAGGCACTCTCCATTTGCGCTGTATAAACAAAAAAAAAAAAATCACAGGCACCCTAAATAGACTCGAGGGTGGGGTTTTTTTCAGCCAGACAAGCTATCACTCCTTTGGCACAGATGCTGCTGGGTTGGGAGAAGGGTATCTAAGACACAGGTTGCAAGGGAAAGCTCTGACCACCCCAAAGACACCGACTCGGTCCCCAAGCTGATGGATGGGAGATCCCAGCATCCACAAGTGCTTCACGCCTGCCCGTGGGTGTGTGGGAAGAGGATGATATTTGGGGAGATATCGCCAGCAGGTCGAGGGAGGTGAGTCTGCCCCTCTACTCTGCTCTGGTGAGACCCCCCCTGCAGTGCTGCGTCCAGCTCTGGGGTCCTCAGTACAGGAAAGACATGGACCTGTTGGAGAGGGTCCAGAGGAGGCCACAAAAACGATCTGAGGTCTGGAACACCTCTGCTATGAGGACAGGCTGAGAGAGTTGGGGTTGTTCAGCCTGGAGGAGAGAAGGCTCCGAGGAGACCTTATTGCGGCCTTTCAGTACTTAAAGGGGGCTTAGAAGAAAGATGGGGACGGACTTTTTAGTAGGGCCTGTAGCGACAGGACAAGGGGGAATGGTTTTAAACTAAAAGAGGGGAGATTCAGACTGGATAGAAGGAAGAAATGTTTTACGGTGAGGGTGGTGAAACGCTGGCACAGGTTGCCCAGAGAGGTGGTAGATGCCCCATCCCTGGAAACATTCAAGGTCAGGTTGGACGGGGCTCTGAGCAACCTGATTTGGTTGAAGATGCCCCTGCTCATGGCAGGGGGGGTTGGACTAGACGACTTTAAAGGTCCCTTCCAACCCAAACTATTCCACGATTCTATGATATCTCTCCCCACTGTGCCAAGTGGAGACATCTCCACCAGCAACCACCCGCAAACCCTGGTACTTGCACAAAACAGCCCCAGGGTGACAATTCAGCGTGTTTGCAGGATTAGGGCCATACCAGCTAAAGCAAAAGAAGAACAACCATGTACAGCAGGTATATTTTTACACCATTAGCTTCCCAGATCACTCCTAGACCCCATCCAAAGTTTGCTACCGATGCCGAAAGTCTCTTCATTGCCTAAAATGAATTTTGTCTTGCGCCCTGCAGCAAAGAGATCTACAAGTCGCCTTTTCCAGACGCAGTTGTTTCCAGTATGAGTAACAGAAAATGTGTTTCCCCACATATGGGCAACCATCTGAAAATCCTGCTACACCAACACATAGGCAGAACCAAGCAAATGTTTGGTGACATTTCCCTCTCGCCGTCTCGCTGTTAAATGAGCTTTTAAAAAAATCTTGCCTTGGTGCTAGTTAAGTCTATTTTGAAAGCACGAAAATCCTCCAGAGCTCAGCAGCAAAGATTGAAGCAAGTCGGGTAAAAGTAATGGGAGATGAGAAAATATAAACTCAAGCACCCCCCCTCTCCTCCAGCAAACAGCAACGCCTCGCTGTTAGCAATTAAAGAAACAAAAGCCACGGGGATGCTGCCATCACCCTGCACATGGTTATTCCCAAACCTCAGCTTTGGATGACAGCTACTAGACCCACGCTGTGCAAAATGTTCCTCCGGAGATTTGCGACCTCCATCTCGCACGTCGCGGCGTTGACAGCTCCGAGTTGCTGGTGGGCATTGGGATTTTCCAGCAATTCCAGTGGGATCGCTCACCCCTCCCCGCATCTTAACCTCCTCCGATTTGCTTTTGGGATGCTTTTTGGAAGCTTCGCCTGTTAATTAGGGTAAAGGAAGTCAGCGTGTCCACCCCTGCCCTCCAATGTCCTCAGCTCCTCCATTTGGGGATGCTGCCCTTGCAAAAAGCCCCCTCCAGTATTTCGGCGAGTGCAGGCTGCTCTCTGCCTCGCTGGAGCGACCGATAACACGACAGAGAATTGCAGCCCCCCTCCAGACTGCCAAAGGATGGCTTGAAGAGGGGGAAGAAAGAGTGCAAAGGACTTCATGCTCTGGTTTGGAAATTCAGCAGCATTTTCAGAGTCATTTCTGGATAATCCTGCTTTTTTTTTTTTAAATTTTTTTTTTATTTCATCTGTTTCCTTCCTATTGAATATTGGATCTCCAGAACCCAGAATAAAATTAGTAGGAGCTCAGTCAGATGCAAAACTTGCTTTTTTTCTTACTGATTCCTCTAACCGAGGGGAATGACTACGATAGAAAGGAGCTGAAGATGGGAACGAGCCAGGGGGCTGATCCTCAAAGATCAATTAAGCCTCTCGCATCCCTCATTTTGATGATGCTCCTCCCTGGGCACCAGCCGGCAGCATGATGCATCTCCTGCCCAAAACGCTAAGGAAAGAGCACACGTTATTGCCTGCAAAGAGGGTACATCACGACCAACGGCTTGCTGCAGTCCCCAGTGCGAGCGTGGTCTCATTCCACCACGGCTCGTGGTAACGAGCCCTGCCAAAGGAAAACATGTCCTGCATCACCAAGCTGCCCGCTGAGCCTACTCTCCATAAAAAGGAGCATCGCCCTGAAAAAATCACAGGGTTTGCTTTTAGGCAGGTAGGAAGATGGTGGTGAGAGAGGACAGGCAGCGCAGCGGCTTAGAATCAGAGAATCATCGAATGGTTTGGGTTGGAAGGAACCTTTAAAGGTCATCTAGTCCAACCTCCCTGCCATGGGCAGGGACATCTTCAACTAGATCAGAGCCCCGTCCAACCTGACCTTGGATGTTTCCAGGGATGGGGCATCTACCACCTCTCTGGGCTTGGTGGGCTCAGCTAGGATAAAGCTCCACGAGCTGTGGTGCCACCTCCCCAAGGTGCCTCATCATCTCCTCCAGCCCCGCAGTGATCCTGCAATAGCTTTTGCCACTGGGTTATGCAGGGCCTCGTCTGCTTTACCATGAAGCCCAGGATGGCCAACGTGGGCTGGGCTGCTGCATTGGGCACCATGGGCATCCTTACAGCCCCGCCAAGAAATCCTGTATTTAGGATCATCAGATGTTAAGGGGCTGTTCTACATATTCCTGCATGGGTTTTCAATCAGTGGCTTTCACCATTTCCAAACCAGGGCCCTCCGGGAGCTTGAAGGGGACAAATAATTAATTTTTTTTTATCCGGTGACATTTCCTATTTGTGCTAAAAGTAGGAGGAAAATGGCTTGGGTCAATGAGAAACAGATTTGGGGGGAAGGGAAAGGGGTTCAGTGACATGAAAAAAAAAAAAAAGAGTTTGCCACCCCTCCTTTGAATCAAAACAAAATGTCTTCGTTCACTACCAAGTCTTGTTTAACCTTTCCTCCTTCTAACTGCAAACTGCCATTTCCAAACAAAAAGTTGAAAAGCTTCATTGAGAAGATGTCAAAAAGGAAATGTTTTGGCATTTCCGAAATGACACATTTCATTTCGACATTTCAAATGAAATGCCTGGACATTAAAAATAAATTAACTCCCCCTGGGGATTTTCAACGTATCCAGTTGCCAAATTCAACTTAAGCTTATGAATAGTTCAGGCTTTCCCAAATTCAACTTTTGAATTAATTTACACTGGAAGTTCGGTTCGGTTTTGGTCCAGACTGTGATGCTGAGACCCTGCGATGCCCTTGTAGATGATCCGCCTCTGTACATTCCCAAAACTTGATCTCCAGCCAACATCGCAAGCCTAGAAATATTTACACCTTATGAAAATATTATATATGAAGAGAATGGGTTAGCCTATGACCCGACAACAGCCTCTCAAATTATTTTAACATGTGCTTCGCTCCTAATATACTGCTGTCATTCATGGGGATTAATGGTTGTTATTAATCACTCCATCTGAAGGCACGGAAGAAAACCTTCTCCCCATGCACAAGACAGAGGGAACATTATTTATTTGCTAGCACTAACATATAATAAAAACAATTTCTCAGGAGATTTCTCCTCACATACACAGATGACCATGTCAAGCCATGAGTGATTTGCAAGGCTTTGGAGGCATGACAAAACCAGCTGGCAATGACAACCAAGGTTATTGTCTCGCAACCCCTCTTCAGATGAGTAATACTCATGCAGATAGGCACATCCATCAACCAAAGGCCTTGGTGAAGGGTTTTGGGGACACAAGAGTGGTCACACCCATGCTTGCTTTCCACTAGGCTGGTGGTGGGACTCAGCAGAGCCCCCAGGCCAGCTGCAACGCTCACTAGGAACCTGGGCTGTCCGACACGATGGAGCTGCCTGCAACCACCATTCTAGAAGACACCACATTCACTGGTTTCGAGTCAGCTTGGATAGACAGTGGCTAAAGGAAAATGTGCACCATTAGGCTTTAATCCGTCACCATTCTGGTGTGACCTCCCTGAGGTCACTGACGGAGCAAAGTCAGTGAGTGAGTCAAGGCCAAGAGAACCTGTCCCCAGGCATCATCAGCAAGGTACCAACTTTTTCTGACAGCAAGAAATCAGAATATAGGGTCCCCTGCCATTAGCAACCTATTATCCCCAATTTGCTCTGATAGCTCAGGGGGGTGGTTTTTCCTGTTTTTACTTTTTAATGCTGTAATTTGCTCAGACTGAAAGCACTTAGCACCGAAGACAAAGCTGAGGACAGCCGACCAACCTGCCTAGCACAGACAACAAACTTCCACTCTCCTGGATTTCTAAAGGGTCTAACCCAAAATATCCTTGCACCCTCCATCGAGACCCTGAACAGGGCTACGGGAGGTCTGAAATACCGACTCTCCTCCAGCGCGAGCTTTGCATTGAACTGCACACTAAAGAGTAACTTACATGTTTATACGCCTTGCTTGCACAGCACGGTGCTTGTAGGCTGGAGGCTCAAGTTCCTTCTTTTGATTCACTCCTTGAGTGAGTCAAACTATTTATTTGAACTCGAATCCACATGAGGTGCAGAACAGCTCAGGCTTTGGCTCAATGCCAACTGCACTTCCATTGTCCATCATATAAAAGCAGGTATCCCGGCACGGTCATGGGAGGTATGAAATACAGAAGACGACAAAACACTGCTTTTATGAAACAGCTGCAGAAAAAAAAAATTAATGCAATAGAAAAAAAACGTAGATCTGTATTTCACTTTTCTCTCCTGTTGTCCTTTCTCTGGATCCCTTCACTTCTTGCCTTTTTGAGGTTAGCGGCAGAAGAACAAGCCTCTTCATATTCAGCCTTTTCTCCACTCTCTGCATTTCTGTATTTAATCCATGCCCTTCTGTAGATTTTTAACTTCCAATTCCTGAAGCTCAGCCAACACCCCTTATTAAAAGAAGGTGCCTCTTCACCTGCTGAACTACGACCAACAAAAAAAATTCAAAAGCAACCTCATGGGAAACACACAGCTCCTGGGAATACTCCTAAGGAGACTGCTCCTTTTCTCTGGACTCCTAAACTGAAAACCTCTTGGTATAAAGTCAGATCTGGGCTTTTCTTCAACAAGAATCCTCCAGCTGAAAATCAAGGCAGTGAAGGAAATACTCTTGAGCATGCCAGCGCGTGTTAGTACTGGACCAATGCACTAAGGTGGCATCTCCAAGACCTGGTGCACATGCACTCTTCGAGGCAAGATGCATTAAAGGTTCCTTGACTCTTTTCTGCAAGAATGAGTCCTGGCCTTGTTGATTGGCATGGCTAGTAATTTTGGTAACTATTTTGCTCACATAGAAGTACGTTCGGAAACATCCCATGCACGAGCAGCGACTTCCCAAAGGAGTAACGGTGAGGAAGAGCTCCAGGCTTTGGGAAAGAGGATCCTGGATACCTGACACGTTTTGAGATTTAAGGTATTATATAAATGTACGTTCTTGCAAGCAGTATCTGATGAGCTCTGTTCAAGATTACATCCAAAGAGCGACAGCCCCTATAGTATAATAGAGTAGAAATGGGCTCTAACAGGATATTTGGCTGTTATATTAGTATGAATCTGCTCAGTGGCTAAATTGTGGGAGGCTCATGAAAACTCTCTCTTTTCCCCACTGTATCAGTGAAAGGTCTTCAGAAATTTGCATCCAAACAAACGTGCTTTGTGAATAACGGGACCTTGCATGGGAGTGTAACTCTATTACCTCATTTGAGCCATTTTAGCCAAATTGTGCTTCCTCTTGGAAGAGCTGCCATTGGTGAGGAGAGATTGTTTGCAACTGCACATGCAACAAAAATGGACATTTTCAACTTCCACGACCTGTTTTTTTTTGTCATTTATTTCCAAAATACCTGCTGTCTGTCAGAATGATGCTTCTCCTTTGT
Source organism: Calonectris borealis (assembly GCF_964195595.1). Classification (NCBI taxonomy): domain Eukaryota; kingdom Metazoa; phylum Chordata; class Aves; order Procellariiformes; family Procellariidae; genus Calonectris; species Calonectris borealis. Next base: position 4,189,457 of record NC_134351.1, on the reverse strand, counting down.
CAGAGCCTATAACCATCGCTCAAAGCCCATGGTATCTTACAAAGGTTCAGTGGAAAATGAGAGGAAAAACTCCCAGGGTAGATATCTGAAGCTTTCCTTTGAGGAGAGGGAGTGGATTAACTGAAACAAAAATAAATAAGCTCTAAGGTCCCAGCTCACCGCTGGTATGAGTGGGTGCAAATCCCAACACAGAGCCAAGACCACATCCACGTCATCTCTCTGAAGGAAGCAGGATTATCGCTGCGGGAAATACTGAGCACACATTAGGATGTAGGGAAGAGTGCTTTAATCACTAGACCGACAAGGGGCAAAATAGTCACTAAAATTAAGGTGGGACAGCCCTAGGGCAGTTTGGTGAAGAGGAAAACCAAGAAACAGTTATCCTGGATCTATGCCCCATTGTTTCCCCAGCTTTTTTCTACGTCTGCATCCATTCGCCCGTCTCATCACACAAGGTGAGCTCTTCAGGATGCTGATTGCATTTTGCTCCTTGCACAGCACCTAGCTCCCTGAGCCTGGAGTCCTAACTACTGCCAGGACGTATCTCCAGCAAAGAGGCTGGCCTCCCATCATCTATCGCCTTCCCACCCCAAAATTTAACACCGGTTTTCCTCTGCTTCACACCAAGCTCTGTATCTCAAGTCATTCAATGCAATCCCATTCCACTGTTATCACTAACACTGGTATAACCAAAGCATAAAAAAGGAGAGAGAAATAGAGACGGAGAGAGAGAGATCCCCCTCCAGCATATATCTGAACAAGTACCATTTGTATGCCTCTAGACCAGCAGTAAGATATCTGCCAGTTGAAGAAGGGACACGCAAAATGACAGCGTGCTAGGTTTTTAAGGGCAAAAAAAAAGGGGAAAACCATGGCCGCAATACAAGCAACTACTTTGCAAGCTACTTAAGACAGATTAAAACATAAGGACAGCTTCTTGGTTGGCCTCTGCCTGCAGTAGACCAGCAATGGACTTGAACAAGACCCTGGTTGCACTTGAGGTCTGATGCATTTAGGGAAGATGCATGTTGTCCCTGAAAGTCCCTGCCACCCCAGGCACAGCAAACACTGTCACGGACACCCTTTGGCTCTCCTGGTTCCTAAATTTACTAGAAAGATTAAGCAAAGCTGTACTTCCCAGCAATAAAATGCTCCTTCGATGGCACCACTGGAGACCCCACTCACGCATTAATTCAGGGGCTGCCCATTACCTATTAATTAGAGGACACCATTATGCAAATAATGAAAATTAATTAAGCCCTCACTTATTAATCTAAACCAGTCTCTTCCTTGCTGTTCTCGAATACACCCCTGGCAAGCAGCTACAATTTTTTTAATCATAAAAGTGACAACCTATGAGCTGATGCTTCTTTAAAGGATGTTTTTAATATCACAATAAAATAAAATAAAGTAAAACAGCCTTGTCTCCCAAGTGGGCCAGCAATAACGAGATGTTAACCCAATCTCCCCCAGCCTGCTGGGTTGAGAGAGATGGGAGGTTTCCTTCCCAGAAACCTCATCCTTCTCCCAGGAGGCTGCTGCTCCCCATTGGGCGTATCTGGGCACCAACAGTCCTGGCTAGATGTTTCTCTGAGCAGCCCATCACCATTGAGCCTGACACTGCAGCAGCCAGCTTGACCACAGCCCAGAAGGACAGAGGGACCTGCTGTGGGGCATCAGGAGGCTCCAGTTATCACTGCAAGTTCACCGAGCGGGGACCGATGTGACCTGGCTCTGGGCAGCACATGAGAGGTTTCTTGCCACCAGGAATGATCCCAAGGAGCAGAAGAGGGGTATTTATGCCTCACTTCGCTATGTGCATTTTTGTTTGGTTGTTTTCTTTCCTAAACCCATTACGACCTCATGAATTAATTTACTTTCTGAATTTCTTGGCAGTTTCTTCATTAAAGACGATGACTGCAAGTTATAACCAACAAATGAATGCTTCAGCATTTTGCTGAAGTGCTACGGGTTCATGCAGGACCCATACCTCCCTAAGCTTGGATCTCACTGGCTGAACGTCCAGGACTTGAACGTCCAGGCAGATGTTTACAGAGTTGAGACCATTTCTGGGGGCCTTCTGGAGGTGGCAACGTCAGAGGTCGCCACTTGTACTTGCCGGATGAAAAGATGTAGCTTTTCCTGAGCTCTTCACGGCAATGATCTCTTCTAGCCAACAGCTAGAGGACAGCGGTCGTACAGGTATGTTGTACCATCTACAGTCCTCCTCTCTTCCCCACACAAGATCTCCTGCGTAGAGAGGATCCTGGCAGGGATCTCGTCATGGCTCAGTGACAGCCATGTGATCATATTTTAAGCACAAGTCCTCCTCTGCATGCCAGTTTTCTGTCCCATTTTCACTCCTATCGCTCCAAATTTCATGTGGGATTAATGAGCGCGCAGTTCAACGAGGTAAGACCCCCTCAAGGTACAGTTTAATGAGAGGACTTCACCAGACTTCTCTGATGTCTGAGCTCATCCCAGACAGCCAAGTCTCCAGGCCAGGGTCTGGTGCACAGCTCATTCAGGACCACTGGAAGTCCACCCTGTCCGGTTTACAGATGGGAGGTTCCTTCAGAAACCCCTCTTTGGCCAGAAGAAACAGGTCCCTGACCCAGGGCCAGCCAGCATGGCTGAGCTCCACGGGGCAGTGAGCCCGCAGGTGAAAGGACCTCTCAGACAGATGGTCTCGTTGAAGGTGCACAGGTTGACCCAGCAAGGTCTAAGGATTGACATTTGCCATACAGAAGACATGCAAGGGAACACGGAGAAGGGAGAGTGAAGACCTAGTGACCAACTCCATCTCCACACACAATGTTCTTAAGCAATGGTTCTGCGAACCTCAGGGAATGGTCTTGAGGTTGGATGCGGTGTCTTACAAAGAGATGAGCCGAGGAAGGCACCGAACCACCATTTGGGGGTGTACTGCATATTCAACATTAACCCATCCAGGGGACAGTCCTGGAGCAGGATGCCCGTGACGTGGTCTGCTCCAGTCTGAAGTCCCAGGTTATCCTGGAAGCTATTTCATCTTCTCTTCAGACCGAAAGTATCCACACGGGAAATCAGTGGGCAGTAGCTCACCCGGTGATTGCTCCCTGTGGATCAGCCTTCAGATGAACGTGTCATCCACTGTGCCAGATCTCAATGACGGCGACGTGCTCTGAACTTGGAGCCTCTCTCACACCTACTAAGCAATTTAAATCTAACCCCCTTTACTCTCCCCACCGCACAATTTCAGCCAAAAGCAAGGAAAACCCTGATTTTAACGGCTCACTGCAAAGTCTCACTGCCCGGTCTGTACCCTTACTCCTCCTCGTGGTTTCACCATCTCATTTCCCACTTGCACAGCTAAAACTTTAAGCAACTACAGCTTAAAGGGTACGATACCCTCACGAGCCTTTCTGCCTCCGATCAGCTTGCAAGGGTGAACGGCTGCGCGGAGGAGAATGCATAATTGCATCCCTCTTCTTCCTTCTCCGACAGCCATATATCTGCATTCCCTAACAGCAACCTGTCTTTGCGGGGAGCAGACGGTGCCTCCTAAACCACAGCCTTCAAGGCAACCTCCCGAGACGCAGCATCTCCTCTGACTGCCAGGTGGCTTTTCTTGCTTGCATGTGTTTTACATTACGCTGCAGACCTGCAACACAACTCCGAGACCATCTTTAAGAGCTGTACTTACCGTCATCGCTGCAAATTGCCCTTCGGCTCCCGTTTTTCCCCTTGCATTTCTTTTCCCTACCAGACAAGGTGCTGTGCACCTCGTTTTTCCCAGGCTGTGTGTGCAAAGCCAGGGCACGGCACACAGGGCTGGGCGCGCTCTACATCGCCGCTCGCCGCGACGATGTCATCGGCCGCCAATGTGAAGGACAGAGGCTAGACGCCTTGTTTTGCAGTTCTTGATGTGACTCAGAACAGCCTCAGAATTACGCTTGGAAGAAGTGATTAAAAACCCTGACTACTCCTCCATTACCATGCACGGGTGACACTCCCAGCAGCACCAATCGCAGCGGCACCCTTGTAAATGACAGCAAAATTAGAGCTGCTGCCTGATGAGGATGACTTACACCAGCAGCACCGAGAGCTGGGACTCCCCCAGACTTCTTTCCTCTTAACCTGGGATAAACCCCGGGTGTGTGGAGATGGGAATAAGGGCTTGGAAAACCCATCGATGGGAGGGGAACAATCCAGTCTGTATTTAATGATGTTCTGAACCCCGGCACGCAGTCATCACCTGCAAAAAACCTTCTCTGAGATGCCAGCCTCCTCCAGGCAATAGCTATTTGGAGAAACCTTCCCAGGCACTGCAGGCATTTTGAAATGGAGGTGCCCAGACCCTTGATCATATTTTATATCTATCTCAAGCATTAAAATATGCAGCTTGGATTTCCTTGGTAGGGAGGGAATCCTGGTGGGAAGAAGGAAACAGGATTTCAGTGGAGGAAATGGAGAGCAGAGGAAAGTTTTGAAGGGGAAGGGAGGAGGGCTTTTGACTAAAAGCAAAAATTATAGCAAAAACAACTTGTCCAGATGGTCTCCTGGAGATTCGGGGCCCTGAAACGCCAATGCAAAGCTGGCAGCCGCTTTGCTGCGTCAGAGCCCAGGCGAGAGCTTTGCACGCCAACCCTCAGAAGACCAGGAGAGAAGTCAACACCGGGGCTTTGGCTTTTCCCAGCGAGTGCTGGGCACGGCTCTGAGCCCAAAGGAGGCTGCTGCAGCCCTTCGTTCACAAGGCTGGGAAGAACGGCAAGGGAAGGGGTGTCCGGCAGCACAGCCTGCCTGCAGGCATCACCTGGCAGGGCAAGGAGAGAGCCAGGGCTGCTCTGGACCCCGCTGCCAGAGCACTTACTGGCCACGTTGTTTGCTCTCTGCAACAGAAAACCTGCCCTGATACGAGTTTAAATGCATTTAAGTGGCTATGTCCGATGGCAGTGCAGGAACACGCTCGCCTCCTGCTCAGCCACCCATGATGTGGAGCAGCCACCTCCACCTGCAGATGAGGAAAGAGCTGGAGCATCAGAAAGACCTGCACGATGCACCCTCAGCGATCTGTGATCGGTAGTACATGGACGTCAGTTGACTTTACAAATCACTATCACAAGGGGTAGATGGCAAATTCCCCTACATTTTTCTGGGAAGCTCCACGCTGTCACAGCCCCACTCTTCCAGGTGCCTCATAAACTTCCCAGAGCTTGGGAAAAAAGTATCATCTCTGCTCCCCCAGATGGGAAAAAGAGCACGGGAATTCAATTAGCAGATAAACATGCTTAAGCCTGCATACACGGGTAGTCCCACATAGGATTAACTCATGGGCTTCACATCTGAGGACCAGGTCCACAGGGCTTCCAGCCCTTATTTAGGTACCCATCAAAGTCAAGTTCATGTATATTGGTCTGGAGTCACTCAGCCAAGGTCACACGCTGAGTCTGAGCAGAACTCACACCATGGAAGTCACTAAGAAATGAATTGTGAAGATCCCACAGAGGTTTTAAAAGGGAGAATAAAACCTCTCTCCCTCTCAGACCTGAACTACTTTGCATTAATCCAAGCCCGTTCTGCTCTAAAACATCAACTTGCCCATCAAGCAGTTGGATCTCAAGCCTTGCCTTTTTCTCGTTAGCAGAAACAAACACCAACACAAAATTCAGCTCAAGCCTCCCAGCAGATGCAGCTGAGCTGTGTGCTCCTCCCTCGTGCTGCCCAGTCCATACCCCACATCCTCTCTTTCTGAAGCCATTCCCATCTACTGCCAGCTGGATCGTACTGGATGATGCTGCTATATCCTGGTGGGATGGACACTCCTTGGCTATAGTTTGGGTTAACTGGATGACCAGCAGTCCAAGGTTCCCTGGCTCTTTTTCACTGCCAAAAAACTCTTTCACTGACCTCTTTCCTTCCAGCTGATTATCCCACCCATGCAAATTCGTCACTGCCTTCTATAAAGTTTGCAAAGGTCAAAATAACAAACGTTGGGGTCCCTTGTATTAGAGAAGAAGAGGAAAATCCAAGCCATCTGTTATTTTGAACTTTGCGTCTATTTTGTGCAAGTTTTATGAGGCAGCAATCTAAAAGTCTGGATAGTTAGTGCAAATCAGGGCCATTTCACTGCAGACCTTCTGATGTCTCCCTCCTTAAGGAGAAGATCTTAAGAACCACAACAACTTGCAGCCTACTGGCTTTGGGCATCGGCTGAATGTTGTGTCATTACAATTCACTGTCCATATTACAGAGAGGTCCAGAGACCTAGCCAAGAGGGCATATTATCATGCTAGGTGAGCTACTAATGTCTCACTTGCAACATCAAAGACAATCCCTGCCCGAGAAAACCAAAGAGATGCTCCACAGACAAGGCAGTGGAAACACAAAATCTGGAGTGACCTGCTGTGGTCACCCAGGCAGGTAGTGGCCGAACCAGGGAAACACCCAGGTGTCCCCCCAGGGGTACCCCACCTCCTGGGATGAATTCTAGTCCTCAACGTCAGCTTTTTGCTACCTGTCCTCACTTTACTTCCTCCCCCAAGTTGACCTGTGGGTAGATACCTGTTCTGCAGCAAGCGTGGAGATCAGCAGGGTTCCCAGCTGCAGACAAAAGCTGACCGCTGCCAAGACCCAGGAGGAATCATAGGATAGTTTGGGTTGGAAGGGACCTTTAAAGGCCATCTAGTCCAACTCCCCTGCAGTGAGCAGGGACATCTTCAACTAGATCAGGTTGCTCAGAGCCCCGTCCAACCTGACCTTGAATGTTCCCAGGGATGGGGCATCTACCACCTCTCTGGGCAACCTGTGCCAGTGTTTCACCACCCCCATCGTAAAAAATGTCTTCCTTATATCTAGTCTGAGGAAGCGATGGAACACGTCTCTGGAGCAGCAGCTTCCCCGATGATGGGTCTTGACCCAACCCTGCAGAGCTGCCAGGGCAGCGATGGCCAAAGCCCAACACCCTCTTGCTTACGAATGTCAAGCACTCTGCCCTCCCTGCCTGCTCCAGCTTGCAGGCAGCTGCCTTCCCTCACCCTTCGCTCACCACCCACCACTTCCTTCTCCCTCTCCCTTCCCCTTTTCTTTGCTACCAAAATTCCTCATCCCTGCGCATCCGTTGACCCCAGGGTCACCCTGCCACCACCTCCAGAAGGAAGCCCAGCCTCAAGCCATCTCTTCAAAGACGACTTCACATTCAGGCCTCCCTTCTGCACCTTTCCTTGTACCCCTGCCTTCCTCAACCCCCCTTAGCTCATGTCCTCAAAGGCCACTCCTCTGCCCAAAGAAAACCTGTATGAAGGTTAATGGTCATCAGGCATCGCCAAGACCGACGCAAACAAGCACCAAGCTGCCCGACGTCCTGTGCAAACCGATGGATGCAAATATTGCATGTGGAGCAACAGGGATCGACCTGTTGGGCTTCCCATGTCGGGGACAGAGCACAGCATCGAAGAGGAGCCCAGCACCAGCCCCAAGCCCACCTCTGGAGCCCTTCTCAGACAGGGAAGACTCATCCTTGAGCAGAAGGGATGGGGAACACACCAACATCTTGTCTTCAGTCCCCTACAAGCCAAGCTGATCTCAGCAAGCTCCAGCACGTGCCAGAGGGATGCATAATGGTCTTTGCTCTGGGATAATGATCTGGCATAGAGTACAAAAACATGGGCACGTGTGTGAGGGCGTGTGTGCACGCGTGCTTGTCTGTGCACTCACGGGGAGCTGGAAGGGCAGCCACCTCGCTGCATGCTTCGGGGCAGCCCTGCATCAGATGTCACCGCGCGATCCTGTGTCCAAAGAGCCGTGGTGACATTGCTTTGTCACCACGTCAGGTTAACGCCGACATCACGTTATTTCCCCCCCGCAGTGCAGCACTGTCTCTGCAGACCTGAACGAACACCGTTTGCCTCTCTGTTGTCACGTTGTGCAACCATCTCCTCCCAGACTTGTACCGGCATCATCCCGTCTCCTCCAACACCGAGCACAGCCCTGCCTGCACATCAATCCAAACCAGCTCCAACGTCTTCATCACCCCATTCTGTCTTTCTACCTTTCCTCTTAGGCACCACAAAATGGGCAATAGCCTTGAAATTATGACTATAATTACAGTTTAGTGGGTCTTAAATGTAGCAGAGAAAGACAGTCCTTCTCTTCATGACATTCCCGGTACAACATAACACAACAAATGACCCAAGGGAAGTCTATGTTTTAATGTGCCCATGATGGGGTTTCTCAGTGCTTACCGTCTACTGCCAAAATTTGGGCTGCTCACCAAGTTTGCGTCGCTACCCGGGCACACATCCTCATCGGCTGTACACGAGGAGTCCTCCAAAATCCACCTGCTCTTATGAATATTTCTGGCTTTCCACTTAAAGAGGGCTATGTTCGTTTTCTATCTAAAAAAAAATAAAATAAAAATTAGAGAGTGGACAGGCAGTTAGGAATTTCTGAGGTTTGACAGTCCGTAATCAGAGACAAACTTGACTGAAATAGAAGTTGTCTTTGCAGGAAACAAACCCCTGAACTGTTCTTCATTCATTTTTAGCAAGCAAACCAGGTGAGCACAGCCAACTGCTAGTTATCTTCTGAGTCACGGGAAACAGCACCCAAAACACATGCCTTGCCCAAAGCTTTGGAGGACTAAAAAAAAAAAAATTATGCAAATTATTTGAGGCAAGTCTTGGGGCTTGCAAATTCCCTGTGAAATCTGGGCTTTGGATAACCAGGAGCTCCAGGGCTGAGGTCAGGCTGCACTAAGAGCACCTGCACTTAGTAATGCATCATTGACCGAATTCTGCTTGGGGCATCAAAGCCCCACAGACGTCACCGGCTGCACAGTCTGGCCCAGTAACCCATAATTTCTCCGTAATCAGAAGCATCAGGGTGAGAGTTTTAGTGGCCATACATAATGCATGTCTTCTGGCATTCCTGGAGAAGCGGAAGATGAGCACCACAGCCGGCAGGGCTGGCCGCAACACCAAAAAATTGGACACCCGAATAACCAAGAAGAGCTCCAAGTGCCCCCTACGATCCCGAAGGCAGTTGGGAGCATATCGTCCCCTCTATCCCTGCTCTCCCACCATATCCCAGCTCTTTTCCACACTCCCCATGCAGCAGCCACACATGGATTGTTTCATCGTGGCTGGTACCTATGTGCTGGTGGACCAGCCAACTGCTGCCCCTTGGCACGGAGGAGGGCCGAGCATCTTCCTCACATACATCCCCTCTCTGTCATACAGTATGGAAAAAGCTTATTGAGTAGCTCATCAGCTACAAGCACGATAAAGTACTTCAGGCATGACGCGCCCCACACTCAAAGGTCTCCGTGGTAGTTTGAGAGCACCCTATGCAGTTGCTCCCTTGCAGCCTGTTGCTGCTACTTTCCTTTCCATTCCCGCTGCCAGTTCACCATCAACCTCCTCTTCACCATCTCAGCTAGTTTCCTGCTCTCCAGCCTCCAGTACTCCTCCCCAGATATCGGATCTAGTCTTCACCCCAGCTGTGACCCTTCCTCCTTATCCCCACATCCAGTGACGCTGCTTTTATCCCCTTTTCCCTCTATTTTCCCTTGCGTGTTCTTCCCCAGCCCTTTCTGATCCCTCCCTTCCTGCACCCTTGGTCCTTCCCTAAAAATCCCAGTAAGTTTTGCACATCCCTGGAAACCCCTGAGAGCATCTTATACCAAGTTTTACTCAATCCCAAAACACTCTTCTCGCTGAAACCCATAATAAACCCACTCCACTGTGGGCAATCACTCCCGTTAGCTCTTGTGGCTTTCAGGAAAGAGATTTCCTCCCCTGGACGCCCATGGGTGGGTGTCACACCAGGGCCAAAGCTCTACCCGGTCCCCTCCACATGCATGATCACACCTCCACCAAGATCCTCCACCAGCACAGGAGCCAGACAGGGAGCACGTACGGGGGAGTCCCGCCTTCGTTTTATATCAAAAGATGCAGGAGTTGGACCAGAAACCGTCCTCCTGGCCAGGTCCAGCCTCCTCCTGCCTACTCGGGGCACTAACTGCGATGCCACCATGTCACGCTTCGCTCTCTTGGCCATACCATGGTGAAGCGGAAGCTGCTGCTCCTTCAAAAGGTCCCCTTTGCTGTCAACCAAGGATGCTCGTTGTGGCAGCTGCCACCCAAGCGGCAGCAGGAGCCATCTGCCGGAAAAAGGCAGGGAAGAGGCCAATAAAACTTCCCAGAAATGGGAGTTAGATCCTGCTGCCACCAAAATATCTGGGTTTCCCTGGGAGGAGAGCTCTCCACCCGGCACGGAGGAGCACAATCACATAAATATCAGCCCTGATTGAACTGTACAGGGCATGACATTTACCTCCAGGATGTAACCTTTGAATACATCTCCTGCAAGTGATTAGCGCTGAGCACACTCCGTGCCATTTAGCCATCACCGCTGAATGATGATCAGATTAAGTCATGACAGAGCTGAGGAAAAACGTGTGAACACAGTATGTGGAGAGCACCAGCCAGCGCTTCCCAGCCCGACCACAAGTGAAGAACAATGGTGGGAGCAAGGAGAGCATCAAGATATGAGTTTGCTTAAGCAGAGCAGACCAGGCAATCAACATCGAGCAACGTTTGCTACAGCAAATCCCGCAAACAAACTAAGGGAAAGATCTTCTGACAACCCCCTCGGGCTGTAAGCCTCAGCACATCTGGGAGAAGTTCAGCGGACGGCGAGTCAAGGAGACAAGGGCGGACAGCAGGCAAGCATCACGAGCAGCACAAATTGGGACCCATCAGAAAACCTTCGTAAGAACTGGTTTCCTACAGAAAACTGGATCTCCGACAACGGTCCTTTTTGCATAACTTGCAACACTGCTCAGGAGACCCGTTTTCTAAATTTTTACTAAAAATTGAGGTTGGAGAGTAAGACTAATGTATCTCAACCCTCGCTAAGAATACATCTATCTGCTCAGAGGATGGGAAACCAGCCCATTCGCAGGCCACAAACCCCCCATCACCCGCGTTTTCCACTGCTCTGCTCTGAACCTGTCAGGCATCGGACACCTCTTCTGCAAATCCCACTCCGGCAGCAAATGACGAGCCCCACGCATCGACTGGGGTGCAGGACCCTGGAATGATCTCAGTCAGGTCGTGTGTCATTGCTTGGGCGGTTTGCATAAACGATTGATGGGGGCCCCAGCAGCAGAAGGGGATTTCAGAGAGAAAAACCCAGCGACAGACCTTCAGCTTGAATAATCTTCACCAGGCTGCCACTGCCACCAGCCAAGGACCTTCTCCTAGGCTACGGGGCCACCACTAGCTCTTTCCTTGCACGTTCCTCACCAGTCTCAAGACTGGAGAGGTTTATGGACACAAACACCTCTGGCCTCCCAGCAAAGTTGAGCTTTGGGATATGCACCCTGCAGCAACATCTCCAGAAGACCCTGGGAACACATGTCCTTCACCCAGCTCCACATCCTGAGGTACAAGCACCCCATTCACATAAAATACAGCCTCAAGTCCAAAAATCATACCATTACCTAAACCCTCCACCCCACACACACTCAGTAGATCACACAGATCCCTCTCCAGGGCATGTTTGGTACTGGGCTATAGAGGGTTAAACTTTATGGCCTCAAAAATAGCATTTTAAACCCAAAAAAGGAGGCGGAGGGGAGGGACAACGTGCCATCCCCCAAGCCGTGCGCTCCTATATTCAGGGAAATCTCACCCAAATTCTTATATAAACCAACCCACGTCCCCAGGCGCACCGAGAAAATGAAAATAAAATCTAAGAAAATGAAAATAAAAACTACCTCCTGCAATCCGACAGTCCCCGGGTCAGTTGCTGTACGTCCTCGGGAGTTTTTGGGGAGGACACCTCCACATCAGCAAATAATCGACCGTATTGAAACGACTGTGCCCCATCTTCTGCCTGCAAACGCTCCGGCTGGTGGTTTTTTTTTTTCCTACAGCGGTTTGACTCAGAGGTCTGGCCAGACTCACAGCTCTCAAATTCGTTTAATAAATCATCTCCTCACCACGCCCAGAAGCAAAAGGCAAATCTGTGTCTCCCAGGCACCTGCTGATTGGACTAACGTGCCTCTTGCTAATTACCCCGCGAGGAAGAGTATGGCTCGAGTGACGTGTTTATGAAGATAAATATTTTAACTTCACAGTTAGCGCTGTAAACTCATTCCAGCCAGAGCGCCTCTTAAGTTGATTCCAGGAGAAAATGCCTCGATAATTTTTTTTTTTTTTTTTTTAAAGGCTATGAAATATTAATTTCGGTGAAATACGTAGCATGTCTTTCAGGTGCAATTAGTAGCTGCTGGTGGAGGAAAAAAAGCTCGCTGGTGAAGCCCAGGGAAGGGATGGGAGTGTTTTCTCCCCTCGGCAGAGGGAATGCAGCGCTCTGCCCTATCTAATCTCACTATAGCAACGGGAAGACCTTGGCAACCCTGATCTTTACAGTTATTAAGATGGGAGCGGGAAGAGTCGGGAGCGCAGCGCCGAGGGATGCTTGACCGAGAAGCTGAACTGGTTCCTACCGAGGAAATAAAGTGCCCTGTCTCGCTCAGGGGTGATAGAGGGTCTGCCAAGCTCTTGGATGGGTGGCAGTCCAAGGTTGGCTCCCCAAAACTTTCTTGTGGTGCATTTTTTTGTGGACAGAGATGCCGAAGAGGAGACGTGCATCTCCCCATCACACCCTGGAGAAGGATCTCCAGGTCCTGCTGCTTGTACCTGTTGGAGCAGGTCCAGAGGAGGCCACAAAAATGATCAGGGGGATGGAACACCTCTGCTATGAGGACAGGCTGAGAGTTGGGGTTGTTCAGCCTGGAGAAGAGAAGGCTCCGGGGAGACCTTATTGCGGCCTTTCAGTACTTAGAGGGGACTTAGAAGAAAGATGGGGACAGACTTTTTAGTAGGGCCTGGAGCGATAGGACAAGGGGGAGTGGTTTTAAACTAAAAGAGGGGAGATTCAGACCGGATAGAAGGAAGAAATTCTTTACGATGAGGGTGGTGAAACCCTGGCACAGGTTGCCCAGAGAGGTGGTAGATGGCCCATCCCTGGGAACATTCAAGGTCAGGTTGGACGGGGCTCTGAGCAACCTGGTCTAGTTGAAGATGTCCCTGCTCCTTGCAGGGGGGTTGGACTAGACGACTTCAAAGGTCCCTTCCAACCCAAACCATTCTGTGATTCTATGATTCCCCAAAGTCCCAAGAAGAAGACGCTGCACTTGGGACCAGGGGCCAACCCTGCAGCCAGATGCTCTCCCTCAGCCCCCCTGATCTCAGCCCCAGCTTCAGCCACGAGGATGTGCCCAGACGGGACAGGGACAAGGAGGCTCCCCCGCGACTGCCACCCAGCTTGAGGCTGCCAGCAACCTGCACCGCTGCCATGTCAGCACCTTCGGAGATCGTTCGCTCGCTCTCGGCTCTCGCCAGGATGATTCACCCACAAATGCAAAGGTGCAGAGCGCTCAGATCAGCTCGTTGCAAAATATTACATCTTGGTGACTGCCTGGCCCAGAGCCACTTCAGTCCTGGGCTCCTAGACAGCGGGGACAGCCCCAGGGCTAACCTGGCTGCCACCAACTCCTGGCCATAGCTTGGTCCCACCTGGACAGAGCAGTATTTGCTGTAATACTTCTCCCCTGTCAAAGAGGGATAGTTTACTAAGACCTCCTTAACAGCCCTGCACCACCCTATAAAAGGGGACTTCAAGCTGCCAGGTTCTCCAAAACCAGACCCTGCAGCTCACAGACCAGCCCTGAACATCTCCCACCTGCACTGCTCCACCATCTCACTGTGACGGCACCCACCAGAACAGACTACTGACTCAGGGAGGACTGGCTGGGGACCCTGCAAGGCTAAATTACTACTACTACTATTCAGACTGCTAGTAGGATAATAATAATAATCCATACTAAACTTCCAAGGTAGCATAAGTCAGCCTTTTTGGTGGCAGAAGATGTGTTTGTCTCTAGCACGACTCTTCTGGGCACCCTGAAGTCACAGGACCACGTTCCTCCCACTGCTCAGTCCACTACCATGGTTTCCACCCAAACCTAGCTGTTTCTTTCCGTTCCAGCATCTGGATTAGCCCAAAGAAGTTTCTCCACCAACCTCTGAAACACTGTCCCACAACCCAACCCTACCGTAGGTGCACATCCCCAACCCGTAGCAGCCAGGACAGCCCTTGCTGCTCCACACTACCTTCCGCTCCCCACCAAGACTTTCCCACCACTAAAGTCCCCGGCTGACTCCCAGCCACACTCCTCATGATCCCATCTCTAACTCCCCCAGGGCTTTACCAGCATTACAAGATAAAGTAGGCCAGTTCCAGATGGGATTACGTGCTGCTGGTCATTTTTTCCTCCAAAGAAGAGAGGAAGCCCCCACCACTTCAGTTAGCCAACGCTGGGCACCAGTGCAGCCTGGTAGACACGTAGCTCTGTACTCAGAGCACTGCTCCCTCTCACTCCCCCAGTCCTTGGGGGCAAATAAACGATAGCGCTGGAAATGTAAATCTTTCAGCAGCTGGGAGGAAAGCTGCCAAGGAGGTTTTGAAGGCCTGGTAGCTTTGGGCCATGGAAAGCATGGGGTCTACAGTGTTTAAATACCATTACGAAGGAAGGAGCAGCAGGAAAAGAGGTTAGATTAGATAAAGCAATTGTGATTTCACTCAAGAAGGGAGATGGTGTAGAAAACTTAAATATATGATTCCTATCCCTCAGCCAGCTCTTCAGATGGTGTATATTAGCCAAGCTCCACGGAGCTCTGCTGATAGTCACCCGCCGAGGGCTGGATCCGAGTCTCTAGGACTCTTCTGAGCATTTGACATCATTTTTGCTTGCTTTTATTTTTGACTGGGCTGGAAAGTACCTCAATCAAAACACACCGTGCCCTTTACCGCACATTAAAACTGAGAGCTATCGGAGACAAATGTCAAAATTTTAATAACGGGCTAGATCCTCATCTGGTCAAAAACAGCACCCTGCCACCCTCCCTGTGTCCCCTCCATCCAGGCAGGGATCACAGCTGCCAGCGAGGTGCCAGTCCCTACGCTGGCTGTCCAGTGGTGGGAATTTGGGGGGGCTGCCAGGTAGGATGGCAGCGGTGAGTAAATCAAAATACAGCGAGACGGTGTGTCATCCTAACAGCCTGTTTCAGCCTCAGACACCCGCCAGCGTTAGATACCGGGAGGCTCTTTATCTTGTCACCGGTGACTAAGAGCATCCATGGCATGACGGTACCACAAAAATACAGGTGATGGAAAATGGCCCTTTTCCAAGGAGGATGGATCTTTTATTACGTTCTGTTTATCTCCTATATTACTGAAGAGAAAGCCATGAAGCATGCGATCCTTTTAGGTTCTCTGAATCCACTTAGATTTTATCTCCAGAGCTTGAGCTCTCCAGGAATGAAATAGCTGCAAGACACAACGTGGGTGAAACGAAATCAAATAGAGAGTCTCCAACATGAAAGGCAAACTAAAAGGATGACAGCACTAGTTATACAGAGGGAGAAATAAGGAGGAAAGGAAATTAAAAGCAATTAAAGGGAATTAATTAGAAGGTATGATGGAACTATGAAAGAGGAAAAACAGCTATGCAGAGTTCACTAAATACCCCAAACTTTTAATTGTTGCACTTGGAACTGCAAGCCCTGGAGGTTCAAAACCCCTCTGGCAGTTTCTAAACAAAATTCCCATGGCTTAAACAAATTACTTCTTTGCCTCTAAGTCTGCATGGCGGACAAGTTTCTGAGCTTCTCCTTCAAACCATGAAGGTAGAAGCGCGTCCTGCTCTCTCCTTCACTTCACTGGCCAAAGTGGACAACCCACGCCAGCATCTGACACCACGAGTTGGGGCTTCAAGTAGAGCGTTGACGCTGTTGCCCCAAGAGTTCGGCTGAATTATTTGCACCTACCCAATGTTCCTGGTAGGGTTTTCAAAGGGCCCTGGGGGTGGTGGGGCCACTGTCTGCGCTTGAAATTACCAGGATGAGACCAGCCACTGGGTTAGTCCCAGGGGAGACGGCTATCAGCTGGAGAATCTCGTCTTTCATCGAAATGCACTGCCTACATTTCCCAGTAAAATCTAACAGTTCTTTTCATGGGATCATAGAATGGTTTTCATTGGAAGGGACCTTAAAGATCATCTAGTTCCAACCCCCCCTGCCATGGGCAGGGAGATCTTCAACTAGATCAGGTTGTTCAGAGCCCCATCCAACCTGGCCCCGAATGCTTCCAGGGAGGGGGCATCCACAACTTCTTTAGGCAACCTGTTCCAGTGCCTCACCACCCTCACAGTAAAGAATTTCTTAATATCTAATCTAAATCTACCCTCTTTCTGTTTAAAACCTGCTCATCATCCCCAGTTCTGAACTGGAATGAGGACCTAAATCAAAACATTGCCATGAAGAGGGCTGTGGAGAGCAGGAGCTCCCAGTCTCTCCAGGTCTTGCCTTTGCCAACCGCCTTGGCTTTAACCATGAGAAGTAAGGAAGTCCCCTACGGAGATCAAAACGTCCTTTATTAAGGGAATAGTGTTGATGGCTGGGAGAAACGACAAGAGGTCATAAAAAAAGCAGGCAGACACTGTTTATCTTGGCCTCCTGGATACGTATTATTTTCCTGGGATGCAAGCTCCGTCCCCACGCCGAAGGCAAGGATGCACGAAATGGAGACGGGGCCGCCTTGCCAACGCGGGGTTTGTTTCGGAAGAAACTCCTCACCCGGCATTTCCGTGCGGGAAGGAGACGGTAGGGCAGCAAAGCTGGAGCTGCCGGACAGTGCTTGGAAAGCAACAGCCAGATCCTTCAAGCTTGGGGTGCGTGCATGGTGTCCCTGCAGCGCTCCTAAAAATCCATATGGGGAGATGGGCAAGGTCTAAAGCTCCTTATGGTCTTCCCATCTTCTCCATCCATACATACCACGCTCATCTCTATCAGCTACAAGGCAGGTCATGTATAGAAATAGGAACTGTGCAAAAGGCTCCACCTCCATCCCCTACACCAACAGCAGCCCTGCTGCCAACCTCTGCCCCGGCCATTGCTGCCGTCTTCAGAGACCCACAAAGCCTCGATTGTGTTTAATTAAGTGACCACACGCTGATTTACACAACAATAACCCTGTTTCCAAACATGAGGGCTTCAAGCAGCTTGCCCCAGTGACAGAACCACACTGTTCCTATGAAAGTGAGAACTTCATTATCAGTTACCTATTACAATTCAGAATTAAAAAAATATCTTTTTTTTTTTTAAAGGCACAGCTAATGTGACATGAAAAATCACTCATTTTCAACCCAAGCCTAGGGAGGAATTTTCTTTTTTTTTTTTTCTTGAAAGACAGACTGTTTCATGCTTTGAAGTTAATTATAACTATTTTGCTTTATACATCACTTGCTCAGGAAGTTATGAGCCTTCCAGATCTCCCTGGTTTATTTGGTACCGAGACAGACCGAGGTTTGAAAGTCACAGCTGTCACAGCCCCAGCCTCCATTAGGAAGATTAATCTTCCCCGAGATGCATCTATGGAAAGATCTGAATCACAGGGTTGGATCCTGCTGTTGGTTATGCGGCATCAACAGAATTGCATGAAGGAGAGGAAAAGCAAAGCTGGGCTGGTAAGCATCAAACCTCCTGCCGTGGGACCGGACGGGAGCAAGGCAGTAGAAAATCAGCTTTTTGGGACATTTCAGCAGAATATTTATGCCTCATGTGGCAAAGCAGAGCCCTGCTCCAGTGCTGGGTGTGCCAGGCACCGGGGCAAGTCAATAACTGATTAATAGCAATAATCAAACTGTGAATGGAAAAGGCAATGGAGCATCTACCAGTGGTCATGCCTACGTGGTGGGATGGGAAAGCTTCAGCTGCTGGTCCCTGGGGATGCTCATGGAGACCCACTGCTGCTCTGGGGTGTGCCATGGCACGTATCGCAGCCTCCTTCCCTAAATTAGGGGAACCTCCCGATTCCCCAGTGCTAAACGGACTCAAATAACGAAGCGGTGAAGCAACAGCCCATCCCACAGCAAACACCGGGCACTGCTGGGACAAGCAGCTTGCAAACAAGCCCCTGCAAACAGCCTGCACCTCCTTTTTCCCCCCCGCTTGCCCTCCATCCACAGGAGCAAAATAATTTCGCTTTGGGCTTTTAATTAAAAGAGAAGAGCGTCTAACGCATTGAATCAGAGTCATGCCATCCTTCCCGAGCGCTGCATTGAGAACACAGGCGGCACCTACATGGGAGAAATACGTTTACGCTGCCAGATCACAGGCCAATTCAAAGCAAAGCCTGAAGAGTCACCAGGTAGTTCTTAGATACTCCTACACACACAGACACCAAAGGGACAGAAGAAACTGCCTGGCAGGGGAGGAACTGGAACCGCTCCAAGTGAAGGGCTGCACTCCTGGTGGAGTTGGTACTGAGAGGCACCAGTGTGCAAAGCCTCCTGCCTGGCTCTGCTGGCTGCGACTTGCAGGCAAATATAACCGAGAACGGGTTTTCTGCCGGTACAGAACCCGCTGGTGGGTTTTCTAGGTGCACCTCAAAGGCAGAGAACTTTCAACAACGGCCATGCTGAAAACTGGGGAGAGAATCATGAGTGGTGAGGTTCCGCTCTAGGTTAGTGCAAGAAGAGCATCACCACTGCAAAGCCTGGTCTCGAAATGTGCGTGGAAAGAGCTGGTGGTCTTCAACCAGCTGCAAGCTGCTGCAACGAGGCTTTGGGGGACGTATGCCTGTTTTGGTTGGGGTTTTCTGCTTGCTAAGTTAGGCTGCTTTGTGAATTATCCTGTCTCCTCCAGGGACCCAGGTCAGGAGCCCATGAGTTACAACTCAGCTGCACCTGCAGCAAACACTGCTGAATTCAGAAGGTGCAGGGAGATGCTGGCCTTTAATTTGAGGAACCTGCAATGGATTAACATTACCTTTTCCTTAGAAAAGCCGTGGAATTCAGCTTACAAATTAAAAGGTAGCAGCTGATAAGCGATTAGCATACACTTTCCACTGCATGAGGCCGTCATCGACAAAATAACTATAAAACATTTTTTTTAAAGCACAGTCTCTACAGAATTATTCTGCCTCTGGGCTCCATTGAGTTTGCAGCGGCCTGTATTTGTTTCCCAACCGAGACAATTGCAAGTTAAGTGTTAGCTGGTGTTGTTGCTGCTACAGGGACTGTGCAGCTAAATAATTCAGTAACTAATTACTGTTTAACAATATCACTCCCCATCATTTCAGCAGCGATCTGGCACGCAGGCCAAGAGACTCCAGCAAAAAGGGGTCTGCAAGAAGCCTTCGTTTGATGTAAAGATATCGACTTATGCACTTCTGTGCAATATACAACTTATTGACCGAAAGACAAGGTATTCGGCGCATTTTGTCACCTGCTAAATGAGAGCTGTAATGAATTGGTGCTTGCCTCTAGGTCACTCGTTTGATTGCCACCTAAGCAAACTGGTGATGGCAAAAGGTCCTGCCCATGGGATGGCTCCTTGGCGAAACGAGCTGCTGATCAGCTCAAGAGAAATAGAAAGCAGGACAGCCTAACGCTGATTCGGGGCCCGGATCAGGATATCTGGATTTCTCTCTCGTCCCCAAAATGTATGAGACACCACCGTATTTGATGCTTTCACCATCAGGGCCACCCCACCGAGCCAGCTCTCCAGCTCAGATTCACTCCATTAAGGATCCAGTCCTCCCAGTCTGCCTCTGTGCCTGGATTGGGACCCAAAAATGCAGCTGCTCTCATTTTTAAAGCCTCATCCATACACAGCGTGCATGACCAGCTGCCCTCTTGGCTACGAGACAGGAGCTTATTTAAGGGCTGAACCTGATCTTCTTCGTGCAGGGCATCACCAGAGCTCACCCAGCCCATCTCCATCACTGCAGCTCGGCAGAGAAACATGCCCAGTTTTTAAAGATATCCCTCCTGCCTACTCGGTTCCTTGCCTGTGTGGCTTTAAAGCTTTCTTCTGCACAGCTATAAAAGGGTGTGAGAAAACTTGGAAAGGAAACCCTGGGTGGTACAGACAACTGGAACAAGGAGCAATCTGTGCCCGGGGCAGGGGAGGGGGTGGCAGAGCCCACGGTGCCACGCTGAATAGCTGCTGGGGAGGAAATGACACACCGCACTATCCTGCTTTTGTCCAGGGGCGAGACCAAAACGCTCCAGAAAAAAAAACAAAAAGGGATTATTCTGGCTTGTGCCGCTCCCTCCTCTCCCCTCCGCCCCCGAGCAGGCTATGGGCGACCGCCTCCACGTCCTCGCTCCTACGGACCACAGGGCATCATGGCCTGAGCAGCATCTGGTTTGGTTTAGCACCAGGCTTGTACTTTTATGCTCCCCAGGTTTCTCCCTGCTTGTTGCTTTTTAATGAGGAATTATGGCCACGAAGCCACCCGGCGCTGGGTTTTGCTGGCTGGCAAAGCCAGGGCACGGGAACGCCCTGCTCTGCTGCTCCTCGCAGCAAGCTGCCAGCGAAATGCCGCGGGCAGGGAGAAGCGGGCAGTGTCCTCCAGCCCTGCCCGCGCTGCCCTTGCGCGAGGTGCCACCGAGCACGCCGGCCGTGGTCCCCACGCTGGTGGTTCTCCCCAAGCCCCCTCTGCCAAAGGGCTGTGATTACAGCAGAGCGCCAGCTGCGCTTACCCAAAAAATAAAGACTTAAAAACTTTTCACTCCCGTCATTCCAAAGAAAAGCTCGAAAACACGGTGTTTTCCAATGCCCCACCACTGGCCATGAGGTCCATTCTTACCTCTGCTGCGCCCCACACTCAGGGATGTCCTCTCATGCTCCCCCATCTCAGCCACCCCTCCATCAGCCTCGTGCTGTGGGGCTTCCCCAGAGTCCATCACCAGGATGATCCCCTCCCCACCTGCCCATGGGCTCCTCTCCTCCCTCCCCACAGCTGAGGCTCATCCTCCAGCCACCTCCAGGTCAGATCCTTCACCTGTAGCTCATGAGCCTCATCTCCCAAATGCCCAACCACCCTTTGAAGGCCCACCCCATGGTATCACACATTTTTTTCCATATCTCTCTTCTTCCTATTGTTTTGGTATCTCACCCATCATGTCCTCCTCTGTAATGGGTCCAGAGCTCACGCTTTATTCCTCACCCAAAACTATCTCCATGTCTGGGCCACCTTTCACTCCTCTCTTCAGGTATAATGAAAACAAGCAAGGCACAAATGCCATTTTCTTATAAATTAAGGTAAGAAGCCTCCCCTGAAAGGAACCCAAAATCTCTATCGCTGCTGGATGGTACATCTTATTAAAAACAAAACCTCAGAGGAACCCCAACTAAACAACCCAACTGATATTCCTCTGTACTAATGGAGGAGTTGGAGGGACAGTGAGGACAATTAGGCTGAACAGGGTGGAAAGGTTTCTGCTGAGCCCAGGACAACTCCCTGGCTCTCTACTCATCACACTGCAACTCAAAAATCTCCTGCTTAGATTTAGTTGCCAGCACATCCAAGGCTTGGTCCAGCCTCAGTCCAGGTACTCAAAGCTTATGGTGGGGAAAAGACACCAGGGTGCAGAAAAAGCTGCCTGCAGACATCTGGTTTTGTCTGGAGACACAGGGCACCCTCATCCAGGGCACTCTCTCCATGCATGGGACCTCCTGGGGCAGAGCAGAGCTGCCCAGACCTAGAAGACAGCACCGATCACCGCTTCCCAGGCTTTACCCAAGACCATGAGCACACCCTGCCAAGCACTGGGCACAGAAGAGAAGCCACTGAGTCCATCTTCAGCTGGTGCCAAACATCACAGCGTGCCTTCAGCCCGAAGCAGTGCTGAGCCCAGCTCAGGGTCTGCTCTCCCTCTACAGACACCAATGCTTCTCTGCCTGCTCCAGCCATAAAACTCTCTGCCCACCCCTGGACTGGCTGGGGCCCTCAGTGCTAGAAGCTGCAAAGAGAAAAAAATCAAAATTATCAATTGCAGCAGACATTTCTAAGTCACGTTTTTCTTCTTCCGCATGTCGGAGCTTGCTCCTCTTTAAGGCATTTTTATCTCAGCTCCTTGACACAGGATGGGGCTCTCCCTCCATCTTGCAGAAAAGAGAGACCACAGCACCTCCTGCATCCCACGGACCCACGTCCCATCCCCGCCTGCACCCAGCGCCAGCTCTCAGAGCCACCCAGCAACCCGGGGCCGCGCACAGCCAAGCGCGGCTGCCTCGCACGGCGGCAGCTCCCTGTTAACAGGACTCCAGCTAATTAGGCTACGTCCACGTAAGCCACGATAACTACAGCAATGCTATGCCCGAGTGACCTGCCCCGGTCATGGAAGATGCCTGCAGGAGAGCAAGACACCCTGCACAGGCTTCTCGGGCACCTCCTAAAACCCAAAGCTTCCAACTTTGCTCCTCTTTCAAATAAGGATTTCTAAACTTTCACATCAGAATGATAAACAATAAAGCCAGATCTCCACCCCCATCCTTAGTTTAATATAAACTGGAAGACCGTGGGCTTTGCAAAACTGGGCAGTGAGTTGGATGATGGAAATGGTCTGGCTTTTTTCCAGAGCATCTGTTTCTGCAAGGTTAATGTGCAAGCCCACCACTGCCCCCATCTCCACCAGCAAAGTGGAGGGTGGGCTGGGAGCAAGCCCAGAGGATTGCTTTTGGTGCCTTTGTCCGGTCTGACTGAGCCTTAGTGAGCTACAGCCTTTTTGCAAACCAAAACTAGAGGCAGAAGAAGGTCAGAAATGGTGCAGATGTCTCAGGTGAGGTCACACCAGCCTGCACAAGGTCACCTTACTGAGTACGCCTCAGCGAGGTGAACACCAAATGAAGATTGAAGATCTGCCACTTCCACATGGATCTTCCCCAAGAGGGGCTGCAAACCTCCCCCACGGGGCTCCGCAGCGCTCAGCCTGGATTCAGGAGGATTCCCTTTTCCTTTTGCCCTCCCTGAAGACTCATCTTGAGCATCTCCAGCTCCAAAGAAGAGCAAAACCTGACCACTGTCCCTCCAGAAAATGGTAGCAAGCGGAGGCACCGGCAGAGCCCCCTTCCCAAGCCCAACCACACACCAAAGCCACCTACCACAATCCTCCCGCTGGCATCCATCCCTCATCCATGGAGAAAAGCTGCTCCATGCAGATATGCCACCTTCTTTACATTCCTAATGAATTATTATTGATAACCTATGTAGCTGGCCAGCCAACCTGCCGAGCCTGTGGCAGAGCCTCCTCTTGTCCAGCTGAAGGATCTGATCTGGAGGTGGCTAGATGTTCAGCTGAAGGATCTGATCTGGAGGTGGCTAGATGTTCAGCTGAAGGATCTGATCTGGAGGTGGCTAGATGTTCAGCTGAAGGATCTGATCTGGAGGTGGCTAGATGTTCAGCTGAAGGATCTGACCTGGAGGTGGCTGGAGGATGAGCCTCAGCTGTGGGGAGGGAGGAGAGGAGCCCATCAGCAGGTGGGGAGGGGATCATCCTGGTGATGGACTCTGGGGAAGCCGCACAGCACGAGGCTGATGTGATGGAGGGGTGGCTGAGATGGGGGAGCAGGAGAGGACATGCCTGAACGTGGGGCGCAGCAAGAGGGGAAGATTTAGCCCTCCGGGTCACCTCAATCACCTGGGTGTCCCCCGGGACCTGAGCCACCAGACGCTCATCAGCCACCTCAGCCACCCAAGGCACCGCCGGCCCCGGGGCCAGCGCGATGCGGGGAGCCCTGGGGAAGCATAGAAAGGCTGCATGGAGCTGCCTGCTTCAGATTGCACTGTCTGCACATTTGCATATTTGGAAAGGCATAAAACCATCCCCTAATACTAACAAAAAAGAGCTGAAGAGCAAAAGAGAAGTGCAACTGCAAATATTTTGGGGGTGCGCGTCCCATGCTTAACCCACCACGGTGGCTGCCAAAAACCACAAGGACGTTCCCATCCCCAGGAGCTCATGGTAGAGCAGGAGAGGAGGCAGAGCAGGCAAGGAAAAGGTGTCCAGCAGTGGTATCCAATGCAGCAGAAAAATGGTTTGTGATTTTTTTTTACAAGCCACACCTGCACATCGTCCACCCATTCGTTCCCCTCCAGACTCATCCAAACACTCACTACTTGCAAGACGCTTCCCAATAAGGATCAACTTTGTTAAGAAAAAGAATAGAGCCCTAGGCAAAATTAGCTTTTTGTCTCCCAAGCAGGCAATTATCTCTTGCAAAACTATGTAAGTCTAAAATGCAGGAGAGGCAATATTAAGCTTTACTAAAATGGTGCCTTTAAAGTACAAATTGCTGCAACGTAAAAATAACTTGGGGGATCTGCAGCCGTGGAAAACTGGGACTACTTTTTCTTTTATAGTTTCCAGGCATACGGGGCTCCAGCAGAGATGACCCTAAAAAATCACAATTACAGATATATTACATACAGCACCCCATTTTTACATTATTTTAGAGGAGGTGCAAATGAACTGCTTCCCCGTTCCTCCTGAAGCCCCTAGATATGCTCTAAATACGACCAAGCAATCTGGATTCCCAAGGTATACCTGTAGTATATGTAAAACATAAACCAAACTGCAACATATATCTAATATATAGTGGCGTGATGTGGCTAAAAATGTTCTTAAGGGTTTATCTGGGACTGCCTACAGAAGAAAACCCTGATGTTCCTACCTACATGGCAACCTGGGCATGCTAGATGAATATCAAAGCATCTTCATTGCCCACCATCAATACACATAGCTATTAAGTAGACAGATGCAGACAGAGATTAGGAAACATTTTTGGAGATCATTAGGACAGCCCTTGTAAAGGCACAAGCTTTGGGATGCAATGAACTGAAAGGCAAAACAGAGACTTGAGATTTACATCCCAGATGGAGCGTGAAGCAATAACGGTGGTTCTGGATAGCACAGGCAGCAAACTGCGTCTAATGCGACTTCTTCAGACAGGCAAAGCAGGCGGGAACGAAGCAGGCACAGGTCTATGCAGATTCCAGCCATGACACACTCGGCAGAGATTAGAAAGTGTAAGTGCTTTCTAAAGAACAAAAAAAAACACCCCTTTGGTCATTAGCTCAATTATTTTCATATGAAAAAAGAAAATAAGCCGCATCTCCTAGAACAGTTTCAGGGATGCCCCTCCTGCATGTCTGCTCTCCCCCACAACCATCAAAAGAACCAAGCTAAAGGTGAAGCAGTTTTCCAGGGGCAGGGAAGCACACAGCTCTGGAAATCTGGAAAAATGGATTCCTTCTCACGCCCGAGCACGTCACACCCTCGACCTCTCCTGCCACCGGGGTCACCAGCATGTCCCCATCCAGGAGCACAGCTGGCATGAAACCATCCCAGCATTTTGCAGGAAACGCTCCACATAAATGCCTGCACAAAACGAATGCAAAATTATGCAGCTGATTTGCATGTGTAATTACTATGAATTAGTATGCAATTGGCCAATTAGATGCCCTTCCTGCATGCATGCCGTTTCTAAATTCAGGCCTCATCATGGAGCGATCTCCTGGTTTGATAAGCGGTCCAGCCGATGGGCTGTCTCCAAGTTCTGCTCCCAACCTCAAGATCATCCTCCAGCTCCTTCGTGGGCTTCCATCACAAGTACAGGCTAAAAACATTTACTGATCCCAAACAGCCTTCAATAAATTCACAGGATTTTATCTGTAAGGGACCTCTGAGATGACCTAACCTCACCCCAACCTGAAGAGCGGAGCTTCACAAAGCCCACGTGTGACATTTGAGCTAAAGCAGGTTTTTCAAGAAGACACCCGATCCTGAACTAAAGATGATGGAGAACCCATCCCATCCCTACGCAAGCAGCCTGCCTGGAAGTTTATACAACATTTGGCACATCCAGTTAAAAGATGCAATGGAAATGCTTTTACTACTCGTCCACAGTGCACGTGCTCCGAGGACTGAGAGGGTATCGGGGAGGACCAGCCATCCCCACCGACTTGGAGGCAGCACGTTTCTTCAAACTCCTTTTTCATCTGCAACCTGGCGGAGTCCAGCCAGGGAAAAATAACAAAGGAAAAGAGCCTCCCAACAAGCCTAGTTTGAAGCCATCCCTGTGCGGGACCAGGTGGGCTCCACGGATTTGAGGTAACAGAGAGCAGGTCCCTCTCCTGGGGCTGGGGACCCCAGTGACAAGCAGCCACTCTTCCAGGCAGAGCTTCTTCCCCTCTGGTGACTGCAGAGGTCTGGAGTTCATCACGGAAAGAGGAGCCTGGCGTGCTATGAAGCCCATTTTGGGGAGCCTGGGGGCCAGCAGGGGAGTGTGGCCATGCCGGACCCTGTTGGCTGTGCAGCACTTTCCTATTCCTGGGGAGGAGGAGGAGGAGGAGGAGGACAGGAGCACCAGGGAATGACTAAGTCCCATTAACAGCACCGGGGTTGCCAAGCAACTAGGAGGCACTGGCGAGAGACGATAGGGACCAGGGCCAAAATTGCAGCGGCACCGAGACCACCGGGACGAGTTGGGCGAGAGGAGGCTCGACACCGTACAGTGGTTAACCCCCACGCACCCGCCGGCCGCTCCTCCACCCGAAATCAGGCCCCCGAAGTCCACCTCATGAAGGATGCTCATGCAGCAGGACCACCTGTGAAGGCAAGGACGCCCTACTCATGCCACCAAGGAAGACATCACCACCTCATGCAGGGTGGGGTGAAGGGGAGCATTATATCCCAAAAATCATGCCACCAGCACCCCGATCCCCCACGCTTGCTCCCCGCACCTCGGTCCCTTTTATCCGGCACCCCTGGGCAGCAACAATGGAAAGTTACCGCCGATCTCCCCTTCGACCCCGCGCCAGCTCTTGCCAAAACAGAGGAAACTCGCTCAAGACTGGAAGGTGAGTTTAATTTCCTCCTCTGATTTTGTTTCTTTTTTGGGGGGGAGGGTGATTTATTTATTCCTTTTCAATGCCTTCACCTGCCTTTGAGCTATGCCTCCCAGAAGAGGAGCATCCCAACAGCACACTCATCCACAGCTGCTCGAGGAAGGGAGGCTCGGCGCTTGGCACAGCAGCATCCTCCCCAATTGCTCCTGTTTCAAAATCATAAGTGCCTTTTTCTTCTATTCCTCCCTCCCCAAAACCAAGCGATCCTGCAGTTCAGCTTGGCCACAGGACAAATAGCTCCAATATTGCATGGGTTTTTTCCCAGTTCTGCAGCAAGCGCATCTCGGGGAAGCGGTCCGGGTCCGATACGGATCACGGTGTGAAGAGCCCCTCAGCATCACCAGCCCCGAGATGCCACCACCCTAAGCTCGTCCACAGCCAGGGCTGATGGCAATTTGCTCCGGGGCTTTGCTAATGGCTCTGACGTGTCTAAAGGAGTCCCAGGTCTGCAGTTAGCTGTTGGTGCAAATAAGGTGACTTCCGAAGCTACATCAGCGACTGCTGTGAAGACACCGTCCTCCTCCTCCCTGCTTCTCCCTAGACCGACGCACGTCTAAAACACGCTGTGTTTTAACGCAATAGTTTTTCTACCTCTTGCTTTCAGCTGCAATTGCAAGCTCCAAGTAAGAACAAATAGGTATTTTACAAGGATGGCTGGGCATTTCTTTATAATTCAAAGCCCGATAAAGATAACGGACTTAGAAAAACCCCGGTCGCACAGCCCCGGAGAAGGTCTGCTCCTGAAATCAATGGACTAGCCAGGCGAATAAAATCACTCACACTTGGAAGTGTTGCGAGCTCAGTCCATAATAAAAGACATAAAAAAGCATCAAAAAATAACATAGGCAGTGCTGCAGGAGTACATATGTACACGTACAGACGAAGCTGCTGAAGTGGGATACTCAGGTTGCATCAACATCACAAAAAATGAGGTTAACACCCTTTTTTTCATATTTTGAAGGGGAATCATAAAATGAGTTATTTGTAAACTGACACTAAATTAATTTACAAGTTGATGTTTATTTTGTGAAGCCCATCATTACTATTGGTTGCTTTAAATTGACAACCTGAACCCAGTAAATTCCTGCATCTTCGTATTAATTGCACATTATCAAAGGGCTGATATATAGCCTTATCATTTGAAATGGTGATCGTTAAAGAAACCCTGCTGCTTGTTTCCCACTTATAATTTCACATGGCATCTCTATGCTTCTCAACAGGCTGGCCAAGAAGTGTTTGTCTGCTTGGGGAAAAAAAAAAAAGATGCAAAAACAGAATATCGGGGATTAATTTAATAAATCCAGGGCACCAACCAACACCAGGTCCGTACCAATGCCTGATGCCTTTGGATTGAAGAGAAGACCAAGGTCTCCAATACCAAATTCTAGCCCCAAAAAGAAACTCCAAGCTGCAAACACCCAAAAAAGGACTATTTATAAAGGCAAGGCTGACAAGCGGGGCACTGCCGGCAGACAGCAATGCAATAACAACGCTGCCTGCAAATCCCCGCTGAGCAACTTCAGTGACTATCATCAGTCATGTTTCTCTTCTCCTCTATTTAATTGACAATCAAGATGCTTAAAAGCGACAATGAATACCTCAAATGTTTTCTGTTGCATCCCTCTCAGTGTCACCATGATTGACTTTTGGAACTTAATTCTCAAGCTGCAAACAGTCACCGATTTTGGTGAATCTTCTGGACTTTAACCTCAAGCTCATTGCTGACCTAGCTGAGGTCGCTGTGCTCCTGCCCACCCTTTTTTGGTTTTACTTTGATCGTGTGTTCGTCATAGAGCAAGGCAACCTAAAAATAAATCCCCCAAAGGGATTTATATTTAAAAGTTGCCAATGGCTTCTTACTCGTATCCCCGTGCCAAGGTATAACATGCTCTACAGAAGGGCTCGTCTTCGTTGCAGTCATGGAGTTCATCACCTGCCAATTAGCTTGAGGTCCATACATTTGCTAATGCTGATTTGGTTACTCCCATCAGATTTGATCAAGCATGCAAATCTTCAGGTCTTACGCTAGGCAAAGCCTGGAGAAAGGCGAAGGCCTGAGCCAATAAATAAATAAAAACATCATTTTTGGATTAAACTGAAAAAAGAGGGCAAGAAGTAAACTTTTCTCCTCCCTCCCAACCTCCTCCTCTGCTGCGTGTTGTTAAACTGGGTACAATGAGAAGGTTCAGATAGCATTGGAAAGGCTCCTTCCACCGGGAACAGAGCCCATGAGGTCCTTCAGGGCCAAAGGCCATCTTGCAGACTGGTGAATCTCATCTGCACCAGACCCAAAATCTGCAAGAAGTAGCCGCAACAGGTTGAGAGACACCACTTTCCTCAGCAAATCAGTACCCTGTAAGGTTACATAGGACTTTCAAGAGCATCATTCACTCCACAACCCGAAAGGACGCATGTCCCTCTTGGGGGTGCTTGGCTGGTAGAGGTGACAACTTTCAGATAAGCCATAAAGCTGCTGGTTTTGCCCACTGGAAGACATAAATAAAATGTCCATGTCATGTTCATAGGCGGTGTCCTGGACAGTTTCCAACAGGGTTCATCCTATTTGTGGACCCAAATTTTCCCTGCAGCTCCAAGTGGAGGCAGTAATTCTGCATTTCAGGTCCTGAACCCTGGTGTAGTTTTGTTATTAAACAGTTGATGCTGTCTTGAAGCCTGGGAGCAACGTTTTATGTGCATGTGAGAGTTTATAGAACATTTGGGTGTCATTTCTGATGAATGGCCCTGCATAAATGTTAGATCTCCAACCCGTTGCTCTTGCAAATACCATTTTTTTTTTCTTATTTATTTGTATTGCGGTAATTCATTCAGGTGCCAACCATGACTGAGGCCATTCTATCGATATGCAGCCTGACAGCAGCAGCGAGAGACAGCACCGGCTCTACAGACCACACAGGAGAAAAGGAAGCATCATGGCTAACGTTTCACAGGTGGGGAATGGAGGTGAATCCTGACGATGTCCCCAAATCGCAAGGAAAACCCCAAGCAAAATGAACAGAAGGAGAACCCCGGTCCCCAGAGCACCCATCTAAGCATTTAACCAGAAGAGGACCACAGAAGCCCCATCTCAGGCAGAACAAGGAGTCTCAGATAGACCTTTCATACTGAGATGCATGTCCCACCAAAACACCTAGACATGACAAGAGCAAATAAAGGCCATCAGCTCATGCCTCTGCAAAGCCAGACCCAGATAAAGCTGTCCTAGCTGGAACAGCCTCCCTACAAGCCCTAGAGACCTGCTGCCCTGTAGGAACGACAAGCACACCCAACACATGCTCCAGCACTGGTTTATATGGACCAGCAGGATGAGATGCTATCAGCCCATACGGCTCCTCTTCTCTATAGAGTGCCCCAAGGCGGCATGCAAGCCCTGCTGCTGGTGAGCAATGCAGAAGCAATGGGTGGATTTGCAATATCCCAGCTCTGGTCTGGCAAGATGCGGACCTGCACCATGCTTGACCTTGATGAAGCCAACATGCTATCCAAAAGCAGGTTGACATGGCCCACCGGCACCCATGAGGATGTGGGCTAACTCCACATCTGTGACCAGGCCCTATGTCATCTCCTCTACCCATGCCAGACGTTTGTCCCACTGCATGAAGGACCATGCGTGTGGACAAGCACCACGGCCATGGGTGACAGCAAGCTGCTGCCACCCCGAGCCACAGCAGCCAAGGTGTCACCAGGATGGGCTGGACCTCCAAGCCATGGGGGTCTGCCAAGAGCCTCGTCCTGCTCCCTGGGAATTGCACCATTATCTGCAACGGAGGCAGAGCTGGCTCCTGGTTCTCCTTGCCACCAGGAACAGGCAGTGTCATCTCACCCCTTGAAGTCTTTCTTCTGAGCCCCGCTTTTATAGCAACTCCCTTTGCTCCTGGAGATCCACTGGAGAGGAAACCAGCAGCCTGGCAAGCCCCACCGCTCCCCACCCGCCT
Source organism: Calonectris borealis (assembly GCF_964195595.1). NCBI lineage: Eukaryota > Metazoa > Chordata > Aves > Procellariiformes > Procellariidae > Calonectris > Calonectris borealis. The sequence goes on along the minus strand of NC_134351.1, from coordinate 4,158,693 downwards.
GCTCTTTCCTCCTCCTCCTCCAAAAAAAAACGCAAACCCTTTCAGACCAACCAGCTTAGGTAAATAAGCCAACGCACCTCCTCCCAATGACGACAATGAAGAACTAAGATCTAATTAAAAAAATGAAACAGATTCATAAGACCAGGGAGGGTTGTTTCTTCGAGCTGGTCACAGTGAGATTAAAAGCACAGCGAGACCCGGATCCCTTTTCACTGGAGCGCAGTAAAACGAGTGGCAAAGACCCAGCAGAGCTTAAAATACACGGCAGGGCACACCCTTGCCTCCAAACACACCTGCCACTTTTTTCCCCCCACACTTTTTCTCTCCCACATCCTCTTTGGAAAAGCCAAACTTCATTCATTACAGAACCGAACTATTTCCTTTTTTATTCTAATATTTCCTTTTTTTTTTTTTATAGGCGACCATCTGGGAGCAGGGAGGGGAAAGGAAGCCCTGGAGCTTTTCAGACACAATAAAAAAAAAAAAAAAAAGAAGTATGATTAAAACCAAAAAGCATAAACAAACAAACCACGTTACCCAGAATAATGACTTCAGGGAAAAGCGCCAAAAAAATTGTATAAGCTTCTGGAGCGTGGCAGGAGAAGAGAACGGAGAGTCCTCGTTGCTGAGGAGAGCATGCCGCTATGGTGGGTCGGCGGCTGGGACAGCAGGGATGCTCTGGGCGAGCCAGGAGGGAGAAGGGTTTCACATAGGTTTAGCTGCCTAAATACGTCTTCGGGCACCTGGTTCTGGTAATTGCAAAGCCCCAGTCTAGGCAAACCCAGACCCTTTCGATACGGCGTAATTGCCCCTCTACTCTGCTCTGGTGAGACCCCCGCTGCAGTGCTGCATCCATCTCTGGGGTCCTCAGCACCAGAAACACATGGACCTGTTGGAGCGGGTCCAGAGGAGGCCACAAAAACGATCTGAGGGCTGGAACACCTCTGCTATGAGGACAGGCTGAGAGAGCTGGGGTTGTTCAGCCTGGAGAAGAGAAGGCTCTGGGGAGACTTTTTTGTGGCCTTTCAGCACTTAAAGGGGGCTTAGAAGAAAGTCCAAACCCCCTGCAATGAGCAGGGACATCTTCAACTAGACCAGGTTGCTCAGAGCCCCGTCCAACCTGACCTTGAATGTTCCCAGGGATGGGGCATCTACCACCTCTCTGGGCAACCTGTCCCAGTGTTTCACCACCCTCATTGTAAAAAATTTCTTCCTTCTATCTAGTCTGAATCTCCCCTCTTTTAGTTTAAAACCATTCCCCCTTGTCCTGTCGCTCCAGGCCCTACTAAAAAGTCTGTCCCCATCTTTCTTCTAAGCCCTCTTTAAGTATTGAAAGGCTGCAATAAGGTCTCCCCGGAGCCTTCTCTTCTCCAGGCTGAACAACCCCAACTCCTTCAGCCTTCCTTCATGGCAGAGGTGTTCCATCTCCCTGGTCATTTTTGTGGCCTCCTCTGGATCCACTCCAACAGGTCCATGTCCTTCTGGACGCAGCACTGCAGGGGGGGTCTCACCAGAGCAGAGCAGAGGGGCAGAATCACCTCCCTCGACCTGCTGGCCACGCTGCTGGTGACGCAGCCCAGGATAGGGTTGGCCTTCTGGGCTGCCAGCGCACATTGCCGGCTCATGCCCAGCTTTTCATCCACCAGTACCCCCAAGTCCTTCTCGGCAGGGCTGCTCTCAATCCCTTCATCCCCCAGCCTGTATTGATACCAAGAGTTGCCCCGACCCAGGTGCAGGACCTTGCACTTGGCCTTGTTGAACCCCATGAGGTTCACACAGGCCCACTTCTCGAGCTTGTCCAGGTCCCTCTGGATGGCATCCCGTCCCTCAGGCGTGTCAACCGCACCACTCAGCTTGGTGTCATCTGCAAATGAGCTAGTCTTTTTTTACACCTTCACCATTTTCAGCAGCAGCATGTAATATTCTGTAGTGATGACAAACGGGGGGCACGCAGGGCGGTCAGCGTTACCCAGAACCAAGCTGGTGTCCTCCTGAAAAAGGGGGAGCACAGAGGGATGCACCTATTGCTCCTGCCCTAGGAAGGAAGCATTTTGGGCGGATGCTTTGCACCCAAGGGTTTCCACCCTGATGCAGCACCCTAAAAATAACGGGGTGCAAGAGCCACATGACAATTATGGTGAGGAGAAGGGGGACAGCATGCAGCATTGAGACAGGGCGAGCAGAAAACGCGGGCAGCGCAGGCAGCCACGCTCCTGAGATACCGACACTGCAGCAGAGAAGATAAATGACTGGCCCAAGGCCACGCAGCGAGGCAGTGTCCCCTCTATGTGACTTTCAGTCCCTGCTCCGGTGCAGGATCACCAAGGGAACCTTCAACAAAATGTTATATTGGCTTCAAAATAGCGTGATTTATTTTATTCCCACACACACACACATACATAAATGTATATTCTTTTTGCCTCCTTCTTTTTTTATCTTTCCAGATGCACTCAAGCACACTTCAAAACCTCTCTGAATAACCAGAAGAAGTAAAAACTTCACATTTCTCTGCTAAAGGAGAACTCGTAGGGGTTGACTTGACTCCAGGAGCTGGGGCTTTGCATGAAGCAGGACGCTGCCAACAGTCCCCCTGGAAAATCAGCGCCTGTATTTACAACCGCACGCCGGGAGATACTGCAAATATTTCCTAGAAGCTATAAAACCCACCCCGACAGCTGACGATTGCAATGGGAGCGGGGATGAATTAGCTGAAGTCTGTCACTTGGAGAAGTCACGCTGGAGGAGATCCATCCAGGTAATCCATCTTTCTGCTGTGTTCTACAATGACATGGTAATGGCCAGCCCAGAGGGATTTCCTTCAGGAAAACTCAACTGTTACTAAAATGGTAAGTTAATACCGAGCAAGAACTCAACTGTCGTTAGACCGAGGGATGGGCACGACAGGGAATAAAATATTACAGTCCCCATTCAAATATTTTTATTTATAAGAGCAGAAATAAATAGAAGTATCTGCAGGCTGCAAAGAGAGGAGGCCGAGATTAAAAGAAAAGCAAAAACCTGCACACATTGATTCCGTCTTTGCCATTTTTCCTAACAAATAGCCTGGCAGAGCTGTGCTGATGGGTAGCTGGGGTGGAGGAGGGCATGCTGCCCAGCTCTCATGGGGACACAGGACACAAATCTGAGCTCAGGCTCTGCGCTTTTGTGTTGATTAAAAAAAAAAAAAAAATAAAAAGAAGAAAGAAAGAAAGCCAGAAAAGTTATGTAGCTAATAAAGGGCTCTATTGTGCCATCAATTTTTTAAGCTTTAATGATTTCGGGAGGAAGTTCAGCTCAGCAATCAATAGTGCAATATGGGCAGGAGGGCTCGGAGGAAATTCAGTGCCGGAGCTGCGGCGAGGGCTGGTGGAAAGGGGGGTCCAGAGGAAGGGGGTTCCCCTTGCTCGGGGCAGAGCGGGGCTCCCAGGACCCCGCACAGCCTGGACCTGTCCCCTGTCCCACACAGCTCCCCATCCTGATTTAGCCAGCGCGGTGCGAGCTCCCCCTCCTGCTGCATGGTGTGTGCGGCGGGGGGACAGCGGGGACGTTTGGGGATGCTAGGACCGCTGCCAGCAGCACAGGAGGTGACAAAGCACCCACGCCGGCTGGGATGCTCGACCCACGCTCCCCGCACCCAGGCTGAGCGCGTCCCGGGGATGCTCGCCCGACGCTGAGCACATCCCAGGGACATTCGCCCCACGCCCCCCGCACCCAGGCTGAGCGCGTCCCGGGGATGCTCGCTCCACGCTGAGCACATCCCAGGGATTCTCGCCCCACAGCCTGTCCCAGAGATGCTCGCCCCATGCTCCCCGCATCCAGGCTAAGCTCATCCCAGGGATGCTCGCCCCAGGCTGAGCCCATCTGAGGGATTCTCGCTCCATGCTCCCCGCACCCACACTGAGCCCATCCCAGGGATGCTCGCCACCAGGCCCACCGGTCCCTGGGCACCACGGCCGGGGGCACACGGGCAGCCCCCCAGGTCCCCCTCCTCCGGGCAGCCCACTCAGAGGGCAGCCAGCCCCGCTCCTGCCCGCAGCGGGAGCACACGCCGGCAGACGTACCGCATCGCCGAGGCTCGCTGCTGCCGCCGGTGAGGCAGGACGCGGGGTTATCCGGGGTGGGGATCCTGCGCCAGGCAAACCTAAGCGACACGGTGATACAGCGTGAAGCCCTTCAGCGGGGACAACGCCTCGCCCGAGGTGCCACCCTAACCCCCTGCACAAGCCACAGCCGCCTCCGACTTTACACGAGCTCGGGCAGCAGCCGGATAAATAACCGGAATAAAAAGACACCGAGGACTCCCCAGCACCGGGGGGGGGTCCTGAGCCACCGGGTCCCTGCCCCGGTGCAAGGTGCAGAGGAGAAGGGATGGGCTGTGATGGGGTCACCCCCCCCCGCATCCAATTCTTAATTTCAAGTAAAAGCTGATCCTGGAAGTCGGCGTGCGCTTGGCAGCGCTCAGGATCATGTCGGCTGCAGCGCGAGCAACCGCAGGCAGCAGCAACTCCAGCAAAAGTTTTGCCACAATACAAAAAAAAATTTGGAAAAATTAATAATAATAATTAATCAACAAAAAAAAAAATTAATAATTAGTCAACAAAAAGAAGTTGGGAGGAAATAGCAGACCTGGAAGCCGGGAGTGACGGTGACAGCGGTGCTGCCTCAGCGTGATGCTGCCGCAGCTCGGGGACCCACCGGTGCTGCGACCCCGCCGGGAGAACCGGGCGCCTTCCCCCCGGTCCCGGGGAGGGAGGGAGGGCGGGCAGGCTGCCGCCGCCTCCCCACGCAGGAGGGTCCACGCGGGGCGGGGAGGAGGGCGCTGGGGTGGGGGGACACGTCCCGCCGGGGCACCCCCCCGGGTCCCGCGTCGGTGCAGGCAGCAGACGGGGGACCCCGAGCCCCGTTCCCCCCCCTACGCCCCTCGGTATGGGAATTCCGGTGGGGCCGGGCAGGAAGAAACGGGGCTTTTTTTTATATATATTAAATAAAACAAGAAAAACAACTTACCGTCTAAAACGAAATCAAAAGGGAGGGAACCCCGGCGGCGCGGAGCGGGGGGAGCATCGCCCCCGCCGGTGGGACGGGACGGGGCGGGACGGGGCGGGACGGGGCGGCGGCAGCGCCGCGCACCTCGGGGGGGCGGCGGCGGCGGCGGCCGGGGACGGAGGACGTGGTGGGGACAGGGACGCGGCCGCGGACTCACCTGCGTGCCGGCAGCCGCCCGCCCCGTCCGGCGGCGGCGGCGCTGACCCGCGGCTGGCGGCGGCTCCCGGCGGCGGCGAGCGAAGGGCCCGGATGTCGGTAGCCCGCTCCCTCCCCTCAGCGCGGCTCGCTCGCCGCTCCCCCGCCGCCACCGCCGCCGCCGCCGCCCGGGGCGGCCCCACCCCCGCCGGGGGGGGTCACCGACCGCGGGGGGGTGAGGGGGGGTCCCGCCGTCCCGCCCGCCCCGTCGGGGCGCCGCGCGCTGCCACGTGGGACCGGCGGGGGGGGGGGCGCCCCTCCCTCTTCCCCCCCCCGCCGCGGCGGGCTTGACAGGTCCACGCGACCAAACAAACCGCGGCGGACGGGCGGGCGGCTCAGCCAATCGGGGTGGAGGGGCGGGGCCAGTGGCCGCCTGAGGGGAGCGCCGTTGGCCGCGGCGCCCCGGGGTCCGAGCGCCTCCCGCTCCCCGTCGCCTCAGGGCTGGGGCGGCGGGAAGCGCCTCCCGCCTTCCCCTCACGGCCCTCAGGGGCTCTCTGAGGGGGAATAACGGCCGCCAACAGTGGGGTCCCGCGGGGCACGGGCGGGACGTGGAGGCACGTTCCCCTCAGCCCCGCCGCGGCGGTGCCTGAGGGAGCGGGGGGAGCCTGCCCTGTAGCTGGGCTGCGGGCTGGCATCAGGCCCTGGCACAGCAAAGGGGCAGAGCTTGGGGAAGCCGGTGCTTGTTGGGAAGGGGGAGCTCCCCGGCGTCCACCTTCAGCCCCTCTGCCACCCCTCACTGGCCTTCACTGAGGAGGTTTGCAGGGCTGACTGTGCGAATGCCATGCCCGCTGGAGAAAAACTGAAGCGAGCTGTCGTGTCCTGGAGTATTAGATAATTCCAGCCAAACAAACCCTTAGATGGGAAAAAAAAAAAACCAAAATACAGAGCGGTAGCGCTGCTCCAGCATCGTCATCCCGTTGTGAGACTCCCAGGTCCCACCAGGGCATGGTGGAGTGGGATACATCTAACGGCGTTGCCCCTGCGCTCCCGTTAGGGAGCAGGTCTGGATCCTCTCTGCATCCCCTTCCTAATTGCCTCGTCCGCCTGCGTTCTCCAGTGCGCCGGGAAAGGGGATTTCAGATAAAAGTTTTTCTTGTGAGAAAAAAAAAACTTCCTGAAAGGATCGGCTTCCATGTTCATGCAGATCACAAGCCTAGGGTGCCACCTGCCCCGTGTTTTGTTATATCGACGCCATCCCTGAAGCCAACCTGACAAAACTTGGAGATGATCCCATATCACTTCTCAGCCTCTTAAGGGTTGGGCTGTGAGGGAATAAAATATGACTTGCAGAGAAAGTAGGCAAAGAATGCACCTAAATCGGCTCACTCCATGAAATTAGGATAGCAAGAAGCCCCCTTTATACATTTAATCAACTTGGTCCCAAAACTGGTGTTCCGAAGGAAAAAATATCGAGGTCCTGACAGCAGGTTTTCTTTGATGGTTGTTTTCTCTGGCAGGCTGTTGTTTTGGGGATTTGGGATTTTTGATTTTATTTTTTTTAAGTCAGACCTAGCCAAAATCACAATTTGTTTTTATTTTATCTGGCAGCCTACACCGTCATCAGGCTTCCGTGCTTTCCCAGTGGGTCCCTGAGTGCAGTCGGCACGATGCTGAGTCATGGAAGAACACTGTCACTTAAACTCTTAATTATTTGAGTCTTCACCCTCAATATCTGCTATTCCGGGGGGTGTCCTCCCCATGTGCGTTTAGAACATTTCCAACATATTTGCACACTATTTTCCAGGATTTCTGTGGTGGATGCAGCAAACTTTCATCAAATGTTTTCAATGAAACACCATTTCAAGCTGTTCCTTTAGGGTACGTTGTTCTGCAGTCCATCTGTGGAGGACCCTGGCACAGCGATGCTCCGATTCAGCCTGGGATCTCTGCTCTAAGGCCGCGTATAACCATTGCTAACGCCTGATCCAGCCTGGGATCTGATTCTGAATGCGTTACTTAGTCAGAACTCTCCGATTTCAATGGAAATCCTTCACTACTAGTGCATTTTTAGATTTAAAGGGAAAATTTAAATTAGAAAGGTAGGAGCAGCTGCTGTGACTTTTCTCCGCTGATGCAGGAATGTGTGTCCCCAACAGAAAGCGGAGGCAGGATTTGGGGATACCACCCAAAGACCCGTAGAGAGCTTTTGCATGATAAAACTATGAGTCCTCTGTATCATCTGGAGTGGGAGAGGAAGGATGCAAGGGGCAGCCATGAAGGACCAGCAGCTCTTTTCCATCCAGGGGAAGGACGCGGTCCAGCTACAGAAGATGTCCCCTATGGAAAAACCCCAACCTTTATCTTGTTCTCTAGATCCAGAGTTAGCACCTGATTATTTTTAAAATAACAAGCTCATGTAAAACACGCTGACAGGAACAATGTGATGCTACCCCCTGATCTCCCCGGTCCATGTCCTGCCTTCAAAAATCCATGGAGATGATATTGCCTTCCCAAGCATCCAAACCCACCGCAGCAAAAGCATCTTGGAGAGGGTGCATGACACAAAGCAGACGTGCTCTAAGGACTCCCGCACGCCTTCCTCTGGCAAACACTCACCAGCATGGCAGGTGAGAGGCTACGAGGGAGAGCAGCTTTAGATAAGGCTTATCATGAGGCAGAAAGTGCCGCTTGTATCCACTTGTGATTGTTTTCTTCTCCTGCCCAGCCACAGCCAAACTTGAGATGGGACTAAACCAAAGAAGACCTTGGCCTGTGATTAGGAATGGATAAAATAGAAACATAACTCTTCTGCTTCACTTTGCATCCAGTTGTGTCAGGGTCCTGAGTGCAATAATTGGCCTTAATTACCCTGACCTCCACCCACGCATCCTCCACTCATTAGTCCAGAGGCTCCACTTAAGCTCAGGCCTGGGCACCTAGACCTTGCCAGAGCTGTGTGGTAGGAGCACCTACCTGTAGTCCTGCCTGTGGTCCTGTGTCTTGGATCAGTGTCAGACCTATGTTGTAGCCTTGTACCCAGTCCTGCGCCTGCTGTTCCCAAGCGGACCCGGGACCCAGTTCATCCCCTCACCTTGCCTGGGACTCTTGGTCGTTCCTTTTTACCAGCACCTGGCCCTGCCAGCCCTCTTCAGATCTGGCAGGACTGCGTCCCGGCCAGCGAGGGCACTGCCTGTGCTGTGGTCACCCTTGGCTCACCTTCCCTTGGCAGGAAGGATCACTGAACCTGAACGCACAGCAGCACCTGGGAACCGTCTTGCATGAGCACCCTGCTTCTAGACCATGTTCCCTACCTAGCTCTCCGTATGGCAGCTCTTGTGGCTGTTGGACTTGTGAAGGCTTTGGCATGTGGTTTATAGGGTCAGGAAGATGTGGCCACCCCTGCCTTACTGCCATGTTTGTTCCACTTGTACTTGTGGAGGTCTTTGGTCAACTCAAGTACTCTCAGGCATTTGCCTAGAGATTTCTGACGTGTCACGTTTATCCCCTCCTAAGAGCAGTAACTCAGCTCTGTTAGAGCGGGCTCAACTCTGGCATTTGCTTGTAATGTGATTGGCAGTGTGGGAATTGGCAGGAGAGGTAGGGAGCTACCTCATCTTCATGCATATAATCAATAGCAAATCATTACTTAAAAAGTAAAGTGGTTGATGGTGTTTTTGTAGGGCAAGACATGCCCTGCATTTTCAGTCTTTGATTCATACTGCTTAATATGCCATGAGATGGAGCTCAGCGAGTGACTTACATTGTAAAAGCTCTCCAGTAGCTCCTGGTGCTACCTCTTCAGCAAGTGTGTCATGGTTGCTTCAGCGTGTCTGCGTCTGTTCTCCATCCCAGCTCTGCAAGCCTTCGAGGCCCTGTTAGGGAAATCCCTAAGCCCAGACCTTAGAGGGATGGCACCAAAGCATGCGTGGGGCTCTTGCCAGGATCCATGGTCTGGATTAGGTCCAGCCTGCATGAGGCAGAGTGTGATACAGCTCGGTCCACCCGCAGATGTCTCGTCTGGATGCTAGAGCCCCAAAGTAACAGCCAGCAGCGTGGATGGGAAACCCACGGCTCGGGGAGCGCAAGCTGTGGCAACCCACTCCATCTTGCAGGAGAGAGGAACCTCGCTTGTAGCTTCCATCGTGTTTATGTGAGGGTCTGGCCATTCCTCTTTGAAGGTGATGGCATACCGAAAGCCTGTTCTCCGAATTTACGTCGCCACATCCGTCACAGATACACATCAGTGCTTCTGCAGTGTTGGCCTTTCTAAGTGCGGTGTGCTGCCCGTTCGAGTGCTTCCGCTCAAGTGAGGGATTCAGCCAAGAAATCTAATGGTCCTTCTCTTATCATTGCAACGTTATTTGCTTTACTCCAATAACCTGGTCATTGATTTTGGTCTGGAGCTGCCTGTTCAACAAGTGGCAAAGCTGGATAGGATTCTTTCCTACTTTATTTATTCATTGAGGATGCGGTGATTGTTTCTTCATTGATCCCTTCTGTTCTCCCCTTGCACTGACAGCAATCTAACTCTACTCGCTTCCCTGGAGCTACCCTGGGGTTTCTGTCAGTTTGGGTGAGGTGAGGGGGTCAGGAGGCCTTGGAGAAGGGGTAGGAATGAGAGGCACTGCAACCAGGCTGTTGCCTGTTCCCTCCCAGGGGAGGGAAGCACAGAGGAAGGGCAGCAACCGACTTGGGGCTCGTGAGATCTTGGATCAAAGATGGCCTAAACTACCCTGTTTGAGTTTGCAGCGAGACGGAAGCACTCGCATGCTGACCATATCCTGGACTGCTGCTCAGTGATTAATTACTGGCCCGCCGCACAGACCCCAAACCTTCTCCTAATCATATTTCCCACCTAGAGCCTTCCTCGTCCTTAGGTTTATGCAGCCTTAAATACTGCTCACAACTACAGCTCTGGTGCCCTGGCTATGCCATGATAATTAATGCCTGGTAGACTTCAGCCTGGCACGTGGAAGTAAAACCCGCTCAAGCGCTAACACGCACTCGGCGCTGGACTACGCGTGCTGTGTGGGCATGGTTTTGGCCGTGATTCCTGCAACTGGAGTATGTTCCGCACAGTGAACAGGAGAGCTGGGATAGTGAAGCTGGTGGACCTAACACAGTCCAAGTCCCTCAGGACATGCAAGCTCAGGGTACGCAGCCGGGCTTTGCCGGGGCGACCTGTCCCTGGTATGGTGATTCTCTCAAGCTAATGCTTAAAGACTGCGTGATGGCCAGCTGACCATCACCCATCTGCAGTATGGTCAGGTCTCCTTTCACTTTGCCTCCTCTCTCAGATGAGGTGGTAATCCTCTCTTCCTCCAACGATGTTTAGCCCAATAGGTCTGCATTTTCGGTGTCCTTTTCAAAGGCTACATTAATGTTGATGGTGATAAAGTGTCCTTGGAGATGCAGGAAGGCAGTCATGGGTGTAGCGCAGGCTCCGCTGAAGCCAGTGACAAATCTGATTTCAGATCAATGCACCAACTGCTCTGATGCATCATCAAAGCATCACGGGGCAGCGAGGGACCTAGCCTGATTTGTGCAGTGAAGGAACCGAAACAGGAGAAACCCCGAAATCCTGCTTGCGAAGCTGCCTGAAAGTAGGGAAACCTTGCATCTGAGTGTGAGCAGCTGTGTTCAGCGACAACATGCCAGTTGAGCTCAAGAGGAGCGTGAAGGGTTACGGACACTTGTGCGGTGACAGGCGGTCCTGGGCAAGGCTAAGCACGTCCTGTGGAGGCCGGCCAGCAGGGCTGACCTGATGTAACTGGGAGCTGAAGCTGGCGCTGGATGCTTAACTTGAAATGGCCCAGGGACTGAACAGATGGCTTCTCTTTATTTGCATGCTACTTGGATTTGTGAGTCAAGCAGAAGAATAACTTAATTTTTGACATTTGCTTCTCCTCAGAGCCCGGCACAATTTATGTTATACTGGCATTTGTGTGAAGGATGTTGCTTTAGGCACAAAACCCATCCTGGCTTTAACCCTAAAAGGAGCCAAATAGGCAGGAACCGTGTTCCTCCCCAGCTCTTTTGTAGGCTCTGCCAAGGGATATCACACTTACACAATGACCAAAGAATCAGGAGAAAACAGTCATTTGGGGCTTGTGGAAGGAAGGGGCAGGGTTGGAGTTAAACTGGACTGGAAAGTATCTCATTTGTAGGCCTGAAATGAGAGACTGTTTGTGGATGAGGTTTACCTCCTATTAAAAATACCCTTCAAGGCCTGTGCAGTTAGTCTTGAGCACAGGGGATAAATATAGTGGAGTCCTGTTCCTGCTGACATTAACTTAAGTGAAAATAATATATACGGCCAGGGCACAACATCTGCAAGCCAATTAAAAACCTAGCTGATCACATCCAAGATGACAGTTGCCATGACTAGTGTCTCTGTGTGCCACCCCTTCGAGAGGGAAAAAAAACAGGTCTTGCCTGGCTGTGCGGCATCTTCCTATACCCATGACATCTAATGGTGATTATTTGGTAGCTCGAGTCATAGGAGTCTGTCCTCCTTGCCGTAACGGCTGTGCCTGCAGTCCCTGTGTGGTCACATATGTGGTATTCATGGATTTGACTTAAGTCAGTAATAAAAGGCACAGGATAAGAGAATAAAGCACATTTGCTGGCCTGACTGGCCTGAGAGTTAGCCTGGGTAAGGACGTATGTGCTTTGGCCAATATAAACATATTTTTCAAAGGCTGTATTTGAAATACTTAGTACAAAGGGATGTTCTTGGTTTTCCAGTGGACAAAGTGCAGTTCTCCTTCACCCGTAATTTTAAGCAGGTGTTGTTAGGGAAACTGGTTTGTGAATGGGAGATAAAGCAGCCAGAGCAGGGAGATCCCTGCCCCTGAAGGTATTTGAAGGCTGGGGCTCCAGTATGTTTTCCAGACAGTTTTCAGCATCTCTTGCATTCACTGTGATCCCCCTCTTGTGGCTAGTCCAGCGCCTGCAAAATTTCCCTGCCCGTGTCTGTCAAGGTTCGGTGGCATTAGGTTCCTGAAAAAGTGCAGCTGAAATATGGTGGCTTCGTAGGTTAGCTGAGCTGCTGTGACTGTCCTGATGTGTACTAGCAGACAACCAACTTGCGAGATCATAGAATCGTAGAATCATAGAATCATTAAGGTTGGAAAAGACCTCTAAGATCATCGAGTCCAACCATCAAATAAAGTGCATCGTCTCAAACCTCTCCTGTTGACTGTTACCCCAGCAGCCTAAGTTACCAACCTGTCTTGGAGCTGCTGACCTTGGGTAAGCTCTTAACATGCTCCGGTTCTGAAGTAAAACATGTGGTTTAAACCACATTCGTGGCAAGTTTAGCTGACACATTTTCCCTCGCCACATGGGCAGGCCGTGAGCACACACAGGAATGATTTAGCAGCCCAGATCACGGGCCATAAGTTTTTGTATTACAATAACTTGGTCACATTTGATGGCGCGCTTCATATTTGGCCTGAGCCTGAGTGAATAAAACATGCCTGGAGCACACAGAGATTGCAGCGTTGCTTAAATGCAAATAGATCCCCTGCATGTTCCCCTCTACATTCCCTGTGGAGCAAAAAGTCCATTGCAGTTCTGACCTCATTGAGTTGGTCACTTTGAAAATGAGACTGAGCACAGTGTTCACGTAGAGGTTCTTGGGTTGGGAACCATGGTGTGGGGACCTGATTCCCCCAAGCTAGCCCGTCGTCTCTCTAGTGTCTTCAGGGAGGCCAGGATCTTTGCAGATTGAATTGTCAAGTGGCCATTCAAGATCAGGGCCTGCTCTTCCCTCTTCCTTTGCTGCTGCAAGAAGCTGGGACAGATCTGCAGTGCTCCATGACCTCTTAGGATCCATCTACATGTTCAGATCCACCCTCCTGCGATCCAGCACTGAGACCTCTTTGAATCTCCTTGTAACTTTTCACCTACTGGTTTTCGGTTTCAGAAACAAAATGCCTGATGTTGAAATAGCCTGGCATTGCGGGTGGGCCGTTTGTTAGACGTGACACAAGCATACCGTGATGCTTCATCGTTTTCTTCATAATTCTCACTGGGAGAGACTGGCCACAGCACAGGGGCTGCACCAGAACCCATCCGCAGCTGAAGCACAGCTTATAGCCGGAGGGCCGGTGTGGTTAGCAGCAGCGGGGCTGTGCTGCATGCTGAGAATAAGGAATTGCACTCCCTCTCGTGGCTACGCTCTCCCCTGCCTTTTCCTAGAGCAGAAGACCCTAAAGCTTCATCACGTTTACAGACCATGCTCATGGCCAGTGCAAGTCCCCAGCATATCCAGAGTTATCAGCACAAGAGAGCCCAGCACTTAAGGTGCTGGTAATTCAGCTTATAGTTTTGTCAAACTGTAATTGTTTGGGCTAAAATTTTTCCATGCCAGATGTCTGCCTTAGGCTAAAGTTCTCTGGAAAGTTTCAGCCAAACTTTTTGACCATTTCCAAGAATGAGGGGAAAGCACAGTGTTTTGCCCAGATTTTGAAAATAAATAATTCCATGAAACTGCTGTAAGAGAGAAAAGCCTCCATGCACTGAAGAAAAAGCATGAAATTTGGTCCTGCTGTCTAAAAGTGCCATTTGCCACTTCCAGGAAAGTTTGTTTAATTTTTAATTAGTTATAAGCTCTGCAAATCATGGTTTGCATGTGCTCAACAGATCTGGTCACAGATTAACAACTCTGTTCTCCGAGGACTCTCTGCAGCAGGCACGCTCCAGCCCAGGGCTGCAAAGGCTTGAGTATGAAATGGCTGCTTCCAACACTGGAAATAAGAGCTGGGGAAGTGAGGAAAGCTGGGGAGAGCAGAGGGGTTCCGAGGTGAGCGTGGGAGGTGTTGGGATGGGGTCAGAAATGGGTAGGTGCTGTTGGGGATCTCTTTATGAGAGGGATAACACAAGCTGGCCTAGAAAGAATAATGATGAAGAAGCTCCCGTGAGAGGTACAGGACCAGGACCGGGACCTGCTCCTCCAGAAACGCATCCCTTTGGTGGCAGGGACAGGAAGGGCAGGTGCCCTCACCGTTGGGTCTCCTTCTGAGCTAAGCAACCTTCCCATGCAGGGAGAGTTTCTTCTCACAGCTGCTACAGGGACAGCAGTAAGAGATTCAGAGTTTGGTTGCCGTGCCGTCATCCCAGAGGCAATTTCTGAGGGAAAGCAGGGATGCCTCGGGAGCATGTCTAGGGGACTTTCAGCTGGCATGCGATGGAGATGCGCCGACTGATCCGGGGTGTCCATGGGAGCGTTTGCCATCCGGCAGCGCGGCATTGCAGAGACGCAGGGCAAGCTGACTGGAGCTCTGGGCTGCTCCTCCCGGCACCCTGCCTCTGCAGTCTAAAGCTTGCACTGGGTGTCTGGACACAGCCCCACAGCGTGCCCCGTGGACTCGAGCGCAGATAGCATCTGACTCTCTCTTGTCCTAGCAAGAAGATTGTCTTCCTTTATAACGCTGCAAACCAGATGCCAGAAACGCACTTTTGCCATCCAGTGGAGGCAAGGTTGTTAAGAATGGAGGCGTTGACACAAACTGCCTTTGGGGGAAATGGCACGGAGCGGCATCCCTAGTTCAAGAGGCTGTCTGAGTTTAGCAATAGTCTCTTGTTCCCAGGCTCTGGGCCAGGGTAAATTGGCCGCAGTGTACTTTGGGAATGAGGATTTTGCCTCCAGGAGAAAAAGAGCACAACTCTGCCGAGAGTCCCTCTTAAGCTCATCCACGCAAAGGGATGGGTGCCAGTTCCTCAGATGGGCTTGTTACTGGCCTTCCCTGGGTGTAGCAAAAGCTGCCGTTAGCAGGTACCATGAAGAAATACAGATGTGGGGGCAGAAGGGGTTAGGGAGGCAGGAGGGGCCTGTGGATTAAGTTTGCGTATATGAAGTAGCCTGAGCTGATTGAGTGGCATCTCCCCGATGGGGAGGAGAGGAAGGCAGAGACTAGGATGACTACTCTCTCTGTGCTCCGAGCTTTGCGAACACAAGCCCGTGTTCCCCACCGTGCCAAGTATTTTAATGCATCACGCGGTATCTGGGAACAATCAGAGTACAAAGAGCCTCAGCCCTACACCCTGCCCAGCCCCTGCTGCCCTGGATGCATCCCTGCCCCTGGGTCTGGGTGGTGGATGAGGCAGGAGCCAGGCGAGGTCTGCTCTAGCTGAGAGGTCCTGGGGGGTTCTCTGTTGGCTCCATCCAGCTGCTTTGCCCAGAAATCCTTCAGGTTTCAGCACTGTTTGCCCTCCAAGGGGAAGAGTGAATTGGAGCAGGCACAACAAATGAAGTCTCATGACTTGCATGGCTTCCATCCTCACTGGAGAGGAGTGTGGCTGTAGCTCAGGCCTGTGGGCCTCTGGGTTGCCTAAACGAGGATCTCCTGTGTTAGCTGAGATGTTTGAGGCCATCTCTGACCTTGCCTTCAGTCACCACTCCATGACATGTCTCCTATGAGCCTGTGTCATGCCCACCAGGCTCCGTCTCAGTACCTAGAGCACCTCATGTGGCATTGGACACCTACCTTTAGGCAACTGAGTTGATCCCTCGATGTTCATGCTGCACACAGGTTGTCCCGAGACATGCCATCTCTGCTGCTCGGCTCGGCTCTCGGGCTCTCTGTTCAGCCAGGCTGTCTGGATGAGTGCACTGTGGGAAGGTGGTGGGAATGTTCAGCCACCCCCGCCCAGAGAGCTCTAGAGCTCGGCCAGGGCAGATGATGGCCCCGAGATCCAGGTCAGGGAGCAGAACAAGCCTCATTTTCTGCCTGGACTTCGACCTCCCCTGCACACAGATCAGACATCCCCATTTCCTACTTGAGATGAGTAAGCCAGCAGGATGGAGACCAAAAATAATCTCTTTTAATGGTTTTTACTTAGAGCAGGTTTTTGTATTTAAATTGCATACACCTTTAAAA
Organism: Calonectris borealis; assembly: GCF_964195595.1. Taxonomy (NCBI): domain Eukaryota; kingdom Metazoa; phylum Chordata; class Aves; order Procellariiformes; family Procellariidae; genus Calonectris; species Calonectris borealis. The sequence continues at coordinate 4,142,626 of NC_134351.1, read as the reverse complement.
ATAAAGGATTACAACTCCTTGAAAGTCCTAGGCTTATTACACTCTATTAAATCTCCTTAATTACCAAATTTGCAAATGCTACCAGATCAGTGGAGCAATCACAGTTAAGACGAAGCACATGAAGCCCTGCTTTCTTGAGGAACTAACGCACCTTTTGACAGAAGCCAACTTTTCCGCAGATGCAAAGAGACTATTTACTTCATTTCCATTTGCTTGCCTAGCTCAGCTCAATGACTTCTTCATCCAGGACTCAGAAGAGAATTGGCTGTTGAAATAAGCAACAAAGTGTGTTTTAATCCTCCAGGAATAAAAAAATGAGGTGTGAAAATCCACTAGTTCTAAAAATCTTGTTTCTGGTCACTACGTACATCTGTCAGGTCAGGTCACCGACAACAGGACTTTCTTCATTTAAGCTGGTTTTAAACAAACTGATGTTTCCCTATTTATCCAACACATTTAGGCGTCTTCCCTGAGAGGTCTGGCCGGGAGCAACCCGTGTCCACGCTGTTAGACTCATCCTTCAAAACGGGGTGGCCCTCTACAAACTGCTTGCTGGGGCACAGGTCTCAGGTCCCAGGTCCATGAGAATATATTTGAATAAACTCATTAATAATTCATTTGTCCACTGCATCTTAGTTAAATTCCATTAAATCCTGTGATTTGGTACAAATGAGTAAATAGATGTGCAACATCCATTGTTCTATAATGTAAAACATCTATGTTATAAAATTCTGAAAAATGGGTATTCATTTATATGGTGACATAAATATGAGTTTCTGTCCTAGAGTCATAGCAAAATAGAGCTGGGAGGGACCTCGGCTGTTCATCTCATCCGTTCCCTACACACAAGACAAGGTTAGCTGTGATTTCTGGCCCAGTTTTCATCTCCGGTGATGGATATTCCACAATCTCCACTTTGATCGCATACCCACCTAACAAAATAACAAAAAATTTAGCAAAATGTTATATTTAGTTGGCAACCAGCATATTTTAATAGTTACTAGTAAATGTCCTAGGGAAAAAAAAAGAACTCTCGTTGCAAAACAAGATTAAAAATAATGTTTTCAAACACGACCGCATTTGAAAATTTAGATAGTTTGATTGAAACTGTTCTTGGTGCCAGACCCCACCCCAAAACCCCTCTCTCTTTATTTTTAACCCGGATCAGTTCGCTGATCTGCTTTAGTGCCAGGACAACTGAAGAGCACAGGGTGATGTAGCGAGCAGTCAGGGTGGGGAAAGCAGAAATTTTTTAAGCTGGCATTGCTGCAAGGGAGAAAGTCCTTGCAAATCATCCTGCTGCTGGTTCAACGCCGCTGCTTTGCTCGGCTTTCCCTTAACCCAGCAGGTTACCTGGCTTCACCAGCAAGTTAAAGCAGAGACGAGCTCAGGGTCTCCTGTTGTAAAATCATAACAAAGCATTTTGCTTTTCAAACGCTTGTCTAACCCAACGGGAATAATTTGCGAAGGAATCCTGACTATACTTGTCGTTCAGTTCATTATCTTTATGATCCCGTCCCTAAAAACACTTAATGGTTAATAAACCTTAAGGAAATACAATCTTACAGGCAAATGTTTTGGCTGAGCATCTGCTTCAATATTGGAAAGGGCTGGTCTTTTGTCTCTTTAATTGCCTTTTTGACCTTTTCAGAATACAGACTTTTACATTAGCCATAGGACAGCTGCACAGAATCGGTGACACTGAACTAGGCTACGCGTCCCCTACAGATGCTCTTGCTCCACAGCTGTTTTGATGCTAACCTTTCTGCAGGTTCTGTTATTCGTCCCAGAAAGGCTCCTTAAAAACCCCAAGGAACAGTCCTGGCATTTCCAAAATGTCCATAGGGAGGCCCAGTGGCAGTTTGGAAGAAATCCCAGTTTTGTGATGCCATCTCTTCAGCCTGTGTCAAGATATGACTGCAGAGCCTCATTTGCATACATGAAAATGTGTTAGAAGAGAGCTCGGCATTGCTGCACCGCATTTGTAGGAGACCCTCAGTCCCGAGTGAGATGGTCTGCATGAGCAAAGCTGGGCTACATCTATACCACAAGGGGAAGAACTTCAGAGATCAGCCTAATGTCGTCTTAGTCTAAGCTTAAGCATTTGCAGCAGACAGTGGGCAAATCTAATCCTGAGACCAGGCCTGGATGTGTGCTTAGCTGATCATGTAGTCATGGCCTGAGTGGCTGCTCATGTGAGCTGCCTTAGCTGGCTGGGAGGAGGTGATGAGACCATGGGGATGATGAGACCATGGGGAGCAGGCGACTAAGGAGGTGCAGTCTTCCTCCAAGGGGTCTGTGCTGCACCATCTCCCACAGATTAATGTAAGCTAATCCGTTCTGGCAAAATAGTGCCTTGGGGAAGCTGTGCCTTTTTACTCAATAACCCATGGGTTAGCGCACCCATCTGGAAGTGCTTGAGGAGACCTTGCAGACCCCTTCCCAGCTTCGAGGAGATGAGCCACTTGGCAAGTTATTCTGGAGTGGGGCTTGTTCAGCTTCTTTCTCTGTTTTGTATAAAATAATTAACTGGAGGAGAGAGAGAGACAGAGAGAACATGTGAGTTTACAGCTCATTGCCTAGGCATTTATCTAGAAGGGGAAGACCCAGTCCCTGCTCTTAAGACTGTTTAAGTTACGCAGAAAACTGTGCATAACTCCACAGACTCTGCCCCAGGACCTTCTTTGTACCCAAAGGAAACCAGAAAGTTAAACCAAGACTAACGAGGAGAGATGAGTGTGGAGTTTCCAGGTCAACAGTGGCCTCCTTAGCGTCACTGCCCAGGGATCAGTGAAGCCTGGAGATCACATATCTCAGTTGTGGACCTCAGGCCCTAAGTCTTTTCATGGATTGAACATCATCAACATGGTGTTTCAAAAGTACCTGCCACCTTGACATCTAAATACAAGTGATAAAACTAACATCTGTTGATGGCAGATTCCTTCCTTGGGAATGGAGAGATGCCCTCATTTTTGCCCAATTCCTGGGTTTTTTAACGTGAAAGGCCCTGGAGGAAAGGTTTGCCCTTATTATAAACATGATTTAGCTGGAGTTGCCTCCTGGCCTTCCATCAATGGTATGTCATTGCAATGCGAGCCCTTAGATAGTGGTGTGTTTAGAGAGCCTTTGTTCTTGTGTTCAGTGAATTCATCTCCATCTGAGGAAGTATCACTCACTGTCAGAATTAAAAAACAGCCCGTGAAAAAGAAAAGGAGCAGCCCGACTTCAAAGGGCTGTGGTTCTTTTCTTGTGGCCTCTCCTAACCTGCATGCAGCTGAAAAACTTGTTTGACCCAATTCATTTAAGGCCTTCTTCTTCCACTCCAACAGATAAAGACGCACAAACAATAAGCGCATTCAGGTGCAGAAGAGGGAGGGAAACCCAGAGACCCAGGCGAGGCTCCCGCTGCACACACCCTGTTCCCACAGATAAGCACAAAGACGGAGGAGTGACAGGTTATCTCGGGCAGAACCATGCGAGGTCTCCTTGAAGTCAGTGGTGTGCGTGGAGAGATGATATCTTTTATTAGGCCAACAGGTAGAGTCAGAAAAACTAGACGAGCTGTCAGGCGCACAAACCCTTCTTCAGGCCAGGGAAATATCTGGGCCACCTGAAGCCAGGAGGTGCGGGAGATGTCCTAGGAGGGACAGAGTGGGGTAGAAGGTGGGGAGAAGTAAGTAGTTGGCTAGGACAACCCTGAGCTAAGTATCTGGTGGGTTGGCTCGGTATAAAGGCTTTAAGGGAGACCTTATAGCAGCCTTCCGGTACTTAAAGGGGGCCTACAGGAAAGATGGGGAGGGACTCTTTATCAGGGACTACAGTGATAGGATGAGGGGTAACGGTTCTAAACTGAAAGAGGGGAGACTTAGATTAGATATTAGGAAAAAATTCTTTACTGTGAGGGTGGTGAGGCACTGGAACAGGTTGCCCAGAGAAGTTGCAGATGCTCCATCCCTGAAAGTGTCCAAGGTCAGGTTGGACGGGGCTTTGAGCAACCTGATCTAGTTGAAGATGTCCCTGCCCATGGCAGGGGGGTTAAACCAGGGGATGATCTTTAAGGTCCTTTCCAACCCAAGCCATGCTATGATCTATGATGTTTAAATGATTCCTTTTTTGGAACAATTTCGCTTCTGACTCACTACATGACATCTCATCTCTGACTGGCGTATGGCCAAGGGTGGGACCGCAGCAGCAACCCCTTCCATCGGTTTAAGCTGCCATGAAAAGGTCCTTCAAGGTCATTACCAGGCATTAACAGGGTGCCTGGGCTGGCAGCTGTGACTTTGGAGGTTTCCAACGCCTGATGACATGCTCAGGAGAGTTACCTCTGCAGCAGAGGTACCAAACCACTCCCAAGCAGGGCTGACTGCAGTGGGCAGCCTTTTCTTCCAGCAGGAGCACAACCTCATACAGAGAAGATCTCTGGATTTTTTTTCTATTTTTAAATGTGCTCCAAGCTAAAATCCTCGTTTTTTCTTCAGTGATGCATGTGCCTTCATTTCCTCAAGCTGATATTCATTCACTCCTTCCTCCCTTCTCTTTTCCAAGAGAAATGTCTTAACATTTGCAAAAAGGAACTATTGTTTTTGCACTTTAGAAATGTGAACATGTCATTATAGCAATTATCTCTTAAACTCAACTAAACAGGCCTAATGCTGTTAAGATTAATAGGAACTTTGTCACCTCTGAGCACTTCTCTCTTTATTAATGACTCATTGTAAAGCACATTATCGCTGGTGTCACTCTCTCAGTCCTGCTTCACTGCAGTTGGATGTAGCATTACCTCAATGCAAGCAGATCTCAGCCAGGGATCTGTCCGGTGCGGTGCAAACAGCTCTGCAAGTTCTTTCTTGGATGTTGATGATAAGATGCAAGTAGAAGACCAGATAAAACCAGCCAGTGGATAGCAGCAACCAGATCAGCATGGGTGCCAATTGCCAGGTGCCTGAGAGGGCTTGGTGGCTGCTTCAACACAGCCAGGAACAGACTAATAACATGCTAAGTGGTTTGGGTTTGGAGATAATATTGCTGGGAAAAAGGCCAAGGGACAAAACCAGCATGGAAACTGAACACCTTGAGCTTTGAGGTGGTTCTTCAAGGCTGACTGAGGTGTGTAAAAGTCTGCACTGCCTCTGAATACCATCCCTTTGTGGCAGGACCGAGGAGGTGCTCCATGCTGTTACACACAGCGTGCGTGGACACAGCAAATACAAATCCATATAGCCTGGACCAGGCCGGTTCCTCTCATCGCCAATAAATCACCATGTACAAAAAGCCTTTTGTGAACCTACTTCATATGGGCTAGAAATGAATTTGTCTCAGTCATCCCCAATCACCCAGCTAGACCCTATTCGTGGAGGAGTCCTCCAAGCTTATCCATCAGTAATCATGCCACCAGTGCCTATAGGGAGAGTTCTTCGCAGGCATCGGTGAGGCTCTACAAGGAGACAGCACCCTAAGTAATTTTAAGCTTGCACATCTCCGAAAGTTGAAAGGATTGAACGTTGAGATACACAAGTTACCACTTACCAGCGGAGCTGTGGTTTCTGTGTACACACTCTACACCTATATCCCTCCGGTTAGTGACCGCTAGTTAGTAGGTTGAAATACCTGACACTTGTTGTGGGCTTAGATCATGCATGAGGACAGTTACAGCTACTCAGCTGTGGTAGGATATCATTAGGCTTCTCTATTTAGCTATGCCTGCGCTCTCAGCTTCCTTATTTTAAACATAGTTACCCTGCATGTATCGGTATATCACACCTGTAGGTTCCTGTTTAACTGGTGGTTGCACCAGAAAGGGCTGGAGAACTAGGCGAGAGAAGCTATTCTCTTTTCAGATGGCATTTCGCTGAGCAAGGGTTAGGAAGGTGATACACAGATTCATCTGTCTTGGTAGGAGGTGGTGACAGTCCTTGTGTCTGACACCTGAAGGTTTCCCTTGAGTCCTGATAATCTGAATGTCATAACTCATAACTATTATCAGGCACTTCCAGAATAGCCAGGGTGGGAAGACCTCCCCCAGCAAGCTCCCTGCTTGCTGCTCCCAGCTCTCAGGCTCCTGAAAGAGAAATAATCTCCCGCCAAGTTATTCCACACCAGTGGCAAAAAGATTTGGGAAGTGTGCAAGAGGGGCTAATCCTGGCATTCGTTTCAGCAAGGCTTCAAAAACCTGAGCGTGAGCGTGTACGACTCAGAAAGGTGTCTTTGAGCAGTTCCCACCAGAGTACATTAGATCATTTGTTTCTCAGCGAGCCTTTACCCAAGGTCCAGATGATGACTCCTGGATCCTCACGCCCAGTCCAATTCCACGCCTGCTGCTCTACTGTAGCCTTGCGATTCCTAAGCTATACATCACAGCACATTTGTTCTGACACCCTGTGAGCGCGCAGGTTAGTGCTGCTCTGCCAGGCTCAGCAAAGGCTTCTAAATACATTAGTGAAGGAGAAAGATCTGGGATGGCTTCCAATTTTAACCAAGGTCACATTGGCGAGTGCTGGTGTGCAGCGCGAGGATGTTGTACGCGGCATCTTTCATGCGAGCTGTATTCCAGCTGCGTACAGCATTTCTGTAGTGCAACAGAAAGAAACGGGAAAGGAAGACAGAAACAAGAAACCTGGGAGATATCTAAAATTTTGCTATGGGTATGTTGTGTAGCTCAGGATCTTTGTATCTCTGGTTATTTTTCTACCAAAAAAAAAAAAAAAACAACAACCCAAACCGTGTCACTTACCTGCCTCAAACAGTAGACTCAGGCATAATGTTTTTCAAAGAGCTCAGAGCTTTGGGCCCTTGGATTCATCCTAGCAGACAATTTTCCCATTAGGAGGCAGCCAAATGCTCCAGGGAAACATACACTGCTGGAAACGGCACCTGCATTCCAGATTTACCCAAGTCTCTTGATGATGCATCCTAAGAAGAGCTCTCCTCCTAGCCACAAGAAAGGGCTGGGAAAGTTTAGGCAAGGCCGAGGGCTGGAGGTGGGACACATCACAGATGAAGGTTTGAAATCCCCCGTCTGGCAGGGGTGACTCTCTGCGACTCTCTCCATGGGAAATGGAAGAGACCTGGACTTTTAATTGCAGCCCTGGACTGGAGGAGGAGACCCAGGAGGAGCAAAAAGGGAGAGGAATAAAGAAGAGATGCATGATTTGAGACAGCAAGGAAAGAGGCAGGCTGCTCCAGTAGAGGACAAGGCTCAACAGAAGCCAGTTTATGATCCTGGCAAAAAAAGGAGAAGGAGATTTTACTCTTGTTGGCTTTCAGTGGGGTTCAGGAGCCCCTTAAGGCTGGGGCAGCTTCCCCATTTCTGCAGCGAGACAGTGGAGAGCCCTGTGCTCCCCTGAGAGCAGGCGAAGGGCAAAGTCTGCAGAAAGAAGCAGGTTGCTATAAATTACTTCTCCATCTTTGGAGGCTCAGCGACCGAGAGCTGTGCTGAGGTCTCGCTTAACCCTGATAAATGTGGTGTTGGAAAGGATGCTAGGAGCATCCTGGTGCTCTGAGGTGATGTGTTTTCCCGTGATTATTCATTTATGGTGAGGCAGAAGGTGGGGTGGGGATTAAACTTACCTTCTTAAAGAAACTCCACCTTCTGCCTGTCTCCCCCTCTAAAGCTGTTAGATATATTTCGAGCTGGCAAAGGGTTAGGAGTCCCAAAGATACGCTTATGCCTTAAGTGGAAATAAGGTGCTAAGTAGAAGAGAAAGACCTTTTCAGTGCCCCAGCGAGGGGAAAGCTGTCAGGGGAGGTCCCTGAAACATCGATAAGGCAGAACAGTGTTATGGAAGTCCTTGGCCGCAGGACGAGCATCAGGCAAGCTGCAGAGAATCCAGCTGTGCCACGCTAATCTGGCTCTCTAAGGCCACCCTTAGTTACTAATGTGCTTTGTCAGTAGAGCAGGCGATGTTTTGTCTACTTGCCTTTATTTTTAGCTGCCTTGGGTCAGCAAAACAACTCAGACAGTAGCATTACGAGACCTGCGTCTCCAGATCTAATCGGCTGGCTCTCAGCCATCCCCTATGCAGATAGCTAGCCTGCGCTCAGTGATTTCTCCCTTCTCCCCAGCTTATCTTGCTCCCACTGGACTGGTGCCTCCACCTCCTCCTGATGGTCCCAGCTGGTGGCTCTGGTACCCTGCCCCAACCACACAGTGCAGAGATCTCCAAACCTGGCGCTCAATCTTAGCAAATCCAAGGCTTTGCAAGTGAGCTTAGTGCCTGAGCATCGGGATGGAGGTGCTCATCCCACTGGGATGTCTGCACCTCGCTCCTGCCCTCCTGCACTGCTTGCATCGGGAGATCCAGGCGGAGGAGCACGACTCTCCCTGCCCTTGTGAAACCCACAGGCTTTCCTCCATCACGTGAAGAAGTTAGTCGTTATTAATGTGTCACAAGTGCTGGCGGGGGACAGAAACTTTCCGTGGATTTGTCCCCAAGTCAGACTGTGCCTGAAATGACTGCGTGGCCTTTGGAGCCGCTGGTGTGCTAGAAAACTGGCTGTTCATGTTTGGTGCCAAAACCGTACTCCAGCACACTGCTCTGGGTCTCCAACGCTGGCTGGAGGATGAGGGTAATGGCAGGGATATTAGCCTTCAGTTATCCTTCCGCTCAGTCCCTGAACAGAGGTTGAAAAATCAATGTCACAAGCCACAGTTGGAGCAGGGCTGGGCGGACTCTCCGAACTGAAGCATAGTTTTGGTCTAGGAATCATCTAACAGCGTCTTGCAAAACTTCCAGGATTTCATGGGCTGGACTCGAACAGAAATGCCACAGGCAGCGCTGCCAACCCCAAGCATTCAAATATCATGAGTCAGGCCCCCCTCCAACTCTTCCAAGTCTTCTTTCCGGGATTTTTTCTTGAACTGTGAGGTTAAACTTCGTTCATATTTTCCAGGTTCCTCCGCTCCTCTTCTCCCCCACCTTTTAGGAGGGCTAGAAACTTAACAGTTTTTTGGGTGAGAGGGTGTTTCTAAATGGAAGAGGAGATGAGATGCTCCAAATCCCTGGAGCAGGGCCCTAAGTAACGTTGTTATATGACTTATGATAAATTTGGGCGATTTGGCAGCGCTTCAGTCTGGCTCCTTATTTAATTGCCTGCAGATCCTGCCTTGTCATTAACACAAGAGGTCACTGGCAGGAGTTCTGTGATTTGTGGACGCATACTTAGCTTATAAAAACACCCCTGTCTTTGCCTCCGAGCGAGCCCTCCTTGTTCATCCAGCTGTTACAGCTGTTCTCCCCCAGCCTGAGCTCCTTCAGCTGACTCTGCTCTTCCTTTCCTTTGCTAGGTGCCTTATGCAATGCCTCTGCTCAAGCACACGTTTGGCCAGCTACATGCTCACTGCAGCAGCAACCCGGTATCCTAAATGCTCATTAAAATTGGTATATTTTAATAAATGCGGTCCAGGATATGTTTCTTCCCCTGAAGCCTTCAGGGGAGAGGAAGCAGAGAGGAAGACAAGTGAGAGGAGCCCAAGGAGTATCCAGCAAGTTCTTCGAGCAAAGAAAGAGAACTTGCTTCTGCCACGATGCAGCACATGTGCATCAAACAGTGCATGTGGGTCTACTGAATCCTGCAGCATCTCTCAGCTGCATGAAATGCACCATGCTTGCAGCTGGGGGATCTCCAGCCTGCATTCGTAACACGGACTTTAAAACCAGCTTCATCCCAGGGATGTTTAACTCTCCTTTTATGGAACTTGATGAGAAAGATTTGTAACTCCTCGTGGAAGACGAAAAAAATGTTCTGGTCATCCTCAGGCTTCCCTGAAGATCAGGGTTTGGGGCTGAAGATTTCCTCAAAACCACGGGTTGCTCCTTATGACTTGCTCTAAGCCCTATATGAGTCTTTTTACCTGCAAATACTTACTACCTGCTGATAACTCAACAGGAAAATGTTACTCCGAAGGGACAGAACTTGGGTAAACAGCATTTAGCACTATTCTTTCCTTATTCCTGGATTATTGAAGGGCTGACTTGCAACTACCATGGGCTATTGTAGGTAATCCTAGTACTCCCCGTCCTGCTCTGCTCTGAAAACGGTTGGTGAGACCATGATGTTGCGAGCAGCGTTGCATGCTTGGCTGTCACAGCTTGCAGGATCCAAAGGGTCTGCAGGGTCCAGGATGCTGGACCACGTTCCTGAAAGGACGGTTTGTTGGGCTGCAGCAGCAGGAGAGTGCTGTCTGTGATGGGTTTGGTGCCTGGCAGAGGGATGGATGGCTGCAGACTGGCAGTCTCTGGCACCCCTGTGTGGCCACCTGCACAATCACAGCCCGGGGGGGGACCTCAGCCTTCCCTGGGGAGCAGCTCCCTGGCAAGCGGAGAAGACAGGGAAGCATTTCTGAAGGGTCTAGAAGGGAGGTTAAATCCTGTCTGTCGAGCCAACAAGTCCTTGTGAAGGATGGGAGCCCTCTTGTCCTCCGTGCAGGGCCAGGAGGTCCTTACGGACGTGGGCACCTGGAGCAAAGCGTTAAGGAAGGGACCAGGCTTTTGGGATTCAGTGCCTGGGTGCGAGCCTGGCTGCTGCGTTCCTACAGCTGGGGCAGGGGAGCAAGAAAATGAGCCTTTTTTTTACACTGATCGACTGCTATCGGTGGAGATATAAACTCTATCTACACGGAGAGCTTATGGTGATAGCTGCAATCTGAATTAAATAGCAGCAAGCTGGTGTTATAAGGCTGTGGATGGTGCAGCAGCGATGCTGTTAGCTGGGTTTAACCCTCCTGTCCATCCCCCCAAATTATTTCCTGGGTAAAACAGCTGAGAAACCAAAAATAACCAAAAATACAACTCTAGTGCTGCAAGCTGGCTGCCCACGGCCAGGCCGGCATCAGGAAGCACAGCCAGGCACTGCGGGTGGGAAGCTCTGCAGAGGGCTGAGACCCCCACTCCTATCCAAGGTCAGGGGGTCCTTGAGGCCTTCCAGTCCCCTTCCAGTCCCCCCCCATCACTGGATCCCAGCAGGCGAGCGATGGCCTGCTCCCATGGTGCCTGGCTCGGAGGCAGCGTGCTCCAGCACGGTGCTCCAGCAAGGTGCCCTGAGAAACGGGGAGCTCCTTCCACCCTCGTTCACCTGGCCTCCAGCTTATCCTGCTGCGTAACCCAGCCCTCTCACTACATTTGCTCCCCAAGCTACTCCTTAATTTAATTCCCATTCCTAGGGAACTCAGGAAAAGTGGATTTTCCCCAACCCCATTTCCTACCCCTCTTTGTGCCTCTTGGGAGAGGTGGGGAAGCACTCGGAGGGGTTCGACCCACCATGCAAAGGTGTCAGGGTTGGAAGCAGGACTTAGATTTCTTGCCTCTGGACAAGTGCTGACCATAGCCAGGGGCAGGGCTGGCCCTAGCAAACATCGGTCCCTCCTGGGCCACGTGCAGGGACACGGTGGGCACGTGCCACGTGTGGGCAGCAGGTCTCTGCGTGCGTAGGGGGGTCCCTGGTGCAGCCGTGTTCAGGCAGGTGATGGGCAGGAGCAAGAAGAGCCTGGAAGGGCTCTTCTCCAAATGGTGGAGAATGTAGATAAGAGTCCCTGGGCTTAGGGCAGGACCCAGGGCCTTGGCTCAGATGCATTTGGAGAAAAAGATGGCAGTGGGCTCAGTGTCACGTCAGTGCCACCAAATGCTTTCCTCAGTGTGGCACCATGGCCATTGAGAGGGCATCTGGGCCAAGCGGAGCAGCCTGTGCACCACCCACCCCGTCAGCACCCAGCAGACCGCCAGCCGGTGCTGAGCAAGCTTCATCAGTCACGGGCAGAGGCAAGGTCCTGATCTTAAAATCAAAGGCCCTCGTGCTTTTGGGTTGCTGGGTGGATGCACAGGAACCCAGGAGAGATCTCCTAGGCCAGATCCTTCCCAGTACAGAAGTGCATCGCTGGGACATGGCCAGCTGCTCCGACAGGGAAGCAGCCAGCTCTGCGTAGACACAGCCCTGGACTTCTCCTGTGTGTGGAAGAACTTCCTAGTGTGCCACCAGACCTTCAATGCCTGAGTCCAGTTCTTAGCTCGCTGGCAGAGTTCTGTACTTTAAAATTGTCATTATTTGAAATAAGCCCCAATTACCTCTCGCAGCACTTTCCCCAGTGCAAATGATGTTCAGGGCAGTGGAACAGGTCTCAAGCTGTGCCCATGAAGTCTTAAGACTGAGAGCAGAGAACATACAGTCACATATGGGTGTGGAGATGGCCTCTGGAGAATAAAATACTCATTACTTCCAGGGGAAGAACAAGACAGCATCCAAAGGAGGTTAAAGAGCAAGTTAAAACACACTTTAAAGTATCTTCTTGCAAAGATGCAGCTATGGGACTTGCTGCTGCAGGTTGTCTCTGCCTTTTCATCTCCAATTCTGGCTTCAGGAAGGCCCTGAGCTGTATTCCTGGAGGAAGGGGTGGTTAGAAGAAATGGAGTTGGGAGCTGCATCCAATTCACACCTTTAACTCCTGCCTGCTGGAAGCTAGGTCACTCTTACCGTGCTGTTCCTGGCAGCGTTTCCCCAAGCAGTCTCCATCCCTAAAGGGTTAGGAGATGATACCTGTCCCCATGGCGGGGGCAGAGCTTGCTTTACCACCCTGAGCTCTGCAGCCTGTTGCAGCCAGGCTGACACCAGGTCTGGCGTGGGTCTGACCACAGTTACACTTGGAGGGATCTCATAAGGATGTCTTCAGCCTCAGGATGCCTTTGGGCAGGGGAAACAACCCCCAAACTGCTCTAGGTGGGAGCGTTCAGCTCGGGACCCTGCCTGGGCACTGAAATCTCCCTCGTGAACATCTCTGCAGTGACGGGAGCACCCTCAGCAGCTGGCAAACTGCAAACTGCAACCCAGCCGACAAACGCGCATGGTAGCTGGGATGGGAGCAGGTCTTATGGGCTTCCCTGGTGACCCCGTCTCCATCACCAGCCAATGCTTTTTCCCTCCTTTCCCAAACTTTTCCCCGAAGTAAGAGCTACCTGATAAAGCTCAAACCAAGGAATCTTAAAACCTTCCTCTGATCCTATATGATCCCTGCCAGGATGGTCTGACACCGAGGTGGCAAAGGGACCCGCTTGCTTGTCACAGCCGTGGGGCCCTGCGGTGGGTCACTGGGGGAAGGGACATCCTCGGGGATGGCTGGTAATTCTCCGTCCCTCCTCGCTGGCTCCAAGGCGCGAGGGAAAAACTTCATCTTGTGCAAGACCGTGGGCAGGGAGGGACGGGTGACCTGAAGAAAGGGCTGCAAGAGCAGAAGATTTCATGCATCTGGTTTGAGAGCAGGACAGTTCCTGAGCCCAAGGGGCTGCGGGCAGCCGGGGAAGGCGGTGGATAACGAAATGCAATGAGACAGCCTGTCCCAGATGGTCCCTCACGGCAGCTCGTGGGGCGGTCGCTGGCCTTCCCGTGGCCGGGGTCGAAAGCACAGCAAGATGCCTCCTGTCCTCCTCCTGGGATGTGGCTTTTCGGGCTCCCCCGGTGCTCTGGGGGTGGAGGAGATGTGGTGGGTGGGACCTGCAGCGTGCGAGGGCTTACACCCACCTTAGCAGCTCGTGGACGTGGTCCTTCTCCGCAGACCCACCTGCTGAGCTCCCATCCCCACCGCCCTCAGCACCCCTCCTGCTCTCATCCCTTCCCGTGGGATGCTCCGTAACACTGCCGGGCCCCTCTGCGCCATCCCCCGTGGCGCTGTAGGGGAGAGTTTGGGAGATGCCCCGCGTGGGCCGAGGTGGGAAGGGCTCCCCCGGGTCCTCTCGCCGCAAGCGGTGGCGGTGGGTGCGCAGGCGGGGCGGCAGGCGAGGCCCCCCCGGCCCCACGTGCCCTGTGCGAGACCTGGCTGGTGGGGCGGGTCGGATGCCGGGGGAGCCGGCAGGGGTGCAGGAGGGGTTCAGGGGGTGCAGGAGGGGTTCAGGTGGGTGCAGGCAGGGGTTCAGTGGGGGTGCAGGAGGGGTTCAGGTGGGTGCAGGCAGGGGTTCAGTGGGGGTGCAGGAGGGGTTCAGGTGGGTGCAGGCAGGGGTTCAGTGGGGGTGCAGGAGGGGTTCAGGTGGGTGCAGGCAGGGGTTCAGGGGGGTGCAGGAGGGGTTCAGCGGGGTGCAGGCAGGGGTTCGGGGGGGTGCCAGCAGGGGCTCGGGGGGGTGCAGGCAGGGGTTCAGGTGGGTGCAGGAGGGGTTCGGGGGGGTGCAGGCAGGGGTTCAGGGGGGTGCAGGAGGGGTTCAGGGAGGTGCAGGCAGGGGTTCGGGGGGGTGCAGGCAGGGGTTCAGGGGGGTGCAGGAGGGGTTCAGGGGGGTGCAGGCAGGGGTTCAGGGGGGTGCAGGTAGGGGTTCGGGGGGTGCAGACAGGGGTTCAGGGGGGTGCAGGAGGGGCTCGGGGGGGTGCAGGCAGGGGTTCGGGGGGTGCAGGAGGGGTTCAGGTGGGTGCAGGTAGGGGTTCAGGGGGGTGCAGGAGGGGTTCAGGGGGGTGCAGGCAGGGGTTCAGAGGGGTGCAGGAGGGGTTCAGGAAGGTGCAGGCAGGGGTTCAGGGGGGTGCAGGAGGGGTTCAGAGGGGTGCAGGCAGGGGTTCGGGGGGGTGCAGGCAGGGGTTCAGGGGGGTGCAGGCAGGGGTTCGGGGGGGTGCAGGCAGGCGTTCAGGGGGGTGCAGGTAGGGGTTCAGGGGGGTGCAGGCAGGGGTTCAGGGGGGTGCAGGAGGGGTTCAGGGGGGTGCAGGCAGGGGTTCAGGGGGGTGCAGGAGGGGCTCGGGGGGGTGCAGGCAGGGGTTCAGGAGGGTGCAGGAGGGGTTCAGGGGGGTGCAGGTAGGGGTTCAGGGGGGTACAGGAGGGGTTCAGGAGGGTGCAGGATGGGTTCAGGGGGGTACAGGAGGGGTTCAGGTGGGTGCAGGAGGGGTTCAGGGGGGTGCAGGCAGGTGTTCAGGGGGGTGCAGGAGGGGTTCAGGAGGGTGCAGGAGGGGTTCAGGGGGGTGCAGGCAGGTGTTCAGGGGGGTGCAGGAGGGGTTCAGGAGGGTGCAGGAGGGGTTCAGGGGGGTACAGGAGGGGTTCAGGAGGGTGCAGGCAGGGGTTCGGGGGGTGCAGGAGAGGTTTAGGAGGGTGCGGGCAGAGGAGCTGCCCGCAGTCCGCGTCCGCCGCCACCAGGGGGCGCCGCAGCGTCACCGCCGGTTCCGCGAGGGGCGGGGCGGGGCGGGGGGCGGCAGCGCCGGGAGGCGGCGGAGGGGGGGGCCGGGGTGGGGGATATCGGGATGGGGGATATCGGGATGGGGGATATCGGGATGAGGGTACTGGGATGGGAGCACCGCGATGGGAGCACTGGGATGTGGGATATCGGGATGGGAGATATCGGGATGGGGGAGGGCGGCACCGGGATGAGGACCAGCGTGGGATGGGTACCAGGATGCGGGAGGGTACCGGGGTGGAATCGCACCGGGATGCAGGGACACTGGGATGGGGTGTACCAGGATGGGGGAGCACCAGGGTGGGGGAAGATACTGGGATGCAAGTGCACCGGGATGCAGGAACACTGGGATGGGGGGGATTACAGAGTGCGTGCAACGAGAGTCCTGGGCGATAAAGCTTCAGTGCCAGGCGTAGATAGATGCCCATGGGGACTTTGAGCAAGATGCTGGAGGCTGCTGAGCGTTGGGAGCTCTCAAGTCCCGTTAGATCTAAGATGGATCTAAAATATTTGCTGTGAGTGAAGTGTTCAGGTTGCCTTAGAAAGGATCGATGTCTCTTCAGGTTCGCTCGTGGTGGAGCTGGGATGGGTTTAGCTGCGTTCGCTTGGGATTTAGCAACGGCAAATTTTTCTGTATCTCCTTGAGTTGTCATTGACCTTGGCCATGGGCACCAAGGCCCACACAGCAGTATCGTGATAGGTTGTGTCTCACCATGCTTTGCTGGTAGCTGTGCCAGCTGCTGCTCCGGGCTGTGCCAGCTCAGCCCTGGCTTGGCTCCAGGGTCCTTCCCAGCCATTTCAGCTCCTGTCCTCGACCGTGATGTAGTGCTCAGCTCCCAGCGTGGCATGGAGATACAAAAATGCAGCTGTTTCTCACCGTAATGTGCTGTTCACCAACATCTTCTGAAGTTCTCGGGGAGGGGAGCATGAAGGCACTGACTTGAGAAATTAATGAGCAGGCAAAGGAATTCAAGAGGGAGGGCTTGGTCTCCAGGGGGGAACCATACGGTGCAGGAGAAGGGATGGGTGGAAATGGCCACCGATGCTGGGGAAAGATGCCCCGGGAGGCTCCTGCAGCTCCGCACCGAAGAAAACCCACTAATAAGGTATTAGAGATAGCTCTTCCCTCAGCAGGTTGAAGACATGTCATGACTCTTAACAGTCTCAGTCGGTTGGCAAGGCACAGACAGATGCAAAACCATGGATTTAATTGTTGCATGAAGATGAAGCAACCCTGGTTTCAGGATAATGTTCTAGACTGGGATGGAAATACAGCACCGTAAATACAGATGTGTTGAGTCTTAAATATAAGATGCGGTTTGGCACGCTAGGATCTTTCCCAAAAAAAAAAACTATTTCAGGCGGAAGTTAAGTATTTAGCTTAATATCCATTTGTCTGGTTTAAATTGTATCTGTTGTGACAGCGGAGCGTCACAATTTTGCTGTGGAAGGTCACGATTTTGCTGTGGAAATTGGTGCAGAAGGCTGGACCTGAGCTGGCTCAGCCCCGGGGCAGGGTTTGAAGCACCCAGGTCTGACGGAGGTGGCTTCCTTAGCAGACAGAGAGAACATGTTCCTGCCTTCAGTAAGGAAACAAATTGAGAAAAAGCAGGAAAGCACAACATTGGTTTTAATTCAAGACTGAGAGGGTCGAGCATGAGATCTGCTTGTTCTGAATTCCCAAAGGACGTGATCATTCAAGATCATTCAAAGAAGAGATCATTCAAGTCAGAATAGTAGTTAATGGCAAACTTTCCTGAAGGCATCAGTTTGGTGGTGATCTTTTTTTCTTATATCTAGCTTATGCATTAAATATTATCTCATATATAGATATATTCTACATTTAATTGCATTTTTAATCCCATCTTCTGTTCAAGGACAGACTCATGGAGAAGCATGGACTTTTTACTTAAAATAAAATAGGCTGCTTCCCACTCTTTTACCTACTCAGTGTTAAGAATATTGAAGCTTGTTTTTTCTATTTTTCCCTTTCCCGATTTTCTACCCCCCTAACTTGTAGGTAGGGTAAACAACAAACCTTGGGCTTTGGGCTTGATCTGACCGTAAAGCGTTTGGAAACGACTGTGCAATAGTGCTGCTGTTAACACAGTCGGGGGGTTCGGGCATTTGGGATGTGAAAGGATTCAGCTGACTTAGTGTGTCTCAAATCCTAAAGCTTGATGAGGTCAAAGGGGCAGGGAGCTTCATGGCAGGCAAACAACAGAGGAGGTTCGCAGGCATCTAATCGTCTCCCGGGTCTCTGCGGGGAGAGGCTCCTTCCTGCCGAAGGAGGAGCCTGCTTCTCTCCACCGACCCCCGCGTGGACCCGGGATGCCCAAATTAGAGCTTGGGCATCTCCTAAGGAAGGTTTCTCACCCTGCCCAAGGCTGGTGGTGTGCAGGGATGGGTTTGGCACCTATAACATTGAGACTTCTTTCCTCCCTCCATCGCTGAGTGCAGAAAGGATGAGTGGTGGAGGCAGGAGGAAAAGCAGGGGGGCTGCGATAGGTGAGGGTGGAGAGGGAAAGCGCACACCTCAGTGTGGATTGAGCATCACTTTCCAATGTTTCCTCGGTTTATGGTGTGCCCAGACATCTGTTTTGGGCTTGTACCGTTTGATTATGTTTTACAAACCGAGGTGGTTTAGAGCTGGTTCAGCTGCAAGAACACAGGTATCCACCTGGGATGCTCTGAGGTCTCCCAGCTCCCCCACCGATGGTCCAGGAGGGTATTGGAGGTCCTGTGTCACCCATGTGCCCAGGCAGATGTCTTAGGGTGTCTCAGCTGGCGTAAGACACCTGTGTTGGGGCACTTAAATAGAGCCCTTTCTATTTGTTACGCTGACTTGCAAAATAATACAAAACAAACCCTCTTTTTTTCCAAAATGAGACTTATCTCCCTGCCCTCCCAAATCCAAAAGATGTCCTGATGTCCACTCCGCGCTTCGCCGCTGTTAGTGACTTCAGTCAGACAGAGGATGGGTATGGATGGGAACAACACCTGTGTGAGAAAAGGGTGCCAGAAAGGGATGCGGTACTGTACGTTACTGCACGGCCGGGGATGCTGAGGGTGAGGGTCTCTAAGAGATACGGTCTAAGGGTCTAAGAGAAATGGTGGAATAGAAATGGTCTAATAAATTGTGTGTTTCAGTAGCATTCACGGAGAAATGTGGCTCCAGGTTAGTTTTTTGAACACCCGGGTGAACGCACCAAGAATTGTATTTCTGCCTGGGTGTCCTCAGGCCGGACGGCGAACGGCAATAACCCATGTCAGCAAACACCTCCATCTCACCAGCAGTAAAAGTCCAAGGCTGGAACGAGCCGTGCTCTACAGCCACAGGGGAACAAGACAACTCCTCTCCTCTCCGTGCTTGTTCAGGACCTGACTCAGGTTGCTCGGGGGCTTGGCTGCTGCCGGCAAAGGCTCAGATGTGGGAAAAGGGCTGGGAAGAAGAAGCTACTGGTGTGTCAGGGTCACGGTGGTGAGAATCTATTCTCATTTTGTCGCGAGCATTCCTATAATTTGTTCTCCGTGTGACCAACTATTGCCTGAAACCTATAGCAAGCCAACGAAATATCAGCTGCTGCGGTCGATGGCTTCGGGGCAGAAACCCAGCTCTGTTTGACTACGCTTTATGTAAACTTCGCTGCCACCTCTCACCTGCCGTGAACTGCAACAGGAGCCCAGGGCGGCGGTTTCAAAGGCTGACGCCTGCTTTGTCTGCGTCGGCGTTCAAAGCCGGAGCTGCCGTTGGATGCGGTGTTAGATGTGGTGCTGCTGGGACAGGAGAGGCAGCCAATTCCCCGCTCTTGTCTGAAATAGGTTCTGATGTTAAGAGGAGGGAAGGGGATGGGGAAAGACGGGGCTGTGGCTCTGGAGGAAACGTGCTTGACGTGGAGCTAGTTAAGGAGTGCGGTGGGACCGAGAAGGAGCTGCTGAGTCTGGTCCTTGGTGGAGATATTGTGCCCCCAGGACCTTTGCTGCTCTGAGATGTCCTCCCACAATTCCCATACACTATGGGGAATTACATATTCCCATTATTATGGGGAAGACTATATTCCCATATATTATGTGGATGTGGTTTATCAACGCCTCTGCCAAACCCTCTGACCCCACGGGAGTCAGGCAGCAGAAGGCAAAAGCATGCACGAACAATAATTTAATGCTGAAGATGGGAAACAGAAATCTCCTTATATATGTTGGAAGTATCTCAGCTACTTGGGGCCATCAGATATGTTATCTGATCTTCAGGCTTGCAGCACTGTGAGGGATGTTGGTACTCCCAGTGCCTGAGATCTGGTTGATGGATAAATTCTTTGCAAAGAGCCCATTTAATGCAAAAAACCTCAAATCTATTAAAAAACAAATCTCTTGTCTCTCCAGATAGTCTTATTTTCCTTCAAGCTTTTTCTCCCCAGTGCCCTCAGTCGGCCGGTGCTCTCACAGGGTGGTCACAGCCAGGGATGCCACAAGGTTTGACACTTCCCTTTGCATCCAAATAACTTATCCGGGATTTCCGAGGCGATGTCTGCATATGGATATTTCCCAAGGCGAGCAGGAATAGACTTGCTGAGCTCAAGGCCAGGAGGGACGGTCTCCTCTGATGCCCTCTCTTACGCAGCCCAAAGGACCGCACCCAGTAATCCCTGTACAACGTCCACCATTTCGTTTAAGCCCTAGCACGCTATTTTAGAAGCCTCTATTAAATACACACACAAAAAAAGAAACAACTTTGATTAAAGACTCCAGCTGATGAGGAATCCACCACAGCCCCAGGTCCCACACCCTTAATTACTTTTGCTGTTAAATGCTTGCAACTAAATTTGTCCATCTTTCATGTCCTGCCACGCATCCCTGTATTTCTTGATCATTTCTCGACAATTATAATCGCTGTGTCCTGGAGAGAACGAGTAGAAGGAGCTGTCCTTGTAGCAAAGTTCAGGGCTGTCTTTGTAGCAAAGTTCAACCCTTTCTGAAGTCCAATCCCTCGTAGGAGAACACGTCACTTGGGAGAGGTGACCAGGCTCTTCTTTTCTTTAAAACTGGAGAAAATAATTTCCCATCACCTTGCTCTCCTGTGATTTGTAGCGCGACTCTGGCAATATTTCATGCCTTTTCCAACAACTTGCTAGAATCCAGAAATGGATCAAATATATGATTAAGAAAGGATTTTACGTGGTGCGATTGCCGAGCGTCCCATAAACGCTCAGAACTTGGGCAGGAGAGAAGTTGAGCAAGATGATCGTTGTAGGTTCCTTCCAACTGAACTGTTCTCTTCTAGAACCCAAAATTTCATGCTTTTCCAGAAGATGCTGAGGATTTTGAGGTGCTTGGCTTTGCAATATTCTGCTTCTCCAAATGGCTAGAAATGCCTTGCAAACTTCCCAGACCTCTAATCAATAAGGTTTTTCTCAGCTCCAGGATCTGAAAGATGCTAACCGAGGTTTGAGTCTACCATTGCTATAACTGTCTGCACTTCAGCCCGTGTGAACGAAGCCCAGCTGGGGAACGTGGGTTTGTTATACAGAAATTAAACATTATCTGCTGGAAATTATATTATCTGGAGTCCAAAAGCAGGTCTTTCATGATTACTTTCCTTTCAAGAAAGCAGTTTCTCTCTGTGGAGTGCACTTAATTGTGTTGCTAGCCCTTTTTAATTAGGATAATTTAGAAATTAAGTTAAATTAAACATTTTATTTCAGCCGTAGAAGAAGAGGGGACACTGGAATAACTGCTGACTGAAGGGCTAAGCCTGTTCATTCTTGGTCTAGCTCCAAAGACCTGCTAATATTTATTCACAGGAGCGAAGCTAAGGAGAGAGAAACTCAGCATCTTCCCAGATTTTACTGTCACTTCTGCAACAAAAAATTTCCTCACTCAACGAAGGGAGGAAACATAGGAAAACATCTCCTTGTGTCCCACCCCTGGGGAAAACTGTCCAGTCCTTGTACACAGGAAAGCCAGGGTGCTGTGGGACCATCCCTGCTGGGTTGGAGAACCATCGTGCTATAGTGACATACTAGAAAAGCAACTTTATTTTACAGCCAAAGCTCTGAAAGCTTCTTTAGAGCATTTGGGTGACCTTTTAGGAAAAAGCATGGGCAGTTTGAGAGCCTGTAGCAAACCGGGGTGCGGTGGTCAGTGCTCCAACCCATGCATGCACGTCCCCCCACGAGGGATGTCCCGGAGAAACACGTCCTTCTCAGCAAGTAGGAGCTGGCTTCTTGTCTAAACTGGGAAACCCAATAAAATATGTAGCAACTGTGTGAGTCCATATATCCTAAAGACAGCTGTGGATACGATTCGATTTGCGGCTTTCTTATGGCAGTGGTCCTTCAGCTGTCTTTTTCTTACCAGAAACCTGGGAAATAGGCAACTCGGAGGTGCTGGTGATGGAGGGAGAGGCAGGAGAGGGGAGAAGGGATGTGTGCGTTCTCCTTGGGCATGAATTTCAAGGGTGAGAAAGCCTTCGGGTTGATGGATTTGCCATCAGGAATCTGGAGCTCAGCCGTTGTCCTTGGCCGACGGGGGGAGGTTGATGAGGAAGGGGTAGCAGGAGATGAAGGCTCCTGGTGATCCTCATGTTCCTGGGAAGCCCCAGCTCAGCATCCTGGAAGCCATCGCCCTGGCACAGAGCTCCTCCTGTCTCCTCCAGTCAGCAGAACGGGATGGTTTGAGGAGATTTTGGGTAAAACCACCTGATTTAGCTAAAGCGCGATATGTTTATGAACTGCTGAGGCTCTGGGGCAAAAGCCACCCACCACCCCGGCGATGCGGGGAGCCCCAGGTACTGATTTTTAATGGCTGTTTTGAATGCCTCAGTTTCCCTTCTGGGTGTTAGTCACGGCGTGGGGTCAAATGAGGCTTTTGGGGGAAGAGCTAGGAAAAAAAAAGATGGCAAATAAGTAGAACTTTTGCTCTCAAACAGCCAAATCTTTAACCAGTGCCTACCCTAGAGGGGATAACGAACTTCTGGTGAGCGGGTCAGCAGGTACCTTCACGTTGTTGGTTACTCGGCAGCTGCAAATTTCCATCTCATGCGTACGTGATATCCTCTGTGTACATATGAGGATGTCTATAGCATGTATATGTTTCTGTCCCAGCGTGGTTAATACAAATCTGCCCTGCTCTGATTCCTGAAGGCCACAGCATGATGAAATACCTGCCGTACGCCCGGCGTGCTTGTCGTTTGATACTGTTATCTCTTTTTTTCCCCCTATCAAAAGCAGAAGCATGTCAAGCCCTTTTCTTCTAACACCTTTTGCAGCGAGCAGGGAATAAAAATATTTCCCTTTCCTCTCCAGTCACCTTACTGGGAAGGCAAAGGGGTCTAAACTGGGGTACCAGCCCTCGGCAGCTGCTGGAGAAGGGAGGGGAGAACTTCAGCCGGGCGTATTTTTACCAAAGCGATGTGATAAGAAGCAAAGCCTGCGTGCAGATAAGTTTGTTTATTTTATTAGCAGACCAAGGATAAATCCTGGGCTCTCGTCATTGCTCAGCCTGACCTGCTGGAGTGTTGCCTTGTCCGGAGTAGGGTTTTATTATGTGGTTAAGGACTATCATTTCATGGTGTGGAGATGCCCGGTGGGAAAAAGAAGATGAAAGACTCAGGTGCTCTGAGATATCCTTGGTGGAGGTAGGTGTGTAAGTCCTTCCCCTCGAAGGAACGGAGTCTGGGCGACGCTGATGGTTTCTTCCTTGCACATAATATACAAACTATACTTATTTGACAAAAAATATGCTTATTTTCCAAGCTCAGCCAAGCATGATCCCATCTTAAATGGTGCTGGAGTGATGTTTGCTGCCAACCCTCCTTCCTGTTTGTGGTGGCTCCGCTGGTGGGTGGAGATGAGAGAGGATTTTGGGGGAGAGGGAGGATGTCCATACCAGCAGGTGAGTCAGGGCCAGGAAAGGCACCATTAGAAGATGCGTGGGAGATAACAGCGAGAGCAGGAAGGTGACTGCAGAGGATGTGGGCTCTCAGGAGCAGGAGAAGCAAGAAGTTGGGCTGCTGGTGGGAGTAGGTGTGTGGTGAAAACCTCCTTGGTGGGCTCTGTGCTCTTCCCCACCAGATCCTGGAGTAACCCAAGGTCAGGCACGGAAGCTGCCACCACCCTGAAGGAGATGAGGCACAAGACTGTAACACCCTGAGACACTTCTCCTTTTCCCAAAGAGGAAAATTTCCTCCTAGGAAATCCTGAGGACCAGAGACAGATGTTCAAAGAGTCCTTCTCAGTCCTTACTAACCCGGCGCTGCTGGCAGCTCTACAAACACTGCTGGTGATTTACACCTGGTGAAAGCTGACTCACAAAGTACTTTACCAACAGGGTAAGTAGAGCTGTACCCATTTCAGGGGAGGAAAACTGAAGCCGAGAACTGAAGGCTTTCATCTATCGTCACCAGTGGCAGAGCCCAGGTCATCCAAGCCCATTGAGTCATGCTGCCTTCCACCCCTCCCCAGGCAAGGGTTGGGCTACCAGCCCCACGGCGGTACCTGCCCTGGCTCTGGTAGAGCCAGCTCATATGGTGCAGCCACCACAACTCACTGTGGTGCCCAGCCTTCTCTCTTCAGCCTTGTTTCTAATGAAAAGTCTTCCCAGGACCAGAGTGCTAGATCTCCAGCTTGCCTAAAGCATGGCTTTCCTCCAAAACCATCCTTCATTCCAGGTAGTCTTTTGGGGCTATAGTTTGCTTAAAAGTCAACGGTGTCAATAAAATTGCCTGTATGGAATGTAATACTGAGTGATGAAATGGCCAAGTCATAGATCATAGAATCATTGAACGGTTTGGGTTGGAAGGGACCTTTAAAGGCCATCTAGTCCAACCCCCCTGCCATGGGCAGGGACATCTTCAACTACATCAGGTTGCTCAGAGCCCCGTCCAACCTGACCTTGAATGTTTCCAGGGATGGGGCATCTACCACCTCTCTGGGCAACCTGTGCCAGGGTCTCACCACCCTCATCCTAAAACATTTCTTCCTTCTACCTAGTCTGAATCTCCCCTCTTTTAGTTTAAAACCATTCCCCCTTGTCCTGTCGCTACAGGCCCTACTAAAAAGTCTGTCCCCATCTTTCTTCTAAGCCTCCTTTAAGCACTAAAAGGCCACAATAAGGTCTCCCCGGAGAGTCAAACTGGAAGAGTGCCTTGCTGTCATCCTCCATCCAGCGCCCTGGATTTTCCACACCCCTCACCCTAACGCCCCAAGCCCTGCTGCTTCTCCCACCCCACCGATTAGCGATTCCCTCCCGCTGCACCCCTCTAAGCAGCATCGCAATCCTCTGATGCAATTAATATCCTTAATAAGGGATTATGGAAAAAAATCCCATTTGCAACCAGGGGAAGAGAGAGAGATTTCTGGGTTACTGGAATATTTCCTGGCCAGCAGTGCCTCTGCAAAACACACTTGTCAATGGTTAACGTGACTCCGTTCTCCAGCAAACCCACAGCTATGGATGTCCCTGTCAGAGATGCTTTCTGTCACCCCGAGGAGGCATCTGACAAGATCTCCCTTGCCTGGTGTGGAAGGACATCCTTCACCACCCATCCCAAGTCCTTGCGATGCCTCTGCCAGCTCTCGGCTCGGCCTCCTCAGCAGCTTGACCTCTGCAAATGTCCATGTGTTTCCTTGGGGCTAGAATAGTGGCAATCCTTTAAACTGGTAATTTGTTCTTACCTGGGTAATTATACTTTGCATTTCTAAGGCCTCTTTAATCCAAAGATGTAGTTGTGAATTAAATCAGGGGAGGAAAGTCATGAATTATGTCCAGGTAGCCCCATTACACAGCTGAGTTATGTGAAATACGGGAAAATAGGGATATTATTTTAAGCGACATGCGAGGTCAAGGAGAAAATCCAAATGTTATGAGTTGCACCTTCTCATCTGCAGTATGGAAAGCGGCATCAGAGCTGGATTTCAACCCATCTGCAGCAAAGCAGTCTTCACAAGCCCAGCTCTCCAGGAGCCCAGACCCATCCTGCTCCAGCCCTCCGCCAAATACCAGGGAATTTAGCCTTGACTTGAAAACAGCCTTGGCACCGATCGCTGTGCTGGATACAAATGCCCTTCTAAAAATAGAATTGGGGGAAGGAGCCTGTCCCCGCGCTTGGCATTTCAAAACCAGCTTCTCCTCTTGCCATAGAAAGCATTGCCTCACCCTCACCCTATGAAATTTGATTTTTTTATATATATATAGGAGAGAGTCTTGACAGGTTTATGCTGTCTCTTTTGCCACGAACGTCCCAGCTGGCCATATCCACGTCCCATCACTCAGGTTCCCTCTAGCTTTGCAGCCAGGCTATCTCACTCCATAAGATTGGGGTGGAGGAGGAACCGCTGGAGCCCCACGTCCGACACCGCCAGCCCCCCAGGCACGGACAGGCGTCTCCACGCTCGGGAAGGAGGGCAGAGCCGTCACTCAGGTTCTGTCACGACCGGAGTAAAGACCTTGTCTGTCTCCAGTCCTTGCTTCTAAAGGAGGTCTATTATTCGGTTTTTTAAAGGAGGTCTATTTGCTTTCAACTCAACTGCAGCCCGGCCAGAATAATGATCTCTCTGACTCTGGCAGGAAGATTGTTGATCCAACTATTTTAAGGTTTGTTTTTTTTTTTCCTGCAGGAGTCTCTGATGAAGCATCTAAACACTTGGTGACCATGGTGGCATTTTGATGGTCACTTCTTAGAAACCTGCTGAGGGCACCACTGTGTCTCCATCCTGGGAGACATCCTCATCATCCCACCTATGCCAGAAGTACTTGAGGAAGAAGAAAGGAATTCCCTTCTTCTTTAGTTTATTTTCTCAGTACCTATCTGTATGGATAACTGAGCTTTCCACAGAGGGGATGTACAATTTGAGCAGAACACAGTTATGTTGGATTTTGCCTTCAGCTACACTCTGTGAAGCCAAGATTTGCTCCAAGCTAGCGAGGGAGGGCCAAGCTACCAGCACACCGCAGCTACGAACAAGGTACTTTGTAAATATTCTATATTTCCCCTCCGAAGCAGCAAGTTCCCATCATCACTAAGCCATTTTAAAGGGTATTGCCAGGGCGAGGGCAGAGTTCGGCACAGCATCTTTTTGGTTGCAGTCTGTGCTCTCAAATATCTTTGCGTCCCCGGCTGCTCTTTCCGTCTCCTGCTATTTTTCTGGGACAAAAATCTTGAGGCTGGAGCATTTCCCACTGGCAGAGATCCACCAGTTCCCACTGAATTTGGAGAGAGCTGAGGCAGGCTCTTAACATCTTAGCAGAGATGCTCAGCGCTTTCCCGGGAGCAACCCTGGGAGGATGCTGAGGCAGGGTACGGGTCCCAGCATCTTGTGGACTCTCTGCTTGGCAGCGTGAGGAGCCAGGCAGTCTGCCTCAATTCCCTCTGCTACGGCGATGGAGGAACTCCCCTGATGTCTCAATACCTCCCTAAATACACGCTTTTAATAAAAAGCCAATTTAATTTCCCAAGCACTGAGTCATCTCGTGTTATTACCTGGCATACGGTAACCAGAACAGCAGCCACAGCATCTTTTCCTTGAAAGAAGGATGTTTCCATTCCCTCCTCCATCCCCGGCTTTTCACAACTCCTCTCTTTTTTTTTTTTTTTTTTCTTTTAAGTGGAAACCCTCTCCTTTCCCAATTTCTCTCTTTTCTAAGCTACGACGGGATGAAGCCAGCAGCAGGGATAAAAGGAGGAGGCTGAGCCGCCGAGGGTGCCCACTGGAGGGGCTGAGGCTGGAGAGGAGCAGAGTTACACCAGGGTGGGGACGGGACCAGCAGCTCCGCTTTGCTCTTTGGACCCGGAGCCAGCTCCTGGAGAAAGTCCCCAGCTACTGTAAAGCTGCGCTTTCTCTCTCCCTGCTGGGACAGGTTAATAACAAATGCCACGACAAGCGTGGCCATGGAGCTTCAAGCCCACGCGAGGGTGGGAGTGAGGTGGCAGAGATGGCACTTTTCCCGAGTCCCCGGTGATGCTGCCCGGCACAGGCGGTGAACCTGCCCCATCCATAGCTCTCATCCCACGTGCCGTGTTCCCTGGGTTTTCCTTTAGTCACCCTGCTGTCATCCCGGTCCAAATTCCCCCCGCACCTACTAGAGGAATGAATCCAGCTCCTTCCCACGCTCCCGCAGACACCACGCTCTGTGGGATGGGTCATTTCACCCCCAAAAAATCTCAGGCTAGAAGTTGTGTGCCCCAGCACCCAACTGGGCTCCTGAAGCAGAGCACCCAGTCCCCAGCCCTGCCACCCTCCTCCTTCCAGCAAGGATGGAGGCGAGCGCCTGGTGGCATTTTGCAGTGTCACCAGGTCAGGGATGCCTTGGGGCAGGAGCGGGATGCTCGGAGAGGTCCCACCACGTGGGGCCAGGACCTGATGTGCCCACCCAGGAGCAGCCTGCGCGTTCCCACCATCAATATCACTCTGGCGTTCTCCAAAGAGGGAGATTTGCTGTTAATAAGTAGCCGAGATGAATTGTTATCAGGTTCAAGCTGACAATCCCAATCGCCCCGGCATTTCAAAAAATGCTCATTAATGCAAGAGCGGATCCTACCTTTTTTTTTTTCCTCAACCCTGCTCTCCTACACCAGGAGCAGCCCTGGGAAATCCTGGTCCCGGGGGGGTCTCAGCTTAGGGGCTCAGGGGGCTGGAGGGGATGCGGGGGGGCTGCAGGAGGAGACGAGCCGGGGAAAGGGGATGCGGGCAGAGCCGTTGTCTGCCCCGGTGAGCTCTGCACCTTCGCTGGAGCGACGCTATTGGCGCTCGGCTTAATAATTAAACCGTAGTATGATCATAGACACAAATATGAAAATCCAGGCAGTTCCCCTTGCTTAAAATACGACAAAATTAATAAAAAAAAAAAAAAATCTGGAGCTAAATTAACAATGTGCTTTCCCAATTATAGCCACCCTCCGGTGAATATAAGGTTGTCATGGCAACCTGCCCAGCAAACGATACGGCCAAAAATAAAGCACAGCGGGGAGAGAGATCTTTTGAATCTGATTTTGCCGTCAAAGTAGAATTAAGGTTTCTTCAGAGGCCAGCTCTTCTGCTTAATTTATGGCTGCGGTTCTTCCGTTGATGTTCATTAATACGATCCATTTATCCGGATGAATATTACGGCAGAACCAGACGGAGAGTAACAAAGGATCCATGGCTAGGAAAAAAGTTACCTCTTGAATATGACCCTAAGAACAAGAAAAGAGGAATGATTAGGCGGGCTGGTGTTTTTGAGAGGCTGACGGGGCAAGGAGAAGGTGATTTAAATCGCTTCTAGGAACATGTCCCAGTGGCTTTGAGCGGGTCTGAGGGGCTGAATGGATCCAGCTGGCTAGAAAGGTGTTTAAAAGGTGTTTAAATTCTGGTTTTTACATTTCTCGGCTCAGAGTTTTGTGTGTTTATATGGAAACGCTTGATTTATATGGAAACGTTTGATTTATATGGAAATATTTGCAGTTTCCTTCTTTTAAGCTCAGCTTAAAAGCCACCTCCCTCAAGCCCGGATGGATGCCGCTGACCGTGGAGGAGGAGGGATGGGAGAGGACGCGGTTCTCGGGCTGAATCCCGAAGGATGCAGCCTTGGCTGGCCGTGGCCCGGCGGTGGAGGTGGGAAAATGAGAATTACAGCGTTCAAGGGGAAAAATGACAACACAAAAGCTGGTCTGAAAGCCGGGCGGTTCGACAGCCGGGCCCGGCGGGCTGGAGGGGTTCGGTGGTCCGGTTTGGGGGGCGGGGGGCGCTGATGAAGACCCCCCCTGGGGTGTTGGGGGAGCCGCCTTGGGCGGCCGGGCCGGGCGGCGGGCCGCGGACTACATCTCCCGTCAGGGCCGGCGGCGGAGGAGGCAGCGGCGGGGGCCGGGCGGGGCGGGAGGGCGGGCGGCCGCGTCACTCTCCGGCCGCCCCGGCCCGTCCCTCCGCCGGAGCCGGAGCCGGGTGTCTCCTCCCGGGCGGGCGGCGGCCCTTGTGTCCCCCTCCCCGTCCCCCCCCTCACCTCAGCGCGGCGCCCATGAGCCTCCCGGCGGGGGTCTGACACCGCCCGGCACCGCAGCACGGTAAGGCCGGGGCGGGGGGGGCGATGACACAGCAGCCGGTGCGGCGGCGGGGGGGGGGGTGGGGGGGGCACGTCCCGCCTTTTGTTTCCCTCAGAAATAATAATAATAATAATAATAATAATAAAAAAACCCACGCGTGGCTGGCTGGGCCGCCGTGGGGTTGGGTTTTAATTTTGCAGATGAAGCCGGGACGGGGATTTGGCCTCTCGGCGGGTTTCGGTAACCGCCTTGCGTGAGCGGCCTCGTCCCGTGCGATTTTCCTTCCCTTCCCTGATAATTAGTGCGTGGACCTGGAGCACCCCCCGTGAGATTTCCCTCTCCTCGCCAGGGCGAGCGGCGGGAAGGGGGGTAACGGGGGTCCGGGGCCGGATTCGGGTACGGCTCTCGGCCTCTGGAAGCTTCCCGGACCGCTTCGTTAGCGGGTGCCTGACGAAGGGCAGGGCTGGCCTCTCCCTCCGTCTCCTCCGGCGAGCCCCCCACAGACAAAAAGGAGAGGGAAACCCATCGGATGCAAGCGCTCGGCCAGTCCCTATCGCAATTAGCCTCGTTATCCCCTTTGCAGCAAAGCTGGCGGTGGTTCGCGCACGGCGGGAGGATGAGAGGGCTGGCAGCGTGCGCAGGCACAAAGGTACCACCTGCTTTAACCCTGAGCATCGTTATGGGGGGGACATCCCCGGGTGGGATGTCCACTGCTGTGTGGTCCAGAGGTGGGAGCATCTCCCGCCTCCTGGGAGGTGCTTTCCCCGTCCTCGATGCGGGGTTGCGTTTGGGTGTAGCAAGCGAGGACTCACCGGGGACTAAATTTTGTTGTTATTTTATTATTTATCGTTTTTCTTGCAGAGTCACTCTGGCTGCACGTGGTCTCGGGGACCATGGGTGTCAGTAGGGGACAACAGATGTTAGTGGCAGCGGAGCAGCCGGCAGTCGCGGGACTTTTTTTGCCACAGCTGCCCCCAGCAATGCTGTCTGGAGGCACAGTTGCTGGGTGTCCTTGGTGTCCCAGTGCCTCAAAACTCAGCCCTTGGAGTTGTTTTTCCATAAAATGAGACTGATTCATCTCCTGGGGCTGTTCCCTGTGTCAGGCTTCTCTGGAAGGAGTGAGATCCCCACCAGTAAGACCCCACACTGGATGAGGTAGCAATCCCATTAGATTGGAAAGGGGCAGGGGCTGTTTCCCAGCATGATGAGGAGGGCTGGAGTGCCCCGGGCCTCTCTGGAGACCTGGTGGCTCCTCTGAAATAGGCTGATTCCACGTGACCATCTGTGCCACCTTCACTCGTGCTCCAGTAATCCATGCTACTCTTCCTCCACCACTCAGGCAGGTATAGGATGAAGCTTGAAGTCACGGCCTTGTTAACAGAAACAAAAAAAATGGGAGGAAGCAGAAGATACACTGAGCTTCCAGGTTGTTTCTCTCAGCCCAGAGATACCAAAATAAGACCAGGTGATTTAATAGTCCCTCCTCTCCAAAATCTAGAAAGGTTTTTTGATGGTGGACCATCCTCTGAGCATCCAGATGCTGGCAGGGGGGTGCCACGCAGGATGGAGAGGGAAGCATCCCACTCCGCTTATGGCTTATGTGACCCTGACAAGCAAATATTCACACTTTGTCTTCAGTGAGTGGAAAAAAACCATTTTATTGTGTTGATCCACATTATTTTTCCCCCTAAGGCCCGTAAAGGCTTTGCCCTGCCCTTGCTGATCCTGAGG
Organism: Calonectris borealis; assembly: GCF_964195595.1. Taxonomy (NCBI): domain Eukaryota; kingdom Metazoa; phylum Chordata; class Aves; order Procellariiformes; family Procellariidae; genus Calonectris; species Calonectris borealis. The sequence goes on along the minus strand of NC_134351.1, from coordinate 4,111,756 downwards.
TCCAAGAGCAAAACCTTGCGCTGGATTGTATTCCCTCAAGCCTTGAGTAAAATTTGTAGGCTGTGGTTTCCCCGCGTTAAGTGTGTTATCTTTGGCAGAGAGATGAGCAACGTCTGTTTTGGGAAGCTCAGGCCGTGCTTGTATGCAAAGCTCTTTCCCTCTGAACTCTGTCCGAGCCCTCCTTGCAATGTGGGTACTGCACTGGAGGGCTCGGTGAATTTAAGGTGTCGTGGTTAAAGTGTTGTGGGACTTGTCCAGCTCTTAGGAAGCATTTTTTTTATCATTTATAAGATCTCAGGTTGCTTTTAAAGGACAGCAGAGGAGCAGTGGTTGGATGGTGAAGGCGAAGTGGGAATGCAACTTGTCTCAGGTGAGCTGGAGGGTTAAAGCCCAGCATCCAGGAGCTCCCCCGGCCAACGGGAGCCCGGAGAAACCATTTGCAGAGATGAATTGAACACCAGTTCTGCCCTTGCAGGGGGATGTGGGAAAGGAGTGAGCTACCTGAGGGCTTGGCTGGCTTTGACACCTTCGTTCCCGTAGCTGAGTCAGCCTCGTGCACAAATGGGATGGGAATGGTCTACGGAGGGTTCCTGAGTGCCGTGAAAAATAATGTGCAAAGCATGAAAACATCCTTCATAGCTGTTAGCCCTTGATCCAAACTGTGGAAGGGAAGATGATGAGGTGCTGAGCTTTATCTCCAGATGTCCCTCCTTCAGCACTCTGTCTTGGAAGAGAAAAATACTCTTTTTTTGCTCTCTGAGCATCCTCACTTCAGGGTGAAGTGCTCTGTTGAGTTCACTCTACTGTGGTCTCCTGGTGAGGACAAATTTTGCTATGCTGACTCTCCCCTTCCTTCTCATCTTGAGTCTCTCTCTCTTGTTTCTCCTTGCAGCTGTCCTTGCTGCTGCTTGGTCTTTTCCCAGCAGGGGCGGTGTGAAATTGCGGTAGTTATCACTGGTTGAGTTTTTGCCTGTAGGTCTCTGCAGAGTGGCAAGAAAACCCGCCTGGACCTTATTTAATTTCATGTTCTTGCTGCTCAAGGGAGTCCTTGGGGTCCTGGGTATTTGTGAGGAGCTATATCTTAAAGTACAGCAAGACCCTATGGTTTCTATGGAAGCTGGGGCAGCAGGTGAGCTATTTCAGGAGGTGTTTGGGGCACGCTTAGCATATTGCCTGACTATTTCTGCTAAAATATGGAACAATTAAATATTGTTAATTATTTCATTGTTCTTCAGTTTGGCAGAAGTATTAAGACATTTACATTACGTATGCCATTGTTAAGTTTCAGAGTTAACAGTCTGCTGCTCTGTTTAGGGTAGCTCTTGGTTTTCATCGGGTTGGGGAAAGGACAATTGTTCCTGTCTCGAAAATCTGGAAGCGTTGAGGCTTCTGGACGAGTAATCTCCATAAATGCTTTGGGATGTTCTTGTGAAACTCCTCGGAGAAGGTGCCGTTCTGCTACCTGAGTGTAATTAGCACATTACTGAGTCATCCGAAATAAAGGGCTAGTGTAGCTAACCAATCATTTTCTGTTTGTTTGAGAGACTGGCTGTTTTATTTTTATTTATTTATATATATGTGCGTGCATATATATATATATAGTCATTTACAACGTAGATACCTTGCTGGTGATCCTAAGAGAAGTATTTTTCCTGCTCAGTTCAGACTGAAATGGGGATGACATTGGATGTTCTCAAAACTTTTGTACATTTAACTATCAACTCTCCTGATGAAAAGAGAGGTTTTGTTTCTTCCACGTCTGCCTTGGGCTATGCCATTGCTCGGTCTTGGCTTGCTGGACTCTGCATCGTCATTGTCCGTCTTCTGCAATGTAGAGGTACCCGAACAGTGGCCAGGAATGGGAATGGTGTCTCTAGAATGGTTTTGAGATCTTTGCTGTTTCGAGTTAGCTTTTGGAGACTCCTTTGAGGCAGTCTGTGGACCTCTGAGGCTGTGGTGACATAACTAAACTTCTGCCTCTGCTATCTCCTCAGGACCAAATCCTGCCACACCTGTCGGCCAGGAGCCTGCCGCAGGAGTATTTCATAACGTGCAGCAATTTATCGAGGGCGTCTCCTCTGTGGCCACCAGCATTAGCTCAGCTTTGCCTTCTTCCCCAGCATGGTTGCGTTCACCACGCTACTGGGTGGTGGTGGAAATCATCTTCATCTCTCAGGAGACAGGACGGAAAGGGTTATGGGTGGGATGACGTGTCTATGGTGGGGATGTCCCTGGGATGGGGAGCGGAGGTGGACGGCTGTGTGGTGTGCCCCATCCTTTGGTGTCACGTCATGCCCGGGTGACCTGAGGATGCACGCGGGTGCCCACAAGCTTCTCGTTTCTCACCAGTGATTTTAATTGGCCTTAATGCAAAAAAAAACCCAACTAACCTTCCCCCTCCCTTCGGAGCTGGCCCGGCTCGCTGGGACTGGTTTGTATAGCCTGCGCCGCCCTGGGAAGACTTCACCACCGCTGGAGCCTGCCCTGCGCCAAAGCAGAAGCTACAGGGAGACGCACAGCTGCCACCAGCTTCCCCAGCCACCTGCGACAGGGAACCGTTAACGGGGTTTGTAATTAAATCTGAAAAACGCTTTTGAACTCATGAAATCCTGGAGGAGCAGTGTTGCTTGGCTTGCGTTCACCAGGATCTTTGGAGAACCTTGGGAGAAGCTGGTGTTCACAACCAAGCTGTCACTGTCCCTCCACTGCTGGTTGCTTTGGGTGATAGCTGGCACGAGAGGCGAGCGGCTGGGTTGGCATGGGAAGGGTGGCATGGAAGGCTGTGGCACGGCAGCACGGCATGCTGCAGCAGTCCAAGTCTCTGCGATCAGCGGTGCCGTGCCACGCGGCAGGGATGGCACCCAGTCCATCCCCAAGCTAACGTTGAGAAGGTCTTCTGCAAATAAGTGGGTACAATCCCAAGTGTTTTGCATTGTTGGATTAAATCTCACAAGTCTGTCTATGCAAGCGCAACGTTTTCGAGCTAGAACAGAAATGCATTGCAGATGTTTCAGGGGTCTTGGCCGTCACGGGCATTGAGCGTCTCGTTTGTGAAGCCGGAGCTTTGCCGAATGGCATGGAGCTGTGCGGGTGGCACAGCCTTGGGCGAGATCGGGGCTGGGGCGGCTGCTTTGCAGAGCTGGGCTCGCCCGTGGCTGTGGCTGCGAGCTGCTCCTTCTGCTACACGCTCCATGGAGATGTCATTTTGGGGCCACCAGCTTCTGCAGGTGGCTTTGAAGGGTGTTCAGGTCTGCGAAAACACATCTTAGTGTTTACTAATGGGGGATCTTGCAGGAATAATCATGGGGTGAATTTTAAAGGATTTTTTTGTCCCACAGAGAAGCGTGCGCTCTGGTCACTGGTGGGACTATGGTGTAGTCTAGGTCCAACCAAGCCAGCCCGAAGCAGTGGTCTGCAAATGCATCTCCCCTGCATCACCCGGCCAGAAGCAAACCCCCTGGGCCAATGGGCTCCTGGGTGCCATGTCCGGCTGCAACAAAGCCAGAGGGGATTTTAATAACATGCCGTCAAAAATACCATCTTGGGTGTCTGGGCAAGAGAGGAAAAGAAAGCAGGAAGGGTTGTGGTTGTGCTGTGGTTGTCAGCTGGAGTTTAATAACAGAGAAATCTTTTATGTTTAAGGTGGGTTTTGCTTTGCGTGGTGAGAAGGGACGGGGGTGGATGCCTGCACCCACGGGAGCCGTATTGCCTTACATCAGGACATATCGGTGATGCAAAAATGCCTCTTCCCAGCCAGGCAATTGGCTCGGAGGCATCTTTGATTACATTTTTCTCCAGCTCAGGAAGCCAGGCTGGCGATCCTAAAACTTGCAGCAATAATTTTTGCAGCTGGAGGCTTCACAGCAGGATGTGGATGCTCGGGGTGCTTTTGGAAAGGATTTCTTTATTTTTCTTGCCATGTGCATATTTCATCATTGCAAGCTAGTGGATGAGTCAGGTGGAGTTTTCAGGGGCTGTGAGGTTTCACCACGATGGCTACAGATGCCTTTAGAGGAAGAGGAGGCCATGGATGTGGATGAAGAGGCTGAAGAGCTGCAGGGGACCAGCCGTGACGAGGTGATGGATAGCTTTCTCTGACAGCTTTTTCCCCTTGTTTTAGAACCAGCATTTTCTCATATCCGACAGCAGCTCTGAAATGAAACACACGCTTCTGGAAAGCTCTTCTGGTGAACAGCGAGTTTTCCATCCCTTCCTGCGTCCCTGCTCTGTCCATCCCCGTGCCAGCCGGGCGCGGGCAGCGGAGCGTTTTTTCCTGCCTCTGCGGATGCTCGGAGCAGCATTGGTGGTGGGCAGGACATCATAGCCCTATAGAGCACTTGGTTGTCGGCAGCGCTTCAGCATCCCTCCCTGCCTGGATGCTTTTAATGCAAAGATTCACCCCAGGGTGCTGGTCCCTCTCCCTGCATCCTGGGTTTTGGAGCATCTGCAGAGCACACATTGTCTTTCTCGGAATCGGCTCCGAGAAAGGATATTTGCATGGCTTTTTTTTTTTATATATATATTCGCATTACATGGGGTGAAAGATTTATTTATCGACTGCAAACAGCCACTTTGAAGCTTCTTCTCTATATTTCTATGCTTTTTTTTTTAATTAACAGAAATGAGGCTTATGCGCTCAGACTGGCTGTCACTCGCTATTCCTCCAGAAGCTTTTTTAACCTGGGGAATAATTTCAGCCAAATTTGACAGAGGAGTGCAGGTCTCAAAGCTAAGAACTTACAGGCTCTAACAAAGAAGGTGGAAGAGGGAAATCCAAATTTCTTCTTGCCTACAAGGACGAGCTGCAGCAATTGTGAGCTTAAGTATTATCTGTCTGGGTGCAAGTGGGTTGGTTAACTCAGAAGTGACTTTAGTAATTCACTAAATTTTCTTTAAGGAAATAACCCAAATTGTCTTGAATGCGGGGAAAGAGGAGCTGGCTGTAGGGATGCAGCAGGGGAGGGTGTGATGGGATAATGCTAGATGACCTTTAAAGGTTCCTTCCAACCCAAACTATTCTATTCCATGCTGCCACGCTGTTGTCTCAGGACTTTGTGCTTGTGCTTGACCACCGAGCTTGCAGTGAAAAGCTGGTGGCTGATTTACCTCCGGAGTCTCCTGCCTGTACCGGTATCCCACCCTGCGAAAGGGTTTTCCTGCCTTGAGCTTAGCCTCGCCATGTACCTGCTGGGATGGATAATTGGGTATTATACTGTTACTGCTCCTAATAGTGGCATTTCACATGCTGCCACCTAGAAGCTCACGTAGAGCGTTTGCACACTGGGGAGTGGATAAAATCTGTCCCCAAAAGCTTGGCCAGGCTCTGCCCAGACTCGCTGTGGTTTCCCATCGAGACCGAGGACGCGGCCGGCAGCATCGCCTGGAGGGGACGAGGCAGCAGCGTGGTGGCTTTTCGGCACCATCGATGGTCCGTGAACTTGCCTTGGAGCTGGAGCTGCTGTTAAAAGTGATTAGTGAACCCCCAGTTCCCAGAGGAGCCGGGGATGATGCTCTGCCCCTCTCTGCTGCTGACAGCCTTTCCCATTACAGCTGCAGCACGAGGCTGCCTTTTCTGTCCCTTCCCCTTCTGCCGTCACTGTATGCACTTGGATTTATTTTTTTTTTTTTAAACTGGGGATTCTCTTCCTTTTTTGTCAGCTTGGAGAATGATTTTCCTTATGCTCTTCTCTATTTAGGGCTCTGGGGGAGGAAGTGACTCAGCCTTTCCCCTGCTCTGGTTTGCGCAGTCATCCTTTGCTGGCTTTGCCGAGGTTTTCCTTGAGCACCTCCGGTTACGCTGGCTTCATTCAGCGGGAGCCTGTCTGCCTCCTCACCGCACGTTTCGGTGGGGAAGGGCACGGTGGGGGAGGATGAGCCGTCAGCAGGAGCTTTCCCCGTGCCAGGAGGATAGTAACACAGCGAGGAGGACACGCTGCTAGACCTGCAGCAGCTCCAGGTCTCCTGCTCTGCTCCTCATCCGTGAGCATGGATGTCTGCGGAGAGGCAGGCGAGTCCAGCCAAATGAAATTTTGGCTATACTCTAAAAAAATTGATGAAATTTGATGGCGTAGACTCACCAGGGAGAGGAGAGTGAAGATGATTCCGGTCGTGCTACCGGCACGGCTGAAGGATGCCATGCTCGCCTGGGCACTGATGGGAGAGGTCTGCGTGGATGATGGATGGATGGTGATGCTCGCTCCGTGCAGGACTGCTGCCAGCTTGCTTTTCACGGCAGAGCTGAACCGGTTGCTAAATACCGGGGAGGAAGCATCGCTTGCTCTCCGCAGGGCTTGCAGACGCTGCTGCTCGGCAAGGGAGTGACCAAATCGTCTGCCACTCTTAAGTGACACCAGGCATTTGGTGTGCCATGTACTATATTAAAAACAAGTGCATTGCTTTCAGGTTAATTGTTCTCTTCTGAAAGCCAGCACAGCTGGCTGCAAACTCTGCTTCTTTCTAAAGGGGAGAAGGGAAAATAAAAAGAAGAAGAAACTCCCAAGCCCCCCTGAACCCTTCCTCTCCCTCTCCAAAACCCAGAGACTCAAACCCTGAGCAAATTTGCTCAGGAAATTCCAACATGCACCACTTATTCCTTTGTTTTATAAAGTTGTTGGAGTAGGAATGATCTTTGTCTCAAATTATTCTTCTTTCAAATTTTGTCTTCTCTCAAATTATTACTCTCAGGAGTAATGATTTGTATGTGATGGGATCCTTGCTGAGGATGTATGTGATGGGATCCTTGCTGGGAAGATCTTACCTCCACGCAGAAGTCCTGTGCCTTTGCTGACAGTTGGCTCTCCTGGGTGGTCTCTTAGCTCCTAAGAGTTGGCTCTGGCCAACTGGGTTGGCTCTGGCTGGGAGCAATGTCATGTGAGCGTGTGTTGCAGAAGGTTGGGCAGTGTTTCACCAGTGATAGGGCTACCGGTGCTTCATAACAAGTCCTCGCTCTTGATCTGCATGGTGCATGCAGTGGAGTTTGATCTCACTTTGACATGGCTGAATTCCAGTGAGTGGTGAATTTTAGGGTTCCACAAGCCTTTGGTAGAACATCGGTAACTCCAGACATGGCCTTATTGAAGCTTATGTGCTGTGAGCAAGGACTTCTCTGGTGGTCACAAGATTCAAGCTTTTTTTTGTGTATATTAACACCTCATTTGGCACCCAGGATTGTAGCTATTGATATGGACCTTCATCATGACCTTCTTGTGCTTGAAAAGAACTGAACAGCAAGGCCTTTTGGCATGGTGGGTGGTGGTCTCATGTCATGGGATTGGTGCCAGCAGAGCTTTTAATAGCTTGGTAATACTATGTTCACTCAGCAGGGCTAGACCAAGCTTCTGCTGGAGCACCTCTAAGGTACCTCCAAGTACCTCCAAGTACGTAGGGGCTACCTGGAAGTCCTCATATTGAACAGCGAATGAGGTTTGCTGATAGCAAAGGTATCTTGTTGAGTGCCCCAGAACAGGGCCTTGACTAGGACAAGATCTTGGGGAAAGGAGCACAGAGCCCAGGACCTAGAAGTTACATCTGATCTTTATTGGGATCTCTGTTAAATCAGATCCGTCCAGTTCAGCCAGATGTTTCTGGAGAAGGTGTGGTAACCTTGCATTACTTACCTTCTCGAGGAGTTGTTTGCCATGGAAAGAGGCTTTCTCTGGGCACTGCCAACCATAAATACACAAGGAAAGAGTCCGGTTGGAAAGATGAAGGAGGCACTTTGTAAGAAAGCCATCTCTTTGGTCTGGTAGTCAACAAATGTGGTGGTACACTGATGGGGATGCTGGTGGTTAAGCTGTCTCTGGTAGGTAATACAAATTCTGAGAATTTCCAGATATTTTTAGAAGAAACCCCAGAAAACAAAGCCTATTGCTTCTTGTAATACCCGTGTCAGATCACACTTCTCCTTCCTTGAGTCTCTCGGTCCTTGCCTTGGGCCAGCCCTTTGCAGCAGGTGGATTGTGGGTGGATGTTGCCTTTTCTGGCCAGTTCTGGCTGCTGTGAGACACTTCAGGCATTAAAGTCAAGTTTTATGGGAAGTGCTTTAAACTTGCTTCATGATAAGGTGGTGGCTGAAGTTGCGAAAAAACTTGTAATTGCGAGTTGTGGAAATTTAGCAGCTGAGGTGAATATTTGCGTGGAGGTGGTCAGGTGTACTGGGAAGTCTGAAGTTGGTCATCACCTAGAAATGCTTCAGTAACCCAACTTGGGGTTTGCTTGCTTGTGTTCATCTTTTTTTTTCTTTTACTTTAAAGAAATCCAACCAAATCGTGAACTTGTCAGAAGCCGTTAGTTAACCAGCATGGTGGCGTGACTCTCGGATCCATCTAAGTGGATGTCAAGAGGTGGATCTGTTGGCGAGTCCTCCCCTCCGTCCCTTAATGCTTCCCACCTTTTCCACTTGTCTACGAGAGTTACACTGAGCTTGACGGGAAGTGTCAGCCAGTAAAGCCTTCCTCTCCTTCTTTCCACAGGTTAATAAGCCTCAAAGTAAAATTTTCCACTTATTTCCTTATTTCTGTCTGTTTACCCACTTTATTACAGTAGGCATGTCCATTGTGTGCTTCCAACTTCTCTCTTCTCGGGTCTCTTCCACGTCGTCCAGTGACATGAATGAAAAGCGTTGTCCTCGCAGCACCTACACTCAACTCAGGCTTTATTAGCTCTCTTCTGAGCATCTCTGTCTATTGATTAAAGCATTAGGAGGAATGTCAGCTTGGAAGCAATGGGTTTGATTAGCTAATTATTTTAACAAAAAAGCAGCAAACTTTGATTCAAAGTATATGAGAAACGGTGGCCGCTGTTTTCTAATGTGCTGGAGGGAGGTTGGAGTACATAACCGAATGAGAGCATCGGTCGGGAAGCTAAGGAGAGGAGTTTGCCGGCTGAACGTGAGCGTCGTGCATGAGATCTTTTGCATGACCTAGGAGTATGGAAAAATATTTCTGTATATTTAAGGGGGGCTGCTGGTTTTTTGCTGGTGAACTCTAGTGACTGCAAGAACTTCATGGTTGCATGAAGCGTGTCCAGCACAGTTGAGTCTGTAGGATGCTCTTCGTGTGTGAAGATTGGGTTTAACTGGTATCAATCAATCAGGGAAGTACTTATGTCCTGAAGGACTTCATGGATTGGTGGACTACTCAGCAGTTGGCTGGTGGGAAAAGCTTGCTGGTATCAACACAGCTTACTGGAGGGACAGCCGTGTGGTCTGAAAGCGTGAGGCTTCACAAGAGCAGCTCAGACTATTATTGGTGTGTGGGTTGCCCTGAGTTGTCCAGGGAGCTGATGTGGGTTGTAGAGGCAAGCAGGAATATTGGTGAGGTGTTCACAAAGAAGCAGCTTAGAAAAAGTTTTGGAGAGACCAGTGAAGGAGTATCTGCCTTCACTGTTAACAAAAGCAAGTGGTTTTTGGAAGATGGGTGTTTGATTCGAGTCACCATCTGGAGGGAGACCCTAAAGCCCAAGCAATAGGTGACTAGTTTCCGTCTTCCGGATTGGAGGTTGGGCCCTGGTGTTGGACGGCCAAATCGGAGACAGATGATGGCTCTTGCGTGGTACAGATGGGGAGGAAGAGAGGTCAGGGCAGTGGGCACATCCTCCTCTTTAGTCTCCCTTTCCTGTTTGCTTGGTCCGGTGTCAAACATCTGGATGTGAGCTCAGTCCAGCTCCCGCTCTGGGGCTGTAGCTGGGGCTCTTTCAAGTCCTTGAGCCCTGAGGCTGCCAGGATGGGCAGAGCTGATGTCAAACCATTCAGAAAGGAAGAGATGGGTAATAGAAAGCTTCCAGCTCCCTTTTTATAGGGAAAAGTGCATACATAACCTGTACAGTACTTGCTGCATGGGGCCATCCTCTTTGCCTCCTGGAGCAGAAGGCTTTGCGTGCTGTGAGTGATTGTCCTGTATTTGAGCTTCACGTCAACCTCTGTTACCTCTCCTAAAGGTCAGCCTGGACTTTCAGGCCACTTGCTGCTGGGAAGAAGTTTCTTTTACTTTTGATTAAGCTGGAGGTAAGACCTGGTGGCTTTGTCCTGGAAGTCTGGGCTAAGGGAAGGTCTCCCTAGGCAAGATCCTGGAGTTATTCTGGATTGAAGTAAACTCTGGAGATCCTCTGGTCCAGCCCTCTGCTCAGCGCAGGGCCAGCTTCTACGTCCAACCTGCCTGCTCAGGGCCTCATCCAGCTGAATCTTGATGCTGTTTCCAAGGATGGAGACCGCACACCCGCTTGGGGCACCTGTTGGGTGCTGAACCACACTCACAGTGAAGGAATTTTCTAATATCCCATCGGAGTTTCCCATGCTGCAGCTACCGATCCTCAGACCTTGAGGTGAGCAACTGCCGTGGTTTGCTGTTGGAGAAGGCTTTTTGCTGCCGGTCTTTTCCATGCCCCTGGCGTATTGGTGTTGGGGTTCTCAGCTCCTTGGGGACATCACCACTTTCTAGCAAGGCAGCAGCGCGTGTGTGCCTGTGTGCACGGAGAAGGCTTATCGCCAACTGACCTAATTATTATAATCTCGCTCTTCCCTAGATAGTGCAGGTTTCCTTGGCTCTCAGGAGGCTTCCCCGGTTTCTCCAAGCTGCTGTTTGATTTCTCGTCTGTCTTTTAATAATATTATTCATTCACTCAGGCTAGATAAAGCCAGGGAATAAGGTTTGTAGCCAGATACAGTGCAATACTTGTGAACTACCTTTCCTGCTCCAATGGCCATCCTGCTGGGTTTGGTGGCCCCAGCCTGCCAGACCTTCCAGGCAGCCCCCCTGCAGGCGTTTGCTTGCAGCCTTGCTCTTCATCGCGACCCCCTCCTCTTCCCCCTGCCCCGACTGTACACGTGCATCCTCTTTACTGCAGAAATCCTCTGGCTGCCAAAGTTAATGGGTGAAAATCGTGCATTGCCACTTTTTGCCCTGCTCATGGATGCAGGGTTGTTGCCTATCCCATTTTTTTTTGTTGCCTATCCCATTTTTTTTTGTTGCCTATCCCATTGTTTTTTTGTTGCCTATCCCGTTTTTTTTTGTTGCCTATCCCGTTTTTTTTTGTTGCCTATCCCTTTTTTTTGTTGCCTATACCTTTTTTATTGTTGTCTATCCCTTTTTTTCGTTGTTGTTCCCTATCCCATTTTTTTTTTTTGTTGTTCCCTATGCCACTTTTTTGTTCCCTATCCCATTTTTTCTTCCTTCTGCCAGACCCCTCCTGCTGCCCTGCTCTCCCTGCTGCGGATGCTGCCTTCCCTACCTGCCCCCTTTCCTTTCCATAAGGGGTTTATTTGGGTACAGATATAGACCAGTTAACCTTTTAAAGGTGCCAAATTCTTTTTTCAGCAGGACAGGGATTTGCAGCATGTTAACAGGATTTAACAGCTACTTCAACGTAAATAAAATAAAGCCTAGGAGAGAAAAAAACCCAAAACCAACCCAACAACAAAACATTGCATCTTGGGATGAGTTCCGTCCATTCACAAACTTAATTTTCTTCCTGAAAATTGAAGTTGGGAATTTTCCCTGTGCTATCTGAAAGCCTCTGCGGTCCCCGTCGGGCAGAGAGTCACCCGATATAAGTTGGTACCTCCTTGCAGGGACAGGGCTTACCGCTAAGCTCCCTGGTTAAACCACCTGATGGGATCAGCAGAGGTTAGCAGCACCGTAGGGGCTTGGCGGCAGAGGGTTTGAAAAACAACAAGTCAGCAGCATTATCCTGAAAACCTGTTTTTTTTAATCCCCTTGTCATGTACAAGTTCCAGTTTGACCTGAAGGGGAGCGGGAGAGGATGCAGTGGGGCATCATCCGAGCATCAGCGAGGCTTTATCTGCGTTGGTGTTTCTGCAGCCCTGGGTGTTATCTTGGGCAGTGCCTGATAGTCTCCAGAGAGTAAGTATTTTCTCCAGGGGCAGAGCAGCCCGTGGAGGAGCTGGGAACAAGCCGAAGCAGAGGCATTGCTGGGAGGATAAAGCCCCGAAAGGGCTGGCAGCGGGGTTGTGCCTTGCTTCGCACCTTGCCTGCAGAACTGGGGCTGCAGCGGTTCCCCCTCTCTTTGGGGGGGGATGTAGGTGTCCCGTTTTTCTTATTTCCCTCTTCTTTAAAAGAAAAAAAAGTGATATATGTGAACTTTCCTGAGGTTCCTATGAGTTTGTAATATATATGTGAATTATGTCTTCTGTCCTGGAGCACTGCTGTATCCTTTGGGTGGGTACCCCAAATTATCCTTAGGTATTCTGAATACTCCTAAATATCAGCCCACAGAACAAACAGTGGATGGTAACTGTATTTTTTTCAGTTAATTAGCCTGTAGCAAAATCGTGGTAGTAAGGATAGTTGGGGGGGATAAGAGTATTTTTAGCTGGGGCCAAGGAGAATAGATATTTTTATTTCATTAAAACAGGAAACAAAATAATGTCAAGTTAAAGAGGTTTATTCAATCCAAAATAAAATCTGTTTTTAAGTATTTTACACCATAATGGAGAACTGTGGAAATTTCGTGTACATCACTGTGACATAAAAGTAAAAATTCTTTGTTTAAAAATACCAAACCCTAAAAAAAAACCAGGAAAGAACTTCTTCCAGCATTTTCTTCCCAGTGTTTTGGCTGCAGTGACTTGACCAAAACTATTTAAAATTCATCAAGCCAAGGCTGGGCTGCTGGCAAACAAGTGATTTTTTTTTTTTAGTTATTATTATTTCATGGGTTCAGCCTTTTGCTTCTGCAAAAGGGGGATTCAGTTCCTCGGATGAATGCAGGTAGGGGAGGTACATGACCCTCATCCTACACCAGAGGTGGGGACACGTGGGACTTGAGTGCCAAGTGTCACCTCCGGTTCTTTGACGTTGTGGACATCTGGGGATGCTCACCAGCAGCAGGGTGTCCCTGTGGACCGGGGGTCCTCAGCAAGCACAAAGGTTCTTCAAGCTCCTTCTGGGAGGGAAAAGCCCCGAAGAAAACTCTAGTGGGAGTGGGGAAAGCCTGCCCCAAGCCCCAGCGTTTTGTGGTTCTGTTAGCAGTGGTTGCATCTTCCTCTGAAGTCTCCAAGTGTTTGCAGGGTTAGGCACAGAGTTTATTTTCTTGATCATTCGTATTGTATAATTTATTCCAGAAGTGCCTTTTCCAGTCCCTGGTTAAGCTCAGCTACTTAATTGGTGGGTCATAAAGATCCCCCAGATGCCCTCATCTGACCTGCACTGTACAGGCATCCAAGAACTGGCAACGATGGGCTTCTACCCGCAAGGCCCTTTAATGTGAGATACCATCTGGGTATATAGCGTTATACAGTCTCTTGATTAATCAAATTCTCCCTTACCTCTTTTCTTTTTTTTTTTCTTCCCAAAGCTAAATAGTTTGGACTCTTTATTTGCGTCTCTGAGGTCAAAGGTACATGAATAGCAGGCATCCTGCTATGATGTTTCTACTGAAACTGCTGATGCTGCTCCTCTTTGCTGCAATTACAGTCCTCCCCCATGTTCTCATGATTAACTTCGGGGCTGTTAATCCCTTGGGTGTAAGCAGAGGTTGGCCAGTGCAGGGAGGTGCAGGAGGGGACTTTCTCAGATGCTGACGTGGCCTGGCACGAGTTCCTTCAGTCCCTGAAGCCGTATTCTGTGGGGCTGCCGCGTAGTGGAGGTCATCATGGGAAGACCTTCATGATGAGTGTGAAGGACCCTGCAACAAAAGAACAGTGTAAAATTCATTCGTGGATATGTTTCTGGGTTGTCCTCATGCCTGCAGGTCTGCCAGTCACTGTGGGGGGGTCAGTCCTGGGCATGGCTTGTGGGTTTTTCACTGCAAGTGGGGTCTTCAGGTGGACACAGCTGTCCTGAAAGATGGATCCTGTTGGTCTTTGATGTCTGCAGGTGGTCCTGGGTCCTCCAGTCATCATCCAGCCCTGTAGGAACAGCGTTTCCTTTTGGGTCAGGAGGCAAACTTATAAAAATAAGTATTTCTGTCACTATCCCTGACCAGGCTGTGTTTGTGGAGAAAAAGCTTCTCTCGGTGCCTTCTTGGCCTAGTTTCCTGAGCTGCTGGGTATTTACTCAATGTAGTCACCCCAGAGGCGTTCTGAAAACTAAGGCCAAACTTCTGATGTTCATCAAAGACCCTCTAGATCTGTGATACCTTCCCTGCGGTAGCATCTTGAAGCTCCAAGACCTCTTTCCTCCTCCCCAAGCTAGAAGGGAAAGCCAGGCATTTAAGACAAGTCCTAACAGGGCTTGTTGTGTTTTACAAGAGAGGGAAGTGAGGTACAGTGGCTTGCCCAGAGGACCCAGCAATACATCCCCATCACACGTGCAGCGCGTGGCGTGCTTGGGTCCATGGTGGATGGAGCACTTGGACACAAGGAGCAGGTCAAGGATGTTTTTGGACAAACTTAAGGTTCTTGTCCCCAGTACATTGGCAGCAATGCTGGGGCTGAGCGAGGCATCCGAGACCTGGGGTTTGCAGAAGAGACTGCTGTCAAGGACACTGTCAGCAGGGCACCTTAGGACGTAGGGTTGGTGGATCCAAGGCTGAACATCAGCTGTGTCGATCTGGGCCAGTCGTCTAGACTGTCGTTGCTGCTGGTGGAGGTAAATACACACTCCCAAAGCTCGCTTGATCTCATGTTCATCTCAAAATAGGTCGGCTATCGTGTCCTGGAAGTACCTGTCTCTCTGTTTGCTTTGAAAACCTCCCTGTCTTCTACCCGCCCGCCGGGGCTCAGCTGAATGGAGCTGCTTCATTTCCCTCTTATTAATCAAACCCGGCGGTCCCCTGGGTGATAAATGTAGCTGCGCAAAATACTTGCAGCATCTTTATCCCCTGGGGTTCGACAGGCTGCTCTTCTTCCCGTCCCCATCGCTGGCTTCTTATCACCCCTGACTTGCTGCCGTTTAGCTGGGGGGTAACCGAAGAGGGAGCGGGGCTGCCTGGGAAGGGCTTTTGAGGAGATGTGCGACTGTGTTGCTGCTGCAGAGCATCCAGCGAGCAGAGCGATAGCCTGGGAGTGATTGCGAAAAAATGCACTTCAAGCCTCAAAAAGGAGGCTGGTGACCGGCCAGTAATTTGTGAAAATTCCTGTCTGGGGAGGTGCTTTGCTTGGTATTTGCAGGGCCGGTTCCTTAAGGGAGGCGTTATCCCGGTGAATTGGTTCAAGCTGTCTCATGAGCCGCTGGAAGGAGCTAAAAGCTGGGGATGGATTCAAGAGAAGGGTTAAGCCTGGGGGCTCGGTCCACACTGCTTGGGCAAAGCAAAGCTTGGGAAGGGTCTGGTCCACACACATCCAGGGCTGGGCATCACCTGCTGCTGCGGCTTTGGCCAGAGCGGTGGGGTGGTGGGTCCAGAGGGAGCTGGAGCCCATCCCTGCCAGGCGCAGCATCCCTCGGCTTGGCGGGACCCTTGGTGGGCGCTGCGGTGTCTGCGCTGGGTCACATCCCTTCCTGGAGCAGCTATTGGGAGCCCGGTGCAACACCTGGGTCCATCCGGGTATCAAATGTACTCTCTGAATGGCTATCAGAAACTGTGTGAGAGAACATGCAGGAGATCCTTGTAGGCTGAAGAATGGATTTAGGGTCTGCAACGGCATCTTCCCAAGCTGTGAGAGCTGTCTTAGATGATGCCCTTTGCCCACAGCAATCTCAGGGAGCCAGGTTTAATTCAAATGGTCCCTCTGGTTGGAGTGAGAATCACATCTCCGAAATGAAATCACTTTGCTGGATGGAAACCCACTGTCTAGATCATGTCCGATCCATGTGGCCAGGAGCAGGAGCTAAGGAGGACCCCATGTCCAGCCCCAGGGGAAGGGAAAGCTTTGGCAACCAACTCAGCCCTGGGTCAAAAACCTGTCCTTAAATGTGCGAGCCTTGCTGGCTTGTGTGCCGGGCTCTGTCCTTCTTTCCTAAGCAGAAGGTTCGACAAGTAGGTAGGACATGGGAGATGATGCTCCTGGCTTTTTCCCTGTCTTTGCAAGCGGCTGCAGCTCTTACATTGGTATATTTAAATCTGGAAGAAGCCAAAAGCAGGGACAGCGGTCCTGGAAAGCTCAGCTCTTGTGACACTGATGTCCCTGTTCCTTGGCCAGCTCTGCGCCACATTGGACCTGCTCACGTGGTGTTGAACACCGACCCCACAGCGTTCCCTGTCCCCTTGTGCTTCCCTAGGGCTTTGTTTGCTTCCCCGCTTCTTAATTTGTTATTATTAGACTGAAAGCGTTATCAGGAAGGGACTTCTTTTCCTTGTGCGTGTACAGAATTGCCAATTTCCCCAATTCTTGTTCTTTTCCACTAGAATATTTAGAAGATCTCATCGATGGTGGTGCCGTGGCTGCTGCCTGTATGGGAACTGATAAGGTCCATGACTGATGCTCCCAGGGTGGCCGTGATGTAAAAGCCAATCTGCTGTTTATTTTATAACTTGAACATTTAAATGCGGTGGAGGAGCGGGGGTCCAGGATCCAAAGACGGGTTTTGGAAATTTTGTTTGTTTGTGGGTGTTGTTGAGTGGGGCTTTTTAAGTGTTTTTTTAGCACTGAAGGTAATTAGAGATTCAGAAAACCTCTGAATATACTTATCTGTGCATGGAGTCGTTCAGATGAGTTTAAGTGGCTCAGAGAGGGGCATGGTAAGTTGTTTATTTTCCCTTTCCTCTGCAAAATGGCAGAGATTTACTGGATGATTTTTCTCTCCAGTTTCAGCTGAGCAGCTCATATTAGGCAGAAGGCACAGAGATTCCCTATGAGCGAGCCAGACTTGGGTCATAGGGAATTGTCTCTCCTTGAAATCTGCTCCTTGCTTTGCTCATGTAACCCAAGCCCAAACATCACCGGATCCGAGGCCGGGAAAGATTGTTCCCCTTGGTCGGAGCAGCAGGAACCCAGCGATGATTTGCTTTTCTCTGTTGCTGATGGTGCAGAAGGTGGCTGATGCTGCAAAAAGCATCTTGCTTCCTCATTCCCATTTCATTTTTCAAAGACCTTAAATACGGGGGGCACCTGAGGCTCTCCTGCACTCAGCCTTGTCATACAAAAGAGCTTCATTTCCAAAAAAGAGGAAAGCTGTGATGAAGGGAAGCAATTGGTGGGGATGGAGGTGAGATTCCATGAGGATATGAAGCTCATGAGGTTCAACAAGGCCAAGTGCAAGGTCCTGCACCTGAGTCGGGGCAACCCCCGGTATCAATAGGCTGGGGGATGAAGGGATTGAGAGCAGCCCTGCCGAGAAGGACTTGGGGGTACTGGTGGATGAAAAGCTGGACAGGAGCTGGCAATGTGCGCTGGCAGCCCAGAAGGCCAACCCTATCCTGGGCTGCGTCACCAGCAGCGTGGCCAGCAGGTCGAGGGAGGTGATTCTGCCCCTCTGCTCTGCTCTGGTGAGACCCCCCCTGCAGTGCTGCGTCCAGCTCTGGGGTCCTCAGCACAGGGAAGACATGGACCTGTTGGAGCGGGTCCAGAGGAGGCCACAAAAATGATCAGGGGGGTGGAACACCTCTGCTATGGAGAAAGGCTGAAGGAGTTGGGGTTGTTCAGCCTGGAGAAGAGAAGGCTCCGGGGAGAGCTTATTGCGGCCTTTCAGTGCTTAAAGGGGGCTTAGAAGAAAGAAGGGGACAGACTTTTTAGTAGGGCCTGTAGTGATAGGACAAGGGGAGATTCAGACTGGATAAAAGGAAGAAATGTTTTACAATGAGGGTGGTGAGACACTGGGACAGGTTGCCCAGAGAGGTGGTAGATGCCTCATCCCTGGGAACATTCAAGGTCAGGTTGGACGTGGCTCTGAGCAAGCTGATCTAGTTGAAGATGTCCCTGCCCACGGCAGGGGGGTTGAACTAGATGATCTTTGAAGGTCCCTTCCAACCCAAACCGTTCTGTGATTCTGTGATTCCCAGGAGGAGAGGACCAGCTGGCTCCTCCTAGCATAAAATCCCCTCCATCCATCCAGAGTGGCAGCGCCAGCCTTTTGGCTGGCAGCCGAGGTATGTCCTCTGAACGCTGCTAAAAGCCAGCGTACGGATGCAAAAATGCTCTTTGCCAGCAAACTACAGGCATGGTTCAGTAGGGATTAAGTACCCTCCGCGCCTGCCCTGCTGCTGACCCGGGATGCCGGGGGGATGCCGGGGATGCCGCTCCCGCCGCATCCCTCCCGACCCACGGGATGGATTACTTCAGCGGGTTGACATCTCAACTTAAAGTTGGATGTGTCTTTTAGGATTACAGGGCTTTTCACAGCCCAAGTGCCCATTATATTGCCTGGGTGCCTGGAAAGAAAAGATTTACTTTCTGATAATGGTTTCCCTTTGGTTGTTTACAAAAGACGGTATGTGGCGGCCGGCGCTGGCGCGTGAGCACACGGTCAAAACATGCGATTGCAAAGTGTATGGATCAGCTGGTTGTTATAATGCTTTTATTTAGGACGTGGGCTGTGCTCTCTGCCTGCAGAGTGCTGCCTGCACGGGGAGTTTTGCACCCTGGCTGCTGCTTCCATGGGATCAGGGCTCATCCCCTGGGATGCGGAGGAGCTGGGCAAAATACCCGCTTTGATTGCCTGAGGATTGCTACCCACTGCGTGCATCGTTGGTGTATGTGTGCAAGCTCTCCTGGCAGGAGAACGTCCTTCGTTCATGTCTTCTAGCATAATTCCTGCAGCCGTCCTGTCCTGCCCAGCCTGCCGGTGCGATGCCGTGTGCTCTCGGAGGGAAAACAGTGCAGCTCCGAAGAGGACATTGTGGAGCACGTGTGAAATCTGCATTTTTTGCTATTTCTTCAAATCTTTTTATTTGACAACGTTTCCTTTGGAAAGGTGAAAAATAACAAGGATAAGATGTAATGTGGGCTCTTGTTCCCTTAGGTTTTAGTAGGAGCAGAGGAATGTGAAAATGGATTATGTCTAACTTAAGTCACAGATTAGATCAGCCAATGGATAAATAGGTTATAAAATTCAGGCTGTTCTTGATTCAGGGGTTGGTGATTGCGTTTTTTTTATGACCTGTTTCAGGTTTTATTTCTAGAAATGCTGATGCATTTCCATGTATCGAGTTTGTATAAAAATCAGGGGATGGGGAGCGTGCCTTGCTGTTGTGCTGCAGCCAGAGTGATGCTCCAGTGGACCCCCTGACATCCCACGGAGTGGAGCATCCCACTGCAGGGTAGGACCGATGTCCATCAGATGGGCCATAAGCCCACCTCCATTCACCTCCTGAAGTTCAGACAGTGGTTTTATTAGCTGTGTGCTGTTTTTTTCTTTCTTTTTCTTGGCAACATCCATCACAAGCCAAAGGTAACATGTTCCCCAGGGGCAAGGAAGCCCATCTGGTGGGAAACCTCTCCAACCTCGTGCACAGATTTGACACACTAAAAGACTTTGTGTTTCTAAAGGTGATGAGGCTTTGGGTTTTTTTAAAAAGAAAAAAAACAAATCCACCTCCCAACCACAAAAATTCCTTATTGCAGTGAAGCAAGCCACGTAATAAATTATTGTCTGGCTGAGAACGAGGGATTTCTGGCTTTCTGGTTATTTCTCTCCCTTCCTTGCTGGATCACTGTGTCAAGGCAGTTGTTTTGGGTTGGATTCTGTGGCCTTTTGCACTTGGTTGTCTCCTGGCTCTCTCTTCTCCCTCCCCGTTTATTTTTGTGTTTATTTTAATGGCTCTGTTTCGATGCACTGTGGTGTTTGCCGGCTCTGTGGCATGCCAGGCACTGCAACGTGGCGGTTGTTGGGCTCCTGTCCTGTCACTTGGCCTTTTCTGCATCACCAGGTACCAGAAACCAGACCTGAGACTGGAAGGGTGATGAAATATATAAAATCCTCAGCCAGCCATGGATGCATCAGTATCTGAAAAGCCCAAGGCTAGCTCCAGCAGCAGTCGCTCGATGCGGTTTTCAAAGGTGCTTACATTTTAATTAGAAAGGGGTCAGATCCAGGGTATAATAATTTACATTGCTGCGCTTGATGTTTTGGCAGCTGGAAAGATACCGGCTTTGGAGCAGCAAATCCAAACCAGACACGCGATGCTTCATCTGTGCTCGTGGAGATGCAGCAATACCTGGATGCGGGGAGTCATGGTTCATCTCGATTGCTTTCATTTTCCATAGTAACCGTTCCTACGGTTTGCTGGATACGAAAGCTGGCCGCCGGCAATAAAGATAAACTTCTCCTTTCCTTCACCGAGATGCTCTCACCGCTTTAGAAAGACACATTGCTAATTACTTGTTGTTGGAAATGGGCTGGATTAGGAGAGAGAAAATATTGCTGCTGAAGGAGCTCATTAAAAGGAGATGCTGGGAAGCGAGCTGACCGCCCGCCGGCCGCGGCCATGTGATAGGCAGGAGTTCAAACCCCAAACGCAGACGGTCAAAGGTCCTTCTGCCTGTGCTGCTGCCAGAGCGTTGGCTGGCAGATGGTTATTTGCAGAGTCAAAGCGTTCAGAGGGCTTCACCTGACCTGAAGGTGCTGATAAGAAGCAGATAAGAAGCAGGAGAGTTGTCCTGCACCAGCTGGTCTATGCGGTCAAAGCATTCCTCACCTCCCAGGTCCGGGGCTGAAGGGATCTCCTTCCCTGTGCACGTTGGCAGTGGCTTCGGAAAGGCCAGCTTGGAGAAGACAGTGGGCGAGCAGTGAGAGGGAGGTGATGACGGAGGGTTTGACCATGTGTCGTTCCTCTCTGCCCAGCCCCAGAAGGGCACCGAGCAGAAGAGGGTGTCCTCCCCATGAGAGATGTCTGACAGGTCTTTTCTGTAGGGAGCGGAGAGCAAGGGGGTGGGTTTTGGAGGCTGGACAAGAGATGTGAAAATTGATGTTGGTTGCTCATGGGGCAGGACGTGGTGTCTGCTGGCTGGGGCTGGGCTGGAGCCTCTCCCTGGGTCTCGCTGGGGGTCTCTTCAGTTTGGCTTTACCATCATCCCATGCAGGCACAGATAAATAAATTTGTGGGCTGCTGGGGTGCTTCTTGGTTCATGTCCCAGGTGTCTTGGGGCAGAAGGGACCTGCTGGATCACAGCAATATTTAAAATTTATTTATTATAAACTCCCGAGGGAGAACGAACGTGAGAGGGACGCTGGACGTCCTGCCACAGAAGTCTGAAGAAAGTGGCTGTGTTGGTACGTAAAGAATTTGCACCGCGGCTGCCTTTTATAGGAAGCATCTCTTGTTCCTAGCAAAACCTGGGATGATAAATGGCAAGAAAAAGGCTTTGGGTGATCTGTCAGGGTAGCTCTGGAGTCCGTCACAGCCTGCCTCTCTGCCGCTGGCCTGCGGTGGCATTTCTTCTGCAGAGAGAGGCTGCTCTGCGTTCCTCCTGCCCTACGTTGGAATCGCGGAGGAACAGAGGATCAGCGTGGGAACTTTTTCAGGGTTTAACTGGAGGATGAGTGAGGAAGAGACATGGGTTTTCCAACTGGGATGCCTTAAATGAGTCATTTAAACCCGTATCTAAACAGCTGAGGCCAGGCAGTTGGAAAGGTGGGCTGGGCGCTTGCCATTTATCAGGATTTGGTGGTCGTTGGACCTTTTGATAATTGAATGTTGATACAGGTGCCTAAATCTGGAGATGCCTGATGCTAAGCACTGCATTAAGCAGTTCTGCCTGAACTTTGTATTTTAGAGGTCTTTTCCAATCATCTCACCTAGGTGTTAGCATTAACTCCTGGCAGTGTAGTTGTGGGGTAAATCCACCTCCAACTTTCACTATTTGGGTGCATGTGATAGCGTGGTGCTCCTGGTTCTCTTGTCTTTGAAGGCCACAACCTTCAAAGAAACTTGTTGTGTGTGAGAAAGCATTTTAGGCTTTCAGCATCCATCCAATGGAAGCAAAAAAATGGCAAAAGCTACTTCTTTATTTTATTTCCTTTGCTGATGCCTGACCAGGTTGGACCTTGGGTAGGAGCAGGAAGGTGTGCGGTTGTTGGCTTAATGGTAGGTTAGGATGTTGGTTTGTCTTGCTGAGTTGGAGCAAGAATTGTTTTAGGAAGATCTCTTCATGGGCAGCAGTCTTGCTGACAAGGTTGTCATGTCAGCATGTTTTGGACCAAAAGACGCCGTTCCGCACTTCAGGGAATGATGTTTTTATGGGGCTGGAGTCCCTGCTCCCTTGGGATGATGGGGCACAGGTGGGTCCCATCCCCAGGGAAGAGCTGTGGCTGCCCTGCGGTGTTGCCTCAGCACTGCCGGGCTGCTGCAGTCCAGGTTTTGGAGAAGCTTTGTTTTGGTGTGCTGGAGAGAGGATGGCTGGAGCATCTTCCCTGGGGGAGGATGTACGTATGGGGTCCTCTCACCCAAACTGCAGTGAGCTGATGGAAATGCATTGCTGTCCCTGCATGTCTGTCGTCTTCTTATCATGGACTCACCTTTTCTTACATCATTTTGGTTGCAAGTTCCCCTGTGCTGTTGCCTCCCACCCATCTTGCCCAAAATGGGTTCCTTCTCCATTGCTGCTCTTCACCTATCAGACTCACCACTTAGTTCCTCAAGTTCAACAAGCCTGGAGCACCTTTGGGAGAAGGGGAATGAACATACAAATATCATAAAAAGTGCTTGTTCTTATTGAGTTTATTTGCTCATTAAGGGTAAAACTGTATAATTGCCATAAACTGAATAATCTTGCTAAAGCAAGAACCCCATTTAGATCACTCTTTAAAATAACAGCTATTAATAATAATTATACATTATAGTAACGCTGATAATTACTAAGTTATAATAAGCGGTTTGCACATCTATTGACTCTTTCTGCTGCCGATTCCATGTTTTATGATCATAGTAATGAGCATGACATGGGCTTCGTAGGAAAGGTTTGGAAGGTAATTTTCAGATCCCCAAAACTTACAGACTTTGTGCTTTGACAAAGTAGGGGGAGGAAGGTGGAACAGAAAAAAAAATACAGATTTGAGGTTGATCTCTATTAATTATCATTAAGGAACGTATCTGGGGTCTGGGAGTCCTTGTGGTAGGCGCTATGCCAACACAGATCCAAGGGATCACCACTCCCTTAAGAGCTCTCAAGAACATACGTTTGCTCAGTTTGGGAAGGCATCAACTGCTTTGATGCTCAAATGCGGATTTGGGTTTTTGTTTGAAAACCTCTTGTTTGTACATGTTTTGAGGGCAAGGCAAGATGGGAAACCTGCTCCAGGCACAGAGGTTTCCTGACACGCGGCACCAAGAAGAGCAGTAGACCATCGAGCCTCGCGCCGCCTTCCCAGTGGAGAGGGTTAATTTTGGAAAGAGAGAGAAGGTTTAGCATTAGTCAGACATCAGCATGGAGATTAAACCTTTGTGGATGGACTTGAATCAGTCTGAATCTAGATGGGAGCTTCCCTTCCCAAGGTGCCTCCTGCCAAGGAGGAAGGTCCACTGTTTGAGCTCCGAAATCTGTCCCTCTTGAAGGGCCAGGCTGCTGTGACCAGGAACCAGCTTGCAGGACCCGGCAAATGAGCCTCTGTAAACCTGTGATTGTCTTGGTTTTGTTTTGTCAAGCACATTTTATATATGTACATCTCACACTTGGTAAAATTAGGTAGAACCCAGAAATCAATGGGTAACAGCTGAAAAAGCCCTGCCTTGAAAAAGCTTCTAGAGGATGGAGACCAAAACAACCGTCACCTGAGCGTTGGGACATCTCTGGGCAGACTGGTGGAAGTGGGGAAGGCAGTTGCATGATAACCGGGAGAGACTCATCTAAAATGGGAGAGACTTTTCAGAATGAAGTATGGAAAGTAGGCTGAGAGAGCAGAGGAGGTTTTCTTAAAGTGATGAAGTGCTTGAACATCATCTCGTTCAAATCAAAAAATCGTTCAGGTTGGGGAAGACTTCAGGAGGTCTCTAGTCCAACCACTTGCCCAAAGGGTCAGCATTAAGTTTGGATATTACCCCACTGCTGTAGTGGTCAGGCACATGTGATCCTAACCATGAACCCCAATATAGGAAGGGAGCGTTTTCAGAAGGGGAATTCAAAGGACAAATTCAGAAAACCCAGAGCTGGTCACTACCAGGGAATGCCAGGAGATGCCACAAAGTCAAGATGTTCCTCTGCTTGTTGAGCCTCTTTATTGATGCCTTGTGTTGGGTGACGGTGGCATAGTGGCAGTGGCCCCAGCACAGCGGGCACACCGCGATGTCCCCATCAGGTGGCCGGTCTCTGTGTCATTACGTGATTCACACCGACTTTATATGCAGACTAAGCATATGAAGAAGACTACAGACCGTGACTTGTTAGTCTTTTCTCTTATTGTAAGGGTTAGATGTCAGCCAACGCGCTGTCCATGCCTGGGCATCTGCTCTAGGGATCTTTGTGTACAATGACGATCCTTTCCCAGATATATGGGATAACTCATCACCCTCAAACCTAGGGGAGTTTTTTTCCTGCTACGTTCTGGTTTCCTGTAGAGAGAGGTGAAGGTACTGACAAGATTACTTGGTTTTAGAGTTTCCTACTAGAGACCCATAAACATCTCAAATACGTGGTTTGTGCTCGTTTGCTGGACTTGGTGACTTCTGACAAACCCATTCCCTTTCAGTCCACTGTCTCTCCTGTTGCTAATCAGCAAAATCCTGCTTGGGCGTGGGGTGAGCACCCCAAAAGTGGAGTCGTGTGGGTTAGCTCTTGCTCTGCTTTGTGCTTTGTTATGGGTGTTCAAGGGGGAGCATCCCCGGGGCAGAGCCCTAGGCTTGATTTCCTCCAGTGCCACCTTCAAAATAAAATAAAATAGGCAAAAACCCTTTAGTTTTGTGTTGTGTGGCCCCAGGGAATGGAGGATACCTTCTGACTCTGCTTCTTCCATCCCAAGTGATGCCACCCCTACCTCATGTGGTCACCTCCCCACGCCATCGTGCCCTCATTGCAGTCACCTATTCTCCCAACTCTTTCTTTAGCACTTTCTGTTTAATAATTGGTGCTTTCCATTTGGTAATTAGCACTAATTAGCTAAAAGAGGAGAAGCATAGCCTCTTCCAGGACTCCATGCTCTCTGGGGCGCGTCTTTTTTTTTTCTTGTCTTTTTTTTTTTTCTTTCTCCTTTTTAATACGCCACATGATTTTTGTTCAGGAGCTAATGTGTGATATTGATCTACATAATGAGCTTTTTTGACAGTCCGGGCACATTTGGGAATAATTCCTTGAGCAGATGAAATCCTTAGGCCAGAACTGCTCGTTCTCGGCAGTTTCCAAATGAAGCCACAATTGTTCAGAAGTGACAGATGAGAAATAGTTCAGGAGCTGGAAATTACACGAACTGGGAACAGATTTTTTTTGCTCCTTCCGTTCCGGATGGCATGTGACTCACTCCAAATTTGCTTGGTAATTTTATACTTGTCTCAAAACAGACTGTAAATACCAGCTCCCGGTGAAGGAGAGAGTGAGGGATGAAGTCTTGGTGTCCTGCAGTGTGGTGGGAGCTCCTGTGTCTTCTCCCACCCAACCTCAGGGAAGGAGGAGTATGAGTCTTACCACAAGACACTGGTCCAGAGCTTAATTCACGTGCAAACATGCCCAGCCCAGGTACAGGAGTTGATGGTTTCTTTTCTTTAAGGTGTGAGAGGCATTCAGCCATGGAAAAATAGGAAGGAGGAGAGGGCTTGGTCCAAGCTCCCTCCGCAGTGGTTGGGTGGGGGACGATGGGGATGCTAAGCCTCCTCCCCATCACTCATCCCAGCTTCTCTGGATGGGGGATGCAGAGCTTGGGGTGAACTCAGAGCCAGCACCTGACTGATGGACAAAGAACGGGCATCAGCCCCCCAGAGCGGTCCCATCTCCCACAGCAATGCGTCCCAGGGGTTTTATGTCACATGGAAAATACTTAGTTTTGATGTCTCCTCTTGTCTTTCTTGCTGCTGTGGGTTCAGCCCATGTTTGCAAACCAAGCAGCTCCTGCTTGGGTCCGTACCTTGAGGAGAGACCTCCCAGGAAATCCGGCGATGCGTGCTGAACTGTGGCGCTTGAAGAGTGTCATCTGCAGGTGTTTGCAGCTGGGACGGTCCCCACTGCCCACTCTGTGCCCCCGGGCACCCCAGGTCTGGGCAGGGGAAAGGACCATGTGAGAGGGTGGTTTGGGTGGTGGCAGTCCCCTCCTCAGAGCAAACTATACCTGTCCTTGCTCGCATGACCAGATGTGTGGTCTTCATGGACTGGAAGCTCTTGTGTTGACCATGCGATGTGCAGCCACCATTAGATGTACGAGCTGTGGCTCCTTGCTCCAACCCGGGCTTTGGGAGTTTTGTAAACCTAAGTCTTGTTTGAAGAAGCATCCATGGCCACTTTCATCAGGGTGAAGGTCTCCTGGTGCTGTTTCCATCTCAGGAGACCACAGGGTGACCTCTCTGTGCCTTTTGCTTGCCTGTGGAGTGTACCTTTAATTTCTGTCCCTGGTGATCGTGTGGTTTGCAGAGGTGCCCTGTTCTGTGCCAGAGAAGGTGTTTCAGTGACATGAAGGGGATGTCCTGTCTGTTGCTGGAAAACAACATTGGCCAACTTTCAAAGGAGTGTGTTACCTGGGATGGGTGCACTGGGTAGGTGCACATAGCGATCACAGGAGCACCCACCTGAACATCATTAGAGCTGCCCTTACTAGCAATGCTGCATTTGAGGTGTCATCAGCTTTTCTTCATTAGATGCACATCTTCAGATGATCTGGGTGTCAGCTGTTGATGTCCTTATGTGTTCATTCCCTGGTTAAGGGACAACTGCAGAATTTGCTAAGGTTTTTAGTTCACTGTGTGGATCAGTGGAGATGAAAGTGGTCTGAATCTCTTGCATTGATTGAAGAGGTGTATGTGGGGTGGTGTATCCATTCTCATGTGTTGGCTTTGGAAAGGGGCTGAGGATGTAGAGGGATCTGGCTTTGTTTTGCAGCAGAACGCTTAATTCCTTGATGATCTGCGCCCTAAACGAGACTATCCTAACAGGGTTTGCAACGTAAGCCCCTGGATAATGGCTTTTATTCTGCTAGCCATAATCTACATATACATATTTAGGAGATGGCTGTGCCCCTGGAGCAGAAACTGGAAGGAGGGATAACCCGGGCTGTCGGGACGCTTGGGTAGCTGAATCAAGCCTTAAAGTTAATGACTTAATTTGTATATACATCTGTTTGCATTTGCACAGCCGCCTTTTCTCCTGTGCTCTGTATTTTGACGTTAACCAGTAAGAAGATGTTAAAAGCCTACATACAGAACACTTAGCGATTCAGGCTCCCACCTCTGAAGGTTTGTGTCTTGGCTGAGCTACCTGCTGGTTTCCCAGAGTCAGTTTGCATCCTGAGGATGCTTTATCTTAAAAACATCATAAAGCCCCTACGTCTTCTGTAGAGCCGTTCTCCTGCAGAGCTCACGCTAGCGAGCTGGTGAGGTGGGCAAGGGTTTTATCCCCCTGGAAGCACTGGTCCCTCAGAGCCAGGAAAGGACCTCTTCATGTTGCTCCAGCCAGCAGAACCATGGATCTGTGGTGCTTGGTTGTCTGGCAGAGCAGGACTGGGTTTGAGAGAGGAAGCACCCATGTCTGGTCAAGATGAACGTGGGCTTGTGCCTCCGTGGAGGTGATACCTTTGCTGAGGCACGGGCTCGGGGCTGTGCTGGCTCGGAGCTCAGCCGGAGGGATAGCTTTGTTTCTTCTGTGGTTGCCAGTCGACTGGTTGATGCAGAACATGCTTTATTGTTTTGCAGGGTTTTTCCCTTTTTTGCTCCTTCTAGTCCATTTTTAACAAGGAGAGGTTTTAAAAATAGATTCTGGTGTGATCTCTGTTTCACCTCCACGTGCAAACCTCGCTGGACCATTTATAGCCATGCCGTTGACTCAGCATCATTTACTGCTGCCGTCCTAGAGAAGCTTTTCAATTATCATCCTCTTCCTCACACTCCTGTCCATCATCCCCAGCTTATCACCCTTACCCAGCACAGCTAATGTCGTGGGCTTTTTAAATTAAGCTTTTTAATTTTGTTTTTCTCATGTGCATGTATCTGGAGGTTTTCAGTAGTTTGGGTTTTAAGAAGGAGGATAAGCAAAATGTCCGTTGTCCTTAGATGTAGGAATATTACAGAAATGGGACTTTGTTTTGTTTGTGCATGCATGGAAACTCTAAATGTGACCACCTAGGATTATTATAAATGTTATTGGATGTACAGCAAAAGTATCCTGCCTGTGGTAACTGGTGATAGGATTTGGCTACTGGTTTTTTAGGCTTTCTATAATTACTGGGAAATCATTTCTTGCCTTTTTTTATTTTACTTTCTCAGGCCCCCTCCATTCTCGGCGTCTCTCCTGAAGGGATGGAGAACTCGTCGGTGGCATCGGCCTCCTCGGAGGCAGGGAGCAGCCGCTCTCAGGAGATCGAGGAGCTGGAGCGTTTCATCGACAGCTACGTCCTGGAGTACCAGGTCCAGGGGCTGCTGACGGATAAAACGGAGGGGGACGGCGAGAGCGAGAAGACGCAGTCCCACGTCTCGCAGGTGGGTGAAGGGCACAGCGTGGGGTGGGAGAGGGGCTTGTCGCCTGAGTTGGGGATGCACGTCCAGCTGAAGCAGCTTTCTGAGCGTTGGGGTGTAAAGCAGGACATGATAAAAGACTGCATTTGGGGCAACTTGCTTGTTCAGCCAGATATGAGGTCTCCAACCAGTTGGTAGAGGTCTCCTGCCAACTGGGTTTTGTTTTTCCGTGGTCTCAAGGTGCGTGTCCTGAAGCTTTTTGACTTCTCCAAGGTTCTTATTTATAAATGAAGGACATTTAATTTGTAAATGAAGGGTGCCTCTCTCCATTCCAAACAGCATGTTGCTTCGCCAGGGTGGAAAAATCCTGGAGGGATTGGGAAGAGC
Organism: Calonectris borealis; assembly: GCF_964195595.1. Taxonomy (NCBI): domain Eukaryota; kingdom Metazoa; phylum Chordata; class Aves; order Procellariiformes; family Procellariidae; genus Calonectris; species Calonectris borealis. The sequence continues at coordinate 4,083,016 of NC_134351.1, read as the reverse complement.
TGCAGCAGGGGGGTGCTCGGTAATGAGATATCCTCCCGTCCGTATGCACAGGGGTGTCCGTGAAACAACCAAGACCAGAAGGTCAATCAAAAGCCCCAAATGCTCCTCAAAAGTGTGATTTTTGAGGGCATTTTAGTATGTGCAATAACCTGTTTGCTTGTTTCATGTCAGAGAAGGAAATTGCTGTATTTCAGAGGATGGGAATACCCAGCAAACAGAAAGGTGGTTTTAGCAGGGGTGTGGTTTGGTGTTGTCATTAGGAATGACATGGTCCTACTTAGGTTTGTTCCCAAAATGGATGTTTTAGGTCCAATGGAAGGAGAAATGAAATCTCCTGAACTGTTGTTATTGTTGTTTCGGAGGGAAATCGTTTGTATTCCGGTGCCACGGTGTGCCAGATGCGTGCTGAAGATGTGAACTCTCAAAGGGATAAGGAGCCTGTGGTGCAGGGAGCGGTGAGCTCGGGTCTGTGCCCTTGGGCTTATAAGGCTTCCATGATCCTCCATTTGTGATAGAGGTACTTTCCTACCCCGCAGGGCTCCCAGTAGGGTAAAACATTTAGGTTAGAAACCACTTACATATTGGTTATGAGGACAAAATAAGAATAGTAAGACTGAAGGGTCATAAGGGTAAGGATATGGCCATCATTAGATGGCTGAGATGTGTTTGAGCTGCTGGAGGGGTCTGCTGGTCTGATTTGGGTCTTTGTCTCTTTATATGAGGTGCAAGGGACACTGATCCCGAGCAGAGATCCCTGGACCACTTCACATTAGGTCTTAATGTCAGTTTAACAGCTAACGAGACTGCATGGCAAAGCCAAGCTGGGGGTATGATGATGGCGAGAAGGGCAGTCTCCAGGCTGGGTTTGTCCAGGACCACGACCTCCTCTAGCACACAGAGAAGTTTTGTTGCAGGTCGTTTTGTCTCTCATTTCACGCTCAAGTCTATTAATTGCTTACAAATGAGGCCCTGCCTCCCTAGGGCTTTGTTTTGCCTTTAAATTGGGAGGAGCAGTTGGAGTAGCGAGGTCAAGGCACTCTCCTGCCAGCTGCCAGAGGTGCCCACTTCTCCTGTCCCCTGGCCCATGCACTCCATGTGCTGGCAGTGGCGATCGCAAAAAACAGTGTCCCCGAATCCAGCAGAGAGGAGCTTTCCTTCCACCCCAGGAGTGGACCTCATGAAGTTCAACAAGGCCAAGTGCAAGGTCCTGCACCTGGGTCTGGACAGTCCCCAGTATCAGCACAGAATGGGGGATGGATGGGTGGAGAGCAGCCCTGCAAAAAAGGACTTGGGGACATCGGTGGGTGACAAATCAGACATGAGCTGGCAATGTGCGCTTGCAGCCCATGCCAAAAAAGAAAGCCAAGCGTATCTTGGGTTGCATCACAAGAAGCGTGGCCAGCAGGTCAAGGGAGGTAATTCTCCTCGTCTAGTCCCAGAGACCCCACCTGGAGTATTGCATCCAACTCTGGGGTCCCCCATTCAAGAAGGACATGGACCTGTTAGAGTGGGTCCAGAGGAGGCCACAAAAATGGTCAGAGGGCTGGAACACCTCTGCTATGAGGAAAGGCTGAAAGAGTTGGGGTTGTTCAGCCTGGAGAAGAGAAGGCTCCAGGGAGACCTTATTGCAGCCTTTAAGTGCTTAAAGGGGGCTTAGAAGAAAGATGAGGACAGACTTTTTAGTAGGGCCTGTAGCGATAGGACAAGGAGGAATGGTTTTGAACTAAAAGAAGGGGTCGATTCAGTCTAGATATAAGGAAGAAATTCTTTACGATGAGGGTGGTGAAACACTGGCACAGGTTGCCCAGAGAGGTGGTGGATGCCCCATTCCTGGAAACATTCAAGGTCAGGTTGGACGGGGCTCTGAGCAACCTGATCTGGTTGAAGATGTCCCTGCCCATGGCAGGGGGTTGGACCTAGATGATCTTTGAAGGTCCCTTCCAACCCAAACCATTCTGTGATTCCGTATACGAAGGATCCCATCCTTATCTAATATCAGCAGTGTTTATCTGATTTATCTGAGCTATGCAGGTTTGCTGGAGCTGAGGATCTGATCCAGAGCTTTGGACCCTTTATATGTTAGCTTGGTGTAAAGAAATTACCAATCAAAGGAACCTTTTTAAGAATAGATTTTGCTGAAGAGTTTTTTTACAATTTGAGGATCAAAGCTGTTAGAAGTGGGAGAAAATAAATCTAAAAATCAAGTGATCCAAAGTACTTTATAGTGCATTTTTTTAACCTAAGACTGGAAAATGGCTGTGTTTGAAGTGACGCTTTGGAGGGGCTTCAGGTCAAACAAAGTGCTGCTTTGTTTAACGTGTCAAGTTTAGAAATACTATTGAATTAGAAATAAATTAATAGTCAAAGTTTTACAGCCTGTCCACAGCTCTGCCCATCTTCGGGACAAAAGCTGCTAATTCTTGTGGCAGACCATGTGCAATTTTTGCATTAAGATCCGTGGTTGCCACAACCAAATCCATCTTCCAGTTGTGGAAATGGGATTTTAACTTCCCTCCGTCACCTGCCCTGAAAAATAGGAGCTGCTGGGGTTTTTTGTGACTATGCTAGGGATGCTGCCTTTAAAGATGGTCAGGTTTTATTTTAAAAGAAAAATGAATAATAATGAAAGATCTGAACGTTGAACCCTTTAATTAGACCCCTTTTAGTGGCATCTCAGATTAAGCAGCTGAATGTGGTTGCACCCCAGACCATTGGTATCTACGTGAAATTAGGATTTCTGTGTGAAACTCCAGCAAAATGCAGTATTTCATATTTTTAGGGCTGTATATGGGACAAGGAGTGAGGATGGACTTTTACATAGGTCGCCTGCTTTTATCGAGCCATGTCTTAAGGGATGGGTTAGGAAGTAATTATCTGTTGTCTCCCACAGATATTAATTTTCCCACCTCGCATCCCAGATTTGTGTAAGAAATAACTAGGAATTTTTATTTCTGATTTTCTCTTCCTGATCACTTCTTATCAAAGCAAGCAATAAGCACTCACGTATCCTGCAACCTGCTGGAGTAACTCTGGTGGAAGCCAGCCTGATTGAAGGTGACGTGTTCCCTCTTAATGAGAGCTGGAGGAAAAAGGATGGGTTTATGGTGAAGGCACTGGACTGAGACCAAGAAAATTGTTTTTAACTGCAAGGTTCTGCCGGCAACTTAATCTTTAACTTTGGGCAAGTTACTTAATCTCTCTGCGGTTCGTTTCCTTGTGGCTGTAATAACGTTTTCCTTGCCTGAGAGAGGATAAATCCACTCACCCATGTGTGTGAGATGCTCAGATGGTACCACATCCCCGGATGAGTGTTGTCCGTGCCAGGGGAAGGAAGGAAAGGCGCGTTGTATGCTCCTCCATCCTCCACGCCGCTCGCAGGGGAGCTGAATCCCTCTCCAGTCTAGAGAATCCCAGAGCGTAGACATTTCCATCATGAGGGTGTCTCCAGCCTTGCTCCCACCAGAAAAAAAAGAGGAAAGTCAGAGGGAAAATGCAATTTTCTTTTGGCTGTGGATATAATAATGGGTGAGCTGTACCTTGTGAGAACTTTCCAGGCATGTGGTTGCACTCAAAATTGTTAAAGGAGATATGCATAGGTCTAGCAGAAGGCTCTCAAGTGTGATAGCATCATGAGCTTCTCCAGATAGGTCAGCAGAAGTGGCAGGAGAGCAATGGGCAGCTCATCAAACAGCTCATTAAAGGCGAGGCTGATGTTTCCCATCTGGTTGAACTAGCATGGGCTCTCCGATGAGGGCAGAGCTGAGCAGATATGGTGAGCAGTTCTAGTGGTGGCTCTTCCTCTTATTTGTGGGCTCATCTGTACTTGTCAAGAAGCTCTCAGGTAGTTGCTGTTTGTATGGAATTGCATTTTCATTTTTCTTGGCACATCAGCCTTGGTGACGGCATCCAAGAGGTGAGTGTTTCCAGAGCAGTCAAGTGCTTCCAGGATGAAGGACCTCAGAAATGGAACTGGTCACCAAGGTTCAGCCTTAACTTTGGGAGGGGGCAACAAAATGACTTTAAGATTTAGCAGCATCTTTTGTGTTTGTTTGCTTGATTATTTTTTTTATTTTATTTTATTTTTTTCCCCAGTATGGTGCAACTCTTAATTTCTTTGGGGAAAAACCCCCAAATGACCCCAAATTGAATTATTTTTGTGGAGGCACCTTACTGTCAAACCTTGGGGGAAACAGCAGGTCATGTTCCAGAGCTGCTTGCCTCTGCCATGGGCTGTGCTGTCCTGCCGACCTCCCGCTATGGCCGGGAAGTCCCCGATGCCCATGTCCTTCACCACGGGGCGAAGCTGGTGTGACAGCAGGGCTGCCATCCAGGCTGCCAGCTGCGGCATACGGCAATGGCCAAATCTGCAGCTTTGAGCTCTGTTTTCTGTTTTCTTTAAAATAAAAACACAGGGGTTTGGCAGCTCAGGACTCATATCTGTCTCTGAAGCGAACGGAGTTGTGAAAAGCAGAAAATTCCCAACTTTCCATGGAAGACTCCATGGAAAAGAGTAATCAAGTCAAGCTGCCCTGGTGCATACCACACGCCTGAGATACCAAACACCGTTGGAGTCTGCAAGGAAATACTGGGGATGGATTTTATTGCAAAGCATCATTTCAAGTGCCTTCCTGCAATGGTTCCTGCACCTTCCCTCTGTTCACCGTCGGTGGGTGGAGCGTTTCCAAGCCAAAGCCTTTGGAATCATCCTCAAAAAGGGGGGGGCCACATGTGTACGGTGATGCCCACGGCCAGACGGTGTTTCCTGTGCGCTGTGGACTGACACAGCAGTTTTCCCCAGCACAGCTATTATTTTACACAATCCCTTTTTTTATGCCTTTTACAGTGGACGGCGGATTGTAGCGAGCAGCTTGATGGCAGCTGTTCCCCATCCCGAGGGAAGAGCTCGTCGTCTCACGAACACAATCAGGTAGGGGTTGTGTTTAGCTCTTCCTCACCAAACCTTTGCTTTTGTTCTTGTACTGCTTCATCAGGCAGCGCGGAGCCTGCGTGTGCTGCCAGCTTTCCCTCTCCCGTGGAAGTGGAGACGTGTCCCGCTGCTCAGCATCCGAAAGCTCACTCCCACCGAAACCATGGGAGATGGGTAACATCCCAATGTGCGATGGATGCTTTGACCAGGAGCTTATTGTTCTGCGATACACGGGGAAAAAATATGGAGTGTCCCATTTATTCTTGAAGAGCTTCTTATTGCCACCTGTGCGAGGGACCTATTTGGAGCATCAAAGCTGACTTGGAAGTATGAGATGTAGGTGGGGTGAGGGGTTTTTGTGTAGCTGTGCTTCTTGGTTATGTGCTGCAGCACAAGGATGGTGTTGCGGGGAAGAGGATTAAATAGTTGAGAGGGTGAACTGGGAGAAGCAGCAAAATTGCACGTGCTGAGAGCCTGTGTTGGGTTTGCAATGACAGAAGCCAGGTGTGAGTCGCTTTTTGGTGATTGTACGTGGTGTGAACATCAGTGAAGAGTATTTACCAAGCACTGCTGGCATCACTGGAGGTGGCTTTCCCTACTCTGTGTGAGCACCGGCGTGGGAGAGGGATGGGTAGGGTGGAGGCATGGGTTTGACCATTGTCACATGGTTGAGGAGCTGCTGTGCCACCATGAGACCATCAACCCTGTAAGAGCAGCGTTCACCTGAGGAGGTATGAGACCGAGCTGGCTTTAAGAAAGGGTGAAGCAGCATTGGCAGTTGCTGTGGCTGATGGATGTCCCACCCGGAGAAGGGGCTTCAGGCCAGTGGTTTTGGTGCTCTTGCCCTGCTTGATGTCCTCCAGGCTTCAGTCCCACATGTGGGATCCGTGAGGAGAAGCCTGGGAGCCCCTTGCAGGGCAGTACAAGAGGACGTGCTGGTCTAAGCAGTGCGTATTGTAGCTTCCGCATCCCGTTTTGGGCATGGCTTCTTCCCACACAGAGCCGTGCTGGAAGCTGCTCGGCTGCGGGATGGGGGCTCACGCGTCCCCTCCCTGCCACATGCCTGGATGCAAGGGTGGTGGGAGCGTCTATACAAACACCTGCACACCACAAAGACAAGATCTTGTTGTGTAGGAAGCTGTACGGAGGCGCTGCTTCGGATGGGCCTCGGAAGGTGCCAGACAGAATTGTGGATTTAATTTATTATAGCTTTGATCTGTTCCAAAATATTCGGCAGCAAAGCCTCGTCCAGGCTCCCTCTCAGCGTTGCAGCCGGCTGCTTGAAATTCAGCTGGGAGGCTGGTCGTTTCCATCGAGCCTCCTTGGGTTGCTCGGGGTGTTAGCAGGACGGGTGTTCTCCCTGGGGAAGAAGGTCCCTGGCTCTTCGCCCAAGGGCTCAGCTGATGTGCCAGTCTCTGGTGGGTACCACAGGAGGATGCGGGAGTCACATGGGAATGATGCTTTCCTGACTCCAATCAACGCAGCCCTGACATCTTCCAACTACCTTGTGCCGTGCTCTCTCTTGCTTCAACTTGTGGGGTTTTTATTGGGTTTTTTTTTTCCTGGGCATTAAACCTCCTTGATCTCCTCCAGCATGGAGCTTGTTTTCTATCCACAAATAACATTCACTGATGCCCAAACTGTTTTCCTGGCGTTTGGGCTCTCTCCCAGTCTGCAGCGGAGCTAATAATTATCTCTCTCCTTGTTGGGCTTCCTTTAACAGCAAGTAACAAATTTTCCTTGGCACCAAAGAGGAGCTGCAAGCTATTGTTCTTCTGTCCAGGCAAGCGTTTCTCTTGCTGTTCCTGATATACGAGTGAAACACTGCTGGTGAGGACAAGGTTCAGTTTATTACCGTTTCTAGCTGTTGATTTTTCACTAATAGCTTTAAACATTAAAAAAAAAATTCATTAATAAGGTGTTTGTCTTGAATGTAAATTATCAATCACTTTTCAAACCTGCTAAGGAAAAAGCTGGCTAATTACTTCCAAAGGGAAGTTAAGGGTTTTTTGTTGCAATGTTTGAAGGCTTTGCTTGGAAAATCGAATTCCTGTTTTTCTTATTTTATTTCCAGCTGAGATTTCTGCATTGCCGGTTGTGCAATACGCACCAGTCTTAGTTGAAAAATACTTGGATATGAGATTTCTGCTGGCTTCAGCTACTGTGAAAATGTGGGTTATGTATCGGTGACCATGATATGCCTCACACAGTTCTAATCTGACCATCCGAAAGGGCATTTATATGGAAATCCAGGTTGGTCCTGGAAATATATTCATCATCTGGTTCCTTTTCTGTGAAGGCAGAGTAGTCCAGGGCCACATTTTCAAGGTAATTGGCTTCCTAAAGGTTATAGGGGAGCCTAGCGTGAAGCTGACTTTCCTATGCATGAAGATCCTTCTCTGTATCCCTAAGTACTTGATGCCTTTGAAATTCTTGTCTCCAGGATCCATAAAGGTTAAGGCAAGTAAAAGAAAGATTTTTTTATGTGCGTGTGTAGGTGTATTATGTATTTATATAGACACTTACATATAATATGTGCGTGCATAAGCATCCACAGGATGTTGTATAAGTGCGGGGCTGAGAACGATTCCTGGATAATGTGCAATTTAAGGGTAATAATAAGGTGTCTTGATGCAACCTGCAGTCCAGGATATTCTTAAATTGCTGTTTTTCTGACAGCAATTAGGTATCTGTGGGAAAGACCACCCTATACTTGCCCTGCTCTTTTACTCATTGGTGAGACATCTGCTATAAGCAGCTGTGGGAGACTATGTGAGGGTCAGTGCCTGTAGGCTGGCGCTTGTGCATCCCAGACAAAGCAGTGGCTTAAAAATGGGGAAAATTCCCCCTGGAAACCTTTTACTTTGGTCTTTCCAGTTCTCTGGGCAGGTGGCTGCGAGAAGATGGTCTGCTCATGGAGGATCTCATGAGATACACTTCGTGAACTCCTGGTGCGCTGAGAAAATCCTGGCCTCACAATTACATTCAGCTCATCTATAGTTCTCCTTGTTTCCTACTGTGAACGCTTTCGTTTGCTGCATGGCATTGCCGTGCTCTGCTAAGCCCCGCTGCATTTGAGCGGTACCTCCAGAAGGTCTGCTAGCACCGTTTGAGCCTCTGGGGTGAAGACCACTCCATTGAGGGACGCAAGATACTATCTGAGCATCGTATTGCCTCTGTAAATGAGAAAAGTTTAGATAATGGAATAATTTTAAATCTTTTTAAGGTTGGATTTTTTTTTTTTTCTAAAAAGACCCAGTGGGAAGATTTTATATAATACTTTATTTACATTCCCCTTGTGAGGCTGTTGCAAATAGGAAGCTCTTTGATATATTTCTGAGAGCAATTCATTAAGTAAAAGACTTCTGGTATGGTATGTATTTAGAGAGCCAGCGGAGCTCTTGGTACATGAAAGGCCTGGCAGCAGCTCCATCCCAGGCTCCCCTTATGTAAAGGGCATTAACAAAAACCAGAGCAACTCTGCGGGTTTGTCCCATTTCTCCAGGCGGTGGGAGAGGGAGCGCTGAAAATCCTCCTTCCTGGCCAAGTCCATCCCTTCCCCCATGGTGGCTGGCTGTCACCCATCATCACCAAGAAGAAGCCTGTGTTGTTGGCAGTAAATGGGACTGCAATTTATTTTACTGCTTATTTGCATGTGTGTCCATGTCCCACCAGGTGCAGCAGGGACTTGTTGCATGATTGGGGACCTCAGAGGCTTCTCCAGTTGATGGTCATGTTGCCTATCTACTGAGCAGTGAAGGAGGAGGCAGGGTGTGTGGATCACATCTGGATTATCCTACACCCTGCTGGTAGCAGCCTTCTGGTGTCCTCCTGGAGGAGCTGGTGGTGGAGGAGATGGTTTGCCTTCCCATTAAGCCCGTAGAAACAGCAGCACGCCTGTGGCAGGCAGAGGGGTGGGTTTCCGCTCTTGGGCGTTCGTTGAAGATGATTAGCTGGCCGTTGGTTGAGGATGATTAGCTGGCCGTTGGTTGAAGATGATTAGCTGGCCGGGGTCAAGAGCATCCCAAGGGCTGCGCTATCAAGTTAACAGCATAAGATGTTGAGTGTCCTGCGTTGTTTGGTAGCGTGGAGGTGTAGAGGGCTTTGCAGGGATTGTGTGCCGTTGTCACCAAGCCTGGCACGTCCTGCCAAAGGATGTGTGAACCCAAGCCCAAGCCTTGCTGATAAGGAAAGCATGAGAAGTTCCCACAAAATCAAATGTAATATCACACGAAACTTTATCTCTGATGTCTCCATGACTCAAAGAAGCACGGTGCTGTGCTAGTGCCAAAACGTTTCCAGGCAGGAGATGCTTTGCGTCGTGTGAGCTCAGACTGTAGGCAGAGGACATCTGACCTGCCTGCATCTGGGGAGGTGCAGCCGGGGGAGGTGTCTTTGACTGCTGTGTGTGGGGTGGGAGCAGAGCAGATCCACTTAAACCTTTCAGGTCCCTCTTTTATGTGTCTCACCTGAACCTCAAAACCCCCTCCGATGGTGAGCACTTGGCTTCCAACCATATGAAGTGATGGCTGGAAAAGCTGCTATGTTGCCAAAGCAAAGGCAACGGTAGGGATGGGGCGACGTGTGAAGGTTGTCTCTTGGGAAACAGCAGATTTCAATGCATAATGGAACTGAATTTTATAAAAAGTGGAAAAACCCAAGTATCAGTGCAGATTTTTCTTGCAATTCCAGAGATTTTTTTTGCATGCATCAGTGCTGCTTGACCACCTGGGGTCAAACACCAGGAAATCCTCCCCGATGAATGATGCAGAGGCAGGTGACAAGGGATCGCGGTCTCGGGCAGTGGCCACATCACTAGGTCCAGAGTTGGACTGAGGCTCCTGCGACCAGCACCGCCGTCATGTAAACTTCTCAAGTCAGCGGTGAAGTCGTCGGCTTGCTGGCTTAAATCCGCTGACATCAGCAGGCAGTGTGTAATGCCCCAAATCCTTGCCTAACCAGATCAACGCTGGAGATCTGGGTGGGTGCTGCTTGTGAAGAGGCTGGCTGGATCTCCTGACTGAAGATGTAATTCATTTCCCTGTGCTGGTAGACAGCCTGTGTCTGGCGTTAGTTGCCCGTCCTTGGGTCCTGATCTGAAGCGCGGTGATTTTCTTGCTCAGCAAAACGTGAGGGATGATCCTGGGGGCAGTTTGGGGTTCTCCATCTCACTCAGCCTCTTGTATCATAGCCCAGGGCCAATTTGTACACTGAATTTGGTTGAGGTTGGCCCACACGCTGAAGACCTGTTGGGACAAGTGGGTGCTAGCAGATGCTACAGTTGCCATTGTCTCATTTCCAAAAGAAAAAGAGAAAGCGAAAGACAGGGAGTTATTCTGAGGCTTTGCCAGTGAATACAGGTTGGTGTAGCCCTGCCTGACGGAGGAAGAAATTAAATCTTTAAGTGGGGTGACCTGCCCGTGATCAAAGAGCAGCTCTGAGAAAACCAGTCACTTAATGGTTTTCTGCCTGCAATTGCTGGGTGACACTCCCTCCGTGTAGTGAATGCAGCCCCGTTCAATTACGGTCGGAGAGGATTGCTGAGAAAGAAGTCAAGTCCTTTAGCTAATATATAGGTTTAACTTTCTCTGGGACTTCTTGTAGCTTTATGCAGTACATTGAGAAGAAAGAAGCTGGAAATTTATTCGTACTAAAATGTTTAGAGTAATCTTACATTTTTTTGTAAAAGGTGCCTTTAAAATTATTAAAATAATTGTTTTCATATAAATCATTATTTTTCCATAGAAAAATTGGAGTGGTTGTTCTAGAATAGGTTTAGAAGAGCAGGGAGATTTTGCATTAAATACTTGGAGTCCGGTGTCAAAATTCTGCGTCACTGCAAGATTTAGTTGCAGCACATGAAAACCTCTCCTGTGGAAAAATCTCAAAAAGGACCTTTTACATGATAGCTGTCTTCTCTTCTGACCAGGATTAAGACTCAAAGTTTGGGAGCCATTTGAAGGACACCCCACAGCCTGGTCTAGGGAGCTCCTTGTAGGTGCCGTGGTGGAACAGTTGTTAATGCTGGGGGGTACCTCAGAGGCTCTTGTGTCCTGAGAAGTCCTCTAGCTTTCCGTTGTCTTTCTTTTTGCTCTGGCCCACCTTAAACTGTGAATGCTGTACATTGAATATTGAGATTTTTTACATACAATTCAACATGAATCCCGTCAAGAATCCACTGATGTCTTCAAGCCACTTAAAGCTAGTGGCATTGCCATGCTTGGTCTACACCTCTACCAACACAGCCGACTTCACCCATACTTATCGTCACTGAGAGCAACCACGTAGGTGGTCACCGCGTTCCCGTTTATTGCCTGTGCATTGGGGAAAGTTATCTTTTTCTGCAAATGGGATTTTCAAACTTGCACTGAAGCAGCAGAAAGTATTAACTCTTGAGCTGGCAAAGGGAGCGGGATTAATTAGTTTCACGCCTCAAAGAGCTAGCTGCAAAGGTGAAAATTGCAGTGTAAGCGAAACATACGATTATTGCTAATTAAAATGCAAATGTTACATTTGACAGCTAGTTTCCGAAGGAGGGTGGCTGGCAGTGTTAATGTGCACAAGCCTCACTGTTCCGAAGAGGGTGCAGAGCTTGGTCAGAAAGATTGGCATGGATGAAGGCAACTGCTGGGAATCAGGCTCCGGAGGGGGTGATGTTTCCCTCCAAGCCCCAAAGTGTGGCTCAGAGGTCCCATCTGCTGGTGAGTGTAGACCATGAATGGTGGGTGGAGGACACCAAGTAAGAGCTGGGAACAAGAGTTCAAGGGTTGTTTGGGGTGTTGGGAGAGACTAGGAGAGTCTTGGTCTTTTGAGGGCACAGCAGAGAGTAACGGGGCCTGATGATGGGGGATTGGGTTGGCAGGAGGCACGGGCATGGGATGGAGAACTTTATGCCATTACAACTGTTTCTTCAGCTTTTGTCAGAGCTGCGGACAAATCTGTTCCTGCAACATGCTGAATTAATTTAGCAAGAGCACTGTGTGGGAAACATGTAGGTGGCCATGCTGCGGGATGGAGGGTGAGCAGTGCCGCATGTCACCGCCGTGGAGCCTCGGCTTTCTGCTGACGTCCAGCTGCCTTATGGGTTTGGGATGTGGTTTTTATGGTTTTTGCGATGATGCTGGTGGAGGGTTTTTGTTGCTTGGTTGTTGTTGTTTAAGGAACGATCGCTACCTGTATACTCTCACCTGCTCCTCCAGCATCACCCATGAGGTTGGTGTGAGCTTCCTTGCTCCTGCAGAAAGGAGGTCTGCAGAGAGGGTTCATTTTAGCACGAAAGGGCATACTGGAGGACACAAAGCCACTAGAAATGTCTGGGAAAGTTTCTGATGGACATATTTCTATTCTGGAGATTTGAACCCCCGACAGTGAGGTAGCAGTAAAAAGTTGTTAATCTTTGGCAATTAGTCAGAAAATTAGGTAAAATATTGAGCTTGGCTGTGCAGGTGAGTTTGAACATGAGTGTGTTTAGGCCATACTGAGTTGGACTGTTTCAGCTTCAACAGAAATTTCAACAAGTTTTAGTTCCACCATTTTTAAAATAGAATCATAGAATCTGATTTTTTAAATAATTTGGGTTTAAATATAAATATTAACGGGGTGTGATAAAGATAAGGAATGTGAGCAGGGAAGAGATCCCAGGCCATGAGCTAGAGCCAAGAGACAAGCTGATTTAGTGAAAGTGTGATTTTTATCTAACTGGTATCTGCGGGCTTGTCTCGGTGAGTTTGGATGTCGATGCATGGTGGTACCAATCTCCCCGTTTCTCACAAGGTTTTTATTGTGGCCAACCAAGTTTCTGGAATTTGCATTACCTCAGGTTGTCTGCAGGCAACCACGACCAAAAGCTGGCTCAACTGAATATAACCAAATGGTGATGTTTATTTTCAGTGTCTCTTTTAAAGGGAAGGGGGCATATGCTGACTTGGTCCCATTGTGGCATTTGGCACAGAAATTTTTCATACGTGGATGAACAAGATGTTCGGTGTGTAGGATACAGTAAATTGGTAATTAATCTTTTGAACATCTAGGTGGTGAAGGTTCATTTCTCCCCAACCACCTTTTCAGTTGGTGCGCATCTTTCCCACGTCAAATGAGATATTTCTCACTTCTCAGGATGCCTGCAAGACTGGCTCTTCCCCAAGGCTTCCCAAAGTGGCCACCTGCCCATGTCTCACAAGTGACATCAATCCAGTTTTTTTTCCTTCCATGCCAATTTAACAACTCCTTTAACTTTGTGCCACTCGCTATTTCTCAGCCATCGGGAGATTCAGGTCGCAGTGTGGCGAGGAGGGAAGAAGGTGCTTTCTGCTGTTGGTGTAACATGTTGTGGGAATAACCACAACCTCTCAGATTTCATTTATATACATCTTGAAAACCAGTTGACGTCCTCTTTTGAAGTCAGTACTGATTTTAGGCTATAGCAACCACAGTATGTTCGAGCTTGCTTGAGACTTGCTAGGTTTGAGGATGGAGAACATGCAGCTGGAGCAACGCAGAAACCGGTACTGATGCATTTTACTTCCAGTCCCTCACATTGGGTAAATAAATACTTACATGTTTCACATGTGCTAAGGTCTGTGCTGGACCACTGGGTAGCATCACCTCAGGTAGCTTAGGGTCTGCTGTGCAGCTCCCTGTCTCCCTGCCCCATCCAACCCGGGTGGCAGTGGTGGAGCTGGGACCTGGTCTGTGCCCCCAAATTAGCGACCTGGACTTGGCTGTTGTGTGCAAAGAGTTCACGCCTTGCTCTACTGGTGAGTCCTTTTGGCTCTTGAAGGCCAAGGTGCCTTGTTTTAGCCCGTGGCAGCGTCCACAGAGACTCAGATAGTCCCACAAGGATGTCTGAGACGTGAGAAGCCCTCTTTAAGAGTCAGCTCCCACACCAGTCCTGAAAGACATGCTGCCCTTTGTATTTCCCAGATTTTCAGAGTACTTGAAAGAGTTGAATATTCTGCACTCTGTGATTTCATGTTTTTTTAATCATCTTAGGTCTTTCCCAAGCCTCTGAGCAAAGCTTTTGAAGCAATTACGCTGACAATATCTACCTTTCTCCCCAAGCACCTTGTGGGATGTTTGGGTAGATAGGGCTGGTCAGGTGAGTTATTCTGGTTTTCAGATGACTCATCTTGCCCTGGGGGCTGCCGGCTGAACAAGAAACCTGCAGGTTGCTTGACAGCAGAACAAGTGTTAGGAGAATAAAGGAGAACATTGGGGGCAGCTCCTTAATAGGTAAAAATAGTTATTTGTGTAATGTTTTCTGGTGAACTCCAAGTAGCTCCATAGAGGACTCCAACAGCGGACTGAGCAGAGGGAAAAAATGACCAAGAAGTTGATTTGGGAGGGGAATTAAGGATATATAAGCAGTTTTAGACGATGTGGGGTTGCTGAATACGCATAATTAATCCTCATGAAGATAGAGGAGGTATTGTTTTTCCCCATGTACTAGACCCAAATCTTATCTTCACTGAAGCCTCCCACAATGTCATCCTTTTGCAATGTGTAAATAGAACATGTTAAAGGACTCCAAGAAGGCCCCGTGCATGGGCATGGTTTTGTAGGTGCTCACACGTGTGGTCTGGGAGCTGCAGCAATCCTGGCTCACTGGGTCGGTGGTTTTTGTGGGTGTGGGACGGCGTTGCCCTTGACTAAAGCGAGCTGTTTGTTGTTTCCAGGAAGAGTGGGATCACAGCAGCAGTGGGAGTGCAGGATCCCGGCTGGGGTCGGGCTCCAGGCGTGGGTCTGGATCCAGGTCTGGCACCCGTGGGAGAAGCAGCCAGTTCAGGCAATCGACCAAGGTATACCTGGTAGTGACGTGCTGAAATCGTGTCCTTCGCTTGCTGTTATCGGAGGCATCCTCCTAACGACCTGTTTTGTGTGTGTGTCTACACGTAGGGTGTGAGTGCATGTCAGTTATGAAGGACACCTCAGAGACCTACTTAATTCATGCATAATATGTGACCTGGCTGCTGAGGGCTGTCGCTGTTCTTCAGCCTCAAGAAGTCTGTGGAGGTGTGCTGAGTGCCTTAATATTGGGAAAGAAGTCCCTAGTCAGCTGGTTTAGTGCAAAGGAAATTAGTTTTTTTTTCTTTAGTTGAAGTCTTGGAGTATTTTAATTTTGGGAAATTAAGAGATGCCTGTAATTATTTTTTGGCAAGTCTTCATTAGAAGTTGATATATGAGTGGACACCACATAGATGGTGTTAAATGGTGACCTTGAGTCCAGCTGCTTTCCGTGGGAGTTACCTTCCTGCCCTGCAATAGACTTTTAGAATTTGCTTTTGATTTGGTTTTAGGTCCATTCCTTGAACTCAGACCAGGGACCTCTTCTGCGTGTTTTAGTCAGCCTCTGTTCTCCTCTCTCCTCTTGGAGTTCCTCTGTTTCTGCACACGTGAGCATTGGTTGTGCCAGAAGTGGAGGACGGACTCTGGGAGATTTGGGGCCAGTGGTCAAAGTCCTGGTCCATTCATCCATGTCTGTCCTGGGTTTGGCTGGGATGGAGTTGATTTTCTTCCTATTAACTGGTATAGTGCTGTGTTTTGGATGTAGTGTGAGAATAATGTTGATGACACGCTGATGTTTTGGTTGTTGCTAGGTATTGTTTACGCTAGTCAAGGACTTTTCATCTTCCCATGCCCTGCCAGATGTGCAGGGGGCTGGGAGGGAGTGTGGCCAGGGCGGCTGGCCCAGCTGGCCAATGGGCTATTCCATACCATATGACGTCATGCTCAGTATATAAGGCTGGGTGAAGAAGAAGGAGGGGGGGTTCGGAGTGATGGCGTGTGTCTTCCCAAGTAACCGTTACGCGTGATGGAGCCCTGCTTTCCTGGCGATGGCTGAACACCTGCCTGCCGATGGGAAGTGGTGAATGAATTCCTTGTTTTGCTTTGCTTGCGTGCGCGGCTTTTGCTTTACCTGTTAAACTGTCTTTGTCTCAGCCCACGAGTTTTTCTCACTTTTACCCTTCTGATTCTCTCCCCCATCCCACCCGGCAGGGGGGGTGAGCGAGCGGCTGCGTGGTATTTGGCTGCTGCCAGGTTAAACCACGACAATGTCATTCATCCTGGAGAGCTTGAGGAAATACGTCTGTCCTCCTGAGCCATGCTGTGTTGGGAGAGGACCTGCAGAACCGTGTCGTTGCTGGAAAGTGATGGTCCTTTCTGGGAGGAGTGAGACTCAACGTATCCCTTTTTCTTTGAGCAGGGATAATGTCTTCCTCAAAATATCTGTATTTGTTTTATGAAAACTTGCAGTTTTCAACAAGAAAACCTTTAATCAGAGCCTTTTCAAACAGTTTGGTATCTATCTATCTTTATTGTTTTCTACCAAAGTGCAGCCAGGGGCTATAGGCAGCTGAGAAGGAGGAAAGGTGGGGGAATCTTCTCAAAGGTAGAACTGAAAAATGCTTAAGAAGTGACACATGACACAGGATAATCCCTGAATTTACACCACGGACTCAGCCGACGACTTGGCGTTGTTCTGCATTAATGCTAAGCACAGCAATGAGCTAACGGCTGTTGCAACCCTGTGACGAAGAGCGTGATTTTGTATTTGTCGTGGTT
This sequence comes from Calonectris borealis, assembly GCF_964195595.1. Taxonomy (NCBI): domain Eukaryota; kingdom Metazoa; phylum Chordata; class Aves; order Procellariiformes; family Procellariidae; genus Calonectris; species Calonectris borealis. The sequence continues at coordinate 4,066,527 of NC_134351.1, read as the reverse complement.
TGCTGGAGGGTGGTAATGAGGAGCGGCGAGAGGAACCGGTGGGACGCTGAGCCGGGCTTTGAAAAGCTGCTGCGTGCATGCAAATGCCGACTTTGTGGGGAATTTGCTGAAGCTGCATGCATGGGTAAGCAGTCAGAGTCCACGCGGCCGGTGGCGTGGTCCGTCCCTCTGTTTGTGCGGGCAGCCGCAGGGGCTGGGCGGCGGTGGATGGAGATGATGTGTGCTCACAGGGGCTGGAGGACAGAGGTTATGGACGTGCATTTAAACCATACTGGGTGTAGGATCAGCTTCACCGGATCTCGGATCATTCTGGGTATTTATGTCGTTCTCGTCAGTGTGTGTCTCAATCATCACTCCTGGTGGCTTAATTAATTTTCAGCAGTGCTAACCCCTTTGCGGTGAAAATGATTATCTAAAGCTGAGGGTTGGGTCATGGGGAGCTTCAAGTTAAAACTGCTTACGGTTATAATTGCAGTCCTGGGGGAACTGACAGCAAGTCACTTCTTTTCTTAAATACATACAATTTTTTTTTTGTCTCTGGACTTGAGAATTGGCTTTTTTCAAGTGTTATTATTAAGTCTTGGTACCGTGCTGTGAGCATTTTAGTAAGCACCCTGCAACGCAGGTTTACTTGGGCAGCAAGCATGCTCCCTGCCTTGTGAGTTGAGACAGAAACCGGTTATGAAGACAGGTCATCGAAGTGACTCACGACTTAATGACAAGTTGCATTATCGTTTGGCCCCGGCGCCGTCTTTATGGAGTCTGGCTAGCGCTTGGAGCATCTCCGAGAGGTCATGGGGACATAGTCTAGGAGGACCAGGAGTTGCAGCCCGGTTTGGGTGGGAGCATCCAACCACTGCCTAGAAGCTTCTACCCTTCTGACCTCCTGCACCACTGCAGGGAGAAAATTTTGCTTACATTTGCCTAAAATAAAAAGCTCAGCTTCCATAATTGATCATGAGAATTTTATATATTTCTGGTAGTTTGTTTCTGTGCAGAGACATGTTGACCTGCAGATCCCTGGAAGTTAAAATCGTAATCCATAGATCCCTTGGAGGAGACAAAAAAGGGAGCAATGTGGCTGTGTTTGAAGTAGCTGGTGTCTAAATTGGTTGAGCTGGGAATGGCCGTGAAGTGTCACCATCTGTAGTGCGCACCGAGGATGCACATCCTGCTCGTTGGGAAAAGGTTGCTCACTTTCTGGGCAGACTGAGGTCTGGGACTTCTTTAAGAAATGGTCACGTTTTTATGAGTTTTTAGTGTCTCGGTTATTATTAATAATATTTGAAAATGGCAGAAATTATAGGATGGGGAATAGCCACCTTCTCCAGCATGTGTTTCACCAGAGTAGGACCAGAGTATTTGGGCTGAAATACTTAAATCATCTGAATATGTGCAAATTATGAATAATCTGAATACGTGTAAGAAATGTCGGTGAGAAATTGGTAATATGGGTTTCCCTCTTACATGTCCATCCTGTATCAGTCTGAGTCAAGTCTGATTTCTTAAATGGTCTTGAATGGCAAACTCCAGCCTGCTTTACTTCTTCGCCTGTAAAGGGTGGAGAGGGCAGTCCTCTTTCTGCAGGGAAGACATGTGTAGGCTGATGGCTCTAAAGGAACCAGTGTGAGGTCTTTGCTTTAGATGCTCTTGCTTCGGGTCGCTGGTTTTCCCAAAAGCAGTTGCACAGGAAAATTCAAGGTGCTTTGCAGTTTGCTGGAGGTTTCTCATAATTCCCACCTGACTATAACGTGATGCTTTTGCCTCTCAGGGGAAGGAACCGTCATCTTAGTGTTGGTGGGACATGTACCAGAATAATCGTGTGAACTCATTTGGTGGTGTGCATGGCAGAGGTGGCATGGTGCAGGGTTCTGACGTCCCCCGCCTGTTGTTGGAGCCAGGAGAAGTCATGCCACCATGAAGAAGCAGGACGGCTTTCCCCATCCTTATTGGTGATGGCAAGCTCTGGTAGCTGCTGGTGAAGAGTGTCTCTATCCTTGCAGATATTCAAAAGCCATTTGGATGTGGTCTTGGGCACCTGGTTGAGTAGGAGGGTTGGACCAGTCCAGCTCCAGAGGTCCCTTCCCACCTCAACTGTCTGTGACTCTAAAACTGAGTTTCTTCATGGCTAGGATGTCAACCTGCCCGCTGGACCTTGGTGGGTCTTTGGAGGTTGTGGGCGGTGGGGTAGGAGGACAGGGCTGGAGTCAGAGCTGAGCCTGCGTGTTGTCTGCTCCGTGATGTCCACAGCTTTGTATCCCCAAGGCTGAAACCAGGTCACTGCTTGCCTTCACGGTGCGCTTTTGCAGTGGGTGAGGGGACTCTGCATTGCAGTGAGTGTGGATTCTCGCGGGAGCGGAGGAGCCCACATGCAGAGGCGGGAGAGGCTGTGCCGGGCTGTGCCGTGGTCCGGCTAGCGCCGTGTGCCTTCCGGCGAGTAACCGCCTTTCCCTCCCTCCTAGAATGGCAACAAGGAGAGCTCCCTTGACATGCTGGGCACGGACATCTGGGCTGCCAACACCTTTGACTCCTTCAGGTAAGCCGGTTTTAAAAGACTTTGAGAGAGAGATGGACTGTGCCCTCTCTTGCCTTTGCCCACGTGTCCATCCTGCTGGTACCCAGGCACCGGTGAGTACCCTGCTGGTACTCACGTCGCTGCTCCTCCTCCTCCCCATTCCCATTTAGCCCACGGCACTAAGCACAATCAATCTACTTAAAGCATCCTACGTGCTTAGGAGGCTGCTGGATGGGGTTGCAGTCCAAACATCTGAAACCGATACTGATATAATTACTTGTAATCATCTGAGAGCTGCGCAGGCAAGACTTGAGGCAGCTCTGAGCTACTGCTCCAGGACTTTTTTCTTCCATTAATTGGTGGTGCGATCATGCGTTGGCTTCACAGCTGCTGAGAAGAGCTCTTCAGCTGCTGCTTCAACGCAGGGAAAGTGGTGAAATATGCTTTCTGTCCAGTTCTATGCGTCTCTCTGTGCTTGGAGCACTGCAAGAGTCTGCAGGAGTTGAGTTCCTACCTGGGACTTGCTCCAGGCCGTTGGAGCGAGCAGGTTGTGCAGGACCAGAGAGAACATCTCCATGGACCAGACCACTACCTGTTGCGATACCTCCTTGATACAGAGAGCAAGTATAGTTAGCAAGGTGTGTGCTGCATCATGCTGCATCATATATCAAAACTAGGGGTTTAGTGCAAGCAACAGGAGCTCAGCATCTCCAAAAGAAATGGAAAGAAACGTGATGGAGCAGCATGAAGGTTGGAGGCCCGCATCCATGTGCTCTGCGGTGGGGAGTGGTGCCTCCAGAAATAGCAGCTTTCCTCATCTGCAGGCTCTGATGTGCCCTCTGCTCTTCAGCTCGGTGGTGTTTAATTAGTAGTGGACTTTCTTTCTTTGTCTTTCCCTGTTTTTCTCTCCTAGTGGTGCGACGTGGGACTTGCAGCCTGAAAAACTAGATTTCACCCAATTTCACAGGAAGCTGCGAAACACCTCCAAACACCCGCTGCCTCACATAGACAGAGAAGGGTGAGTGCTCTGTGTGCAATACTGTGCTCTCCAGCGAGGTCTCTAACTTCTCCCTCGCAGAGGGAACGCTAGCTTGGTGGCACGGCTCATGTGGAGGACATGGCGAAGAGGTGCTGGACGACGTACAGGGTTTGAGGATGCCACAATCAGTCTATCTGGCTCCTCTATCATCTGGTTCTGGGCTGGAGCCGAGCTGGTCACTGTATTTTGCATTGCTTGGTAGAGTTCAGTCTTTAAATCATGCTGGATCCAAGTCTTCTGGATCCAAGTCTCCTAGATCCAAGTCTCCTAGATTTAAACATCTCTGAATACTGGAGGAAAGATCCTGGCTTAGTGCTGATCCCGGTTACAGTTCCCACAAGTGACAGGGCTTCTGCTGTTCTCCCCAGCAAGACTTCAGGGAAGGAGATGCTGTAGATCCAATTGTCCATCCCCTATCTGCTAGCGGTAAAATATCTGCTAGCCGTAAAAATATTAAAGAGCTCCTTTGGGTGGTGACAGCCTCCAGGGGCTTCCACAGTATTGCTGGATTCCTCTTCGGTTGTTGGTTGGTCAAGCCAAATAAATGCATACTGGCACCAAGTGGTTCACCGATGTTGCTTAGATGGACATGACCGTTTCTCTGCAGATTCCCTGCAGATTGAGAAACAATCATAGTATGGTTTTTCCTCTCCTTATCGTTCAGTCCTGGTGCTTAACGCACTGGCAGTGCTATTCAGGGCTGCAGGCAGTGTTACCTGTCCCGTTATCCCAAGTTACGACAAGGCTTCAACTCATCCCTGACGCAACTCACTGCAAATCTCTGCTAAATTAAAAATAGAGTAAGAACTCCATAACCACATTTTATCCCATCAAATTTTTGTCATTTTTTCCTAGTCATTGATCATTTCCTGCCCATAGAGGAAGGAAAAAGATCAGAACGGGTCTAAAAGGTGGGGTTGAGAAGATTGCAGGTGACTTCTCATTGCCACGTCGTATTTAGGGATGGGAATCCTCTCTCGAATAAGTTTTTCTGTTGACAAATTGGTACAGGCCAATGCCATAGGCTTCACTGGGCATATCTTGTTTAGAAACGCCAGGCTAGCAATCCCAGCCCAGCCCAGGTTCAACATCTGCAGGAGGCTCCTGTACCATGTAGTAACAGGCAGAGACTCGCACAACTGTATAAGGCTATTTTCTGCGCTGTAAGTACTGACTGCAGGTATATAAAGAGCAATTTTCAGAATATTTGGAACGACGCTAAATTTCTAAGTCATGAAGTGCCTTATATATATAGATATAAGAAGATATAATGTGCTCCCTGGTTGATGGCACTTGCCAGATGATCCTACCAGGTATAGGGAGGATGCAGCAGGGTCTGCTTTATGGTCTGCCTCCGGTTCCTGGTGTACTGTGAATGCCCAGGGTGCAAACAGGTAGAGAAGGCAGTATGGAGATGAGATATTTAATCACTCCTAAATATTACAGCTGTAAAAATGGAGTAAGAATGACTGTATATGCAGAAAAGTTAAACAGGTGCCATCAGCACAAGCAGTGCATCTCCCAAAATACAGGTCATATAAGTAACCTGCACTAGAATAGAGGAAGCACAGACAAAATAGGTTTTATTTTTTAACTTTTAAAGTTGTCTCTGTTGTGCATTCATCAGCTCTCTGTGCCGAATCTGTGCTGAGCGCAGTTCAGCTTGCTGAACCTCCAAGAATCTTCATCTGCTAGCTAGGCATTTTCCCTCCTGATTGAGTGGAGTTTTTTAACATGCTAGCTGTGCAATGAATTATAGAAAAAAAGGGAAAGATGTTGTTCAGAATGTGTTTTCTACACTTTAAGTACCAAAGAGACCATTTTGTTCCTGATCACTTGCCCAAGGTTGGCCGTGTGGTTGCATCCAGTTGATTGACCTCAAGCGTCTTTTGCTTGGCTGAAGTGTTTTCCTCCAGAAAGCCATCTGATTTTATTTGCAGATACTGAGTTTGGTGGTATGATGAATAATCAAAGTGGAGTGGTTAAGGAAAACCAGGGAACTGTGCCTCGTTTCTGACCTGAATTTGTCTGCCTTTAATTTCCAATGTTAGCTCTTGCTGTGCTTTTGCTCCTCCAGTTCAAACAACCTTTTGTAGCTGATATTTTCTCTTCATTCCAGGTACCTCCCAAGCCCATGTATCAGTTTCGTTTTTCCCGTACTCTAAGAAATTTCTCAACCACCTCTTTGAAACGTGACTGCCCGAGCTGCCTGCGGTCCTGTAGTTCAGGCTCAGGCGTGTTGCCTGTAGAGGAAAGCTGCCTTCATCCCCCTAATCCCTGCCTCCTCATCCCCTGCCTCTATGCCACAGTCCAGCATCAGACGTTCACCCTGGGACAGTCCCCATCTTTTCAGATAATCTTTTTCTGCGATACGCTTGCCTGTTCTGTACCTGCAACTGATATTATTTGTCCCCAGATGTTTGATTTGATTTTTCTCATATATATATTAAAAAAATATAAAATATATATATATTCATATATATATTCTGTATATACGCACACTATATTTTTGCCTTTGTAAATCAAAGTCACTATTTCATCTATGAGGGAAAGTCAATTGTTGAACACCTCTGATTGCCCATAAATCAATTAGGGTGTTAATTAAATTAAGTGTTTCCATTCAGTTTGCTGTTTTTTGAGCCTGGTGCTTTAGCACATGCCATTTTTTCTGGATTTTTTCCCCCCATTTGCTGGAATTCCACCAAAATCTGTTGTTCTCAGAGTTCTAGGCACTGATTACCTGAGTCTGCTGCTATCAAAGTTTCTAATATATGTTATTTAACAATATGTTATCACTAATTGACCAAAAAATACATTATCATTCTTGCATAATAAAAATAGATCACCTCAATTGTTTGGAAATGCAGAAGGATGATATTTATTGACCATTTTTTCTTCTCCATATCATTACAAACTCTCTGCATCCAGCTAGTAATTATCTTTGGATTGTTTTTTTCCCTTTCTTGATAAAAGAAAGTCCTTTAGCTGCCACCTATGCATTTGGTCTGTCAGTGCTTTGCTTCTCACCCCAATTTCTTTGCATTTCAAATTGTATGTTTGTATTTGTATCAATTGCTGTTTGCTGTCCGAGATGTATGTTTGTGCTTCTTCGCCGACACCTTTCTCAGCAGGGAAACAGGAGCTCCTGTGCAGATCAACAAATGAGCAGTGCTTCAAAGGAAACATTTTTTATTATGTTTTTGTGTCCCCATTTTTTTTTTTCCAGATGGGCTGTGCTTTCGGTTTAGCTTGGTCTGGGAATTGAATCACCCAGCGCTACTGCTCAGGACTGACTTACTTTGGGTTTCTCACTGCTGCTATTACCAAAAGCACTGGAACGCTGTGGCGGATGGTGCAAGTGGAGAGGACTGGGAAAAGCATTTAATTTTGTATTAATGGCTTTACGGCCGTGTGGGAGTGTTTTGGAGGCACGGCTTACTCGCCTCAGAGACCCTCTTTGTTTTCATGAGGGTCCTTTGCAGTAAGAACCAATCTTCCCCATGTGCCATAATAGAAAATTAACTTTGGTTCCAGCGAGGTTTCACTTGGTTTTGTTTTTGTTTTCTTCCTGCCATAGGCTTGGAAAAGGGAAATACGAGGACGGTGACAGCATCAACTTGAACGACATAGAGAAAGTCCTTCCAGTGTGGCAGGTAGGTGAATAGGACATCTCCTGCCCGTATGGTGGAGACCAGCAGCAACCTGCCTTACCTTTCCTTAGGAAACCCTTCCCAGAAGTGGGAAAGCCTGGGCTGGATGCGCTGAGCTATGGTCCTTTGGGGTTTGTGATGCAGAATTATGCCTGTGGTTTCGGCGAGCCTTGCTGTGAACCTTAGTGCTGGGCAAAGGCAGTTACCGCGGAGACTTCGCTGGGAGGTGAAGCGTTGAGGACAGTATATGTATACACACATATATACATATATATTTATATATACGTACATGGACACGGGGCTCATATATTTTAGGAAAGGAGGTTCTGAAAAGCACCAAGCCTCCTGACAGCTCCAAAATAAATTGCAGCCAGGAAGCTAACAGTGATGGTGTGCTGACCCAGATGTTTCCTCTGTGGGGTGTGCGTATGTTTATATGCAATGGTCATCTACTTGTACGTTTTCTCCAGCCTGTTTCTTCTCCAGATCTATCTCTACATCCCAGTTTCGGTAGTTCTGCTTAAATGACTTTTGATGCTCGGATGTTGGGGAATGGCAGGATGAGGCCCTTGGTTAAAAAAACCCATTGAATAAGTCAATTTGTCAGCATCATATAATTTTTCACTTCCCAGAGCCCTAATCCTCGAAGGAGCTGAGTGTCCTGGGCTGAGCAAGTTTCTGAGGATGCTCAGCGTGTTTTTGCTGAAGTCTCCAGACCATGTGCTGTGGTAGCGTTACCCTTTTCAGTGCTGAGCAAAGAGTTCGACGGGCTTCTTGCTCATGCATCATGTGAGGAAAAGCCTTGCTCATCCTGCAAACCATGTGATGATCTTACTATTTCTTTTGGGTGAGCTAGCTGGCACTAAATACGCAAACCAGTGGAAAGAGTAGAGAAGTGCTGCTGACTTTGGCAGGGAGGAACGCTGTCTACAGCTGTTTTTTGCTCAGTTTCTTCCATGCTTGGTATGTCTGGACTTTAGGTCACAGGGAGCAAACATCAGGTTCAGCTGATACAGAGCCCAGTAATTCTGCAAAATAAGGTTATTTTCCCTGGGGAATAATTGGGAATGAGGAATCAAACCATCTTTGATGCGAGGAGCTGACGTTCTTCTCTAGGGTTCAACTTCTTTTATAATTGACAGCTATTAAATAAGCCAGGTCCTCCTGGTCTGGTTGTCACCTCATCCTGTCATAACACCAGGTTGAGTCCATTGACTCCAGGGAATTAGTACCAATATATACCTTAACATCTAGCTTAATCCTTAGTGTGGCAGCTCGAAGCTGGAAGAGCTAGTGGGAATGCTGGGGATTTGGTGTTTTGTTTGTGCCTCTGGGCAGACTCATGCAATACTATGTTATTTTGGAGACTCACTTACCTAGGCATGTACAGTCGTATGTGCCTGTGGGAACTAGGAGCCGGGTAGTTCTGGGAGAGGATTTATCTTGTTCAGCGTTGACAAGTGAAATACTTGCAGACAGCTGGTTTAATCCTGACGTATCATTGTTAACTGGATTTGAATGTGATCGTGCAGTGCCAACAGTGATTTTGCTGGTCTTTATCCCTTGTTTTAAATGGCTCTGTGAAAGAAAAATCTTTCACCTTCCATGGGGCTTTCCCACACTGCGATTATGTTTGTGTCATATTCTGAAGAAGGGGCTTTTCAGGTTGGAGATACGTAAACTCTTGTTCTCTCTGTGTTTAAGATCTCATGGGTTGCTTACGGCAGCCACGCATGGACGGAGGGGCCAGCCCGAGCATCCTCCAGCACGACTGGGCTGGTCCGAGCATCCTCCAGAGTGACTCGGGTGCAAACGTTTTGCTGCTGAATGTGCTTCAGAATCTATAGCAGGGTTAAGAGCACCAGGTTCGAGAGAGGTAGTGAGTCTTACTTGCAGGCAGCTTTGGAAATTTGGATTCCTTTGATGGTAAAATATGATGGACATAGGACCTGAATCTAGAGCTAATTTCCAGTATACATCCAGGTCTTTACATGTATCTCTACAGAGAGATACAGTGACCCCCCTAATGGCTTAAGCAGAATATTCTGGATATCTGGACGTTAATAGATTATACATGAGTTTTGCTGCTGGAATCTATCAATAGTATTTTAACAAAATATCACAAGGAAAGCCTGTGACTATTTGGCAATTAAAAGGTGAAAAAATAAACAAAAACCAAAACAACCTCCCCCAAAACCTTCTTCCTTCATAGCTGCCTGAGGGAAAAATGCTTGTCGCCAGCCTTATGTTTTGAAATTGGAGATTGCGTGCATCCCGCTCCGTGGGGACGCTCTCGGCCGGCTCTGCGGCACGGCGCGCTCTGCCATCTCGTGGACATGCACAGGCAGGCGAATCCGGCTCCGCTTCGGCGCTGGGCGCAATTCCTTCGTGACAGCGTTGACAACTGGTATTTTGAAGCTTCCTCCTGCCCCATCTTTTCAAGGCTCATCTGGGGTGCTTGTTTTTACTGGTAAATAGGCTTTGTTTTGAAAGCTTCATGGCTAGGAGTGCATGAGGTCATTGCCTTGGCTCAGCTCGTGAGCCGTAACCTCTTCGTCTCTCCTTACTCACAGGAGTCTGTAGTTGGATTTGGGCACTGATTCACCTCAGTGCTGCCAAAAAGTGACTTTGGAAGAAAATAATCTTTTGAAGATAAGTATTCCCCATTCATAAGATCTGCTTTTTATTGCACGCTGGGGAGGATCGGTTGTCTGCTGCGTTAGAGAGGCGCAGCTCAGATGCAGAGCCAGTCTTCATCATCTTCTCCGTTTTCACCTCGGCTGGTTTGTTGGAGGAGACCATGTAACCATCTTGGCGTCATGAAAACGTCACAGGGAGGGCTGAGTCAGTGCATTTTGCTTTTGCTCCCTTTGGCAAATGCTCGGAAAGGCTTTCTGGCTTGGACGTGTCACAGCCGAATGCCCCGGTCCTAGATACGGTCTTCAGACTGCGAGCCCTTGGCAAACTCTACACTTACCAGAGAAAACCACCCAAGGGGTCATGTCCTACAAGATATCCTCCGTCCTCCCTGCGAAGCTCACAAAGGATGCAAGAGGCTGCGTGTCACAGGGACATGTTGTGCATGCTGACAGACGTGAGCAGAGAGTTTTGGGACACGTCCCGAGTGGTTTCTGGACTGGCATCTTGCAGTTGTTGGCTTTCAGTTTGCTGGACTCGTGCCTCCAGGCTGGGCCTGCCCTCCTCCGAACGGTGCGTTTTAGGAGGTAGAAATTATGTGGCACTTTTGAAAGGGGTACTGGGCTTTATTGGTGCTATGGGATGAACTTGGAAGACAGCATTGATGTCATTTGGTTTGACATCTTAATTGCCTTGCAGCTCATCTCCTTCCGTTTCCTTACTGATTTTTGACCCTTTTTGTCATGTGCTTGGAGTTACAATAAACTGCTTGTTTCTTTTCTGGCTACGGTTGTCATCCAGCTTCCTTGTTGGATGAGAAACAAGGGAGCAGCTCCTTAGGAGAAAGGCAGACTCTGTAAGTTGTTCATGTTCCTCTTAGCACCACTGTATTCCTGACTTTGTCTAAATAGGCTTAGAAGCGCTGGAATTCCTGACCATGCTGGGATCCCACCTCAATTTAGGGACCTAACAGGCGTCTCTGCACACTCCCTTTGGGACCCCTCCTCATTGACAAGTATTTTCAAGTCAGACCTTACAATTCAGTGCAGAGATCATGTGAGTAAAGGTGGGACCTGAGCATGGGCCGGTCACTTGGGGTTCCTGCTGTAGGAGGGGCATGGACACGTTGGGGCATGGTTCGCTGCATCTCAACATAGAGGTATAGAGAAGGTCAGATGATTCCCATCTGAGGATACCCATGTCCTTTTCCTGTCGGCTCTGCAAGGAGCCCAGAGGGACCAGCTCACATGTGGACTTGTTCAGACATGGTAGGTGCCTTAAGAGAGATGAAGCCAACCAGGGTGTCCAGGGGGAGAAGGGTGGATCATGGGCGAGCATCCCCTCTGCTGTCAGTCTCCATGCGAGGCGAGGAGGTCAGTGTCCAGCACTGGTGTGAGGGCTTGCTCCTGGACCCTACGGATTGCTGATCCTTCCAGGGTAGTGGTGGCAGGGGGCAGGTCTCTTTGGAGCTCAGGGACAGCTCCTTGATGGGGTGGTGTTATTTACTATCACCATAAAGAGTCCTCATCCTCTCCACATCCTCTCTTGCCTGCTCTTTCTGCACTACAGTATTGGGCAGTTCTCGTTTTAGCCCGCTCGTTAGCCAGCCCAGATCCCTCCTCTTTCAGAGCCTTAGCCGCAACAACGTGGCCCTCTCCTAGCAGACCGTTCTGCACCAGTGGGCTCATCCTTCTGCCTGGCATTCCCTCCCACTGGGAGTGACCGGGTCCATGTGGTATGCCCCATGTGCTGTATGTCCCTCCTGCCACTTGCCAGGTGTAACCCTGACATCCTTTACGTGTCCACCAAACAAGTTGTGGTGGCTCCCTAGGAGCCCCAAACTAGGGGGATTTCTTCTCCTGGCCCGCAGAGCCTGCTGGACTCCATCCAGAGCGTGTAGGCATGGCATTGCTTTCAGAGAAGGTTTCTAGTCTAACAAGCCAGCTTCCCATATCCCAAGGGTCTTTCCAATACTGTAACTGCTAAAACCACTGTGGAAAGTCCCTGTCAAAGAGCCAAGGTTTACTTGAGTATAGGTCACAACGTATTGGGAGTCAGATCTCCACTGCTGAGTAAAAAGCTTTTGTTTTGCCGCGACTTCCAGTAAGATATGGTCTTTCTGTGGCCTGTTTTTTGTTGCATTTAACCCAACTGACAATGACCATCTCCTTGGGCTGAGAGGGCAAACTGCCATGGTCACCTGTAACCCCTTCAGCATCACTCCCATGTTAGAGTTAAGGCCACGGTTGACCGAGGAAGGCAGATGAGACTGTTGCCATCTCCAAAGCACTGGAGAGGAGAGGTCTGGATGAAAGCTGGCTTATCTTCCACGCAGGTCATCAGCTCACAGGTTCTTGCAAGGTCCAAGCCTGGGCTCTGGCAGTACAGCACAGTCACTGTGAGCCCTGAACCAGGTTATAAACCCCATGGTTTTTATCGGACATGCTGAAAAGGGGAGATCTTCCAGTGGGTTTTTCAGATTATGATGGTCTTCCGTATCATATGATAGACTTATTCACAACGGAAACATCAGGGAAATGGCCAAGAGCTTTGACGTTTCCATTATTATTATTATTCGGGTTCAGAGCTGGCTTCTGATTGTAACGAATGAGATGGACTCTCCCTTCTCAGGGCTGGTTTTATTTTTCAGGCTGTCACCCAGTACAAACAGACTTAGCGACGTTGGCTCATAATTTGTGGGAGTATCTTCCCAACCTGGTGGGTGCGGAGATGCCTTTTTTATTGTTGTTTCTGGAGCTGGTACTGGTCAGCTAGGCAGGGTTGGGGCCAGGCTGCCCTGTTGTTTGGAGAGTGGTGGACCTGTAACGAGCTCCTGCCAGGATGGGAGGCATTGGGATGCTCTTGCACCCCAGTTGGGTCGGCTGGGTGCGGAGACACGGGTTTGGGGTGTGCAAGGAGGGTCGGTGGAAAGGGCAAGGGTGGCTTACGTTGCAGCTCTGAAGGTTGGCTTGGTGTTTGGTGGCCGAGGGGACAGGGCTGGTGGCAGAGGGGAACCCTGCAGCACTAGAGGGCACTGCGGCCTCGCTGCACGGCCCCGAAACACGGCTCTGCACAGAGGAAACAAGGCTTTTTCCAAAGGCTTTTTCCAAGCAGAAACCTTACTCTGCAGCAGCTGCGTCTCGCACCCTCCTGTGCCAGGTCATGCTGCTCTTCCATCCTGCTGTGCCCACCTTGGGCTTGGGGTGCATGTCCAGCATGGGGGACCCTGGGGCTTGCGGAGGGGGAAGGTGTTTCTCTGCACCCGGGGCTGAATTTGGTTAGCGCTGTGCATCGTCGTGAACCTCAAAGCAGATGGAAGCCCTGAGCAGAGCGGGGTTAAAACTGAACGTGTCTGTGAACCCCCCCGTCATTGCCTTGTCCAAGCACCACAACCCTGAGGGGAGCTGGTTTCTAGGGGTTAGACAAGCCCCACAGCCCAGGTCTCCCTCGCTTGCATCTCAACACCTCCCCGACTCCTCTTGGAAATCCCACTTTTTCAAATGTAATCCTCAACTCTGCGTATTTCCTATGGGATTCTTCGGCAGGGCTCAGTTCAAAGCGATGCTCCTCACACCAAGGAGCGGTGCCAGATGTGCTGAGGGGTCCTCCCTTTCTCCGGAAGATGCTGCTGCCCCATCAAACGTAGGATTTTCCTCTAAACACCCACATTTCCATTTGTCCATCTGTCCCTGTCCCCCATCCCACTTTGAAGGACATGCCAACCTCAGCAGGAGGGAGATGGAGACCATCTGCTGGACCATCTCTGTTCCTTAGACCCCAGTTTGCTAGGCACTGGTTTGTGCTATAAAAAGTATGAATAATGGGATTTTGGCTACTTTGCAGCTTTTCCCTGGGCCAGGCTGATGGAGGGGTAGACACAAAGCGGCTGATTGGAAGGACTAGACTGGGCTTACCAATAGGAGGTGGTGGCTTTTGGGTTCATGATCAGGGACCACAAGGAGATAAGAGGATGAGAGAGCTGGATGGCTAAGTGTTCCCGGGAGGATGATGAAGAAAGATCCTCTATTTTGCTTTTAAGGAGTTCACAAGTAGTTTTAGACCTGAAAACTGCAGTTTTCTGGGGAATTAAGTGATTTGGGTATGGGGATGTACTGGGGTATAAATAACAACTCGATAGGTATTTGAGGCTCAAAAATGTCACCACGTTGAGCTCTGGCTTAAACACACCAGAGAACAACACGGGCTTTTCTCAGCCTTATAGCTGACTTCCCTTTCAAAAAGGTTTGGTTTTGTGCAGCTATATAATATCCAAAGCAAGCCTGAAAGGTTTTGGTTTGGTTTTTTCCCAGGCCTTTCTATAGACCGTAACACACACACACCCCAAAATCCTGCCTGAATTTTAACTTCTGAATAGTGTTACATCTTTTTCTCCCTTGTTTTCCCAGAGGATTCATTAGAAATCTGAGAGGGGCTTTTGCTGCACTCCCTTGAATTTGCTGAATATTTTCCTGAAGCCGGTTGTGGAGTAATGATTAAGTTAAAAAAAGTTATTAAAAGCAGCAGAGAAAAAAAAATCCAGATTTCTAAAGATCCCGAATAAAAACTCAATGTCTCTTTGGTCAAGCAGCTATTTCTGCTGGCTTGGCTATTTCCACATCCTAATCCCCTTCCGCGCTCTCCGTGAAAGACCTGAATTTTTAATAAAATAAAGGGAAGGAAGGAATTTTCTCTCTAAAAAAAAGGAGACATACCGCAGGACCAGAGAGACGTGCATACATTCCCGTTGGCAGAGGGACCTACAGAGCCTAGAAACACATTGCTTTCTAAAAATCCTGCCAATGGGGGATGTCCTCATCCCTTGTCTGACAAAATACGAGGTTAATGTTTCCTGTCGCATTTAAAAATTTCTTCTCAACCAGAAGATGCTCCCCCCTACTTTTCTGCTGCCTTTCCTCTGATGTTATGGAAATAGCAACCGATACAATAAATGAGACCAGAAGTTCTTAAAATGCGAATTTCCTGCCCGGAGGCAGCAGGTAAGTGAATCCCGTCCCGCCTGGAGAGATGTATATATAGCTATGGGTGTAAATATAGGTATTTAGTGGCAGGATAAGTGTTTATTGCAATCCGAGATGTTTTGGTCAAAGATTGTCCCTTAAGTGGGAAATTTATTGCTGCACACAACACCTGGATGTCTCTTCCATGGGGAAAATAGAGGCTGTTTATGAAGGGAATTAAATTACGCCCTTGCCCCCAGTAGCAGACCGAGCTCTGTAACCCAGAGGTCCTTTCTAGTCCCACGTTCGTATTGTCCCTCATTTTATGATTTTAAAAATACCTTTGGGGTTTGTTTGGGTTTTTTTTAAGATACTCCATGAACTTTTCTGCTGGCTCTAAAAACGACAGGCGCTCGGCTGTACGCGTGCTGGCATGCTCAGTGAAAGAAAACTCTGTGCCATCCCCAAAATACCTGTGCTGGATGGTGGGGTTGAAGGGTTTCATCAGGGCTAATAGAAATAGTGAGAGGAACGTGGTCTCCACGCTTTTGGCCACACGATGCTGCCCCGGTGTCCATGTCTCCCAGGGTTATTCTGCTCTGCCCTTCACCTGTTGGTACCGCCGCGGAGAAACTCCTCATTGTTGGCTTGGTTTCTTTTTAATTCTCTTCTTTTTTTTTTTTAAATTCCTGTAATGTATGAGCAGAGAAATCACTGGAGAATGATAAAGCTTCATTTCTTCCTGCTTTTGTGACCCACTTGATTATTTCATTTCTCATTGTATATTCTTTTGAGGCGCCTTGTCCGAACGGAAAGAAAATATGTATGCTTATAGGAGCCGTTTGTTTCCCCTTGGCTGGGCAAAAAAAGACCCCTTGACTGGGCAAAATAAGCAGGTATCGCATAAGATACGGATTGCATCTGCTCACTGGTCCTGGGGAGGGAGCCGCCGACACTCACTCCATCACGCGCCTGTGAGCGACGTTATTAGATAAAGCTGGTGCCTTCGATAAAGCGTATGCCTTCGTTTGGCCAGCCTTCCTCTTGGGGCTGTGAATAAATGCAACATAAAAATATGTGTTCCTCAAGTTTGGGTTGCTGCATGTTTACTAGGTAAGAATGAAAAGGTTTGGGGTCAGTAGTTGCATGGACATGGTTTGAAGCAACAGTGGAAGAAATGAGATGCCCTGTCCTGTTGTTTGATGGTCACTCGGCAATGATAATCTGGACCGAAACCAGTTTTTAAGAGTCAATTATAAAGAACAAATTTGCATTTGTTGTAATTTAAAAGAAAACACGAGTCCAGGATGATCTCCATTTTCCAGCCTGATGGTACTGACAGGTCCTGCAGCTGCAGCTGGACCTCCTGGGCATGCAGTGGCCAGTCAGCTCCAGCCATTGAGCCCATGGTCAATGAAAGCTTGGTTTTCCAAAAGCAGAGAGCTAGGGTGGCTTTTTTAAAGCTTTCTTCTTGTTTGGGTTGTTCCCGTCCGCACCGCTGGCTCCATGGAGCTTTTCAGTCCTGCAGCTCAGCTCCATAGGACCTCCGGTAAGGGCAGCGCTGGGATATGTTGAGGATGGAGGAGCTTCAGGGTTGCCTGTAGTTGTACAACCAGCTCAACCTAAAGGCTATGGAGAACCAGAGAGGACCTGGGGGCTAGGCAGGTGACCATGGATTATGGTTGGGCTTGTAGATACAACCGGCATGCTAAAAAATCATCTCTTTGCATGCAAATTTTGATCTGGAAACCCAGCGATGGGTTTTGGTATCTAGATTGCCGGGGCAAAGTTTCCACTAATAGACTTGTACTTTATTTTGCTTTTGGTGCAAATCAGCCCCGCCTGCCTTAAGGCTTTGGGAGCCGGTGTGGTCCCTGTGCTCGCTGTGGAATTGCGCCCAGCAGCGGCAGCATCCCGGCAAAACAGGTCATCGCCCCGATGGGCAGAAAGGCGAGCAGTCAAACTCATACTAAAATGGTATTTTCAGAGCAAAGGGGGTAAAAAAATACCCCGACCATTAGTGTGTGAGTGGCCACCTTGTTGTACAATCACAATGTCGGTTTTCTTTTTTTTTTTTTTTTTTTTTTAATGGTTGGCTTAACAATTAAAAGGCTACACTGCGCTTTGGTTTTTCCAGTCTGCTGCATC
The DNA here is from genome assembly GCF_964195595.1 of Calonectris borealis. Classification (NCBI taxonomy): domain Eukaryota; kingdom Metazoa; phylum Chordata; class Aves; order Procellariiformes; family Procellariidae; genus Calonectris; species Calonectris borealis. Next base: position 4,049,580 of record NC_134351.1, on the reverse strand, counting down.
GTGTGACCCGGTGACTCCGAGTTAAGCCTCATTATATAATGGTGGGGTGTTTTTTTGGAAAACCTCCATTTAATCCTTTCGGAGCAGAATTTGCTGTTTTTGTTTTCTTTCATATCGTCGTCTCGCTTCCCCCCCCCCGCCTACCCCTTCCCCGGCGGGCGCACGCTGGAGGCGTCAGTCTGGGAGCAGGGTCCTTTCTTCCTTTCTTTTTTTTTTTTTTTTTTCAAATCTGCAGAGAATGAAAAAAAAAAAAAAGGTTTATTTTCGTTTGCTTGGGTTACAGCGCCTTTCCCTGCCGTTGGGGGGAAGGACTACGTGATGTGCAGCAGGTATTTTGTGAATGGAGAACAACCCTGTGACTCCCCGTCGCTTGACCGAAGGGGGAGGCAGGGGAAGGAGAAAGAAGAAAAAAAAAAAAAAAAACCAAAAAAAAACCACCACCCAGTGACTCCATCTGACTCGTTTTGGCTGGAAAACTTTTTCAGCGCCGTGGTTCTTAAGCCAGGAGGAAGCTTTCTTCTGGCCCAAGAACAATAAAGGGGTCAGCAGCCTGATCCTCCCTCCTACACCCTCTTCCTTCCATTGTGAGGGGTCTGTGCAAATATCCCAGGCTGCTTCTGCTGGGGCCTGAGGGACCTGAGCCGCGCATGTGACATTAAAGAGAGACTCTGCGAACTCAGTAATCCTGAGCTGCAAAAAGAAAAAAAAAATAAAGAAAAAACAAAATGAAGTCTTTGAGGTGCTCTATTTCTGGTGTAGCGTTCCGCTTGGAGAAGGTACCGATGGGTGTTTCTCATGGTGGGGGGAAATCTGTCTCCTTACCATGCATAGGTGCTCCTCCACGATGCCATGGCAGCATCTTCCCCAGCGTCTGCTCAACAAGTGGCCAGATCCCCACAGAGGGTAGGTGAACCCTCATGTCTTGCCCACCCTTGACCTCCTCCATTTCTGTGGTTGTCCAAGATGGGGAATTTCTGCTGCTCTCAGTGTACGTGCAAAGCCTCCGTGCTGGTGGTGTATGGTCTCCACCAAGGATGGGGTTGAAGGAGACACAGCTGTTTGCCATATTGTGCTTGCTCCAGGGATTGACCACCATCTGACAGCACCCAGGTTTTCAAGCCAGCACCTTTAATGATGTGCCCGCTACTCCTCGGATGCGTATCACAGACCATGAAGGTCTGAGCCAGCAATCCTTGGAGTAAAAGGTCTTTGGAGAAGTGCTATGGGGCCTGACCCACAGCAGCGTGCCCACCAGTCCTGTCCATCATTAAGGCAGCCGTCTTCTCTCTGTTGAGGGAGGTTGTACACGGATCAGAGGGCTGCTGTGGTTTCTGTGATATCTCTTGTGAATCCAGAGCAATCACAAAACTTACAGACCACGCTAGGTTCTGCCACCATGAATGGTGATACTTTTTCCAGGTGGTAACTGCCAGGCTAGATGCCACCTACCTTCCCAAAGGAGAAGGTGGGACTTGTGGCCTTCTATGAGAAGGCGAGTTCAATGCAGTAAGCCCTATCGTGCACTGAAGACCTGATTCATTTGCCAGAGGGAGAGTGGATGATGCTCATCAAATTGTAGGAAAACCCACCTCTTTTTTTTTTTTTTCTTTTTTTTTTTTTTCTTTTTTTTTTTTACACATTAATCAGCTAATAGCATGTGTGACCTCCTCTCGCTGTGTTCCAGCTTGTTGGACCTTGGCACCAAGCAGCCGCATGAATCATGATGGTGATTTTGCCGTAAGGCAGTTCCTGTCGTTATTATCTCCTTGCTGTGTCAATAACGCTTTGGTGGCGATGGTCAGGATTTCCTCGCACTACAGAGCTTTCCTGAAGATCAGCTCTGCGAGCGGTGGAGGAAGTAGCCGTTACGAGATTGCTCCTGGCTGCTGAGAACGGGGTGGCCAACTTCAAACGTACGTGCGACCTGACATGATCCGAAGAGCACGACGGCGGCTCCTCTTTCCCCTCGTCCGCTTTGTCAGTGCCGGCGGGTGAGAACTCTTCTTCTGCAAATGCTCCGAGGGCTGAAGCAAGAGCAAACCTGGTTATGGAAAACTGTCAGAGACCAGGACCCCTGGCAATGGAGATGGGGGGGGAGTTGTCCCAGGTCTTGCGTGAAAACCCAAGCATGGTGGGAACACTCGTGGCCAGGGTCCCACACCCACCCCTCTTGCAGGGCCACAGTGTTGGGACTACACACGCTACAGGTCCTTTAGTTGAAAAGAAAACTATTTTTGGTTCAATTTATAAATGCTTAGTCAAACAGATTTGTCATTTAAACTCTTTTTTTTTTTTTTTCCCCACAAATGCCCTTGTTTGAAGGCAAAAGCAAGCAAGCTGCAAGTTCTTCTTTCAGCCTTGGTATTGTGCTGCTTTTCTCCTGGTACTGGAGCACTTTTCTGATCTCTGCGTATAGCACCTAGCTCCAGGATTTCGGTGGTGTTTCCAAGCAGCGTAGCTATGCAGGTAATAAATGATAATTACATGGGCTCTGTTGACCTTGGTGGAGGACAAGTGAAGTGTGACAGACTTCCAAGATACAGCTCCTTTGCTGCTCTTCCTTGTCTAGAAGAAGAAATAGTGCCCAGCTGCCCATGGTCAGCAAGGCCATGAAAATATATCGGAAGTAGCTCCAAGGGCTGCAAGTATACGTGAGGCTGGGAACCTGCTGCGTTAGAGGTGGAGCTCCTTGGTTACTTGACCATCCTGCCATTCCTGTCTGAAGTGGAAGCAGATCGCCTTGTTTGGCTTCGTACTTGCCACGTCTTTTCATCATGCGATTTACATACAAGACAGGACTGGAATTTATTCTGCCAGTCCTCAACTTCTGAGAGTTGTTGGTTGAGGAAGGGCAAGGCGGTAGTGCAGCAGCTGATGGCCGTGTCCTTCTTCTGGGAGGTCTAAGGTAGCTTTCCTGACATGAGGTTGGATCAAAAGAGAAGGTGTTTTGGCAGCGCAGAAGTCTTTCTGCGTGTGCTGCAGTGAAAATTGATGATCTAGTGGTCGCCTAGAGTGGTTTGCAGTTTGGATGGAGTAATCCAGGCATTTTTCACAGGTGCTTTTCCAAAGGTACTTGATTATTTAGTGCCATTGCTATGCGTAGCACAGGCAAATCAGATGTTCATGCCCTGGTGGGAAGGACTGACTGTTTAGGAGCAGATGATAATGCAGCAGAGGATGGTTAGAAGTGAGTTGGATGGGGACGGGTAAAGGATCGGAGTGGACTTGGTGATGTTCCATTAATCCACTGTCAAGTCTGGGCAAGTTGCTGCTTCTTGATGACAGCAATCCTGTTTCTGGAGAAATCAACAGCAAATCTTCATCTTCTGTGTCCAGGTTTCCAATCTTCTGCTCATCTGTTTTGTCCGTATCTTCCAAGTCTTGCCTGTGCTGCCTGTTTGGAGTGGTTGCCTCTGTGTGCCAAGAGGGCTTTCGCTCTGCCAGAGCTGCACACGTGCCCACAGCCACCGAGGTCCTAGCATGGGTAGATGCAATTGAAATAAAGTAAAAAAGCTCATATGAAAGGGCATGGAAGGCAAAAAAAAAAGTCCTGCAGGTGACCTCCAGCCCTTTAGAAGCTGTGTGGCCTCTTGGAAGATTCCTTGTTGGGTGCTGCACTTTGCTACAGGGGAGAGCATGGTGATTTCATGGATTTTGTGTTGCCACACAATATGCCGATAGTAACGACAGGAACTGCCTTACGGCAAAATCACCATCATGATTCATGCGGCTGCTTGGTGCCAAGGTCCAACAAGCTGGAACACAGCGAGAGGAGGTCACACATGCTATTAGCTGATTATTGTGTAAAAAAAAAAAAGGAAAAAAAAAAGAGGTGGTTTCCTACAATTTGATGAGCATCATCCACTCTCCCTCTGGCAAATGAATCGGGTCTTCAGTGCACGGTAGGGCTTACTGCATTGAACTCGCCTTCTCATAGAAGGCCACAGGTCCCACCTTCTCCTTTGGGAAGGTAGGTAGTCTCTTCTTCCCCTGCGTGTCCACCAAAAAGCTTTTCAGATCTTAAGCTGTGCAGAGAGCCACATCCAGGGGCCAGGTTCAAGGATGCTCCTGCCCTGGGAGATGAGGACTGTGGTAGTTGGGGGTTTCTGCTGGAGCTTTAAGGAGTCTCTCTGGGTTGGGAGCTGTGTACAGTAGGAACAGTCATCAGCCTCATCTTACGTGCGCCTCGTCTCACTGGTTAGGATCGTTTCCCCCATGGAAACCATCAAGAATTTCCGTTATTTCCTTTCCTGAGGCTTTGTTTGGGTGGGGATTTCTGGAAGGTATTTCACAGGCAGGTATAATTAAAGAAAGACATGCTTTGCCTGGAGGCTAGACAAGGTTTCTTTAAAGCCAAGCCTTTAGCGTGGTGGCAAAACAGAAACCGTTTGTTGCCTGGTCCGATGGAGGGGAGGTCGGGGAAAGGGGGGAGATAATCAGCTGGGAATCATCCCGGTTAAATGCCGCACACTGGGGTTAAGGCCCTTATCCAGCAAATCCTTGAAATATGTGCTTAATTTTAAGTCCCCCTGACTTCAATCTGTTTACTCTTGTGCTTAACTTTAAGCATGTGCTTAAGTGCTTGGCTGGCTGAGGGCCAAGGCAAATAGTAGACTTAGGAGCAGATTCGCATAAAGTAAATGCTTTACTGGACTGAAGTCCTGTGGGACAGCAGATGCTATAGCAGGTCTGGGATGATGGAAGGGGACGGTGCTGCATATCCCAGCTCCGTCACGTTGTTCAGCGTCGGGTACCACGGACCTGGGGCTGTGCTTACCTTACGGGGAGCATCCTAACAGCGTAGTCTCTAAATGGGGACCTTAATTTCGGTGTCTGTGTGTCGCTGTTCTGAAGGCATCAGCCTCACAAGTAACCTTGTGTATATCACAAACAAAGTCGTGGAAAAAAATTATATTTTTTTCCTCTTAATTGAGAGAGAGGAACGTTTTAGTGGAGGAAAATAGCCTTGATTCTGTAGCCTATCATCAGAAGAGGAAGGAGAGCATATTATATGACCTGACTAATAAATCTTCATAGGAATTCGCATGGCTGCATTAACACTTACAACAAAAAGGACTCCTGTATTAGCACAAGCTTTTAGAATGGCTTTATCTTCTTCTTTCCTGTTCCGAGCTAATTCCTGAAAGCCTTCATTTAATCCCCCTTTTGCTCATCCAGCCTGGTCTTCTTAGAATGGCAAAGGGTTTTTTTTCTTTATTTTTAATCTATGAATGACTGCACTTAAAGCTAGTAACTGTAGCCGCGGCACGCATGAAGATGAAAAGCCACCATCAGAAAACAAGATCTGTGTCTTTTCGAAAACACCACTGCCAGGGGTTAAGGGAAATCTGCAGCTGGAACAAATACAGCGCTCCTCTAACTTCCTCAATAACTGCTGGGGGAGCGGGCAGTTGCCAGACGAAGGAAACGTGGTTAGCCATCGAGTCTCTGAATGCAGCTCCATTTCCCTCTCAAACCCATGGAATTTATATTAACCTCCAGCTTTTCTTAGCTGGTGGGAATTTTCTTTTTTTTTTTTTTTTTCTTTCATGAGGAAGAACCTCGCTTTTGTTGCTTCGGTTTGTCAGAGGAGCAGAGGAGATGGTTCTGCTCCTCGCACAACGTTCTTGCTGGCGAAAGGCCATGGATGTTAAATGAATAATTTTTGGCATTGATAAGGAGAGAAAGGCTGAGGCTGCCAAGCACAGAGACGCAGGCGTCTGATGACTTGATTTCGGGAAGGGCAGGCTTGAGCCTTCCCAGCTCTCCGAGTTGTCTCCAATCCCAGCAGAGATGCAGGCAGGAGGAAGGACCCCATGTGCCTTTAGCATCTTGTACGCGGGTGTAACTGTATACAGTATACTGGCAAAGAGCAATATGCCAGTGAGGATGTCTAAAATTGCTTTTAGTAAGCTAAGGGCTACCTAATTTAAGGCCGTAGGTAGACCCACAGGAGAGCTACCCAGGTGAGCGTGGAGCGTAGCGTGGGAGACCTCGGTTTGCATCCCGGGGCTGCCGTAGGGTTCCTGCATGACTTCAGAGCCACCGTGAAGGCATAGCATCTGTAGGATGCTTATGGCTGCGGTGCTGACGGTGGTGGGCAGGGATCCTGGACGGAGGAGGGAGCTGGCTGAACAGGCATGGGGGATGTGCTGGTTGCCAAAATTCCCGTCTCTCTTTGGTAGCGAGCAGTTTGACAGCCGCTTCCAAGTTGCTCGTAATGCAGTGCATCTGCGGTTTTCCTTTCATGCCCCTTCCTGCTCGCTGGCCATACCATTCTCGGTGACCACTATCTCAGACCCTTCCCAGCTTCTGGAGCTGAGCCCATCACATGGGCACAATCCTGCCAGCAAGAAGGGCACCAAGGAAAGGAGAAAGGAGCTAAAAAAGCCCTAGCGGGGAGGGGCAACGTGACCTGAGACATCCCAGTAAGCAAGGTCTTTGGTGCTGGTCGCTTGGCACATGAAAATATCCAGGAATTGGGTTGGTTGTTGGGTTTTGTTGCTGGTTCGTCTTTGTCCCTGCTTGGTTCTGATGAAACACCTGAAGGTGTCTCCTCTTGGCCAATGTGAAATGAATTGAAGGGACTTCACCCAGCTCCTGGCAGTCATCACACAAGCAGCCGTAACATATGCTTTCACTGGCAGGAAAGCTGATGTTTGAATGATGCCTGTGTCTCTGGAGTTGTCATGGTTCAGCCTTTGCAAGACACAGGAGAGCGGATACAGGCTGTTCTGCTGCCTGTCCTGTAGCAACTTTTGGATAAAAAGCATTTTTTCAGGATTTTTTTTTTGGTGGAAATGCCAGATCTGTTTCCAAATGTCACATTTGGAGGCTGCTGTAAAGCAACTACAAACTTGCTTTTCTTACTCGTCCTCATTTTATTGTTCGTAGTCATCCATGGCTCCCAGAGGTCTGCAAAGCACCAGTGAAAAACCACCGGCATAATTAATATATGATGTGATATGATTGATACTCTCTGGCAAGTGCAATGTTTTCTGTGCTTATCCCTGCATTAAAACCCATTACAGCAGGAGGAATCTTAGTGCTCGATGCATAAAAGGAAAATCCTGGGAGGGAGCAGACGGACACTCAAGAAGCAGTTTCTTCCACACAGGTACCAACTGCCAGTAACCTGGCAAGGAGAAAGTCAAGCCCTTGTGTTGCACAGCCCACACTCCTGAAAAGAAATGGGACTTTTCAAAGGGAAGAATGAGGCTTTTATAGGATTAAATTGGCATTTGCACATTGGGGTATTTTCCGAGCTGGGGTGGCTGTGACATGGGATCCTCGCTTGCTCTCTCTGGGCTGAGCTAGGCTAAGCAGAGACTTCAGAAAGGAGAAAAACTATTTCTCTGTAGTCCCGGGGAAAATGTGTTGGCTGTGTCTTCAGCCAACTGCAAACAGGAATATCCATTGTGTGAAAATGTTTCCAGCACAATACGAGGGGCTTGGAGGAGGAAAGGATGGTGATGTTCTGCACAGCTTGCTTCAGTCATGAAGGTCTACAAGAAAGGTCCACTGATGGACCAAGAAGGGCTGCCACCACCATGACCTCATTCAAGTTGATGGCAAAATTCCCTTTGACTTTGGTGGTGCAGCGTATGGATCACAGTGATATGGATCATGGCAAAAAATGCTCGTTGACTTGGCTTAGGGTGTTGCAAAATTTCATGCACTTGGAAGGCCTCCAACGGGAAGTGCCAAGGGCTGAGCGGTGAGAAAGTTCTCCTAGCGCCTCTGGATTTACCCACGTTAAAAGAGAAGCCACTTCTTGTTTGTAAGGTTATGAAGTTATCACTCTGCAAATAAGGGGTTTCATCGCTGTTGGACTGTACCAGCTTCTGGGAGCTTGCATGAGCTGGAGCTCCTGTGGGCTGAAACTCTGGTCCATCCAAGAGGAGAAGATTTGTGGGGGCTTGGTTCTGGGGGATTACACAAATACACATGAAAAACGTGCAATCTTTTATTAATAATAAGGGTGAAATGAAAATATACTTGGATACAGCCCTTACCTCATGCTGAGAGCGATGCTGAGGTTCGAGGTGAGCACACCCGACCAGAGCAGGCTGTACCGACGCTGGGGATTGCACAGAGGTTCAACAGAAACCTCCAGGTGATGTGGGCTCTGGTCCCCAACTCCCTGATGTCCTATGGGGTCTGTTTCTAGGTCACCTTAAAAATTCATCAGGGAGGTCCCTATTCTGCCTGCAGGTTGCATCCTCATGACACGTCCACCACGATGGCATGATGGGGAGGTGTTGAGGGTGGACGGTGAACGAAGGGTCCTCCTGCCATCTCACCTGCCTGCTTCATCTCTGCTGGAGAGGCATGGTCAGATGGCACATCTTGGTTCACAACTTGGGGGGTGGTAGGCTTTGAAGGGGACAAGAGATGGGGAAAAACAGACTGGGGAACATGAAAAATACAGAGGAAAAGTATACTTTAAAGAAATGCAAGTTCCCAGAGGGACTGAAATAACTCGAGTTACAAATATTCCCATAGCAACCTCATAACACTGTAAGTCCCAGCTAAAGCAATTCCTCCCTCACCCCCAAACTAGCACAAGCCAAGCAAAATGTAGGAAAAGCTTTTCGGAGCAGCGAGCGCAGCCCTTTCTCAGGATGAGCTTGGGCTACCTGGACAGACCGCAAACCAAATACCAGGTGTGGTGCCTCCTGGTCGCAAGTGCTGTGGGCGGTATTTATTCCCAGTATTAGCTGAAAAAGGTTCCCTTTTCCAGGGGAAAGCAAACCCAGGTCACCAATGCTATTTATTTTAATGATTCTTTAAATATTCTGCATTTAAGGACTCCAAGCAATGGTGTGGTTATATCTATATTTACTGAATAAACGTATTTATTTACGGATGGGACACTTTACTGCTGACAGTAAGGTTTGTTTTTAAGCCTGACCGGGGTAGAGGAAATACATACAAATAAACAATAAACCTAAACAACACTAAAATAACATCAGTTAAAACAATTAGAGTTACTTCCACTCGCGAAGTATTGTTCCCATTTTGCTATAACATGGGAAAAAACTCCGTTTCCTAAGTCAGCTTGTAACTGATTTTGGATTTGCGGATTCTTGTAACAAAAGGGGATTTCTTTTGTCTGTTATTTATACTCTTCCTATGGCACCGCGTGTCCGTGTCGGTGTGTCTGGAGCACCCTCTTTCAATGCAGCAGTGTTTCCAGTCTGTCTCCATCTCGGTGGCTTAGCCGGGGCTTGGTGGCACTGGTTGGGCTTTTCTTCCTGCCCAGCGTGGTTGTACTGATGTATACGTGTGTGTTTGCAGAGGCAGTTCCTCCTAGGAGACTTTGTCCTGGATTTTAAAGTTTTATTATCTCTGAATTATGTGTAATTCAGGAGCTATGGGGCCGAGAGTTAAAAATAGACCCTGGAAAACTTGCTGTCAGTCATCAGCAGAAGGCATTGAGGAAGGTTCAGGGTACATTTCACTTGGGATGCTTTACCTAATTATTCTAATGCTTTAATTGCATTTGCATCCTGCACCCCACGCAGGGAGTTTCCCGCTGCGTTGTTCTGCCATTCTCTGTGTCTTGTTTCATCCCAGAGCTGGCTGCAGAGGGATGAGGTGGGAGAGCTTAGCTGCCACCAAGTATTTAATGCCACCAAGTATTTAATGCCATTTTAAATGTTGTCTTCCCTCTAGCTGGGTGTCCGCTCTCTGCTAGGAGCTGATAGCAAATGCCAAGGAAAGGCAGTGGGAAGATAAGGGTCTAAATGATGCTTCTTTGGGTCGGGGACTGCCTGTGTAGAGTCTGTAATTCATTAAAATGCCCACCATTTCGTGAGACTGGACGTATAGACCAGCATTAATGTTCAGCAAGTGGGAATCCAGGAGGTTGCGTCCTTGGGGCAACGTGGGAGGGCAGAGCCCTATAGGGAATAGTGCCGGTGTTTTTAATGATAACTAAAGAGTGGTGTTTAGCTGTGACAGTCCTGATCACTGCCACAGCCATCGCTCCTCTGTGCCCCTGCCCTTTTTTTTGGGAAAAGAGTCTTCTCCGAGGTGCTCATCACCAAGGTACACGTGCTGCAGCTACACCTTTGCTGGCAATGTGCAATTTATGGTGTGCTCCCTAAAGATGCAGTTAATCAGGAAATCCTCCAAACTGGGACGTCTCCCAAGAAACAACTTCCTATGCCTCCCGTTGAGGCGTGTTGCGCCATGCCGTGATTCATCGGGCGAGCACGTCCCACTGTCAAGGTCCCACGGAGCATCCCTCCTCCGCCATGGGACTTGTCGGTGGTAGCAAAGGCGGAGGAATTTTGCTCCTTTTCCAGCTCCTGGGTGGCTGGAAACTAAGTCCTCTTTGCCAATCCTGTAGTTTAATTTAGCCCTGGGTCCAATGATTGAGGTTGAAGAAAGCGTCCTTGGAGGTGGCCAGGACCCGTGTGTGCTGTGTTGTGGGTGAGGAGTGATGGGAGAGCCACAACCGTGAAGTGCTGTGAGTATTTACCTGCCTTTTATCTTGGGTGAGGAGTATGTTGTAAAATTGTTGCGCTTTCTATTCCATTGATGTCGAGCACCGATTGATTCCTTATACAGAAGCAACTATTATTATAAGCACCTTCCAGGAAAAATGAATAGCTTTGCAATTTGAAGGAACAGATTTATCACTTGAATTTTAACGGAGAGGAAATCATTTCCAGGCAGCTTCCTGACATTGTTTGGTATTCTTCCATGGCTTCCAAAGCAGGTCAAGGCTTTGATTTGTGCCCCAGCCCTCTCCTTTCAAGAGGTAGAAAATTCCCCTCATGTAAGAGAGGAGAGTGGGTGGCAGGCCAGCGCCGCGGGAGTTCCTGGAAGGGGAAGAGGCAACGGCAAGTAACCTCCGAGGAGGTGGCTCTGCTGGAAGTGCCCACAGGACTTACGTGCGTCGATAAATGCTGGCCTTGGGTGGGTAGAGGTGATGGGGATGATGCCGGCGGGGAGGTAGCGGCGCCTTTGCCACGTTTTTCATGTGCAATTGGATGGCTGGGATGGTTGTACTGAGCATTGGTGCATTCAGCCCCATAGACACCACGAGTGTGGGACCGGCACAATAAAAATTAAATATATCTGCAGGTCTGTGCTGTCCCGGACTTTCCTGCCACAGATAATCATCTTACAGGCAGATGAAAACCTTATTGCAGGGTGTTGCAAGTCACTGGGTTGGTTTCTGCGGATCATTTCTGGAACCATAATATATTTGTTTTTTTACGCTCCCTCCAGCCTCGATATTTCTGTTGTCACCTTTGCGCAGGCAGATGGGGCGTCTTCGGGGCTGCCATGAACCCAGCCCCACCTCTCCCTTCCCACCCCCCAGAAAATAAATCCCACCCTGAACTTTGTGTGCAATAAAACTGAGCAAAACTCCCAGCGCCTACCGCAGGCCTAATAACCTGTTTGTTCAGTTCAGGTCTTCTGCAACCATTTGTTTAAGATAAGCAAGGGCGGAGATGTTTCTTGAGGGCACAAAAGGCTCTTGAGATAAAGCTCATGCGGACTGATCCTGCGATATGGCTGGATGATTTCTTTTCCTTCTCTCATCACCCCAGCGTTGGGTTTTTCCATCAGTGCAGTTGCTTTTCTAAACCTTTCGTTTGTTCTTGGGGTTTCAGTGTTGCTGTTTGGCATTCAGGCATCTTCACCTGCTTGACCACCACAGGCTAGGAGTGTTTCTGCTGCATGGGGAACGTCTATGGAAGAGGCTGAATGAGGGGTATGAGTGAAGACAAGTCACTTTGTGGGGTGAGGTTTCACATCTGAAAGTCAGGCTGCGTTAGACATGAAGACCACGGGGATGAAGCAATGAACCCCAACCTCTCATGGCCCCTAGAGTCTTTGTGAAACACCTGTGAATTTGGCCACCCCCAGGCAACAGTTGCACTTGAGAAGTGCAGAAGTGGAGAAGGAGGGAGGGTGCAGGTTGGTCCCAAATAGGACCATCCCTTTTGTAAGGCAGTTGTTGTCAGATGCCAAAGGAGTCCCTGGGATTTACTACCTAAGGGTGGTCACAGAAGGACCAGCAGCAGCAAAAACCCCTGCCTCGTTTCTGCTTATCTCCTTGTGATTTGCCGTGTGATTTACCATCACCGGTAAAAGAGGCAAAGCTGGTGCCTCCCTCCAACATCTTCAGCTGATGCTGCTGCAGAGGAGGCGTGAGAAAAACGACAGCAAAGCTCCTGCTTGTAGCAGGGTAGCTCTAAACCCAACCATTTCCCTCCTCTGGTCCTGCCCCCTTCCTCGTGTCCCTCCCAGGCCAGTACCCCACAGGTTAGTGGGTTGAGACGTGGAGTGGGTTGGCTGAGGAGATGGATGTTGCTGGGGAGGGGCAGGTATCGGTGAGGGGAGAGGCAGAGGCTCTTGGGTTGCTGCAGATTGCCAACAAGATCTTGAAAGCTTTTTATTTGTTCTTTCATTAAACTTTGATGTAAATGGGTCTGGGGCAGTGGAGAGGCAGCTGCCGGCTTTCTGGATTCCCACGGGCAGGTGGACGGGGTTGAGGGTTGGGCAGACACCTTCATTAGGAAGGTAAAGCACAAGAAGAGTGTACGTGGGCGTCAGACCTGCTCCCCTCTGCCCTCTGTTTGCAGCAATTTCGGTAGATGACAGATTTCCCTTGGCGTATGCTAGCTGGCCATGTGACAGTCACCTAAGCTTGCCAGACATCACCTTTCCTTCTCCAAGAGCTGCTTTCCCTGAAACGTCTGAAAATGAATACGCACATCACAACAGAGCCGATCTCTAGGGAACTGGCCCGGAGAGCAGACCGGTCCTGAATGCCCCTTCTCTTCCAGAGCTGTTGGCCTTTCTTCTTACAGCGTGCATGTTTATAATTTAAACTTGACATACACGTACAGGCATTAAAAGTCCCGGGGGCTTCTCAGGTTCTGCTCCAAACTTCCCACCATGTAAACCGCAGAGTGTTTTGCTCCAAAATTGAAAATGACCCCTATTAATGGTCCTTTCTAAGACCATGGGCTCCTTGTTCTTTGCTTTTCCCACACCCCTCGCTTCCAGAACCAGCAGCACTGAAATGTTGGTTTGTTACATTCTCCTTGAGGCACCTGCGAATAAATATCAAAATAAAACCAATGTGGGAGAGAGACCAAATGTGATTTTGCTGCCCACTGAGAAGTTGCAAACCTGCCTTTGAAAACCACCTGGGCTTGATGGTGTCTTCTGGCCCAAGCAGGAGCAAAAACCATCCCTCCTGTGTAGGTCTCCTTGTAGACCCATTGCGGAGCGGAGGGTGGTCTTCTGCCTTGCAAGACTTTTCCCTTTGGCTCTGTTCAGGGATTTCACCTTCATAAAGAGTGTGTCCACTGCAAAATGGAAGAGCTGCATTTCAGATCCATGTTGTCCTCAGCGAGCCAGCTCTATTGAAGGCATTTCCATTGCTGTCCTGCGTGACCCGTGGCAGGGAGCAGCCTCCAAACAAACCCAAAAGCCATGTCATCAAGGCGCTCACCGTGCCCTTGGGATTCTGGCCTGTCCCCACCCACCCAGCACCCTCGGTCTTCTCCAGCCACTCCGCCCTTCTTGCAAGTTGCTGATACTTCCTTTTACATCAGCTCGCTGCACAAAAAAAGTCGACTTTTCTCTCTTCCAAATTTAGCTCTGTTTAGGCACCAAAATAGACAAGAGTAGGGACCGGTGACTGTTTTTTTCCAAAACATTGTCTCATGACTGGGACTAAGGAAGGGAACTGCTCGGCTGGAGAAGGGAGATCCTTGATTTTCCTAATGGGGACATGAAGTTCTCCTCTGTTCAGGCACAGGCATGCTCCTTGGATTAGGAGCCTTATTCCCCTGTAATTAATCCATCTCTCAGCCCGATGCTGTCTGCTGCTGGTGGGCAGAGGTCTGAGGAAGCACAGGGGTGCTCTGCAAGGAGGACATGCAGCAATGCACCACCGTACGTATGGTTTCAAGTTGGAAAGAGCAGAAAGGCAGCTCCTGAGACTTAATGAAGGTTTCGCGTTGAGGAAATCGGTGCTTTAGGTCCTTGTGTTCTGCAGAGATGGTTTCATTTTTCAGGGTAATTGTATTTGCACGTGTGCCTGCAATGCAGCTTAAGTTCTTAAAAATACCCCAAGCTTTAGCCTGTTGTGGTAGTACAACATTGGAAACAGTCTCACTGAGTATTGTGCTATTTTTAGCCTGATTTCCTAAACTAACACGGTTGATGTGATTGGGCTGTGTGTGTCTGCTCCCTCCCTTCCTTTTCTCATTTGCTTTGCTACCCATTGGCCAATTTCAAGCAAATTTTCAGAGGAACAAAGATCTCGGAGATACTCGGATAAGCTCCTCCTATGCATTCAGTGAAAATAAGTGATCGGAAAATAAATTATGAGGAAGACTCAAACCACAGCCCTCAGTAATGAATAAGGTTCAGTATGATCCTAAGATGCCACACAGAATTAACCATGAGGTGTTTGGCTGCAGGAGAAGCCCAGGTCAGACCTGGTTAACTAGGTGATAACTCAACCACAGCCTCAGGAGAGCAGGTTGCCAGCTTTCCCTACTCCCAAACTACCTCCTCTTAGTCAAAGATGGACTATGTTTGAGCGGTGAGATGAGATCTAGGGAGCATGAGGAGAGCTATTCCTGGTGGTGGGTGCAGGGACGTGAGCAGAGGACCACAGAACAATGTGCGTCGCTGAGCAGATCCTCGCTGGATGAGCAGATCTGCAAGAAAGCTAAGGCAACTTCATGTAACGATGGCCTCTGTACCATTGCTATGAGAGGGATCGTGTAGGGTGTTGCGGCTGGTGTGGCACCTCTGGGTGTTCAGGGTGTTTTAGTGGAAGAGAAAGATAATTTGGTCACCGAGAGTGGGTACTACTCTTGAACATGCTTTCTAATGCCTGTGCTAAACCATATGATCATGGCACATCTGATTTTCTCTGGAAGAGTTAATAGTGAAGAAGAAAGTTAAAAGGGAAACCCCTTCCTAGGAAACACACTTGAAGACTGCAGCCAAAGCAAGATTCAGATGAGGACGTGCTAGCCAGCAGCAGGACTTACCCAGGGGCTGGTGAGCTCTTCATTGCTTGAAGTCTCGAATAACGAAGGTCTCCGGAGGGGAAGGCTCCAGCTGCCATGGGAGCTGTAGGGTTGCTGCAGTAGCAGTTTCTCCAGGCTCTTTGCAGATGGCCAGGATGGATGGTCACAATAAACCCTGTTGGGACTCGGGGATGCCTTCTCTGGTCTGCAAGCCTAAATTCATTACCATCCCCAGCAATCTTCCTCCTCCGTTACATCTTCCACCAGAGGAACTCAAAATATTATCTCGGTAACTGCTACTAAAATTAACTGTCATTTTAAGGCTTTTCACACAGAGAGGGCCTTTTTTTTTTAAGTCGGTGTGTTATGTTGTCATGCCAATGTGACAAAGCTGCTGCTCGATGAGACGCGTTCCCACCCAGCCCTTGCCCTTGCCCAGGCTGCTCCCTCGTGGCCCCTCGCGCGTGGTGATTCACCAGCAGCGGCTGGAGCTCAGAGGCGAAGATAGATTGCGATGGAAATAAAAGGAGTGACTTTTACAGGGCTTTTATTGCCAGCCTGGGAAGTACAATACCGCATAAATAAAAATCATTACGGTTATGACAGCTCTGTAGTCCCTGGAAAATAAATAATACTTTGCACGTACATAGTGCCTTTCATCCAGGAACCTCGGAGCTCTTTGCTCACATTAATGAAGCCTCACGATGCCCATAGTAGGATGGTAAATACAGCATCCCCCTTATCAGATGAACATACCAAGTCAGAGAGTCGGCACCTTCAGTGGAGAGAGGACAAGGCAGCAGCTTGAGTTACACACAGCTCTTCCACTGACGTGACCGGGGCAAATCATTTAACGTCCTGGTCATCTCAGTTGTTTCCTGTAGGTGGAAGCCACCAGTGGGCAAGCACAAGCGAGATGCTCATGACAAAGTCGTTGACTTGCTAATGGCGTGGGGACACAGCCCCAACAGGCCAGCCAGCTGTGGCTCATGTTTGCTTACTCCAGTATCCTCAAAATGCTGCTGAGCATCGTCCCCATACGGACATTTTTACAGCTGAGTTTTAGATAAATAAATAAATCCGAAGGAAACAACCCAGTGAAAGTGGATGGTTTAGGTGCACCAGTATCAGCAGTGTCATGTGTGAGGTGGGTGAATTCCCTGTAGATAGTGTACGTTGGGATCCATCATACATGGTCCAGTTATTTCTCCCATACGGAAATTGCAGATAACTTCATTCCCTGCTCATTGCAATGGCCTGAGAGGGTACAACAAGTCTGGGGATTTCCAGACCTGCTTCGATAGGGTCTGAGATGTTGTAAGGATGTTTGGATGGGAACTGTTTCTTTTATCGTGCTCACATGTTGGGTGTACAGCTCTGTCTCACTCTGACCCCTTCCATATTGATCCTGCATCCTGTATCTTGGAGCTGATCTCTGCTTTTCTCTCTGTTTTACAGGGTTACCATCCGTTGCCTCATGAAGCTGAAATCGCACACACCAAAAAACTGTTCAGAAGGAGGAGAAACGACCGGAGGTAGGTGAAACTTCCTTAATGTGTTTTTTTTTTTTAATCTTCTCCATTGCACATCTTCCCCACTGTCTCATGGAGTGTCTTTGGACAATACTGCTGTTTAGCAACTGCCAGCGTTGGGTTAATGCCATGAACCCTTATTTGAACACGAACGTCCTGAAAATGCAGTCTGTCCATCCCCCTGGTTAATCTTTTAAATCTGGGGTATGTATGTCCTATATTGCTCCAGGAGTATCTTAAGGACCTCATCTTCCCCTTATACTTATTCCAGCATAGCCAGATCCCCCCACTTGTATTAGAAGAGGCAGCTGGCAAGGTATTATCTGTAAAAGCTTTGAGTCCTTGCAACTTGCTTCCTCTCTTTCTATTCAAAAGCAAAATTTGCTGACTTTTGGGGTCGCCTGCAAAGTGGGTATGGTTGAGAGGGGTTTGCAGCAAGCATCAGATGCCTGTCTGCGTGAAGGAGGGCATGTGCTAAACAGGCAGCTGAGTTCCTGTGGCATTGGTGATTTCAATCCATTGAGTTAATTTAATTGGGTCAATTGGATATTTCATTGTGTAAATTGCATATTTAATTATATGAGGGCATCTAGAGTCCTTGATATGACTATGGTGATTATGGTTAAATGTGAAAATAAATGGGGAATAAGGGAGTTAGTTGTACATGCACCTTTATTTCTGCCGGCGTGTTCTGCTGTGGCTGAGACAACACAACGGGGGCAATAAAGCATTTCTAAAACTGGGAGTTTGCAAGGTTAATGTTATTTAACAGGAGAAAAAGTGGCCAATGTTTTCTCCTAGAGCGATCTGAAACCTGTGTCTGTGCTGTGATGCCTTACGGGGGGATTTTCAGGGGAGTCCTGCAGACACCTGTAATGGCTGTTGGAGTGTGTCCTCAAATCTCCCCATCACTTTTCGACTCGTGAACAGCCACGGTGTAGTTAATTCTGTGCTTGGTTTGGTTTTCCCAGATTTTACCGAGCAACCAAAAAACAGCTGAAAAGAGCTTGCTTAGGCAAGCTAGAAACATTCTTCTGTGGGCAGGGTAGTTCTCAGCAGCAAACTCCTCTTTCTCTCCTCTTTGGGGCTCCCTCCTTTTTTCCTGTATGCAATTTAAAAGACGATTTCGTCTTGTGATTTAGGAAAAAAAAAAAAGGGCTTGTTTCAGCTGGGTTGCAGCCCTGTGATCACTGAAAAATGGTTAAAACCAAGCTGAAGTCTGCTTCTGTTGCAAGAGAGAGCTGGGTGGGCTTCCTCGCAGCGCTGGGCTGGGCTCCCCGAGAAATCGCAGCAGAGGTTGGAGCATCCTGCTCCCATCCCGGCTCACCCAGCGGGTCTTCCTCCATCATCCGAAGAGTGCGTGATGCTGTGGGAGAGGAGACCTGCAGAGCCAAGGGATCTCCTGCCTGAAGCCCCATGCCCAAAGCTGCACTGGACCAGAGCCATGAAACTGCGTGTTGGTTCTTCCCTCCCATCCGAACAACCAGCCAGTCCTCGGGATCACGCCAGACGTGTATTTCTACTTCTTTTTCTTTCTGGTCCCTTCAGATAAACCATCAGCAGACAGAAGCATTCAGTCCCCCAGGGCATCCCTGCCTCCCGCGCAGATGGCAAGGAGAGATACCAAAAGAAACTGCCTTGGGCTGGGGCTGGAAGATCGCGGGGTGAGATACAGCCCAGACCGAGTAGCACTGGGATAATATCCCAGGAGGAGAGACAGAAGCCTTAAAACCCAGTTGATACGGCATCATGCGGGAGGAGATGTGGGGCCGTTTCAGCCCTGAGCAGTCACAAATGAAATAAAATGGAAAGAGCAGAGGGTATGCAGTCCTGCCCAAGTCCTCCATGGACATCCATGGTGGTGTCAAAGTTTAGACAGAAAAACATACTTATTTTAATCGCAAAAAGCTAAGAAGCCGAGGTAGAGGGAGCTGGAGTGAAACAACAGTCTCTTAATTAATTATTTAAGCAGAAGAGGCAAGGTCCCATCCCCTAGACTTCAGCTGGGGACCTCAGCAGTTCACATTTAATTGTAGTGCTATTATCTTAATGTCCCAGGCATCATTCTGAGGGAGAAAAGCTTCATTTTGGAGCTGGTGGAGCCACACAGCGGTATGAATGTCCTTCAGGATGAGATTTTGTGGCCAGCAAAACAATTGGGAGTTACGGACTTTTTGTTTTAAACCTCATCTGGATACAGAGAGACTCAAAATTGCAAGAACGTGGATGGGGCATCGGAGGCAGCAAAGGCTTGGGAGAGGCTGAGCGGGGCCATTTGGTGGTGCATGGGTTGGGAGGGGGGTTGGGAAGCAACTCTGGATGCCCAAACCCAAAGGAAGAAGATCTGGTTTCTTAGAAAGGAGTTGGTAGCAGCCAAGGGTGGGAGTAGGGTTGACATGCAATGGATTTGCAAGAAGAAAAGAGGTTGTCCTGCTCCGTTGGTTAGAAGTAAGTGTGGCCCCAAAGCCCTGGCGCAGTTGGGTCTGATTTTCATAGGGCAGCTTTTCCCCTTCTCCTGAAGGCGATGAGCACTTGGCACTAAGCACCCAGACCCCACGAGCAATGCCTGTCCGTGGTGCACCGTCTCTCCCTGCCCAGGACCTGCCTCTTTCGAGAAGGATGACACATCCCGGGTGACCATGGTGGGCATCTTCCTGCCATGTCCAGGAGTCCCTGCTCACAAGTGGACATCCAGCTTGGGTCGAGGAGTCAACCCCCAGGCCGACATCTGCGTGATGCACAGGCCCAGCTGGCCTTGCCTGGTGTAGCTGACCTTCAGCTATTATAAAAGAGCTGATAAAGCACATCGGTACCCAGAAATCTGCCTTTTTTTTTCCAGCTGGTCTTATAAATGATACCGGTTCCCCAGAGCGCGTGCGGGCTCCTTTCCCCTCCCTGACGGTGACATTCAGAAGGGGCCACGTCTTGGGCTAGCGAAGCACCTTTTGTTTCTCATGCGAAACGACGCTGACGTCCGGCCGTGCTATAAATAGTGCCCGTCCCCACTTCCTTCCCGTCACCTTTCCTCGGGAAATGCTGTCACCGCGTTGTGGAGGAGCACGGCTCACCTACCCTGAGGTCTCTGCCGTGCACCTTTCACTCCCATGGGCAGAAGCAACCCTATGGGCGCGCAACCATAGATCTCTCCTTCTATATATGATACATTTTTACGTTCCATGAATCATTTTTCCATGTGATGCATGCCTCATTTTTTGTATAAGATAGAAACAAAGAGCAGATTATTAAAACAGGTTTTGACTTCCCAGTTGAGAACCACTGTGGTCCTGTTTGACACATTTTTGGTAACAGCGATCAACATCGGAGCCACATCTGGTAGAGAGTTTGGTTGCACAAGGTGTTAGAAAAGCCTACAGGAGGTGGCGAGGTTCTTGCCACAAAGAGCTTATAATCAGCGCAGGAGACCAGGGAGAGGTATCACCCTCCCTACCGGCCCGGCAGAAATCCTGTGCCCTGTGTTTTCTCTCTTGGTTTGGACACACGAGGTGTAACTGCCACCTTCTGATGATGAGGGTGATGGAGGGCATCGCTGCTTGATGGGAGCATTGAAGGAGAACAGCAGAGGCAAGCTTTTTCATAGATGCCCATGTGAACAAGTGTTGAATACCAATGAGGATTTTATTGCCGAAACACTGATCTGCTGTTTGCTGCCACACAAGACCTACCCTACCTAGATATCACCAAAGGCAACTTGGTTTGACCTCCCGTAGGCAACTACCTCTAGTGAAGGAGGCATTTTCCCTGGGTAGTGGCAGAACCTCTCCTGCCTTTATCTCATGCAGGTAGTCAAGAGAAAAGAAATACTCTGGGACCCGTTTCTCAAGTCGTCTCCTGCCCTTCGCAACCCGCTGCCTCTCTGCTAGCGGAGCACAAGCTGGGACATGGTCTTCTTGGGCAGGTGGGCTCTGAGTTTGGCCCCTTGTTTTTCAAAAAGTTCCCAAAAACGCCATTTCTTAAGTATCTATTGAAGCATTGCAAGTCAAGTTGGTGCTGCACAGGGTTTCTCTAGTTCCCACGGCATCCTGGTATGATGTGTTTTGGGGTGGAGGGTCCGGCTGTCCAAACCCCATGGCCCGGAAATGCACTCACAGAGGCTTGCACCAGCCTTGTAGGAGGGATAAGAAATGTTCCCAGTTTAGATAGGATTTACAAGAAATATACGGTGTCACGATGGGTTAAGACAGGTGAGTCTGTACCTACTTCTTGGTCTTCTGGTTAACAGAGTACTGAAATTGTTCTGCGTCACCTGAGGAAGGGGACAGTTTTGCTGAGGACCAGGAAAAGGTCGCTGGGGAAGTCTTAAAAAGTTTGCGCCATCATAATCACATTGGTTCAAGCACATCTTTTTGGATTCAAAAGTCAGATCAGGCTGAATGCCTTACCAAAAGGAAATCCTCATGTGTGCATAGATGCTGGCTGGTCTCTCACGGGGCTTTTGATGGTCAGTCTATGGGCAAGGATAGAAGATGATAGAGAGAAGTGCAGCATCGTGTCTTGGAGAGAATGGAGTAAAAGCCTAAGAGTTAATCAATCCCCTCTTTCCAAAAGGCATCTGAATTCCTCTTTTCCATAGAAAAGGTGTGGATCCCTTGTGCTTCCTCCGTGCACAGCTGATGTATCTCCAGGCTTTGGGATGACCAAAGCCACAAGAAGCTGCTTTGCCCATCCTGGCCAGGGCTGTTGGGGACCGCGGCCAGCCTCAGGTGAAGGACCATCACCCTTAGCTGTGGCTGAGCTTTGTGTCATCTCCTACTTCTCCTGTTGGATGGGAGTTTAAGAGGGGTGTTTCTGCACTGGGAAATCCATCCTTCATAAAGCCCTTGTATGGGGATAAGGAGCTGGAGCAGAAGACCGCGTAGGTCCTCCTGGCTTATACACGGAGAGAAGGGGTGGGAGCAAAGAGGCTCATGTGCTTTGCCCATCTCCCTTCAGCATGCCCCAAATACTTACGGCTTTTGACAACAGGATTACAGAAATGTCCCCAAGTTTTCTCTTGCGTTGTCCCAATTTGCTTCCTACCGTTAACTTGGCTTTACACTTAAATGGTCAGGAAAAAACAGTCTGGATTTTTTGTGTGTGTGTGTGTTGTTTTCTGTTTTTAATTAGATTCAGAGCTGGGGGAGGCAGAAATATCCTCCTTCCCCGGAGAGCCCCGGGTGGCTGTCAGGGACGGTTTCCTCTTCCTGAAGCAGGAGGGTTGTGTAAGCGCCGCTGACCCCTCCTGCTCGCGCCCACGCCGAAAACCGGGTTAGCTGGGGTGAGCGCACGTGGGTGGACTCCCCTGTTCTGCCTGCCTGCTCGGAGCCCGGCTCATCCCGACGGGCCACCACGTGGCTGAGGGACCTCCTGGGGCTCAGCCCCGCTGGTCCACGTGGCCCCAGCCGGGGTCTTGCACGGAGGCGAGCGTGGTCCTGCATAGGGACGGCCCAAAGGACGGTCACGGCGGGCTCGGGGCCAGGCAGGGAACGTCCCAGATCCGCCGGCGGCTCCGCCGAGGAGCCTAGGCAAGCTGTGATATATTTCTTTTCCCATTATATTTGATTTTACAGACCCTCAGGGACACTCAACCACCTACAGTGATTAGTTCAACTGATTAAGCCGCTTTTCCTCTTGTGGCAAACTCCTTTTGTGAAGGGTTTTCAATAGCCACGCTGCTCGGGACATTGTTCCTGTACAATTTCCTTTCAAAACACCATAAAGGGCACTCTACCACTTTACCCTGTCATAAAACATCACAGGAATCAGCTTTGCCCAGCTTGCTCCTTCGAGGGCAAGATCTCCTCATTCAGGGAGAAGGTATGGGGTCGGGTGGGAGTTGCAGGACCGCGTGATGCTGGAGTGAGATGGAGCCATTAGCAAGGGGGATTTGAGACGAGATGAGACATAAAGCAAAAGTTTTCTGCTTTTTTTTTTTTTTGCTGTTTGTTAATATGAGGATCCAGGGTCACCCAGGGAAGCGAAGGATAAAATAAACTTGAAAGCCCAGAGAAGGAAATGCTGCTTCGCACATGTCGGCTGGTGCAGCCTTGCCCGGCAGAGGCTGGGAGCGGATGTGGATGCTCTCAAGGTACCCGGGGGTAAACGGCACAGGGGGAGAAGGGCTATTTCTGCTGAAGGAATGCGCTGCTATGAACAGCAAGCCAATAAAACTGGCCATTTAATTCAGACTGGAAACCAGAGGAAGGTCTGCCTTGATTGCCACCAAGGGAGTAACAGATGTAGGGAACTGGAGGGGGTTGCAGTGGCACAAGGTCCTTCCTCCCCGTGTTTGTAGTTACTCCCATACCCTCTTGCAAGGCTATCGGGTAGGTCCTTAGGAAGATCTGGTGTTGTTGGGACCTGGCTAGTCCATCAGCTGCTCTTTGGGCAAGGTAGTGATGGAGTGGGGCAGAGATGGTATCAGGAGAGGTCAACCAGGAGCCCCTTCCTACCCGCAGAGCTGCGCTGGCCAGACATGCTGGCATCGCCCAACCCTGCTGCCCTTCCTTCCAGGCGTCGAGGAGAAGGCTCTGCCAGGGGTCACAGTGCTGGGATCCCGCTCCCAGGAGGAGATTGTTGAGAACAAAGCCTGCACCAGGCTCCCCATTGAAGGAGCGGTCCTTGAATGATCAAAAAGCTGCCTCCTGACGACCCGTGGGCATCCGGCTGGAGGTGACTCAGCCATGGGTGGAGCTGCTGGACGGCACTGCAGCTTCTTGTCAAGAGGGGCCTCTTGGAGCTGAGAACTGGAGGTAGTTTGGCTCCATCAAGACCCCTCGCTGCCTTTGCACCATGCTCTGGGCTCAGTGAACAGGACACAACATGGCATGGCACTGTAATAGTCCAACACCATCCCAGTGCAGGAATCCCATCCCCAGTACCTACAGGACACAGATGATCAAATAGCTCCGCAGAAGCCATCTGAAGTTCAACCAAGTTTATATCTAGCATCAATCCTAGACTGGCTCATCTTACAGCCACTTGCCTGCCCCAGCACTGTCCCCAGAGCTGCACACGTAGGGACTTCCCATTAGCCGAGTGGTCCATGTGAAACACCAGTAGCAGTAAGGTGGAGCAGTTGGTGTTTGGCATCCATTGGGGAGTTTGTTTTGCCTGTCACCCATGTCTCAAGCTGTGGCGGGGTGAGTAGGGGTTTTCCACCCAGCTGCTCTTGTTTCTGCCGTTGTGATCACCGCTAAGCCCTTAGGCACTGAGGGTGTCAGTGAAAATATGCCCAGCCGTGAGTCACCCTTGAAGGCAGATGGTGTGGCTGCGATCCTGCCGGCAAAACACACCGTGAAAAGCGATGCCGTATTTACAGCTCCTTTCCCGATGCTAGCAACAACTAAAAGGATTTTGCATTTCATGCGATGCGCGAAAACGTACTTCTGCGAACGTCAGAGCGCTCCGTGGGCTCAAGACGAATGTAAAGAGAAAAATAAACCTTCGTGAGTTCAACAGGACACGCTCCACATGAGCAGGACTTCAGGAGATGCGGATCCATTACTGTTCTCCGTATCTGCTCTGTCCTCCTTGTGTGCCTAGCCAAAGGCATGGTGCAGAAGGGTTAAAAGATACTCATCTAAGCAAATTTAATCCTTTCCTTTCATTGTTCCTTTTTTTTAATGCCAGGAGGCAGTGGCAGGAGAGAGCTGGGTGCGTTTCCCAGCTGCAGGGTTGCCACCTCTCTATTGAGAGCGGCTTTGTCATTACATAAAAACTCTACAACACAAGACTTTTTATTCCTTTTTTTTTTATGATCTTGGCGACTGAAGTGACCCCTGTCCTGCAGACTAAATTTAACCTGAATTACCAAGCTGCCAGTAGACTTTATGGCATCAGGAGGCTTTTTGCAGGTTGTTTTTCTCCATCTCTACAGCTGATTGAAAGACTTTATGTGCCACCGGCAAAACATTTTACTGTTATGAAACCTCAATAGAAATGTAATGGCCTGCTGGATAAGCTCAGGGTCTTATGATGTTACTTCACAGAGAGCAAAATAATTGCTCCAGCAAAAAATCCAGGAGAACTTCAGTGTGTGGCTATGGTGGAGGGACACCTGGTTTCATCAAAACTTTGTATTTATGAGGTATCTTTCTTCTGTGTGGCAGCAGGGGCTGGGCTGGAGGACAGTGGGATGTTGGTACCAACAGCTCTTCAATCCTTTTCTGCTGCTACCCATTCTTGTGAGCGTTAGGCAATGGGGGGCAGGAGCTTGTGGTGGCTGAACAACTAGGGAGAAGATTAGCAAACAACTGCTCTTGTGTTCAAGGCCCTGGGGGGCACATGGGGGACCTCATTTCAGTTCTCACCTTTATTAGAGACTGCTGGGATTCACCTCCATGATCATGAAGCTCCATGAAGCTGCCCTTCATTTCAGATGCCCTAGCATATCATGAATCCATGCAAGGAGCTAGCAGACGCTGGACCTTGTGAAACCTGCACCGAAATGGAGTGGGAGCCGGACAGATGCAACAGAGCATCTCGAGTGACACCACCATCTGAATCCCACTGCATGTGTCCATAACTACGTTGACTATATATGAACTGGGTGCCAAAGTTCCTGTTATGCTCAGAGGGGATGCAGTCAGTGGAGTTGGGAGGATGGTTCATCTCAGCATGAAGCAGGCATTTGGCCAGGTGACTCCCTCCACAGTCTCCACCACCTGTACTGGTTGAGCTGCCATGGAGTTTAGATCTCTGTGAAGCTGTGTAACCCCCTCCCCATGCCTATGTGCTCCATGCATTAAATGTTATTTTCTCTTTTTGTTGTTCTGTACGCTAAGCATGTATGCATGGGGCCTGAAAGTCTCCACCATGGCACTCTGGTAAAAGTCCTGCGCAAGACTGAACTTTGTGAGCAACCCTACAATAATGTGGTGCTGCGTGAGAGGAGGGAGGATTCCCCTTCCCCTGGGACAAGGTGGGGATTCCCAAAGGTGGCAATCACAGGTGCTTGGAGAGCCCTGGAAAACTTCTCACTGAGATCTTCTGGCCCCCACATAAGTAAAATGAGTCTGGCCAGCTTATGAGAACAGGTTTCCTTGCTTTATTTTGCCTTCCCATGTTGATCAGAACCAAGGAAGTCTGAAAAACAAAGAGTTGTGAGAGGAGTTGAGCCAAAAGACCTCGTGCCGGAGGAAGCACTGGGACGGGGATTTGTTTCTGGGCTCTCTTCAGCAAGAACAAAGACTTGAGACTGGGCATCCCGTTCTATCCCGTCTCATGGAGGGGAAATCTCTCCTCAGCCAAGGAAAGCAAGGGTTTCCACCGTGACATTTTTATGCTCGCAGAGAGTGCCGCCTTGGCACTTCTTGAGAAGCTTTGAGGGCAGCAGTCTCCACTTCAGACCATGCTTGCCATAAGTATTTCTGGTGTCTGAAGAAAATGGGCTTGTGTCTGTACCTGGAAGATGCACATGGCTGATGAGATCCCTCACCCACATTTAGCTCGACCCCTTGTTGAGGCTGCCTGGCTTCACTGGCCAGAACGAACCATCCTTACTCATCAGCTGGGTAGGTAGATCCTACCTGGCTCACCTGGGACACCTGGTCACTGGTGTTTCAGCAGCCTGGGTGAAGTCTGTAGTTGGCTTTTTTGCCCTTAGTTTTTTGTAAACAGGTGTCAACAGAGCAAACGGTTGTCATCACAGGTGGAAGGGTTTAGCCCTGAGCCCCTTAAAGGCATTGCCAACTCCTGCTACAACCCCTAACTCGTTTTCACTTCAATTAACAATTTGCACCTTCTTCTAGAAGGTTTCTTCTAGAAGGGAGCTGGTGAGTAGATGCTCAGTTCGTGGATCTGCTATGTCCTAAGGCAGAAGCTGGCTGAACTGGGCGGGGTCTGAGGAGATGGTGGCATCTCAGGACGTGCGTGGCAGTGATGCTTTTGGCGCTTAAATTTCAGACAAAACGTGAGCTGACCCAAGCCCTTGGGGTTGGGTGGGATTTGGGGAATTGTTTGATGAGAGCTGTAGGGTCCTCAGCTCTGCCTAAGCTGTGTTGTGGATGTATATGTGCTCCCTTGGATTTGGTCCTAAATGTTAAGAGAAAAGAAATATATATGCCTAAGCGTGTCATGGGCACATGAAATCATGGGAGGGTTAGGAATGGACCCTAAAGCAGTGTGGCTTGTGGTCCTGTGTGTGAATTTTAAAGCTGTTGTCTAGCTTGTGTTTAAAGGACAATATTACTTTATTTTACATGAAAATCTGCTGCTCTGCATTCGTTATTAGCTGATTGTGAGTTCTCAGGCATCATCTTCTTGTCCACTGTTTAATCTCTTACAAAAAAATGGTTTTCCCTTGTTTACCCTCCTTATCTTTCACTCTCTGCTTAAAGATATATGTATACGCCCATATGTAACCAAGATATATATATGTAACTAAGTTGTCCCAGCGTTTTCTCTCACAAAATGTTTTCTCAGTGAGACTTTACCAAAAGAAAACTCCATGCTTGTTCCTGCAAGCGTCGCGTGGGATCGCAATGGCACGCGTCCTCTTCTGGCCAGGTAGTTTTTGTGCTGGAAAGATTGCTAAGAAAAGCCCAAAAATCACTCGGGAGCGTGCCATGCAAGGTATTTATTTGAAAACTCTTTACAATAAGCTGACAGCCCGTGTTCATGCAATTTTCACGCTGCCTTGAAGGGTTGCACTATTTCCAGAGCCGCTCCCATGCTGATCTATTCATGGCCAGCGCTAGGGCTCCTTTCACAAATAAAAATAGTCTCAGGAATGGCCCTCACCCTGGATTTTAAGATTGCGAGTTATTTTGGGTGAAGGCGAAGGTGAACAGTTTTACGGCTGATGTGAACGTGTCGTTTTTAAGGCTGTGAAATTTAGGGAAAGTCT
Organism: Calonectris borealis; assembly: GCF_964195595.1. NCBI lineage: Eukaryota > Metazoa > Chordata > Aves > Procellariiformes > Procellariidae > Calonectris > Calonectris borealis. The sequence goes on along the minus strand of NC_134351.1, from coordinate 4,022,179 downwards.
TAGAAATCCGTTTTCAGAGGTCACCAGGACAAACCTCTCCTGCTGGGCGAGTGAATAGAAATGAGTTCATAATTACAGAGTATAGTAGGGACACGTTTGCTTTTTCACTGTTTTAATTGAGGTTTTTCAGAAAGGAAGAGAACTTAAAACAATACAGAAATGTCTTTTGTTCTTCCAGGGCCATTTACTGAGGGCTTTGCAGTGAGAGGAGAGGATGTTTATTAAAGAAAGCAACAATATCAAGACGTTATTTTAGTGCCGGAGTGCTGTTCCGAGCTGGAACAAAACGAAATGTTTTGGATGGACTGGGTACTTGCTGAAAACTAGCATTGAGCTACATGATTTGCAGTGCTTTTAGCGAACTAAACAAATGGTGTTGGAGCAGAAGAAGAAGGAATTGAAAAGGTTGAAACACCCTTTTCCTTCTCAGCACGATTTCCAAGTCAAATTAATTAGGTTTAACGTGGGTCTGAACCCATGGAGCAGCATCTGGAAATCAGGTTTTCATCCTCCTCCTTATGCTCCTGTCCCCTCTGTGCCCTCCTGGGAGCTGATGGGGGTTACTGGAGCCACCACGGAGACTCTCTTTGGGGGTGCAGAGGGAACATCCCAAACCCACCAGGGATGTCACGGCTGTCCAGGCTGAGCAGGGTGCAGGGGAGTTGAGCCATGGTGGGCTGTGAAGAGCTGCCGTTTGTGGGAGAGCTCTTCTCCTGAGCAAACTCAGGACCAATAATTTTTTTTTCTTTTTAAGGACAAAAGTCAGTCTCTGGTGGTGTACTTGCCTGCAATGATGGGTGGCAATGCTAGCATCTAGCTAAATCATAGTGTTTAGAGTGCAGCAATGCAAAAAACTCTTCTAGGCAGCTGAAAGCACCTAAGCAGAAATGCTGTTAAAGTAATAGTCGCTGTCCTGCTTAAGATTTAGAAACTTTGACAGGCTGCGTTCTCGGGAACAACCCCACTAAAGGTGCATCTCAGAAAGGAATCATAGACTATCTCGAGTTGGAAGGATCCCATAAGGATCATCGAGTCCAACTCCCTGCTCCTCGCAGGACTCCCTGAAACTAAACCATGTGACTAAAAAAGCTGCAGCGGCTGAAGCTGAGCATCCCAACAAGGTGAAGAGCTCCTTGTTGGAGTGCTGGTCCTTCACGATGAGGTTCCTCAAGGATTAAGTGTTCATATGCATGAAAGTCCCAAACAAACAGTCGGCACTTGCCCCTCCTGCCTGAGCAGAGCCGGCGGTCGCCGATGAGCAGGGCATCAGCCAAAGGGTTGGTTACAGGCAATTTAGAGACAGATCATCGTTTCTTTCGGTTTGATTGTCAGCCACATCACTGGGAGTTATTACACTAAATTAATTCTCCGAACTGCAGGTCCCCAGGGGAAAATATTGTCTTGGTGGTTTGTTCCTAAAAGGGCTCAGCTGGGTGATTGCGTTACTGCGGCTTAATGAATTGCGGCACGTGAGCTGGGCGGCAGTAATTGCCTGCGCGTGCCGCTGGCTGTGCGTGCAGAGTGTCTTGCGCTGCAACCCCTCCACCCAGCTGGGAGATAACTCGCCTTATCTTATGGTTGCCATGCCGTTCTGCGTCAGCAGAGGGGGAGGAGTTTTTCATTTGCAATTAGATGTGCTAATGGTGTGCTGGAGCTGGTCAGGAAGTCAGTAAGAGCAGGAGGAGAGCTGTGATGGGTCACACCAGACCACCTGGCTTGGTGACCAGCAATGGACACCAGGAAGAGAGTGAGAAGAACAGGCTATGCATGTAATGCTACTTCCCAGCAGTGCTCTCTTCTTAATGGTTGGACTTGATGATCCTAAGGTTCCTTTCCAACCGAAATGATTCTATGATTCTCCAGGAATTTACACTTTCAGGGTCTGCAGGACCACATTTGCTCAGCTTTGTGTTCAGTACCTCCTGATGGGTTTCCTTTCATGACTTTGGCAATGTGCTTTCTGAACCCTTGTAAAGTCCTGGTACTCACATCTCCTATAGCATAGCTCTATAGTTTAACTGTGCATTATGTGAAGAAATACCTCCTTTTGCTTGTTTGAACCATACTTCTTTTCATGTCATGAGAGTTAAAGTGCTCACATGGCTGTGCCTGCTAAGTGCCTGTTGACCACTACCTTAGCTTTTCAGTTGTGTTCAGCAAAGTGGGAGTCAGCATTTAAAACAGATTTTGCCATTTTGAAAGCAAGACCATCAACAGAAGCATTCAGCAGTGCCTGCTCTGGGATCACAGAATCATCGAATGGTTTGGGTTGGAAGGGACCTTTAAAGGTCATCTAGTCCAACCCCCCTGCCATGGGCAGGGACATCTCCAACTAGATCAGGTTGCTCAGAGCCCCGTCCAACCTGACCTTGAATGGTTCCAGGGATGGGGCATCTACCACCTCTCTGGGCAACCTGTGCCAGCGTTTCACCACCCTCACCATAAAAAATTTCTTCCTTCTGTCTAGTCTGAATCTCCCCTCTTTTAGTTTAAAACCATTCCCCCTTGTCCTGTCACTACAGGCCCTACTAAAAAGTCTGTCCCCATCTTTCTTCTAAGCCCCCTTTAAGTACTGAAAGGCTGCAATAAGGTCTCCCCGGAGCCTTCTCTTCTCCAGGCTGAACAACCCCGACTCTCTCAGCCTTTCCTCATAGCAGAGGTGTTCCAGACCTCAGATCATTTTTGTGGCCCTCCACCCGGGGCATCTTGATCATCTTGGTTGTATTGGTGTTGCTTTGGTAGCTGATGATGTGACTTATTTACTTTTAACCAACCTGGCAGGAAAGTCCTCATCGCATGGGCAAGCGTAGGGTGCTGTTGAGTCAGTCAGCTGTAGGAAGAGCCACGGGGAAGCGATGCAAGAGCTGTCCCCAGGGAAGACAGCCAGAGATGAAACAACGCTGTGGCGTTTTGTTGTCCATCAACCTCAAAGTGCTTTTTGGCAGAGGGCTGCTCTCGGCAACCCCCCTTTCCCTGCGAGGAAACTGAGGCAGAAAGGAGGGAAGGGGCTGTGGTTGGACCTTCCCCCACCGCAGACCTTGCAGTGAACCCATGGCCGCCAGATCCTTGTATGTGCGAACCCCGTCACCCATGAGACTGTCCTTCAAGGCTGCTCTTTCAGTGTCATGTAGTGCAAAACACAACCGTCTACGTGATGCTATTTCAGCCGGCCAGAATTGAGGGAAGGAAATATAGCGGCAGGTTCCTCTGCACTAGGAAACCGATCTGTTATTGAAATGGCTTTCTCTTTGGTGGAGTGTTTCCGGCATGGCTCCTCAGTACTGGAAATGGGTTTATCCATCTACACGTTGTTTTCCAGCACGAGTTCATGGAGGTGGTGTCAGCAGCTGGTTGCTGGGGTGAATATAAAGTGAAATAACTTGTTTCTTTCTCCTGCTTTCAGTCCTTGAATATAAATGTGCCGTTGCTGGTGATTGCTTGGAACGAGCACCGAGGGCTTTCTGCTGCCAGGTTGCTCTCCAAAGTTATTTGGCAACTGAACTGAGGGGTAAGGGCAAGCAGAGGTTGATGCTTTCGATGGGCAAAAAAAAGGTTTTGTGCCATCCCCTGTGTCACACGAATTCTTTCCAGGAGACCTGGCCCATTTGAAGAAGCCCAGCAGCACTTCAACAGTGTGGCCGCACAGTTTGGGCGGCGACTTCCAGTTTTTGGCCCCAGCAAGTAGCCACCCTCTCCGCAGGAGAGCATTTACCACCCGCTGCTTCTCCCCGCAAGCCCAAGTTGGGAACGTTGGCCCCGGAGACCTGGGAGGGAGCAACGTGCTGAAGCTCTGCAGGGCCTCCTGGCATGGTTAGTGCGTGAAGAAGTTGCCAGCTCGAGTTGTTTGGGCTCTTGTTGCAGAAACAATATTTCTGTCTGACCCCAGTTAGCAACTGATGTTTGCAAAATAAAGAAGTCAAGGCACTGGAAATACTTTCCATTCCCGCTCTTGTCTCAGCCCAAAATATTAGTATTAAAAATATTGCATCTATTATATGCAGCTAATATCTCTGCTGGCACGTAAATCACCCAGGGATTTTTCATCTCCATATTAAAAAAAAAAAGTTAACTACGCTCTATTTTTGGATATTTGTTAACTGTTCTGTTTCCATTTATTCCTACTAAAGCCACAGCAGTCTGTCTCCAAGGGACCATCTGTGGGAAAGAGAGTCCCTAGATTGATTCGGAAGGTGCCGGGGTCATTAACAGGCATGAAGGCACTGAGTATCTGCTCTTTCTCTGATAATGTCTTTATTTAGCGTGACAGCCTCCGGGGCACGCGTGGACAACAGGCTTCTTTATTTCATTTAAACTAACATTGCTCCATCCATTCCCAGCATTGTGCAGATGCTAGGGATCATCCCGATTTCCCGATTAAAGCTGGGGGTGCTGGTCCCCAAGCAGCTACGTGGCCCTGGAGCTGCAGAAGGTGACCCAGCTCTGTGCCTCCCCCTGAGCTGTGTGTTCCATTCCAAACGGATGAGTGGAAACTCATCCAAGAGAAAGTAAATTTTTGGAGTGGATCAGACCCCGGCACAGCTCGGCACGTCCATGTGAGCATTAAGGGTAGCATGAGAGAGGAGGCAGGAATGGGGTCAAGAGGAGACAACTCTTCTTTTGACAGTGGGTCAGACTTAGGTAAACATTTGGGAAACTGTTTAGGATTGTCACTGGGTTGCAATAAGTCGTCATCCAGATCGATCCTAGCTCCCAAAGCTCTACGCTAAAAGCTATAGCGTGCTGCATCATTTTTAAAGGTGTTTATTTAATGTGTTTGATAAAGGCTTCTGGCCCACATAAGTCCAAAGCATCTCTGCTCCTTGAGTTGGGGTTTTACCAGATCCCCGTGTCGGAAGTAATTGCTTGCTGTGGACTTTGGGTCAGCTCATGTGTCTGGACAGCTGTTAGAAGATCCTGTCAAATCTTGCCTTAGCTTCTACAGGAAAGACATTTATTTCTTCACTAGAAAGCACTGGTATAAATAGGAGATGGAAAAAACCTAGGATGTCTCCTTGCTTGCAGGTCAAAGAGTCACAGAGGTCTAAAGGAAGACAGCTGAACCAAAAGGCAGCAGGTGGGGGCTCATAGGTCCTATTTAGGATGTGTCTTGAGGGACAGGACCATGGAGGGATGGTGGTGGGCTGTGTCTGTGCATCTTGGCACAGGTTTAAAGCTTATATCTCTTGGAGGATTATCAGATCTCGGGATAACTGATCAGCCTTGGTGTATTTTTAAAGGAGGCAGCCTGGAGTCTGCGATATAAGCTCTTTTACTGCATAGTAGTAAAAGATGAATCTATATTCATTCAAGTCACATTCTTACCAGTAGTCCAGGATCTGTGTGTATTTGCGCTCAGTGGATTTTTGGGAAGCATCGTGTACCGTGGTTGTGTCTTTCAGGTTTAAACTATCTCAACTAAACTGGATTCAGTTCCTGGTCCCTGTATTTTCCTATGGTTTTCATGTAATTTTTGCAGTCATGTTTACCATATGCTAAGTATCCAAAAACATAATTCCAAGCAATGTAGCTTATGAAGAGAACCATTTCCAAGCGATTTCTACATGAAATCACTGCAGTGATTTCTACACCAGTCTGGGCCGTCAGCCTTGAAGTCCAGGGGGTGTCTTCCTAGCCCGTTGCCCGCTCTGTGCAACAGGGGCCTCCATCTGGACATTCCCTAATGATTTGTGGGAGATCCAGCAAAGCATTTAAAGAGCTGTTTTGGAGCTATCTCGCATGCCATCTGTACTTGGGATGTCTTTCCCAAGCTGGTGTTGCAAAACAGCTACTTAAATTCCTCCTGAAGATTCATTTCCATGAAGCTTAGAAGAAAATAGCTGACTCAGGCAGCCTGTGCGGCCAAGCGTTGCAGCATATGAGGACTTTCATTGGACTTCAGCAGTAGGCGAGTTTGCTCTTCAATGCTTTGAGTCTGCTCTGATGGACTTTGTGCCGTGTCCTTTCAGCCCAGCAGCGCTGTCTCTGCTGCTGCAACACAGCCTGCAGGCTGGGTGCTCATCCGGTGGTCCCGTGAGTGACGTGTCCATCACTGTGGTGGGAGAAGTAGTGGACACCAATGGTGTGAAGTGATGCTGCAAGAAGGCACAGGGAGAAATCGGGTCCGTTTTTGTGTTTGGAAAGGCCAAATCAGTCAGCATCCCATAGCCAAAGATTGTGCATCCCATGATGAACCGTGCTTTGTGTCAATCCTACACCCGTTTTTTAGATGCGTTATTGCGTGAGCACCTCGGGTGTCTCTGTGTGTGTGAAGCCCTTCAATCATAGAATCACAGAATGGTTTGGGTTGGAAGGGACCTCTAACGGTCATCTAGTCCAACCCCCCTGCGATGGGCTGGGACATCTTCAACTAGACCAGGTTGCTCAGAGCCCCTTCCAACCTGGCCTTGAATGTTTCCAGGGATGGGGCATCTACCACCTCTCTGGGCAACCTGTGCCAGTGTCTCACCACCCTTGTCATAAAAATCAATGCTACCCTGTTGGTTTATAGTGACTCTAGTTATGTTGTAAAGGCCAAAGGAAATCATCTTTAGCAAACAAAGACAGACGTGATGTCCAGGCCCAAGGGAGGGTTGTCAGCAGCAGCTGTACCCCAAGACCAAGATGGTGACAAGGGGAGTTGTTCCCAGGTAGGTGGCTCATCTGAGGGTTTCATAATGCTTTTCCCAGCAGCCAGATGCTGTGAGCCTCATCAAAAACATCTCTACCCTCATAGTGTTGTTTTTGTTGGCTGTGCTTGTCTTCTGGAGTTCATTGTATGTTTTCAAGGATGCGTACGTGTAAGACCTAAAGCACGCATCGTGTCTCAACTGTTCAAAGATGATTTGAGATCCTGATCACCACCATTCTGACAGGTGGATTTTCTACACTTCCAAAATGCCGTGTCCATCCAGACGCGTGGGCTGGGTCTAGTGATCGGGATAGACTTTAAACCTAGTGACAGAAAGGCATAAAAGAAGTGTGAATAATTTCATTTTTGTTTTCAGGAGTGAACATGACATCTTGTTCCCTTCTCATCTGAGAAAAATGCAAACAAAAATGAAACTGGAGCCAAACAAAACCAGTTTGAGAGAGAAAGCCAAAGGGAAAACACACAGAAGTCCTGTGTTCTTCATCCTTGGAGCTGGTGGTTGTTGCTTTCTGTGGGGTTTTGAGGTTTTTGATTAAATTGTGTGGAACCGTCAAGCTTATTTGAGTGTTTCCCACTCTCAGTCATAGCGAGGATAGAAAATGTCCGTGGCAGGACTGCGATGCTCCATACACCAAAGCAATGCTGAGTTATCATTATACATGCGCGTAAAACGTCAGAGTGCCTTTGGAGGTAGGCTTGGTGAAGAATACTTTGGGGGGGAAATCAGGCCTCTAGAATAGAAATTCCTCCTCATTATATTAATAGCAACATTTCCATTGACCTCCCAGTGCAGGATTAGACTTCCAGGACCAGTTTTAGATGCTGTAGAATTCCACCAGCTCCTAACTGGATTCCTCCAGGCCTTCCAGTTTGGACCATGATGTCCCTTAGGTGTCCAAAGCCAGTGCCAATGGCAAACTCCTCCAGCAGCGCCCGCTCAGGGGTGCCAGTCCGGTTATTTGGGGAGCTGCATCCCCCACTCATGGGATCCAAGACTGCCACGTAATCTGCACGGCTGCTGGGGAGAGAGGGAGGATGTGGTGGTGGAACGCCCTTTTCAGGGCAGCTAGCTAGTACAGCCGTGAAGAACCCAGTTGCTATCAGTCTCTGTGAATTTAACTCTTTCAGTGGTGTCTCTAAGAGTTGTATTTGATTTCCCTCCCTCAATGGAAAAGTACTGTGGGATTTTCAAAAAGGAGGTGGCCCTTCATCCCATAGAGCCAGCCCCACCAGTCCTCCGTTCGCAGGCACAGTTGCTGCATGCCCTGGGGAGGTTTTACTCTTCCAGCCTTGGGGGGTGCCACTGATAAGTGGGATCTGGGATCCTCGTAGGAGTGGAAGATCCCAGAGAGTCCATTTCTGCAGCAAATCTTAATCTATCCCTTATAATGGCAATTGCTAATTAATTGCAGACATGTTAATAGCAAAGCTGACCATGAGATACTCCCAAGACTTAGCATCATATTCCTGGGCCTGATCCTGGCACAGAGATGAGATCCTGCCTGGGCAGAAGAAAGGGTGGAGAGAAACTTTCTGTCTGCAGTGAGGACCGTTTTCATTCACCAGAAGGATGAAGGGGAAGCAGAAGGTTTGACCTTGGTCATGGCACCACTCGTTGTTCTCAACCACTTGCCTGAGTGGCTGCAAGTCCATATTAGTTGTTAACTGCTGGGTGGCCCTGGCCATGCCCACCAGGTATCAGGCTCTGCACGAAAGCAGGACAAAACCAGCATCCCTCCTCTGCGAGGAGCTTAGCGTGCCCAGGAGGGTTTGTCCTGTGGGAGAGTCGCCTGGGATTGAGGGCAAGCGTGGTGTCCAGGCAGGTTCTTCAAAGACAAGAGCCAGGGTGTCCAGAGCATCCAGCCCCTGAGCCCACGGACGGGATCTCACTCCGTCCGGCTGTACGGTATGCTCTGCACCATGGGTGAATGTCTCGAGTGCCAGTGGATGTAGCTCCTTACCTCTCGGTATTTGCAGGAATTTCCTAACCAAATCTCCGTGCAACCACCAGGAGAATGTAACCCCGCGTTGTCCTCCGGCTCTCCGCATGCCAGACAAATGGTGGGGGCTCTCAGAGGACTTGTCTCGCTTGGGGGGATATGAGCAGGGCTGACGGGATGGAGCAACTGTGTTTTAGACCACAGCTGTCCACGTGTCTGGAGTTATTTTCCCCAGCCTTATGCCTTCCAGCCCCTTTCCTTGGGAGCAAACGATGTAGTAAAAACTTGCAGGAATCCCATATTTCTGAGCACGTAGGCTGGTAATCACCGAGACAGCTGAAGCCTTAGATTTGTTTGCGTAGGCTCCTCTGACAGAGCAGACATTTGTCAGATCTAAATTCTGTTGAAAGGTATCTCATTTAGTTAATTAAATAAAAAAATCAGTGGAGAAATGATAGCACAAGCAATACCATCCTATTTCCAGCTTGGCAACCCTGACTGTCTCCCCTTGGTTTTTAGTTCTTCTGCAGTTTCTTTGTAACTCCGAACGTCTCTTAAAGTTTCCACGTTGACTGATGGCCAAATCCCTGGTCCCACTGAAGTCAGGGGGAGTTTTGAGCTGGATCAGAATTTGGCCTTTGAAGTGAAAATAGTTATTTAACATTAAACAGAGGCAGGAGGTAAGAGACTGGTGTGCTCTCTAGATACTTCTTGTAGCTGAAGCAGGGTCCCCCACAGGCACCATGTCCTTACAGCAAAGGGTGGGCAGAGAGGGACAGAAGGATTTCCCAGTAGCTGCGGCATTTTTTGGGGGTGAATTCTTCCTTTTCTCAGAGATGTTGCTATGTGATTCGAGCTTCAGCTGTTCCGCCCTTTGGCATCGCAAGCCTAAAACCCTGAGCTGGGAGGTGCCTTTGGGTTCCTACGTGGTCTGGTTCCCTAAGCTTGGCAGGTCACCCTAGGCCACCATCTCGGCTTTCCTGCCTTAGAGGAAGCACGAGGTTGTTTCCATCAACTCAACCCTCAGTGGATGCACGTGGTGGGGTGCCCTGCTCCTCATCTTGCCCCTTCCCGGGGCTCTCTGTGTTCCCAGCACCTTGGTCACACCTGAGAGCAGGGATGGGTTATCCCAACCTCCCGGGCTTTGCGATGCGGTGCAGTCAAAAAAGTTTTAAGATCTTGGCCCTGTTCTCCTTGCTTTGGCTCCTCTTTGCTGCAGAGTCCTATTTCTTCTTGGCTTTTCTTCTTCTCTGGGGTGTTGGGAAGATAAAAGCACATAACGAGTCTTTGCCTGAGTGCTGGATTATCGTCTAGACCCCTGCCTGCTGCCAAGTCACGGACGTTGCTTCTTGTTTGCCATTCTCCTTCCTTTGCCTTTTATTTCTTGCAATTTTTTTTTTCCTAGCTTGTTTAACTCTGGTGTTTTCCATCCTGTGGTCAGTGACTGCAGAGCTTCGGTTTGTGTTTGCTCTGCCCCTTGCCATGGGGATATTGCCTTTTAGTGTCTTCCACGGGGATGGAGCTGCCTGTCCTCTCCCGGTTCTATTGCAAAAGCCCCAAACCGAACATCATCTTGCACATTCCACGTTGGCTTAAGTGTTTTTTTGTAATCTTAAACCTTTTTTTTTTTTTTTCTTTCACAGCCCTTAAACAGAAACTGTTTGGTTTATAATACCATTATGTCTTTAGGAAAAAAATGTCCCTGCGTGCATTTCTTGCAGGAATTTATAGCAGAGGTTGGTTCCCAGCTCATTTCCAGGCGTTTTGCCTTATCTCTGCTTAAATTAAAGCTGTGTCTGTGTGCAACTTTTGTCATTTCTGTGCAATATTTGCAGCTTAAATACGGTAGCAGTCTGTCTGGCTAATAACCCAAGAATAAAAGTGCACCCAAACAGTTAAACTCAGATGTTTGAGGCGAGAGAAGAGCAAAACCACAGAAAGCAAATGCTGAATTATATCAGCAAGACTCTTGCACACTGAAGCATGTGAGGGCTCAGCACTAGATAAGGGTTTTAACTAACTTTTATTTTGATATTCCCCTTTTAATAAGCGTTGCTCTTTACAAAGCGGTTTATGTGATTGCGTTACTGAGAGGAAACAAAGAAATGCCAGGAAAACTTGATGTGGAGAATCTGTACTCATAAAATGCTTGTAAGCTCCAGCAAACAGGAAAGCTTCCCCCATCTCCTCTTTTTTTTTTATAATTCCCTGCCATTCAGCTTGCAAAAAAAAAAAAAAAAAAAAAAAAAAACAATCCACATTGAATATCTCAGAAAACCGGATCCGGTGGTCTGAGACTAAACACAAATTCCTTCCACTGCCACCACGAACAAGCCTCTTCGTCCTGCGTTCGCCAAACACGAGCCCTCGCTCTTTATGGTTAAGAGCCAGTTGGCCTCGGAAAATAGGTTTTAACTCCTGGGGGTGCCAAGGAATACAGATTTGATGGGCAGATGGCTTTGGCAGGCAGGGTTGGAGACTGTTTAGCCGCTGACCATTGAAATGTATTTGTGAATGGCCCCTTCCTTCGTCCGAGCGCCCTTAGCCGAGCGGTGCAGATGATGAAAATAAAATTAATTGCTATGCGACGGGTTTTAAATAAATGCTGCTATTTATCCGAATGGAGGCGGGGATTTGGTGTAAGGGATGAGGCTGAGCAAGGGGATTATAACAGCTACAAAACCAGTACGGATGCAGACCGGTGCGGTCACCGCAGTGCTCACAGTTGTTTCCTTGTTTCGGGGGACGATGCTGCGGAGATATCCCTTGTGAGCTTCCAGCGCTGCTCCCAGCAGCCTTGTAAGGAGCTGAGCATTAAAACATCCCGCGTGGTCTCGGAGCCAACACTGAGCGTTAAAAAGGCAGCGGGCAGGCAGGGAGCTGCCGTCATGCTTAGGACTAACCCTGCAGAGTCCCAGGCAAAGGCAGCCAATACCGGGACCGTCTCCATCTTAATTGCATCCTTGATGCTGGCATGCCGGCTCTGCTGGGGAGAGCCATGCTGCAGCCCGTGTGGAAACCTGAATTGTCTGAGGCTGCCAAAGCGTTTCTTCCATTCAACCGTTGGTTTTTTGGGGACCTGCCATCTTGGCTACTGGTTACGGCCAGCACACAGGGGCTTGCTCACCCTTTCTGAGCTGCTGTAGTTTCTCGAGCAAACCATTTGCGGGCAAGTCCTCCTCTTTGTGCCTGTTGAATTTCCACGTTATCCGCTTGGAGCCATATTTCCCCAGCCTGCTATCCAGAGGTAATGGTCCTGGCTCCCCATGCTGCCAGAGCCACGCGTGGTCCTCAGCTTCTTCATCCATGCACACGTCCTCTCCCAGTGTGGCAACGATGAAGGACATGTATAAAGAAAGGCCAAACAAAACCATTTGGTGTGGGCAGCTCTTTTACTTGGTAATTCGCTTTTTAGCTTTTTTTGCTCTCTTAGAAATTCCCGATGCGCTTAAAATGATGCACTGCAAACCAATGCCATGTTGGTACAGCAAAGGTGGCAAGCAAGAGGAGGAAGCGATGCTGTAGGCCAGGCTTAACAGGAGCTCCTTAGGTCTGTAGAAAAAAAAATCTCCTGTTATTTTTTGCCTGACTGACTTCCTGCTGCTGAGCTGGGACTAACCAGGTCCTCCCTGGTTTAGTGTGGAAGCAATACAGAAAACACAGAAAACTGGGAGAGATTTTCCTGGGAGCCAAAGTCATGTTACCTGACTGTACATGACAACTTTCAGCTGAAATATGCCTGTTATTGAAAGAGATTTAGAGGCGTGAGTTGATACTAGGTTGGGTTAGATGCCAAGAAATTGGCTCCCCTTTTGTGGTAGGGAGACCCACAGAGCCCACCTGCCAAGGGCCAGAGTGTTTGGTGGGACAGAAGATGTGTTGACCAAACAGGACCGTGCAGGAAAGGATGTACTAATGACTTCCTTTGACTTTCCAGGCGACAGCAGAGACTTCCCGGCGGGAATAAGTCTCAGCAGCACGCAGATCATCAGCAAGGTGGCACCAAACACAACAGGGACCACCAGAAACTCTACCAAGGTGGCCAGGCTCCTCACTCCTCAGGCAGGACGGGCCACCACGGCTACAGCCAGAACCGGAGATGGCACCACAACCAGAAGCACTCGCCCAACGACAAAGAAACGCACAGAAATGCCAAAGAGACTGAGAATTTGAAAATTGAGGACACCTCCGTCTGCACGGTGCATATTCCCGTGGAGACGCACCGGGGCCCGGAGGCTGTGGAGAAGCAGTCTCAGCAGTACATCCAGGAGTCGGAGACCAAGCGGAAAGACAGTATTCACGAGCGCATTGGGGAAAGACCCAAGATCAATTTGCTTCAGTCTTCCAAAGACAGGCTGCGGAGGAGACTAAAAGAAAAGGTACTATTTCTTAGGGGAACGTTGAGTTTCCTTTTTCCAAAAGTCTGGCTGTTGGCCATTCTCCATACAAAGGGTGGGTTGGGCTCAAGGGACCTTGCCATGAGTGTACCCAACTTATCTTAATCTCCCAGTGTCAACTCTTCTCTTGAAGTGTCCTCATGCTTCTTCAGGAGGCCTTTTATTGACACAATGCTCGCCTCCTTGGTTGAGGTTGAGGTTGCTACCAGTGTGTGTTCTCCAAGAGGGACTGGGAACTCTCCCCCTACCCATGCAGAGACCCTTGGGGAATGCCGGTGCACGCATGAGCCACAACACGGGTGCTCCTTCCCCGGGGGCTGATCCCAGCTGGCTGCCTCCTGGTCTGTAGAACTCATTGGCTTTGCAAAGAGGTCTAAAAGAGGCAATTTGTCTCCACAATTACAGAGCTTTGACTTTTGAGTGCTGAATAGTTGGAGTCAGCTACTTAAAAGTTGATATCCATTTATCTCAGCAATGAATTGAAATGCCCTTATCTTTCCCCCTTCCTTCCAACAACCCAACAATAACAAAAGTATTGCATGCAAGTGACGGAGGAGAAATCCTTTTTGGAAACAATATTCAGCCTCAGATTTCTGAGGAATTCGGAGATGATATCTTCATTTGCCCTCTGTGAAACTCAGATTCTTTCTCTTGAGATTCTTTTGTCAGACTGGAAAATGCATCCGTGGGGATATCTCCAATGAGATTTCCAAAATGCGTAGCAAAAATAACCTGAACATACACAATTCCATGGGAGTGCATGTTGGAAATGTATACCTTTGAATGCATGTGCATTTACTATTTATGTATATGGCATGAGGGGGAGGAAAAGAGTTTGTTAGTTATTTTTGTGTTCCTTAAAGCAATGGGAGTATAGCAGAGACTTTCAGAGTATTCGTTTTAATGCTCTCTCTGCGAATTCATAGTCTTACAAGACATCACATAAGCACACGCTCTCGGTGGGTGTAGTCAACACAACTGGCCTCCTGATGGGAGTTTTGGACAACTCCAACCGCTGGTTGGCATTGGGGTTGTCCACAAAATGCTACAGGATTGTATTGTATAGCACGTTTTAAGATTGAACTAGAGGAGGAGAAGGGAGCAGACCATAGCAAGCAGGATGCCTTATGCTGGAGGAAAGGGACAAATGCTAATTAAATGTTGAAAAGAAGCAATAAATTCTATGGTAACGACGTGAAGTGAAAAGTGTAACAGCCAAGAGATGGGAAAGTTAAGAGTTTTTCTAATGCTGGGATCATGTGACATCTTTGATCTCAATTTAGATCGTTAAATATATATTAAAAAATAGATATTTTTGTAGGATTGTTATCTGAGCATTTTGCAAATGTCAGTGCGCTTTCAAAATAGAGGTAAAAAAAAGTCCATCATCGCCACGTTGCAGACACCCCCTCTCCAGGGGTGCCGAAGGCAGTCAGGGGTGGTCAGACCTTGGCACCCTGGCTCAGGACCCTCGAGCCCATCTTCTCCCTGAGCTGACGGGGAGGACTCCGGGATTGAGTGCAGTGAGAATTGGGGAAAGAGAACATTTCTGGGGCAGGACTCATTCACTTGTGGTTTTCAATGCTGAGATGAGACATTGTGCCTCTAAAAGATGCTTTGATTTTTCTATGTCTGTTTGTATGTCTCCCCAATCCCCTTCCCCCTTCGCTGTTTGTGGAAGGACAAGAGCTGATATGTCTGTTTTTTCCTTGTGTAACAGACGCCTTGTCTTTCCCTTTTCACGGACCAGGACGAAGTCACAGTGGAAACCACCAATCCCGAAAAGAACAAAATGGACAAATTAATTGAAATCCTCAACAGCATGAGGAACAACAGCAGCGACGTTGACTCCAAGCTCACGACCTTCATGGAGGAGGCCCAGAACTCTACCAACTCTGAGGAGATGCTGGGGGAGATAGTCAAGACCATCTACCAGAAAGCGGTGACGGATCGCAGCTTTGCTTCCACAGCAGCCAAGCTCTGTGACAAAATGGCCCTCTTCATGGTGGAAGGAACCAAATTCCGGAGTCTGCTCCTCAACATGTTGCAGGTAATGACATAAAATTAGTTGGTTAGATGCCTGCAGCTTCACCCCACCTGATCTTACCGTGCATTTGGACAGGACCTGAGCTGTTACCAAATTCCTTTTGAAGCCAGTTGATGAGAGGAGAACAGAAGTGTACCCGCAATTTTGTCTGTGCACATCTTCAATGGTTACCATAGATAACGCGGCACTGAGGGCATCGTCAAGTTGCTCTTCATTCCCATTTAATGAGCTGTACGTGGAATTATGGTATCTCACCTGTGAAATGAGTGGGTTGCTTGTGGCAGCATTGCCATGGCATGAAGAGAAGTGAACTTGGAGGGTCTTACAGTGGAGGGTCTTTGCTGCTCTTTTTGGCTGAAGTCCATCTCAGCACCAGAGATACCAAGTTAAGTCATGGTCCCTGAGCAGGCTGTTGGTTGCATCGTCTGGCTGAAGGGCTCGCTCCTGGTTTCTGATTGCAACCCAGACAGAAATAATTTGTGTATGTGCTAATTATTCTGAGTGACTTGTCTATTGGTATATGAAGTACTGGTTGATTGTTCTGCTCCAAAACCATCAGCAACAGCAAAGTTGGGGGGGGGAGAAAAGAGCAGTGACTCTCATAGCTGGTCCACGATAATGGTGTATGATGGGGAAACAGGACTGTCCTCCCTTGCCCGCAATCTGCTGGGGGGAGCGTGTTTTACTACCGCTGCCATGCAAGGGGGGTTGCTGGCTGGGGAGGGTGTCACATGGACCTCCGTCCCTCTGCCTCTTTGGAGACAGGACGTGTAGAGCTGAAACCATGGATTTCCATCGATTTAATTTGAGTTTCCATTTGGCCATTCCCTCACGTGTCACCTGCGGCACATACAAAGCTCTTGTTTTGTCTCTCTGTCCTCTGCGCGTGTTCGGTGCCCAGCATCGCTCTCGTTTTTGGCACATCTGCTTGACCTTCTTGCTCTTGCCGGACCTCTCCCTTGGATGCTGTGCTTTGTGTGGGCCAAGTCACCTCTTGGGCAAGCCACATGTGGTCGTCATCTGTTCTTCTGGTCCTGGGGTGGAGGAAATCTTGCAATGAGACTGTTGTATCTTCCTGCTCTCTGGATATCTTCTCATGTCCGTTCAGCAGGCAAAGGGCTGGGGTGGGAGAGAAGAAGTTGTCGTCTTCTGCCACCTCCACTGACGTTGCTGTCTGTGGGTAGCAGCATCCAGAATAGCAGCGCTCGCTGGGAATATTGGGAATTGTTTGGGGTTTTGGTTTTTTGGTTTGGTTTGTTTGGGGGTTTTTTTTTCCAGAAAATGGCAATTGATTGAAATGGAAACTTGGCCTAGAAATACATATTTTCAGGAAAATGTTCCTGGATTTTCACGTGGAAATGAGAGGGGAGGTGATAACCAGTAGTCTGGTAGGCTTGGGTATCTACCAGATTCAGGGCTTTTAGGTTTGCTGTACGAGCAGTCAGCCTCTCACCTTGGGCAGGTCTTTCCGTTTCCACGTGATGCCGAAGCAGGCAGATGTCCATGTGCCAGGACTACACGCAGAGATGTGCAGGCTGATGGAGCAGGAGGCTGGAGAAAACCAGGGTGTAGCTGTAATGTTAGAGCCAGGTTTAGAAAGCCCACCTGGATCTGGGCTAGCCTACATCCAGAGAGGTGTTGGAAATGGCAGAGCGGACCTGAGAGTCAGTCTGTCTTTGTGTTGTTCTGGCTTTTTTTTGCCGTTGAAACAGCCAGGAGCTGCTCAGCAAGCGGCTACAGCATCTGCGCCGGGCTGAATCCGCATGGTTTTTCCATCTTGGATAATGATAATGTTCAGTAACACGGGAAACAGGGATATAAGGAGCAAAAAAAATCAATGAAAATCAATATTTAACATAAACTAAGATAATTCTGCAAAGTCACTGGTCCGGTTTTGCTTTTCTCATTGCCCTGGGTGCGTATCAAACCCAGCATCTCTCCCTGTGCCCACTCCTCCTCCGCTCTCCCCTGCAAAGCCCTTGGGCACCACACACATCTGCCCATCGTGCATGCCAGGCGGTGATTTTTTTCCTGATTGATTTATTTCCAAAGCGATTATAAAACAGGAGGAGACAAATTGCAGAAAACATCAGTCCCAGATTTAGCAGCAAAAGGTTGGAGGGGGCTCTAACCCATCCGAGCATCCCACTCCTCCCATGCTCTTGTGTCTTCCCCCAGTTGGCTGAGCGATGCTAAGAAATCCAAAATAAAGTCCAGGAGAGATGGCCAGGGAGCAGCAGATGTTATCCAAAAACTGAGGATGATGGCAGTCCTTCTGGGTTAGGAAGGACTCTTCCAACTTGCTTTCTTCTCTTGGCCCAGCACTGCCATCCCTACCGACAGACCCAGTAGACTGATTATACTGCAATGTCATCTGCAATAATCACTGGCTTCGTATTCAGCTCTTCATAGCATGAATGTAGGATAAATGACGTATCTCATATCTCCAGAGAGTACCACAGTGCTTCCCAGGACCATATAGCCGGTCTCGGTGTGATGGGAGCATGATGTCCATTGTGGAAAGCCGGGAAGAAATGAAATGTAAAGGGTGAGCAGGGTGTGCGGGTGACTGGTTTCATGTGCAAGAGCATAGAAAAATATGCAAAAGGGATTTGCTCAGCCCCACGCCGCACATCTTTTAAAAATGTCTTGATGGGGCAAAAGGTGACAGATCACTACAGGTCAAAAGCAAAGCGCTATGTGAAGTTAAGTCACGTAACATTTCCTTTCTGAGAGTAAAGGATTTTGACTTTCTCCAAGCAGAGAGGAGTTTTTTCCAACCAAAATAATTGGATGCTTTCACATGATTCATGAAATACTTTGGTCAGTCCGAAACTGGGACTTTTTTGTGATGCGTTCAGGCTTGATAGCCCTGGCTGGACACGGACCCTGGTATGAGGTGCAAAAGACTTGGTGCAGCTGCCTTGATGTGAAATAAAGGGGTTGATGGTATTGATATATGGTATATTATCAATATCCGTATGATATATTGATATATGGTTGATGATATAACATTGATATATCAATATGATATGTTAATATATGGTTGATGATATAACATTACCCAGCTCCGGTCCTGGCCCTTCCACCATCAGATATTTTCCATCAGCCATTTATAGATAATTTACTATTAACTAAAAAAAAAAAAGTTAATAAAACGCTTGCTCCAGAGCTGGATTTATGTCTCTCTAGCACCTTTCAGACTAATCTGATCCCCGGACGTAAGGAGCTCGGCTCGCCGGGCACCAGCGAGCTGGGGAATTACTCTGCCGGGGTGTGATAAATCGGGATCAACGTGATCCCCCCAGCACTGCTGGCGCCTGGGGCCGGATCGCTCGCCCCCCCATCTGCTCGCGGCAGATGCTCCTGTTTTGTAGGGGCTTGTTTGTCCCTTTCTCTTGGGACTGCGATGGCAACAGCTCAGCCCCACCGGAGGATCTCATAATTTAACGCATTAACCCGTTGAGCCACCCTACCCGCATGACGGTACCTATAGACAGCATCCCTATAACCCGCTGGACCTTAAAGCAAGCAGCAAGGGGAGCAAGGCGTTTTCCTGCAGAGCAGGCAATAAACTGAATAAACTGTCTTTTTAACCTCTTATATTTTCAGCTGTTGACAAGGTGCTTGTGCTCGGGGGCTGCACGTGTTCGCAGCTTATCTCAGGGGACTTGTTTTGCTCCCAAAACAGATGCCAGCGCCGCGGCACGGGAATGCTGTCATGTCATCCCCCTCCCTGCAGGCAGCTCCTCTAAAGAGCATCCCTCCATCCCTCCCGGCCGGCGTTGCACCATTTCAGGCTCTAAGGGGATCTATCGGGAAAACTCTGGTTTGGATTTATCCCTCACGCTGTGTTTTGGTCCCAAACGTTGGCTGAATCTTGAATTTGGGTGCTGCGAACCTTTCGGGATGCTGAAGGGAGATGCGGAAAGCGGAGTCACGGGGTGGGCAGCTGGTCAAGCTCGAGGAGATGCTGCCGTGCGGGGGCTCAGCACTGGGGGGATCGTTTGGGTTTGATTTTCTCTTCATTGAGTTTGGTTTGGTGTTTGGTACGAGGAGCGATTTTGGGCTGCGCAAGCCCTGACCGAATTGGGCCCGGGGAGCTTGGGCAGATGGAGGCATGCAAGAACATCTTGGTGGACACATGTATGGTTTCTTCACCCCTCTAGAAATACCTTCTTAATTGATAAATTGAAAGTAAGTCTCCTGCGAGAGGTTTTTGCTTGTCATAGTTTCACTCACTGGCTTGTACTGGCTGCGGTGCTTTTCTTTTTCAGTGGAGGGGCGTTAAGCAATGTGCCACAAACCCTTCACATGTAACATAAGTTGGAGTATTCCTCTGGTGAAATGGCCGTGCTCTTTATAGCAGAGCTGTGTCTGCATCTGAGCTATGCAGAGCCAAGTGTATTATTAGAGTGGACATCACTGGGGCTGTAATTGTACACTGCTCCCCTTAGCAACCGCGGCCAACAACACATCAAACAGAAGGCTGATACCTTCTTTTAATAAAAAAAAAAAAAAACCCACCACCCACCATGAAATGCACATCTCGACAGAGAGCAGCAGAGCCCGCTGCAGAGCGCACGCCGGCCTCCGGCCAGAGCCAGCGCCTGGCCCGTCCCTGCGGTTGGAAATGCCTTGGTGCCAGTAGAGAAGGGCTCTTTCTGTTGCATGCCCTGTTGCATGCCCTATTGGATGCTCTGTGGCATATTCTGTTGCATACCCTGATGTATACCAAATTGTGTACCCTGTGGCGTACCCTACTGGATACCCTATGGCATATTCTATTGCATACCCTAATGTATACTAAATTGCACACCCTGTTGGATACCCTGTTGGGTACCCTATTGAATACCCTATTGGATACTCTATGGCATATTCTATTGCGTACCCTAATGTATACCAAATTGCGTACCCTATTGCGTACCCTATTGCATACCCACACAGGGTTTCTTCATCATCTTAGTTTAATCTCTTGATGCCCCAGGAATGGCCTTTCCTTGGTTCGGCGCTGGGCTTCGCTCTGGTTGTAGAAACTTGAGTCGAATCCCGTGGTTTTTGGCAGAGGTCGCACTTGGGATTCGGTGGACTCAGCTGGGTTTGAGATGGTCGGTGTGACCACTTCTGGAGGGGTCAACCAAGATGGTGACCAAGCTCGTAAAACAAAACCTGTTGTTGTCAGCCCGGGCGGAGGATGGAAGAGGAAGATTTAGGTCGGAACCTTTCTTGGGATGTAGATGTTGTGGCATTGGGTACTGGAGAATCAATCGGGGTGCAAAGGGAAGGGTTTACCATGCTGAGCATGAGGATTTGGGAAGAATGAGCTGAAATCCCTCCTTTCCCACAGGCTGCTTCTTTATTTGAGCAAAGGACTTTTAACGTCCCAGGGATAGCAGTCCTTTCTGCATCGTAGGGGTTGTGAGGATAAAGACACCAAGGGGATACTGTGGGAATTGGGACATGGAAGTAAAACACATGGTTAATGCTGAAAGGCAGATTTTTTTCCCCCTTAACATGATTAAGGTCTGGGTCTTTGGT
The DNA here is from genome assembly GCF_964195595.1 of Calonectris borealis. NCBI lineage: Eukaryota > Metazoa > Chordata > Aves > Procellariiformes > Procellariidae > Calonectris > Calonectris borealis. The sequence goes on along the minus strand of NC_134351.1, from coordinate 4,001,608 downwards.
GGGGAATGGTTTGTGGTTGGACAGAGGTGGAGGCAGGAGGATCCGAGCGCAGCTGGAGAGCATCTGACCCATAAGCCATGTCCAGCGTTGACTACAAAACCCATTGGCCCTCTTTCCGTGGCTGTTATTAATTTAATTCCATTACAGATGGTCCAGTTCGTGCACAGCGGGACCACTTGTCTCGGAAAAGGCATTGCCCAGGAGACATCAGAGAGGTTACTTCACCAAAAGATACGGGGGAAAAAAGGTCCCAAGGTCCCTGGAGCAAACCCCAAGGCCAGAAATATGTGTGTCTTGAGGCCGCAGCGGTGAGGGTTTGCACGCTAAGCTCCACATCCATCTCTTTGACCTGTGCATAAGCCCAACGTCGCTGCCTTTGGTTTCTCTTCCAGAAGAGTTTGATGAGCTCTTCCCAAGGTGAGGTGGTGATTCAATGGGGAGAGCCTCCTCGGCTGGAGCTGCTCCCCGCCGCTCTTCTGGCGAGATGAGGGACATCTTGGTGGTGAACCTCAGAGTTGGTGTCTCTGCCCAGCACAGGCAGAGAAATAGCAAATGCTGCTGCCCCAAACACCTTCATTTGGGGGTTTGCAGAAACTTGCAGAGCTTGGAAACCTTTTTCCTTACATTTCAGCGCTGTCCTGGTTTTGTAAACCGCGGTGGGACTCACCAGCTGCTAAATGCAACTTTGCAGATGGGATTTATTTTCTATACACCCAGGGAATTCAAAGGCAATTCTAAATTCATGCACATACATATATATGCAGTATATATACGGGCTTGGAGGGAGACGGGGAGCGCAGCCCCGTGGGTGGCTCCGAGGAGCATCCCCAGCTGCCTGCATCCTCCTGCTCTCAAGCACGGAAAAAAAGGAGGAGCGGGAAGGAGAGGCGTTCCCTCTCGTTTGCCCCAAATTGTGTCTCTGAAGATGCTCTGTAATTCTGTAAGGAGGTGTTTATTATTTTATTCTTATTATTTTTTATTTTATAATTTTATTATTTATTCTTTATTGTTTTTAATAATTTTCTGTCTTTTATTATTTTATTATTATTTTGCATAATCATCCGGGGCCAAACGTAACGCGTGCAAGTGTCGGCAGCGGGCAGGAGAGGGAGCCAGGGGAGCGGGCTGGCACCCTGCCCGCGCTGGCAGGTGAAGGGCAGAGCCGGGCATCAATTAGAGCTGGCCGCGTCGTTACCCGTGAGTCTGGCCAAGCCATCGCCGTCTGCCCGTAGTAATAACGCTCGCCCGGCTTTGCCGTCGAGGTTACGGGAGCCGCTGGCAGACAGGTCCCATGCGGGTCTGTGAGTTATTGGAGAACCCCGGATTAAATATCGAGCTGCGTGCTTTAAACTTGCCGCTTTTCCCAAGCGGAGCGATGGCTGTAGGAGCCACCCGGCTCCTTCGCAGCCCTTCCATGATGTGGGAACGTGGCGGTGGCGAGGGAGCGCCGGGCATCGCCTCCTTGGAGGTTGATGGTGAGATGGGGGGGGGGTTAATGGAGTGCAAAAAGGGGTTCAACGCAAGATCTGGGGTTTTAATGGAGGCAACAATTTCCCACTGATAGGAAGGAGGGGATGGGGACAGGAGCTGTGTCCCGCAAGCTCTAGGAGCTCTCCGAGCTGGGAATAGCTGAGCCAGACCCCAAATTAAATCGGCTGCGGGGTTGCACTGCACATCAGTCCTCAGCCTGAGTTCAGGGGTGGGTTTTGGGGCTCGCAGCTCCTCAAGGAGATGAGTTGCAACTGGAGGTGGCCGTAGGGCCACCGACGTACCAGTGGGCATCACAGAGGATGCCAGGGGGGTCGTCCCCACTGCCCTGCAGGTCCATCCGACGCAGCCACGCTCGTGGCTCTGCGCAGAGAAGGTGTTTAGTTTTGAGTAGCTGGGCATCGTGGAGCTGAGAGATTGATGGGAAGCAAGACCAAGCTGCAAAAAAAAAAAAAAAAAAAAGTCTTAGAGTTTAAAGAATGGCATCTTTGGCTTGAATTCAGTGTGCTGGTAAGATTTTATATTGCAATGCTCAGGTGTGTCGGGAAAAAATAGCCATCACCTTTACTCCGTAAATAAGTTGTGTGTGGTTTCTCCTGGCTCCTTTTCACCCTGGAGAGGCCGAAGCTGCAAGGCCATGGTGGGGACCAGCCTCTGCTCCAGCGCGTGGTGTGACCTCAGGGATGGTACTTGATGTCCCATCATCTCCGCTGGCCAGTGGATGCCCTATCTGGGCATCATCCAGTGGTGGTGGGACTCAGTGGAGGTTCCTCTTGGTCTCGCAGGCTGGTGGTGAGCAATGTCAGGAGCATCCCTGGCTGAGCTGCTGCCTGCTGCTGCCGCCTGCTAAAAGCACAGCCAAGTTCAGACCAGGGGGCTTTGGGTGGTGGGACCCGTGCACACCCTGTGCATGGGCTGCAGCACAGAGGCAACGCAGAAGCAGAGGCTCCGCTGGGCTCTAGGTGGAGACTGCAGACTGTGCAGCCTGCCTGCAGTCTGCCTGCAGCCTGCCTGCAGCTCTGGGCCAGATCCAGGCAGCGGGCTACCGGTGGGGTGGGCTCCTAGCTGCCCCCAGCCATTGCTGGTGGGTGAGGATGCTCGGGGACACACAGGGTCCCCCTGGGGCTTTGGTAGGAGGGGCAGCAAAAAAAAAAAAAAGCCTCAAAATCCATTTTTCCATTGACTGAGAGGTGAGGAAATGCCTGAGGACCCCCCTCCTACGCTACGCTGGAGGCAGGGGGGCACTTCAGCATTGAGATCCCCTCAGACCAGGCTGGTCTGGCATCAGCTCCGGCTCTCCGTTTTCTCCCGAAAGGCTCAAATCCAACCCCGGGATGTGGGAGCATGTTCCTGCCAGCCCAGGGACTCAGCCGGCCTAAGGCACCCTCCTGCCAGACCATCTGCTCCTGCCTGCTCCGGCATAAATCCGGCTCAGGCTGCTGCAGCCGCCCCGAGGTGAGGATTTTGGGATGCTGCGGGGTTGGAAGATCCCTGCTGCCCGTACCCACAGCCGCCCTGCCCTCCCCAGCCCTCCTCTTAGCTGGTTCCCTTCGCCTCGCCTGGGGACGGGATTTTCGGAGGCTCATTGGCACCCTGCGATGCATCGCCCCCGCCTGGGACCCGTCCTGCAAACCCCCACGTCCCCCAGGCACTTTGCTAGGGGGTGAAGCATCCTTCTGGCAGAGGAGCACGCTGGAGAAGCAGGTGCCGGGGACATCACCTCCTGAGCCAAGGCCAGAGCAGACACAGAGTCAGCCCAGAGCTGGGGTTTGGGTAGAAGGACGTCGGAGAGGGCAGCACCTCTTTTTCTTTCCTGGGAAGGGGGGAAATGGGGTAGCTTGTGCCTTGCCCATCCCTGGCATCGCTCGGCTGCAGGCAGGCGGGATACGGGGGATGCTCTTGTGCTCGCCAGCCAGGCTTCTGCAGGAAATCTCTCTTTTTTTTTTTTTTTTTTAAAAGGATTTCTAGCTGAGCCGCAAGAATTTATACCAAATTTAGTTTCCAGCTGAGTGGGCTTGATTGATGTGCTCAAGCACAAGCGGATTTTGACTGGTCTTTATAGCTGGCCTGCCGCGGTGGCACCCTGGAGGGATGGTCCCGTGGGACCTGCAGCGTGGGTGTCACAGCATGGGCACCCTCAGCATCCCCCAGGCAGGCTTAGGTTCGGTTTTTTTCATTACTGGGTGGTTTTGTGTGTACCTACCTGTCAAAATCTGGATTTGGAGAATCAATGCTGCCATGGAGTCCACATCCCCTTTACCTCCCCCGTGGGTATCATTTTGCAGAGCCTCCTCTTTTCCTGCTGCTGACACTTAAACAAGCAAATGCAAAATGATGGCATGAAGTGGCTTGGGTGGGAAGAGTCCCAGGAGCGGAGGAGCTGGAGGGGGTGAGACATGAGATGCATGAGGAGTGTTTTGGGTCCCTGTCCCATGTCTGGCCAGCAAACAGGGATGATACCGGTGTGAAACACAGCATCCGAGTCTTGAGGACAGGAGCAAATGAAGCGTGGCTGGATGATGCCACCTCATCGTCACGCGTCCTCTGGTCTCATCAGTGGTGCTGCCACCCATGGGGTCCCCCCTGTGCTCTTCCTGTTCAATGAGCATCTGAAACCAGTGCTTCCTTTTCCCTTCCCAGTGATAAATTCCTCCACTTTTCTTTCTTTCTTTTTTCTTTTTTAATTATTATTGCTCTGCATATTATTTTTTGAATAAAGAGGGCCTAGGAGGAGCATCTCTGGCAGCGCTGGGAACCCAAACCCAGCGATATCGCCTCCAGTCCAGGAGCAGCAGGAACTGAAAGCGAAGACAGAGAGAGCAAAGCGTGCGCCAGCTAAGGAAATAGCGTAAGGCTGGAAAAACAAAACCTTTCCATTTCTGCTTCTTTAATAAGAGTAAGGTGTGTTTCCTTGCGTCTCCTTAATGTTCCAGCCCGTGCCATCCGATGGTCTTACACGGTGATGCTCACCGTCAGCGGCTCTGCCAATATGCTGCAAAATACGCCATGGTAATCATGAGCATCCCTTTAGAGATAGAAAGTTTGGAGAGATGGAGGGGTTTTGCAAGTTAATGTTGTTTTCTGCAGCTCTTTTCTGGAAGCTCAGCTTTTCCGGTGTGGACAGGCAGCTTCAGAGGCGTTGTAAGGTGCTCCGTACCTGCACGCGTCAGGGGATGAGCAGGAAAGATTAATGCATCTTTTACGACCATGAAAAAAAAAAAATAGCCCAATACATTTGGTATAGCAGAAGCTCCCTGGCTTCATAGGATTTGTAAATATTAGCCCCTGAGAAAGATTTTTCTTTTGTGTAAATAACATTTTTTTAGCAGACTGGTACTTCACCTCCAAGTCCCGGCTTTCGGTGGTCGCTTGTCCCCCACAACAGGGAGCCTGGAGCTGCGTTTCCAACAGGGAGCTCCGGCACCAGTCCCCGATGCCCGTCGGATGGTTGGCCGCGGCGGTGGGAGAGACGGGGTGAAAAGCAGGCGGAGGAGATATGAGGGTTGTCAGCCCCTTTGCTTTCCAGCATGTTTGCTCAGCGACGTTGAGTGCTGGGCCAGAGCCACCACCTCCCTGCAGACTAAACAGTTGCAATGTTTTCTCCCATGACCGAAAGAATTTAGTAAAGGGTCCCGGTATGAAACTTTACACGAACTCTGGGTGCCACAAATATCTCTGGCTGGGAGTCTGTTAACTCCTCCGGTTCCCTCCTTGCCCACGCGGTTCGATCTCTGGGCAGATGAAGGGAAGACCCACCCCACGATGAATCTGGCTGCCTGCAGGACCCCTGGTGCTCAACCAGCCGCCGCATTTTTGCACATCCATCTTCCTTTTTTTTTTGCTTTCTTTTAAAGGAGAAAGCCAAAATCTCTGGGCATAATAGAGCTCTGGAGTCCTCAGTACAGGAACCTGTTGGAGAGGGTCCAGAGGAGGCCACAAAAATGATCCAAGGGCTGGAACACCTCTGCTATGAGGACAGGCTGAGAGGGTTGGGGTTGTTCAGCCTGGAGAAGAGAAGGCTCCAGGGAGACCTTATTGCGGCCTTTCAGTACTTAAAGGGGGCTTAGAAGAAAGATGGGGACAGGCTTTTTAGCAGGGCCTGTAGCGACAGGACAAGGGGGAATGGTTTTAAACTAAAAGAGGGGAGATTCAGACAAGATAGAATGAAGAAATGTTTTATGATGAGGGTGGTGAGACAATGGCGTAGGTTGCCCAGAGAGGTGGTAGATTCAAAACATTCAAGGTCAGGTTGGACGGGGCTCTGAGCAACCTGATCGAGTTGAAGATGTCTCTGTTCGTTGCAGGGGGGTTGGACTAGATGACCTTTGAAGGTCCCTCCCAACCCAAACTATTCTATGATGATTCTATAATGCCCCATGCCTCTTGGACCTGTTTGTGGACATTTGTGTGCATTGAGGTCCATCCGAAGGTTGTCCACTTCCCTGCACCGCCCAGCTCGGGGGTTTCCACCACAGGGGCAGGTTTCAGGGATGGGGGAAGCCACTGGGGCATCATTCATCCATTGGTCCTGGCTTGCAGAGAAGCAGAAGTTGAGCATCAGTCTTGCATTTGCCAGCTCAGCAGATTGATGGTCCCACCCCATGGTGAAGGACCATCAAGCACCTACTCATTTAGAAAGGTCTTAGCATCCCGCAGGGAAAGCATCCTGCTGCCAGCTCCCAGGCACCCAGGAAAATCCCTCCTAGGACTGAGCCGATGTAAACCAGGAGCACCCGTGCAGAAAAGCTCCTGACGGCAAATGGGATTAGCTGCCTGCTTTTTTTTCCCTGCCTGGTTTCATTCATCCGCGGGCAGGCTGGCGTTTCAATGGGCGCAGCTTCATTTCGAATGCAAGCTGCATTTCTCCAGCCACGGTGCCTGGATGAAGCAGCACCTGCCTCCACAGCCACATTTCCTCCTCTTATATCCCTTTTTGCGAGCTTGGCCCATCCCCATAGGCCCCTCAGCACCTCCGCCTTATAAAGAGGACATATTGCATGTGCAGAGCTTAAAATAAGAATGCAGCCTGCTGGGAAAATCCGGCTTGTCCCTGGTGCGTCCTCCTGGGCTGCAAGGCTCGGCATCTCCAGCTGTGGCGTTTGCAAGTGGGATCCATCCGTCAGCTTCCGTCGAGGTCCCAGTTATCGCCCCGAGGTGGCATTGGGCGTGGGATGGGTGTTTTTTCAGGCATAGAAGTGGCCTCTGAGCAGATGCTGGGGATGGTGTCGGGGCTCAGACCTTGCCATGATGCGGAGAAGGGCTTGAAAACTGCCCATCAAACCATTCCTACCCATATAAAAACTTGCTTGGGGGGATTTCTTCAAACCAACGTGGTTTTACACCGAGCTCGTGCTTTGGGGAACGCGGCCCGTGGGCTGGGAGATTTATATCGATGTATTTGTCCATGCAGTGGGGGTGCCAGCGCTGCTGCGGATGCTGGGATGGGCAAGGATCCGCTGTGCTTGATCCCCTCTCTTCCCACCACCTCTGTGTAGCAGGGTGGGGATTGCTGGCCCGGGGACGGGATGCTCTTGGGGACAGAGATGCTTTGCCCCCACCACGGGGAACGGCTGCCCGGGAGAGGATGCACAAGGTCTCCCACCATCCAAAGGTGACCTGAGGTTTTCCCACGCACGCTCGCAAAGGCAAAGGGCGCGTCGCTGCCTCAGGGTTCCCGCAGCACCGGGACTTAAATGGATATAACGAGGATCTTCTGCAACGCTCCAGAGGAGCAAGCTGCTGAGCGGGAGCTGCCTCCTCTGGGCGTTACAGCCACGGGGTGTCTGCAGGGCCGGGTCGAACGGGCGCCCCGGCTGCTCTGATGACAACTCAGCAAGGAGATTAATTTGTATTTCTTCGTGGTCCCTCCACGGGACTCTCAAAGGTATCACTGGTTCCCTATGTCCGTGTGTCCTGCTCTTTGTCCGTGTCCCTCTGCTCGCTGTAAGGTCTGGCTGGGGCAGGCGATGCCGTTTTGCTGTGTGTTTGTGTCCAGATTCATGGGATAACAGGGCTTTAAAGGGGTGATAAACTGCTGTTATCCAGCTGAGCTGACACCCTGGCACGTGTTTGGGAATCCAGAAAGGTGCTAGGTAGGAAGGGTGGCAATAAAAATTAAGTAATGAGGAACTCTGTCACTTGGGTACTGCTGGAGGAGGTGCTGGCAAACATCCTCTGGTGAAGCAACCAGAGCTCCCAGAACATCCCCCTCTCTTTTCCAGAGTATTTCTCCTCTGTGCATTATCCCACTTGAAAATTATTTGGAGAAATACTCCTGAAATAACATGGTATAAGCCTTGGTAACTCAGCGAATGTGTTCTGGTGGAAATGAGATTTGCTCCAATTCAGCGGTAAGCTTGGCTGACCTGTGGGACATGGTATCTTCCCAGGACGTGGCCACATCTCAGTACTGATGTGTTCCCCTCCACGAGAGAAAAGAAGGAGATAACAGGAGACCAGGGGATTTCCTTTGGACTGCCCCTTCTCCCCGCTCTGCTTTCTCTGTGCTCAGAGGGTCATTAAAGAAGATTTTTACACCAGGACAGGATGGTGTTTGCTTTTTGTGGTGTGCAGACCATGCTACTTCACCCGCCCAGTCATCTCAGAGCTTCTGCTGAGACAGTGCTCCAAGATCTCTAGCAACTGCTAGGTTAACAGCAACACTTTTCTGTTTGCACATCCATCATTACGCTCCCACCTGGGTGCTTTAAACCTCAACTAAATCAATAATTAACTGCTTGCACCTCTGCAGCCCCCGAGGACCTCAGAGACATCGGTGGCTCAAGCCGTGAGACATCCACGTCGGGTGGGTGATTGCCATTGATCCCAGATTTGGAGCCAGATGGAGAGGTCACGGCAAGACCAGGGGGCAGGAGGTTCAAGTGATCACCCACTTGCTCACCTCGGGGTGTTTGGAGACACTGGAAGTACCCGCAGCGCCTGTTGGCTCTGGTTACCAGCTGCCTCGGTTACCCAAACCCGAGGAATTTAAAATTCATGGGTGTTCCTGATCCTGGGAGTTTGCTCTGCGTCTCCTTTAGAAGAACCAGGAGCTTTCTGACCTTACTTTCCCCTTCCTGCCCAAATCCTTTTCAGAGGAATAAGCACTATTTGTGTCTGTCCGATGGCTGCAGGATCTTTGGTGAGTTGTTCTTGTAGAATTGGTCAGTGGCATTTAATGCAATTTATGTATCGTCTGGTGGTCGGCTGATGGTAGGTGCCCATGGGGTGGTGGTCACAGTCCCGGTAATCTGGACCTTCACCATGCAATGCATTTTGGAGACCTCTGGCTCTGTGATGAGAAACGTTCACAGAGCTGTGGCCATCATGAAACCAAGTCCACACTGAAGGCCACCGGTAGGATTTGCTGCTCTTCCCAAAGTGGCCAAAACACCCCGAGAAGAAGCCGGTGCAGATCCAGCTTGGAGGAAACAGTGTGATGAAAGTCTGTGGGAGTGAAATGCCTCATGGCTGGGTGAAGCCGGGACCTTTGCGAGGCTGGGCAAAGGGTGTCATCTGTAATTTAAAAGCTTTATCTGCTTTAAATGTCAATAGCTCCTTTGTTGGAGTAATAATAATTGCCGTGATTTGCATGTCTCAGTCACACGCCCCAAAGCACTTTGCAGAGGAAGATGAGTAAATCATTCACGTTTGACGGCTGGGAAATCAGGGTACAGAGGTGATGGGAGCCCACACAGGACTGGAAATAAATCTCCTGTGCTGCGGTTGCCCAGTCCTGCGTGGAAGCTCTTGGCTCAAAGCAGGTTTGCTATCATCGTCTTGCTCTGCTTTGTCTTCTTGTCCCTGGGCTGGCACTAGGATGGCCAGGGATCGTGTGGTGGGATCTCGGTATGGTTTGGTCCTCAGGGATTGTCAGCAGGGTGCAGGCAGAGAGGCCTGGGACGTTGCTGCGGGTGGTTGGAGGAAGAGCAGAGCCCATGGAAGAGCTGATGGTCCCACCTCGTGTCCCACCATCTCCGATGGTTTAGTACAGCAAAGGAGCTTGTGTAGTGGTGTCCATGTGGAGTGAGATGTTCCCGATGGAGCTGCGGGTGGTAGCTCTGCTTCAGAGGCGCTCGGTGAGGCCCTGAGCATCCATGGGTGGAGGTGTTCAATCACTCACTGGTGCTGCCACAGGTTTCTCCAGCACCTCCTGAGCTTCCTCTGAACGCCAGTCCTATAAACTACTCATCTCACTGGGTTATACGCCCCAGAAAGCAAAGCTACGCTCCAGAGCCTCCTCCAAGCCAGCGCCTAAATACAAGTATTATTTAAATTTTAAACAGGGAATAATGCAGCAATGTTAAGTGTGCAAAATGTCATTTATTGGAGCCCTTTCTAGGAGGGTTGGGGAGGGAGCAGGCGGAGGGTGTGCTCCTCCAGAAGAGCGACAGGGGACGGACGCTGTCCCAGCCTCTACCTGCCAGCTCCCTCCTCCAACCCGTTTTATTTGTTTCGGGCCCTTTCCAAAGAGCCATTTAAGGCTCCAACCTTTTGTAGCACATCGCCAGTGAGATCAAGTATTCAGTACAGCCTCTCTCAGCGTTTTATATAGCGCCCAGCGCTGATAGCTAAGCGTTATATGTTTCTTTTTGCGCAGTATTTCTGACTCAGTATTTCCTGCCTCCTTGACAATGACTGAGTAAACAGCAGAGCTGCCAGAGGAAGAGCCCTGTGTTTACGGAGCAACAAGCCCAAATGTGTCTTTTTTTTTTTTTTTCCATCAGAAGGTGGCAATGCTTAAATTAACCCTCATTTTTATCCCACGCTAAACTTTTGCCCTCTAACTTGCTGCTGACAGAGTCAGCCATGAGTTGGTGGGTCCAGATCTGGGGAAAAGTTATTTGGGATTCATCTTAAAAAAAGTGTGGTGAGCTCCCAAGGGATGAATTTTTGGCTGCAGCTGTCAGGGCTGGAGCGAGGGCTTAGATCCGATGGCAAAATGCTTCTTCTCGTCCCGGTTGACTCTGCTGCCCACCAAAAATGGTAGAGGATGGATTCTCCTCCTCTCCCATGGAGTGGCCAGTCCTCTTGGCTCTTCTAGCTTGGTCCTGGTCTTGGAGAGATCTCATGTCTGGGCCAAGAAAGGATAGCGTTGCATGAGCTGCATCTACACTGAGATGAGGAGTGGGCTTTCACTTGGGTGCAAGAGTGGAGAACCCCAAGGTAAAGGCATTTTCTGTTTCCATTGCTGGCAGGAGCTTCAGCCAAGCTTAGAAAGGGTCCAACGGGGGATGTCAGAGGGTGGGCTGAGCCGTGACCCATCTCTATCATGCATGAACAGGGGCCACCCCTGACCTACCCATCACGCGTGGTGAGGCCCAACATGATCAACATGCTTAGCCTTCAAGTTTATGCCCCAAACCTGTCCTGTATGAGATCTCTTTAGAGGTCCCCTTGCTTGCCGCGTGGTTTCCCAATGAACTCTTCTCCCAAACCAGGCAGAGAAGGGAGGTCAACCCTGCTACCTGGTATAAATACATTTTATTTTAAACTATAGACGCTGAAGGAAGGTCATCCAGTAAACGCGCCCAGATTATCTACAGGCCAGGGCACCCCCAAATTAGTAATACAATTTGTGTTTAAAAATACAGCCAAACTGATGAAAGATAATTTGCTTACTGCCCTGACATCACCACCTAAGCATGGGGCAAGCCAATCCACAGGTTATTTTTATATAACTCTGTGAGGCATTTCCAGAGCAAATAAAGTTCACTGGGCAGGGCAGTGACCCGGCCGTCTGGTTTCCGCGCTCCTCAGCCTCCTCAAGGCTTCTCATCGGTGGTGCGGAGGTCTGCGGGTCAGGGCACGGTTCCATCGGATGTGCCCCGGGCACGCGGGACATGGGTTTTGTTCTCTGCTGAGCTGCTCTTCGCCGTCAGCCAGCTCTTCACCTCTCCCACGCTGTTGGTCTGGCTCATCCATTTTGGTTGCACACTCTTTGGAGAAGCGATTGAGTTGCTCTCCCTGTTCTCCATGCTTGGCGTAATGGGTCACGGGTCCTGCGGGGAGCGTGGCCAACGTGCAGCCAGGTGAATCGCACCCGTAAGTCCATTGACCAAATAACCTAGATGAAAGCAGTGGTCTCCTCAAACATGGACACCCTAAGGGAGGTGGGACACCTCTGCACGGGCAGAGTTTGTGTTGACTTGCCCATCTGTGCATGCCGTGGTACTGATCAAACCTGCTGTCTGAAGGCCAAATTTAAGGGCAAAGCTCCCCGGGCAGCCTTGCTCGTGAGCGCCGTGACACTGGTGTAGCACTGCCGAAGCAGATGGGTATCTCAGGAAGCTTCAGGAGAGCCCTGGCGCTGCAAGTCTGGCTGCCATGGAGGTTCAGCTCCTGGCAAACCCAACTCTTGCCTATAGGCAGACATGGTCCAAAAACGTAATTCCTACCTCTGGCAAGGTGCTTTCCCTACTTTGTCAAAGGAATCGGTATCACCCCACTTTTGCAGAGCACAATTTGCAAACAATCTCCTTTTGCGAAATTTGGGCCAACCTGAGGCTGCAAATGGAGCTGTGGTATCACATTCTGGGTGAAAATGTTCACGGTGCCCTCTGTTCCGTCCCCCGTTCCATCCCCCGCTCTCATCTTTCATGGGGGTCCGTCAAAGTCTGCACAAGCTTTTTCTTGACTTGGGGGGTTTGGGAGAGGACCCCAGTCCCTTTTCTTTTGCAAGGATCTTCTTCAGCTGCAAAGTTGGGGGCAGAGTGTTCATTGATGTCTCTGCTGGGTGGCATCACCCACCGGGTGCCGTAGGATGAAAAGAAGAGGATGCTGGGTGGTGGCATCCCTTCCTGCCCAGATCCCATCCCAGGCTTGATGAGTTCGATTTGGTTTGGTGGTTGTTTTATGGAAATTGGTTGGTTGGTTGGTTGGTTTGATGGGGTTTTTTTACAGAAAATATTTTTTTAAAGAGAAAATGTTGAAGAGTCAGTTTTCTCTCTTGCAAGGCTGCGGAGCAGGGCGATGTGTTTGAAGCAGGAACGGGAAGGAGGAGAGTTTCCTGCGGTGGTTTTTATTCTTTCCCAGTAATCTGGGACCGCAAAGCCCATGTGGTTATCCTGAGCTGCTAGGAATTTCCCAGCATGCTCCAGGGATCCCAAAATACGGCTCGGCTCCCAGGGCACATCAGTGTGGACCTTCCCAGGCAGGACGGGGGGCTACTGGGGGGCATCCAGCCTGGGAGGGGCAGGATGGCTCGGGGGCTGGAGCCGGGTGGGATGCTGCGTGAGGTGCAGGAGAAAGCTGAGGGATGGAGAGGTCTCGGGACATCGAGGAAGAGCTCCAGGATTTAAAGGGTGCTTTTTGTCCCAGGGCGGAGGTGGCCGGTGGGTGACCTTATGGGTGGGCGAGACTGGAGGTCCCCATTGGTGCAGACGAGGGGCACGGGATGCTCTCGCTTGGTTTTTTAATTTCTCAATAGTCAGGAGGTCATTTCTCTTTGCCTTTTTTTTTTAATTAAAATTCAAGTGCAAATTACTCCAGAACGAGTAATTTGGTAACCCTGGGGTGATAACCTGAGCTGGCAAATAACCCTCTCCTCCATCACCGCCCTGGGACTGGCTGGATAATGAAAGGACGAACCCTGCAAACTCCCCCAGAGAGTCTGCAAAGATCCAACAGGATTTGGCTGCAGGTTGACTTCGGAGTCGCAGACACAGTTGGGCAATTGCCTTATAGAAATGGGTGTAGAGAGGAATTAGTCATCACTGTTTGGTTAATAAGTGCCTCGGTTATTTTACAAGTCTTTTTCCTGCATATGCAAATTTTTTTTTTTTTTTCCTTTTGTAATGAAACATATAAATAGCTCCTGTCTTGGATCTTCTATGCATACGGTTGTGTCATGAAAATAATCATCACGCTTTTGCCTGGCTTTCTTTAGCAGCTGCTTTACTTACCTTTGTTTCAAAAGAAAGATCTCCCGAGCGTTGTCCGGGGCATGAGAGCGAACTTTGGTGTGGTGGCTTTTATATCTCCCTGGCTTTGCAGAGTGCAGCTGCAGGTCGGAGCGTTCGCAGCAGCAAAGCCCTTTGTCTCAGGCAGTAGGAATAAACTGAGATGAAAAAGATATAAGATAATTTATTTAGTTGCTGGATTTCAAATGTTGTGCAACCCGCGCTGGGAACGCACGGTGTTGAGAACGAACTTGTCCTCTTCTTTAATTTTCCCCTACTTAGTGTCTACTAATTTTTAATGCCGAGGAGAGGTCACTATGGAGACAGACAAGCAAAGTCGCGTGGGACATCTTGCAAGAAGCTCTGCAGCATCGCTGAGAGCCCAGGGAAACCCTCTTGGCTCTGAGTGCGATGCACTCTCTTGTGTCATCTTCTAGAAAGGTTTTTATTTGCTTTTCTGGGTTGCCCCTTGCTCTTTGCCACACATTCCCAACACACACATCCCTTTCCATATCCTGCCTTCGGGCAAACCCCTTTTTTTCTCCCCAGCTGGAGGACTGATGGGGAGGCAGCTATCTCCCTGCACGCTTCCTCCTGATGTTGCTCCATAAATCACGTCATTCGGATAATCCTTGGTCATGGCAACCATCAGCTCAGGAGCAGGGTGACCTTTTAATGCCAAGCCCAGGCTGCCCTGATCTTCTTCTGGTCGGGCAGGGAGCCAGTCTCTGCCGTAATTTCGTGAGACCCTAGGGAGCAGCCAGGCCACTAGGATGCCCCTGGCCGGACACTGGATCTGCTGAAGATACTGGAATGAAGGGGCTGGGCAGGTCCACCTGGACCACCAAGCCCAGCATGGCCACCAGCATTCATTGCGTTTCCCCTGCATTTCATTTAACCTCTTTGTTGCTGCTTTTATTCGATCTTGGTTGTGCATATGGAAAAGAGTCCCCGCGTCTGTCCGAGGGGGAGGGCAGGGCACGGGGGACACCGTCTAGCGCAAGCCGTGACAGTTATTGCAGGGCTTGGTGATATTTCTACAGTACCTGCTTTCTGGTGGCTTTGCTGTGTTGAAATTCCAGCCGCTCCGCGTGCATTGAGTAATCTCCCCGCTGTTACTAAAGAGTCAGTCTGTCTGTCTTCCTCCCCCCACCCTGAGTTTCAATTTCCTCCTAATTCTCTCTCTAGACAGCCGTTGCCTCTCCCATGGCGATGCGGTTTTGCTGATGCAGCCTGTTGTCTCTGTCCCTCTTGCAGAAGGATTTCACCATGCGGGAGGAGTTGCAGCAGCGGGACGTGGAGCGCTGGCTGGGGTTCATCACCTTCCTCTGCGAAGTCTTCGGCACCATGAGGAGCAGCACCGGAGAGCCCTTTCGAGTCCTTGTCTGCCCCATTTATACCTGCCTCAGGGAGGTAAATGCCTTCAGAGTTTGTCCTTCTCCCATGGCCAAGCCGTTGTGTTGCAGTACTGAGGTGTCCGTGATTCGTAGATGTTTGGTTTATGATTCCTAGAGGTTTGTTTTGCCAGCATCAACGCTTCTCACCCCAAAAGTACCTACCTCTGCAGGGATGCTTGGCTTTTCCTGCATATTGCGTTTCTGCTAATTAAAAGCACGTGCTTCAAGCAAGACCCCTTTGTCCAAGGCTTTGCAAAGCCCAACAGTTGGGATTGCAAACCCAACGTTTGAGTTTGCAAATCCCAACGTTGCGAAAATCCCCACCGCAGGGGCTTAAAAAGCTTCTCAAAAGGAAATGAAGCCACCTGAATAGATGAGACAGACTGAGGGGAGGAAAGAGGGAGAGAGGTGAGGTCTCATATGTCCTTACTCCCCACCTAGTGCAATAGAAACCCAGCCCTGCCACCAGGGTTGGGGACATTTTGGAACTGAGCTCCTGATGAGGTCATTTCAGAGCCTGAGCTCCTGAGCTCCCCATGGGTCGGGGTGGTGGCGGAAACCTCGGTGAGGACAAACAGAAAAGGCAACTCAAGTGTTAATGTTCAATAGAGCAGGAGGGGGCTTTCCCCCATCCTGTTTTAAAGATGGTTTTGTCTCTTGCTGCTGTCTGTAGAAGACTTTCTCAGAAAAATCTGCCTCGTTGCCCAGAGCTGGAGCTGTGAATCTCAAATTGTCAATAGTGCTTCTGTCGGGCCATAAATAACTCGCTGTAAAATAAGTTCTCCGCTAGACCTTGGGCAAGGGAAGGATAAAGAAACTGCCGGCGATGACTTTTTTAGACGCATGGGAAGTTTTCTCTGAATGCAAACACATCATAAACATTTTGTCTTTGCAGTAATATTGTGGGTAGGGTTCACAGACGGTGACTGTAGCAGTGAGAAAGAGTCCGGGCGTTGTGACGAGGCACACATATCCAGAGGAGGAGGTGGGAGAGGGATGCTAAGAATAGCCTAACTTCCCCAAAATCTCTGCCCACAGCGGTATGTGTCACCTTATGGGGAAGATCTTGGCGTCTAGCAAAGTCCCTGTTCCCCTCCACTTCCCATCACAGTCGTGACACAACCCAGTCCCGATTCTGCCAGGATTTTTCCCTGCCCACTCCTGTCTGCCCTCGCTGTGCCGTCACGGTCCCTCTAGTCGCCTTGCCGGTATGTGGGACATGGTGGCGATCTAGAGGTGCGTGGAAGGACGTGAATTTTACGTATCGGGGATATTTTTTGCTACAAGACAGCTCCATTAAAAGCCTTTACTAATTATATCAAGACATCATGCATAAATTTGCTTCTTAAAAATACATCTCTCTGTCCTTGGCGGGACAGCTCTGTCCCCGTGGTGTGGTTTGTCAGAGAAGACGACTCTTAGCTTAGCTGACATGGGTGAGCCTGAGTCTCCCAGCTCTCCTGCCCCAAAATGGTTGATCTGTGACTGCTGGCTCTGCAGGGTTGTGACCTTGACTTACACCGTTCCACTTCCATGGTTCTGGGATGGGTTTTCATCTTGCTGCCGTTTTTTGCCGCCGTCAGCTAATCCTGATGCCCAGGGCCAACCCAGGAGAACAGGACCACCTATTTATCAGCAGTGATATGTGTCAGGCTCTGAAATGGTTGCCAGAGCCAAAGCCAGGCTGTAGACGCAGCCAAGGAGGTGGTGGTGAGCTCTTTCAGCTGCACCCAGGAGAGGACAGGGACATTTGCACAGACTGGCCCTGCCAGGTGCTCTGTGAGATGGTGGAAACTCCCTAATGGTGCAGAGCTCCCTTGGTGAGCTTCATGAAGCACATGGGCTGGTGTCCCAGGGCAGGAGGGGGTGTCAACATGACCTATAAGGTTTGGGACCTCCACTTGCCTCGGGACAGGTTCACAAGGTGCAGTAGCGCTCATCATGGCGCTTTTTTCCCTTCCTGCTGATCAGCACATACGTCCCCGTGTACAGTCTCAGCCCCTCGCCCCTAACTCCTTCCCCCTTGGGCACCCCCCAACAAAGCCCCTCCATGCTGCCCACGATCACGCTTAGCTCCCTCTGCCTCCATCCACCCATCCTTTGACGATAAATCATTACCAGAGGCGAGATAACATCTCTCCCTCTGCCTGTCCTTTCAGCTCCTCTTGCTTTTTAGTGTCTCTGTCTCTTTTTTTTTTTTTTCCTTTTTCCCTTTTCCTTTATAGCCTTGGCAGACTCAGCCAAAGGTCAGCGAGGGAGTGAGCAAGAGGAAGAGGAACATTGCCTGATGGCTGAGGCAGGAATGTCTCTTCCCTTCCCCCTGCAAAGCCTCCTCTCTCCAGCTCCTTTCCTTTCCCCCCAAATAAAAGCTTATTAACACCATCGTTAGTTGTGGAGCTGGGCTGGGTGGGAGGAAGCGAGGATGGCAGCGAGGACATCGGTGGCCCGGTGAGGAGGAGCTGGGGACGTGGCAGGGGCATCGGGTGGCGATGCCAGTGTTATTTATTGAGCGATGTGGATGAGTTGGTTTTGTGGGCTGGGAAAAAAAAAAAAAAAAAATCAAAAGAGAAGTTCATTTCAGGCGAGGCTGGAGTGATAAACGCTGGGGTTTGCTGGTTAATCGAACAAGCGTTCATCACCGTCCTCGGGGAAGCAGGCAGACCGCTGCGTTTTGATGTCAGCCACGGGAACGGTTGTTTAATCACAGCAAAGGAAATTTGGGTCAGAGCTGCCGCCTCGCCCGGGCAGTGTTTCGAGAGCCAAGGGAGTGGCTGTGCCCCTTGGCACAAACATGGTCCATGCCGAGTCCCTGTCCCAGGGCCGCATCCTCCTCTGCGCCCATCGCCTGAGCTGCCTGCTGGAAAAGAGGGTGGGGGGAGAAGGAAGGGTCTACCACCGTGTCTGACACAGTGACTGCCTCTCCCAGGAGCTGGATCCCCAAAGAATCAAAAAGTTTAATTTCCAGAACCATTCAGAGGGTTTGGGGTGAGATTTGGGCAGGCGGAGAGTGTCTTCACAGCAAGGTGTGGTGGGGTCAACGTTGGGATTTTAGGCAAAGAGGTGGTTTGCCAAGAGAAGTAAAAGGTGGGTCCAGCTCTCGTTAAAATGGTTTAATGCAACACGGTGAGTTTGGCTGGTGCTTTAGATCGTAACATGTTTTTCTGCTTGGAATAGTGCGTAGTTTAAGTTGGAGAAGGGAAATGGGATGCCCAAGCGCAGCCCAAAGATCGGCATTGAAGATGGTCGGGGGTAAGGAGGGATTTTTATGGTGAGCAGAGGAGAGCCCCTTTGCAGATGAGAACCAGAGGACTATTGTAGCCATCAAATCTGGGGAGCTTGGGAAAAAAATAACAAAGCAGAGAAGTTAAATAGAAATAAAAGAAAGAGCTTTCCTCCTATTCTTCCCTTGGAGCTTCGGGGAATCGAGGGCGAGCTGGAAAAGGGCGTTGTTCCCAGGGAAAGGCTTTCCCCGGGGATGGTTGTGCTGCAGCCAGGACACCGTGGGCTTGGCCCTTGCCTGCTTCCAACCCTGGCTGTCCTCACATGGGACCAGTGGTAGCATCTTCGAGGACCACGTTCCTCCGCGTGTCTTTTATCTGGCTTGATGAAAACACTTTTGGCAGTTTTAGGAAGTTGTCCTGGCTCTCACGCTTGAAGGTCTAAGCAAGAGGGGTGTCCTACTGTCTTCTCCCAGCCCTAGAGCCCATGTGCTCTCAACTCTGGCCTCACTTTATTTCGCAAAACCACACCAAATTTGTCCCTGTACATCTCCTTCTGCCCCTCCAGGATGGTGGGGAGTGAATGTGCTGACATCCTTGCTGTCCTGAAGCCTCTGCCCCATGCCCAAACACCAAGGACCACATTCAGCTCCGTTCCAACAATACTTCACATTGCACGTGCCCCCAAACCAACTAAAACCAGGAGAACAACCAAGGGACTTTGGTCCTTGCAGCTTGGCCGTATTTCTTCTTTTCTGTGGCCTTCGGCAGAGTCAGCAAAACGTAGAAAATGGATTAAGACCAGGCACCAGCAAATGTCAGTTGAACCATCAGTGGGGCAGGAGCACCCCAGAGCCCTGTGTCTGGTGTAATAAGTGCCCCATGGCTACCAAAGACATAGAGATAATAAATAGTATTATTTGCCATCTATTGTTCACTGATTATCACCACTTTTACCTTTCCTAGCTCTTTCCTAAGCATGGTTGGAGCTGGCTGTTCTTCATCCAGCTCTGTGCTGCCCATGGCTGTGTGTGTGTCAACAGGTTGGCATGGGCTAGCCCAGATCGCTGCCCTCCTTGCTTCATCCCCTGGTGCTGTTGGGGAGGAGAAGCATTAGGATTGGGTCCTGAGGGACCTTGCCCAGCTCTTGGTGATGGCTGAGTTCCTCAGGGAAGGAAGGATTGTAGCCAGCTTGGAGCCGTGGTCGTGCTCTGCAGAAGCTGGGATAGATGAGTGGTGTTGGGAGGTTTGGCTCCTCTTGTGTCTCGATCTCCTCTTCAGCGGATGTTGTTGGGACGCCAACCCAGGAGGTGCCTCTGGGCCTGGGAGCTGCCACCTTCCTGCCAGGAGGAGCCGCTTCCAGCCAAGGTGGTTGGTGTCGAGCGCTGCTTTGGATGCATTTGTTTATTTTTATGACGCCATTCAGCAGTCAGACCTGGCTTTACAGCCAGGTAACCTGAGCAGTTGCCTACGGCAGCAGAGTGAGGAGGTGGAAAAACTGGCTTGCGGGACCTAAAGCTCGAGAAGATGCCAGGTGGCGATGTCACTGTGGTCCCCTCAAGGCGCCTTGCCGATTGGGGTCCCACAAGTGCAAGCGACACAGGGTGGGCTCTGGCCCCTCTCACCCCCCCATAATAACGCTATCCCACCCCTTACCCACACCCCTGTGCTCTTCTCCTGTGCAGGGCTTTTTTCTTGTTGAATATTTAAGGTTCCTCTTGACTCCTTCCTCCAGCCCGCTGAGGTCCCTCTGGATGGTAGCTCCTTGAGCACATTGAGTGGTCCCCCCAACTTGGTGTCATCTACAGACTTCACAAGAGCGTGCTCCTCACCTCCTCCAGGTCATGGATAAGGATGCTAAACAGGGCAGGTCCTGGGATAGACGCCTCGGTACTCCTCATCACTGGCCTCCAGGCAGAGATGGGTTCTAACCCAATAACTACAACCCTCTGAGCCTAACCTTTACCCATCTGGTTGTCCACCCATGGTGTCCTAGCTTGGATACAAGGGGATTGGATTCCAGGGGTGACAGGGAGCAGCCTTGCTGCGGCACTGTCCCACTCTCAGCACCCACGGGTGCATCGGACGGGGCTGTTGGGGCAGGTTCAGAGCAAACCCCGGGAAGCAGCTCGTCACACAGAGACTAATTAAACTGCAAAACTCCTTTGTGCAGGAGGCCGTGGCTACAGGACCAATTCACGGAGGTCCCTCCAGCTTGAGGGGGTTATTGCTGCCAGGGCTACCTGGGGGTATCACCCTGAGCATCACCACCCATAAGGAAGATGTGGGCATTGACCTGACCCGAGACAGATGCTTTTATGGTCTTATTCCCAACCCTGGGGACGGAGGGCAGCGCCCGGGAGCGGTGAATCAGCCCCACGGAGGCAGCGGGGAGCCGACGCGGCAGGCTGGCAGCAGGCAGGACAGTTGCTCCTCTGCAGGAGTTGTCTCCTACCTCCAGTCTGGTTGGCAGAGACGGTCCCATTTCAGCATCGTTTAAAATCTTGGCACGCTCCCATCGCTTCCCTGCCTTGGTACACGCTGCTAACTGAAAGCCTCGGGGTGGTGGTGCAGGGAGGATAAATACTCCCCGTCTAATTGCCTTTCCCCCACGTCTGAGTCTGCGGTGCAGCGCGTAGACGGGTATCCACTCCCCTCCCTTCTCTTAGTGCCTGTTATCTCCTGGGGCCATGCTGTGTAATTTAGCAAAATATTCTAACACGGTAATTAACGTCTGAACTTCAAGAGGGCACTGCCTTTTCACTGTCTCCTTCAGAGGAAGAGAGAGGAAAACCTTCCCGGCTGCAGTCAGATGAGCGAGGAGGGTGGTGCCGTTTGGAAAAGAAAATTGTATCTTTTAATGTGTTTTGGTTTGGTTTTTTTTTTTTTCATCACTCTCACTTTTTAAAAAGCATCAACCTTTTGAGTCAAAAAAGGGTCTTTGACACTATAATAACATGCTAGGATTTTTAAGATTATTCTCCTAGTCAGAGAATGAGACAGACTTTTTCCTTTAGTGAATGAGCAAAGGCACCAAGGGGGCCGGATCCTGACCCCGCGCCACCCTTCCACGCAGGTAGCTCCATGAGGCCAGATCTGACCGGAGAAAATAAGTCCTCTATGAAGAAGGGGACTTACTTCCTCATAAAAGTCCCCTTCTGGTCCCCCCATCTGGTTCTGCAAAAATCAGTGGTTTGGTCTCCAGTCCGGTGGGACTGGGACAAACTGGGAAGTGGTTTGTAGGGGGAAAGGTTGGAGGAGGGATGAGGGATGCGGGCATGGAGGGAAGGGATGCCAGGGAAGGAGGGAGAAAGAGGAGATTGGGGGTCAGGGACACGGGAAGGAAGGAGAAATGGGGAGAGCAAACAAGTGGGGAAATGTCGTGGGAATCCAGAAGAGGAGGACTGAAGACCTGGAAGAGCTGGGAGAAAAGTCTGGGATTTGGAGCAAGAGGGGGCACTGATGCGTGGGGTGATGTGGACCTTCAGAGCCGTGGCAGGAGGTGTGGGAGCAGAGGTCTGCAAAGAGGAGGGATGGGCACGTGTCTGCCTGTAGGACCACGCTCCCGGCAGGGATGGGTGGCCCCGTGCCCCCGCGCCTGCCGTGCAATAAATAAATAAATAGCTGTGCAAAAAGCGCCTGCGCGCACAGAACCCCCGTAGCTGCGCTGGCAAAAACCCTCCTGTGAATGCAGCTTGTATGGGGGGAAAAAAAAAATTCCCTTTAATCAACATCGTTTTGGTCAAAGGGCAGAGTTAAGGTGCAGGAGATCGGGCGTTATTTGGGAGCGGATGAGGACAGACCAACACGAGGAGGGCTGCGCGATGCCTTTGAGCCCAGCTGCTCTGGTGAGTATTTTATGCGCAGGAACATATATTCTTGGAAAGCTATGGGACTCCTTTAGTCCCAGCATTAAAACCGTAATGGCGTATTTTAAATAGGGGAGGGGAAATGCCACCCTTGTTTCTCTGGGACCCGTGGAGAAGGCAGAGGAAGCAATTAGGGCAGATAAAGAAATGAAGCTAGATACCATCTCACAGGATGGTCCCTCCTCCTCGCGTGGCTTTGTTTTTCTCCTTCGCCCTCCGTACCAGGCATTGTTAGTTCCCAAAAACCCTTTCAATGGGATGTAAACACAACCACTTGCGTCTGCCGCCATGCGCTCTCTCCCTCCGCAGGGCCAGGAAAGCGGAGAGCGTCCGGCGAGCCAGGGTGGAGCCCGTCGCAATCAAGCGCGATGGTCTCGCCACTGTTTCTTTCCATGTTTTGTATTTCCCCGGGACCCTTGGGATGAGATCACATCCTCCTCTCCCAGGGTTATTATGTCTTCGGCCGGGCAGGATGAAGCCGGCCGTCTGGGTGGCTCGGTCTCCCTGTGCGCGCAGACTGGGTGGCTCTGTCCGTCTGTCTCACCCACCTTCGGGTCCTGAAGGTCCACCTCCAGTCAGGGGATGTGTAACCACCAGGCTACTGTTGGATTGCAGTGTCTGGGTGGATGAGTGACCAGATTTTCTTCATCGTTGTCTCCGGTAATTGCCTGTTAATGGTTTCCATCTTCGCAGGAATCCCTTCTGCTGTTCCAGATCCAGGGAGAGAGAGTCGTGTTTCATGGTTTCCCTTGTCTACAGTGGAAAGGAGTAGGAGGAGTTTCCCACGACTGGGTACAGAGTTTTGTTCCTCTGGCCTTAATTCAGTTTGCTGTTAAGTATCTCTGAGTTCCTCAGGAGCCTGACAAGGAGGATAACCAACGTTTTGGTTTATTTGATGTAATAAACAAACTAATCTCTTCTTACCATCCTCCCAGGGAGTCCTGGTTGGGTAATAGGAGAACAGAAGTCTCCTCCTCAGCTGAGAGCAGCACGTTACTGTAAAAGGAGTAGGTGCCACCAAACAAACTCCTTCAAGTTGTCCAAGATAGATTAGGAAAGGTGCCTCCTATGGACGCAGCTCTCAACACAGCCATGCCGGCACGAGCAGCTCCAGCCCAGAGCTCCTTCCCCTCCCCATGCCACCCCCTCCGGGCAGCTGCTTGTGGGACCAGCAGTGAACTCATGCTGATGGCCTCTTCCTAATGGAGCAGCAGCATGTTCTCACCCAGGCTGAGACCAGGCCACCCTGGTCAGGGAACTGGGAAAAGGGACCCCTCCATGAGATGCATGGGCTGGTGGCACCTTGTGCATCTTCAGTGGGCTTGAAGACTTCACCAGATCCCCAGAGAGGCACAAGAGCACAAGACGTGCGGAGAGAAGCACCCTTGCTAGTGGATGCAGCCCGACGCGGGCTGCCTCTCCCAGCCCGGCTGGGTTTTTGGAGCCCAACAACTAACGTTTTGGAGCACGGCAGAGCCTGTGCCTCATGCAGAGATCAGCACGAGCAGCTCCATGAGGGAAAGGTTTTCCCCAAAACTTTGTGTTTGGGCAACCTCAGCATCAAATGGGTGAGCAGAGAAGATGCCGCTTATGCCTGTGGACTTCCAAAGGGCTTCTCTTTCCAAGTGCTCACTTGTTTCTTCTCTAGGAAAAGCTCTCACCTGACTTCCCTAGCTCCCAGGGAATGCCCAGAGAGGGACTCGGTATCCCTTTAAAGAGGGTGGCACTGACACAGCTTGTTGGTGGGTGCAGGATCGGCCCAGCTGACCTTCTGATGTCCTGGGTCGAGGAGCTGATGCTTCTAATGGGAGCACACTGTAGAAATCCTGAAACTGGCCTTGCTGGTGGAGTGTTTTGTCATTACTCATCCCCCACACCCACGTTTGTACTTTGCATTTTCCCCAGTCTTGGCTGTTTTCACCACCCCATGCCTTGTGACAATACGAAAAGTGGAGTTGTAGCAATTGCTTATAGCTCAGAGAAGTGCGTGACTCTCCCCATGCAGAGCAGCCGAGCAGTCCCATGGATCTTATCTCAGGCATCTTCCTTAAAGGCTTGCAACAGTAGGTCGATAAGGGGCTGCTGGAAAAGCAGAAAATTGCTATCGATGTCTTTCTGCGGAGAGCCTGTGAAGCGCAGCAGAACTGGCTTGTTCTCCCAGGAGGACCCATCTAGCAGACCACGGGGCTTCCAGGAGGTTTTTGGGGCAGGAGTTCCCCAACTGTGGTCCATTAGACCACCAAGAGTGCCTGCAGAGCTGTGTCAGCAGGACAGCCCGCCCTGCGCCTTAACAGCGCTCCAGGTTGTAGGGGATGATCATAGAACCATGGAATCACAGAACGGTTTGGGTGGAAGGGACCTTTAAAGGCCATCTAGTCCAACCCCCCTGCAAGGAGCAGGGACATCTTCAACTAGATCAGGTTGCTCAGAGCCCCGTCCAACCTGGCCTTGAATGTTTCCAGGGATGGGGCATCTACCACCTCTCTGGGCAACCTGTGCCAGGGTTTCACCACCCTCATTGTAAAGAATTTCTTCCTTCTATCCAGTCTGAATCTCCCCTCTTTTAGTTTAAAACCATTCCCCCTTGTCCTGTCGCTACAGGCCCTGCTAAAAAGTCTGTCCCCATCTTTCTTCTAAGCCCCCTTATAAGAGGGTCTCCATGACGGTCCCGATGGCCAAGCTAGAACAGATCCATCTTGAGGACAAGGTCCCCCACGGCCCTTCCCAAGGGCTCCTCTGGTTAAAAAGAGGACTGGGAAGCACCATCTCTCCCGCACCCTTTCAAGTACAGTATGTTCATTCTGCTTAACTCCGAGTGGCACAAGTAGCTGGTTTTTTTCCTTCTTCCTAATCGAAATGCGTCTCCGTTTTCACCCGTTGCCTCGTTTTACACCAGTGAGCTGGTTGCTACACCTGGATGATGCGTTTGCAACACGTTGGTTCCTCTGCGGTCGTGGTCCACGCTCCCCAGGGGGAATACCGGCAGACACCTCCTCGTGACCTACGCTTCAGATGAAAAGCATACCTGTGGGCAGGGACCGCAGAGCGGTTGCGAGGCTGGAGCTTCACGCCCAAGGCTGTCGGGATGTCCATGCGTGTTGCCACCTGGATGGACAAACCTGAGATGCCCGTCGGGGAGCCGGGGCAAGCGGCGCGTGGGTTGCGGTCGGTCCAGCTTTCGCTGGGTCTCAAAGACATCCCAACCTCTCCATGGCTCTGGGTGGATATTTTGAAGCTTTCTGTGCTTTCACGCTGGAGTCATCACCAAAGCGTCAGAAAACACGGCATGCTAAGAGGTAGTTTGTGGCAAGCGTTGCTTACATGTCATTTTGCAAGCGATATCATACACAATAATTACTACTGTGCCTTGCAGGAGAAATATCGTTGCAGCTGGAAAGGGTAATATATGCGTCGGGCTGCTCCCACTCCATCTCCCGGGGAGAACTGCTGAAGAACACAATTAAACCTGCGCGGTTTGGTGATAAGGGACGGTGGGGCAGGTTCGCCGGTCCTGCTCGTGGCGTGGGCACCCCTGAGAATACCAAGTAAGCACTTTAGCTTCTCAGCAGCCCAGATGATCTCAGAAAGCAGATAATAAACCCAAATATTCGTGGGTATGTGAATCCCATCAGCTTAGCTCTCTGGTTTGCTCCCGGTGGTCTGCACCGCCGGCATGTGCACCCATTGCTGTTCAGGAGGACCAAGCTGGTTCTCTCTGTGATGAAGCACAGCTGCAGTTTTGGGACTTCTTTGCTCCCTCAACTGCCATTGCATGCCCACCCCACGGGGTTTATGATGCTTACCTCTGCAAAGATGTAAAGAGCAGGTTTTGGGGCCACGGTGG
Source organism: Calonectris borealis (assembly GCF_964195595.1). Lineage (NCBI taxonomy): Eukaryota > Metazoa > Chordata > Aves > Procellariiformes > Procellariidae > Calonectris > Calonectris borealis. The sequence goes on along the minus strand of NC_134351.1, from coordinate 3,975,892 downwards.
CCAGGGGAGACTGGTCCCAGTAGCATGCCACGGAAACCAGTTGCACTCAAGAGCCACCCTGCAGCCCCCCCACCACACGCAGCACTTCCAGGAGCAGACCCTACAATTTATTTTGGGTTGTTTCTGAAAATACTTAGCACGCAGAGCCCACCTGGGCACGCTGGCCTCGCAGAGGACCTTGCCCAGTGTTCCATCTCACAGCAGCAAACAGAAATTTGGAAGAAGAGGAGCCAGATATCTTCCACCGGTCTGCAAAGCTGCTAGTCCAGCACCAGAAAAAAAAGTGAGAAGCCTTTCGCAACCGAGGTTGGGTATTATATGACTGGCCGGGCAGATTCTGGCATGCAGCCTCCTCTCTTAGGAAATCAAGCAGACTCTTTGTCTGCTTTCCAGCAGGAACTGCTGCTTTCATTGCCCGGCTTCGCCCGATACGGGGGAAACCGGCTGGAGAGCAAAGGGAAGTTTTTCTCGCAGACAGCCCCAGCCTCCGGGGATGATTACAGGTTAAACCGAGAAGCGTGTGAGTCTCAGCTCACCGGCTCTGTTGTCTGCCTCGCGCTCCTTTTTCGACTCCCTCGTCCACGTTCGTCAGCCGGTTTGAACCGTGTGGGAACCTGGTGGAGAGGGATGGGATGGTGCCCGTGGTGGGATTTGGGCAGATGCACGCAGCAGGGAGGAGCGGTTATAAATAGTTAAATAAATAATAATTGCAATGTGGGAGTGCTAATTTAATGGGTATAGCATGTTTATGTTAAAATATTTTAAGTAAATATGGATTAGATTGCAAACGATGAATGCAATTGCTTGGGTTCAGGTTTATGGTCATGCAAGTGCCGGTACTTCAGGGTTGTGATTCCCCTGGAGGTCTCGAAGCATTTGCACCATTTTTTCTTGCAGTTGCCGCCAGGGCTGACACGGGGGTCAAAGAGCTTTGGGAAGCACTGTGCTCTTGCTGAAGCAACCACCCCGCTGCTTTGGGGTGCCTGGTGCTCGCATGGGTGGGGACGAAGCACCCTTTGAGAAATACATGGAAGACATCGTTGGTGGGTGAGGACATCGATGGCAGCACGGTCCCTGCAGTGCAACCCTTGCTGTCTGCCTTCAGCAGCGGTTCAGTGCCCATGCCAGGCTAGGGAGAGCAAACTGGGCTCCTTGATCTCCTCCTGTCCCAGCATGCAGAGGTCAGCAGCAGATAGCTGGTGCTTACACCCCGGGGGAGCTCCAGAGCTCCCCTCCAGCATGCTAGAAACATAGTTATGATCAAGAACATGTAGAGAAACAGTGACATCTTTCTGATCCTCCTGTTTTGGACCGTTGCACTGATGCAGGTGGCTGACAACCATCTGTGGGCATGGACTTGGACTCTGATTCTCAGCAGATCTGCCTGCTGGGCCCTGCTCTGCTGCGTGGGGCTATGCCTGGGTTTGGTGGGCAGGTTGTGGGCCTCCCCAACCCACATATCACAGGCAGAGGTTGAACTGTGGCCCTTGGGACTGGTATCTCTTGGTGCCTCAACGCAGCAGTGGAGCACATGGTGTCTGGATGGACGAGGTGGGGCCCGTGGTGCCTCAGTGGACAAGGTGGAGCACATGGTGCCTGGGTAGATGAGGGGGAGCACATGGTGCCTCAGTGGACAAGGTGGAGCACATGGTGCCCTGATGGGCAAGATGGAGCACATGCATTCTCCTTGTTCAGCCAAGTCATGTCAGATGAGGTCAAGGAGGGCAGCATGAAGGTAGAGGGTGCCTGCCCAAGTCTGGGGGTAGGATATAGTCTCTGTTTCATCATAGGTAGATAAGACTACTCCTCATTAGCCAAATATCTGAGCACTTGACAGTGACATATTCATCCCCACAACCACCTTTTGAGGTAGGGAAGCGTGTCCCAACTCTGCGGGTGGGAAGCTGGGGCAAGGAAAGCCCAAGTGAAGTTGCAGCCTTTCCCTGACCACGTATCCCTGGCAGAGAGCAGGTTCATCAAGGAGACCAAGGCAGAGGAAAGGCTGGAATCGGGCCACCATAGGTCCTTCCTAATCAATCCTAACTCCACTTTTCTTGCTTTAATTTTCACATTATGTTCTTTACTAAAGAATAGCAAAAATAGGAAAGGTGAATATATATTTAATTTGTGGCCCTGCTTCATGTCATGCTCACGAGCTAAATACCCCAGGATTGAATTTCTGGACTATTGCCTGTTTATATTTGTCCCTAATTGATATTTCTTTTCCTTGTTGTTGTTGGGTTTAAAATAATCTCATGTTTTTTTGCAAAGAATCTGTGAACTGTTTGTGAGAACTTATCTCAGAGCGTGCGGCTTCGGCTTGACTAACATTTTCCAAACAACTCAGCAGAAAGATAAACTGGGGGGGGAACTGTTGCGTGTCTTCAAAACCCTGGCTGAACCTTTGACTAATGCGAGATAAAAAACGACGGACCGCATGCTCATCGAGATGCTGTAAACATCGTCTTCAAAGCAAACAAACTGCTGTCTGCTGAAAACAGAAGAGGGTGAAGACAAAACTTTGAGAGCAATGATAATTCCTTGAATTACCTCTTTTTTTCCTAGCTATTTTCTAGCAGTTGTGGAGCTGATAAACAAATAGAGAGTGGGAAGGAGAGATGATAAGGCTGAGAATCAGAATTGTGATTTTGACTAAAGGGTGTGACTTTGGAGCACATTTAGTTACGCTGAGCAATTTTTATATGGACAGTTTTAATTAGTCCAACCACTTTTCCAAAGTTTGCCTTTCCCTAATGAAATTCAGATACTAATAAAACCATTTTTCCCAATTTTTCTCCTTTTTTTCAGTGTTTAGTGCATGCACTCATCTCCCCGCTGCACGCAGGGATTAGCTCAGGGCCAGCAAGGCTTGCTTGTTCAACCCAAGGTGATGGAGTGGAAGTGGCCGTAGCTTCAAGTGTTGCCAGCACCGGTGATTTTATCAGCTACCTCACGGTAGAATGTTTTTCACTCTAGCTCACTTTGTTGGCTGATTGAGAATCTCAGTATTTTTTATCTGCTTGAAGAACAACCAGCAAACTGTGCTTGCTCTTGTGGTTTTAGCAAAAAAGCCTGAAACGGCGTCTTTGTGTGCGTGACAACATCATAAAGCTGAAAACAAAGAAAAATGTGTATTTTTGATCTGGTTTTGAGGGTCCTTGCTCGTGGTTTCAAGGTGTGTGGGGTGAGACGTGCCGAGCTCCTACACCTTGCCATTGCCAGGTAGAGCCGTTGACCCTCACTGCACGGCCCGAGTCTGAACCGAGGGGGCGAGCATCTTCCTTCACCACCCCGTGCCGTGCACAGCAACGTTTTGGGTCTCTCTTGGAAGTTGCTCGTGTTACAAGCTCGTGTTCGTCGTACAAAGTTCATGGAGAGCAGAGCAGGGTTGGAGTTGGTGCGCCTAAGACACCATAGTTTCGCTGCAACCCATTGCACTTGCACCACTATATAATCAGTCTAGAAGGAGCCGTATTAATTACGGTGTATTGGAAGTAATGCGTTCCCATCAGGTAATTTTGTGGCTGTTAGAAGAGCGTCCCCACAGGGATGGAGAGGTTCGGTGGTGGGTGGCTGCCTCTTGGGCAGAGCCCTTCCCTTCCAAACAGCCGCTCCCAGGGCTGCGCTGCTTGAATGTTGTCATCTGATGGTTGTATTTAGTCGCCGTGTACGTGAAACGAGTGCATTTTCTCATTGCCTGCCGTGGGATAAAAAAAGCAACGTAACCTAAATAAAATTTATTCTGAAAGCTGTTAATCTAAATTATCTATATTCTGCCCCGCTTGCTGGCTCTCAGCAGCGGATAAGCTGGTGATACCCTTTACCCCGTGTTTTGTCACTGTTTATCTTAATTTTTTGTTTTGATAATCTCTTTCCTCCCTTCTTGCTGATTTTCTGTCCTTTCCTCCTGGAAGTGGCAAAAGCCAAGCTGGATAAAGAGATGGAAGAAAGGTCGTAAGGGAGGAGGAGGTCACGCATTTCTCACCGCCTCTGTCTTCTCTCTTTTGCAGTTGTTGCAATCTCAGGATGTGAAGGAAGACGCTGTGCTTTGCTGCTCCATGGAGGTAAGGAAGCACCTGCACCACCTGCCCCGGTCCTCATTGCTTTGCCCCTTGTGTCCTTGGCTACGCACGTGCCAAGAAGCTATTAGATGTTTCCAAACCCAAACAGCCGTGGTGCCTCTTTGCGTTATAGGATCATAGAATCATGGAATGGTTTGGGTTGGGAGGGACCTTTAAAGACCATCTAGTCCAACCCCCCTGCCATGGGCAGGGACATCTGCAACTAGATCAGGTTGCTCAGAGCCCCGTCCAACCTGACCTTGAATGTTCCCAGGGATGGGGCATCTACCACCTCTCTGGGCAACCTGTGCCAGTGTCTCACCACCCTCATCGTAAAAAATTTCTTCCTTCTGTCTAGTCTGAATCTCCCCTCTTTTAGTTTAAAACCATTCCCCCTTGTCCTGTCGCTACAGGCCCTACTAAAAAGTCTGTCCCCATCTTTCTTCTAAGTCCCCTTTAAGTACTGAAAGGCCGCAGTAAGGTCTCCCCGGAGCCTTCTCTTCTCCAGGCTGAACAACCCCGACTCTCTCAGCCTGTCCTCATAGCAGAGGTGTTCCAGACCTCAGATCATTTTTGATCCCTCCTCTGGACCCGCTCCAAGAGGTCCATGTCCTTCTCGTGCTGAGGACCCCCGAGCCCCGAGCTGGATGCAGCACTGCAGGTGGGGTCTCACCAGAGCAGAGTAGATAAAAGACATCACCATGAGATAAGAGATTGCCCTTGAGACTGTTATCACTGGACTTTTGATGCAAAAAGTTTGGTAGCTGGGGTCCCATCAAAAATTATATCATCCTGGTTCCCTCAAATCTCATCCTGCATTTATTTTTTAAACACAAAAACACCTGTGTTGAAGCAAAAGCCGCCCCGTGGCTCACACGGAGAGGTTTGCTGTGCTCAGCAGCAGCTTTGCAGAGAAATGCTGGTACAAATGTAGCAGAGTTTCATTCACTTCGCTTTTGGGAAGTGATTGGCCCATGGGGATGGATGCTTTCCTTGCAGAGAGCAGTTGAAATTGCAGCCTGAATGGTTGAAATTCAGCAAAGCTACAAGCAGCCGAGGAGGAGAGCTTGCATTTTTAAGGTTAGGACTTCGGGGAGCTCCGCGTTCAAGCCCCACGAGCCTTCCATGATGGTGGACTCATTGCTGTCCACTCCCAGCTTCGACCTTCTCCGCTGTGGGACCATCTAGGACTTATGCTGCTCCATGGAAGCTCTCCAAGGAGTAATTGTTTTAAAAAACCCTTGGCTGTCCTCAGAGAAGCGGCACGACGGGTATAAATGCAGATCTCGGCAGGGCAGGATTTGTTATGCATACAGGAGGGCTCTGCTTATTCCGATTAATGACTGGGAGTCACTGACAGCTGTGAATCAGCGAGTAAATGAAGGGCCAGGTAGAAGGCAGGAATACCACATCACAGCCTGCGCTTTGTTTTGACAATAGCATGATTTTTAGGTGGGATTTTTTTTTTTTTTTTTTTTCCAAAAGCAATCCAGCGTTGCCGCCTTTGAAGTCAGTGGGAGCTGAACCATTCGCTCCTCCAGCAGCCTGGCGCGGATGCTTTTGAAAACCTCGCCCTTCGTGTTCAGCTCTTGGAGCCTGCTGCCGGGTGGTTTTGGTTTTCAAAAGCCACGACGCCTTTAACCTTGCCTGCCCGCATCGAGCAGGGGAGGACTGGAGGGGTGGAGGGTGTCTACGAAAGCCAGCACGGTGTTTTAATATCATAGAATCATAGAATATCTCAAGTTGGAAGGGACCCCTAAGGATCCATATGCCGTGGTTGACCTCTTCTTCTCCTAACAGCTGCAGAGCACCGGCCGGCTGCTGGAGGAGCAGCTGCCCGAGATGATGACGGAGCTGTTGGCGATAGCACGCGATAAGATGCTGTGTCCCTCCGAGTCCATGCTGACGCGGTCCTTGCTGCTGGAGGTCATCGAGCTGCACGCCAACAACTGGAACCCCCTGACGCCCACCATCACGCAGTACTACAACAAGACCATCCAAAAACTGACGGCTTGAGGGGCAGGGCAAGGTGGGGTGGGAGGGGACGAGAAGAAGACATGCACCTTGACGGGATCCAGCGAGAGCTTTTCCGATTTAAATCCCCCAGCAGACCAAACCCCAGCATGCTCGAGAATACGTTCGTGGGGTGGGGAGGGAGAAGCATGTTTCTTTTTCAGCCGCGTCGCCAAGTGCCACCCCTCTTCCCCGCCGTGGTTTTGTTTTAGGGGTTTCTTTTTCTGAACTCATTGCTCAAGCAGCAGCAACGCATCCCGCCGGGTTATTGTTTGGCTTTCGAAAGAAGACGGAGAATTTGGAGAAAAGAAAAAAAAAAAAAAAAGAATCCAAGTGGGGGCTAGTATTGTTTTCACGCCGTCCTCCTGCCTTGCCCCGGCCAACTGGCAGGAGACAGCAGGCAGCAGATGTCTCGGGAGGACAAAGCCAGACACACACTACACCAGACGCTCATAATTGATGGCTTTTGTCGAGCGGGGCTTGCGTTAGGTTCCCCCCCCACCTCCCCTTGTCTTCGACTTTCTGTGTGTTCCCCCCCCCCTACTCGCCACCCCTTCGAAAGCAGATCGGAGAGCGGGACAACTTTCTTAATTGCACTGGGTTTTCTTTTTCTCGGGCGTTTGTATTTTCTTCTTATTTTATTGTATCGTTGAACGGACAATTGCGAGCAGCTCAGAGACGGGGAAAGCGACGCCTTCCCGCGAGCTGACTAACGGTTTACGTGAAGATGCTGAAGCAGAAGGAGTATTTTAAAGGAGTCCAAAAGCCACTGCAGAAGTGACGTAGCCACCGTCGTCTTGCCAGTAACCTCCTCGATGGATTGAGAAACATGTCCTCTGAGCTGGGAGCTCTAAGAAACAGGGGATTCTGCGGCTCTTGCTGTTCAAGTTGCCGTTATCCTTCAGCCACTATAACCCTTTTTTTTTTTTTTTTGGTAATAATTTTTTTTGTTTCCATTGAAGGAGTGCTTTATTGTAATTACTGTCATGGTTGTAATTATACATTTAAATCCAGGCCTGTTATAGTCAGGCCTAATAATGTACAGAGCAAGGGAGAAATGAAGGTTTGATGTTCTTTGGAGACTGGTAAAGAGAAGACAAGCAACGTATGGCAAAAAGGAGGAAAAAAGAAGAGGGAAAAATAGGAAAAGCCAAAAATAATAGAGGTTTTGAGCCTGGCTTCCACCTAGCTGAATTTGCTAGCCAGTGTTTCTAGGTGTGCGGTGTACAGGTGTCCCATGGTCGGTGTAAGTGGCACCATGTCCTCGAGGGATGGGTGACGTGTTCGGAGGGGTAGAGTTTGCTCGGGGATCCCCGGGTTGCTCCGTGCTGGAGCATCCCGAGGAAGAGGGTGGCTGCGGGGGGGGGTGATGGTGAGGAAATGCCCGGAGGGCGAGGAGGCTGGCACGGAGGGACACACCATGCCGTTGCATCGCTCCCCGGATCATGAACAAGACTTGGTGGTCTCCTTATTTGCTTGTCTAGCGATGCTTTTATCTACTAAATCACTTCTGGTGCTTATTTCGATGAAGCCTAATGGGGGTGTGAGCTGCCCTGTCCCGTCCGCACAGTGGAAGAGGAGCCAAGGAAAGCAAGATGCTGGCAGCCCGTCCCGTTTTCTTCCCATTATTCAATTTACTTTCCGTTCCCGGTGATAAGAAGTGAATTTATGCCGCGGCGCCGGCACGCACGGACCCCGGACCAGGCAGGCTGGGTCTGAATTCAGCAGCTCAAACCCATTTTTCCAAGCAAAACGTTGATTTTCTGGTGGCTTGTAGAGAAGAGAGATTTCACCCCAATTTCTTTGGATGTGCAGTATGTTCTCGGGTGCCTTATGAATGTGTTGGTCTGTCCGCGATGGGGAGGAAGGTTTCGCTGCAAAATTTAAAGGGCAGAAATTTTCAGCAGAAAATGCATTGCAGGAGATGAGAGTCCTGATGCTGCGGTTCAATATTATTTGAATTTTCATCTGGTTTTCTGCTGATGCGGTTTCTAATCCGCACATGGAGCAAGAGGAACGAGCTGGAAACAGGAGCTTCAATTTTCCTGTCTACCCAGAAAGCAGCAAAATTATTGCTGGATGCGCTGGACTTGTCTGGATAAATTAATTTTTGCTTCGTGGATTCGAGCCCGGGAGCTTGGCGTGGTGACGGTGCCTTGCGTTGGGTCAGCTTCATTAGTAGCAACAGGGTTTGATAGTATTAATGAGCAGCTGAACTTGATTAAGGCGGCAAAGCCCATCAGTATTATAAGGCTCAGGGTTGCGCCCGTTGCTCTTGGATTTTCCTGCTCCCTGATTTCTCGGGGAGCGGAGGAGAAGGGGATTTAACACCCATCGCAGCGTGCCCAGGCACAGCATCAGTCTTCTGGGAGAAGACTTGAAAACCAGTTTTGTCTTGATTTTTTTTTTTTTAAAGAACAGAAAAGTCCTATAACAGGGGCACAGCCTGATGGGTCGGGGTGCCAGGGATCCTGCCGGCAGCGATCCAGACCACCGCTCCGGCCCCTGCAGCTTCTCCCTTCCCCTTCCCCCAGAATTTGCTCTGGAGATGTAGTGAAAGAAGGAAAAAAAAAAAAAAAAAAGAAAAACCCGGACAATTGGAGATTTTGCTTCTAAAAACCTAAATTTTCACCCATCGGTGCATCAGGAGGCATTCAGAGGTGAAGTGTAAGCCATGTGGCAGTATTTCTGCTTAAGCATATCCCTTCCCCTACCAGCCGGGAGGGTTTATTCAGTTTTCCCATTGGGGTGCAATCCTGCAACCCCCACCGACCGGGCTTGGCCCTCGACTTCCCCCTCCAACGCCGGGATTTCTCCCACCGAAGAACTTTTATGTGAAATCCGTCGTTTTTTAATGTCTTGCCATTTATCTCCGCTGTTAACGTACGTTCATCCAGCCATTAACCGCTTTTGTCCGTCAGTCACTCCGCTGATACGTGAGAATCAAAATGTTGACCAAAAATAGGTGTTTTTCCCCCAAAATTACACGTTGCCAATGGTATCTTTCTGAAGTCCATCGGTAGGAAGCCGGCGGGCACATGGCATCATTAACCATGGTACCGTGTTGGGAAAAGAGGTACCACGAGGTCATTTGATGGGGCAGGATGGGGAGCCGCGCTGGGAAGTTTTTGGGATTCCTGGTGCGAGCACCTAGGGATGTCATCGAGTGTTTGCTTCTCTTTTTTTGGCTTTCTTTAGAAACGCTCGCCAAGGAGCGTAATTCTACAATGTGCAGTTTTGAAGGTGTGAAGCCACCAGCTGCGTCTCCCCAAATTAGCCAGATTCCATCTTTGCCGCTCAATAAAAGTATCCACGTGGGGTTTTAATACATTTTCCCCGTACAGCTGCACCAGCAAAGGGGAAAAGAACCTCCTCGGGCCAAATATGTGTGGGGCCAAACCTCGGGCTGGCGTAAAGGCGAGCGGCTGAAGCATCTCGGAGGAGCGATGCTCCGCACCGCCGCCGCGCCGGTCCCCCTTCGGATGCAGAGCAGGTTTGCCGGCTCCCTGCCAGACTCCCCAGCACGTAATTCACCTCATTCCCGGTGAAATTATTTCCAAACTGATGATTTTTTGCTACCCGCCAAGTGATTTGCTCGGTTTCCCCATGAGGGATTTCACCCCTCTTTGGAGAAGTCTCATGTATATGGAGGTGAAAGGAAGATGGGGGAAAAAAAGGAAAAGTAAGCGATTTGCTTGGTTCCCCTCTTCCCCCGAAGGAGATTAATTAGTATCTATTCTTGGCATGATTGATGGCTTTGAAGGAAAACTTGTCAGAATAACTTACGATTTATTTTCATGCCTATTTTTATAACATCCCTCACTTGGAAGTCTCTCAAAATCTTAAATATGATTTTTTTTTTTTTTTTTTAATTTCCCCACTGGGTATTTTATGGCTTTACACTAATTTTGCTCTTCTTGGTGTTAGCTATTAGCCAGTCCCGGAGATACTTTCAGTATTTTTTCGGGAGAAACAACACTAAGGGTTGCGAAGTCCACTGTCGATAGCCAAGGGAGCTGCGGTGTCCTGCAGAACACAGAGTTAACGCTAGCAATTCTTTTTTTTTTTTTTTAATGTATTTATTTGCATTTGAAAAAGCGACATTTTTAATTTAATCATATTTGTTAAACTAAGCGCTTTAAAAAAAAAATTTTAAAAAAAAAATTAAAAAAAAAAAGGAAAAAGGTTTTGGGGAGAATAAAGACTAGATCTTCACACTAGAGAAAACACGAACTCATCGTTTTCAGCATTTCAGAGACTGTTAAAACAAGGGAGCTAATAACTCTTTGTGGCAATTCAGTCTTTGTTTATAGAACATCCAGACCCACTGTATGCTATAAAATGCATCATCTGAGTAATAAATGTTTAAAGCTTGACATTTCCCCATCTCTTTGTGGGTACGCGCTGTCGCTTGTGATGGTCTGGGAGAGACCTTCCTTTTGCTTAGGGTGGAAGAAAAGGAAGATACGGGGCAGGAAAAAATATCCCCAGTGGTGTCTGCTTGGAAATGTAGCAGGGGGACGGATCCTTCCCTCTGTGGGGATGGCTCAGCCCATGCTCCTGGCGCCGGGTCGGATCCTGCGCGGTGCTGCGCCTCCGGTTGGGGTTGGTCCCTCTCCCCATTGCAGGGGTGAGGATGAAGCCCGTGGGAGCGGTGCAAAAGGCTCGGAGGTCCGTGGGTGATGGATTGGGCTCCTTTCCCGGCTTGGCCACCACGGCCACCCGCTCCCTGGCCTCTGTCCCAAGGGAATTTCCCATCTCCTTGTGCCCTACCTGGGTGGCCGTTGGAGGACCCGTTTATCACATCCCTTCCACCCAACGCGGCGGCCGAAGGCTCGCAAACCACTCCATTCAACCTGCTAAAAAAAAAAAAAGTTAAAAAATGGGTTTTTCTAAGAAGCCTCCTCTGGAAAACCCTTCTCTAGCCCGAGCAAATTAATTTTTGGCTAATTGAAATGCTTGCGTTGTCCCGTGCGGGTCACTAGAGGTGGGCGGCTTGTGCCCGTGTGTCATCGGGCTCCGGCCAGAAAATTGGAGGTGGAACGGCTCCTGCTTTTGAAGAAGTGTTCTTGCGAAATGCCGTACGTGACCGCGTGCTCGGAGCTCGCTGCCACGCAGCCGAGCTGCAAAATAAATAGAAAAAGGAGGTGGAGGAAGGTGGGGCCGTGGCAGAGGGATCCCCGCTGCTGGCTGGGGGCTCAGCTCATTGCCGAAAGGCCGTGAATAAATAGGTGAGGTGTTAAAATGAGGTGGGGGCCACTTGCAACCTGGTCAAGTCCCCCAGTGCTCCATGAGACCCCGTATCTGCTTAGGGAAAGAGCCTTGGGTTTATTAAATGCTTCCTGGTGCTGCTGGCCTTCAGGATCATCTCCTCTTGCATCTCCTAGAAGCTAGATTAGATACTAACCTTAAAGTTCATGGAAAGCATTTCATGAGAGATTAATTCAATTTGCCAAGGAGCTCACTTTTTCTGCTCTTCTGCCTGCAGTCGAGGTCTCGGCCATCATAAGCAGCATCCACGCTGGTAAATGGGACATAGCCAAGGTCAGGTGGTGGAGAGCGACCCATGTCCTTAACGTAACCGAGCTGATCCATGATGCTTGCTTTCCTTTTTCATAACCCCTTGCGTTTTATTTGTCCCCAGAAGCCCATTTCTGCTGCGGCTCCCCGGTGCGGCACACCCAGGCCGGGTCCCCTGCCCAGGGGACAACGGTGTCCCCGCACCTGATCTTCTCTGCACTGACAGATGAGGTAGATGACATGACCCACCAGGCAGCGTTACTCGTGACGTGGGGCATCACCTGATCCATCCTTCTGCCCCCAAAGCGCGACCACCCGCGCCAGCACCCTTCCTGGGGGAGTTGATCCAACCTGCTCGTAAAACCCCTGGTGAGGGAGGGCGGATCGCCCGTTGCCTCCCCAAAATGTCTTGTGATGGACTGTGGGGTCATTCCTGGATGTTTGCGTAGGGCTATAAATTAGAAATATATAAACCCCCTGTTTAGTCCTTCGGACAATCACCAGACGTTGCTTTGGGTTATTTTGATGGTAGCACAGGGAAGAACAATAAGCTGGTTTGTGCCATCTGCCGCTGAAAAGCTGACCCAGTAGGAACTGGTTTTGTCGTCTTACTTCTAATTACTCCTGGGTCCTTCCCGTAAGTTTTGTTGCTCCATCAACTGGGTGGGAGAAAGTTTTGCAGCGAGACAAATCACTGCTGGTACATGAGGGATAAAACCGTCCAAATCTCTCCTCCAAAGCCACCTTTTCCAAGGATCCATCCCTAAACGTCCCCAACAACCGCCCCAACCTACAGCTCCAGGGTGTGCTGGAGCTGGAGTTTGGCTTGTTCCACCAAATCAAGGTTGTGAGCATCTGGACCAGCTTCGGAAAGAGCTTATCAACACCGGAGTTGGGCTGGAAGCAGCCTAGCCAGGAGCGGGGACGGTCCCTGGGACCACCGAGATATGTTAAATGAGGAAATAACCTGCAGCAAACACAAGCTTTTGGAGCAGATGGATGGGCATCGCTGCAGCTCCGAAGCTTTCAAAATGCAGGAATATTTCTGTGAATTCCTTGTGACTGCCAAAAACCCAGACAGCAGCAAATAAAGAAACCCCATGAACCAGAGTAAGTTTGCTTGGCTTTCCTAAAACACGGCAAACCTGCAAATAGCCGGGATGTTCTCTTCCAGCAGCTCTGCTTCTAATACTGAATAATGAGCGGCGTTTTTAAATGCTCATGCTGGTGGCAAAATGGATAACAAAGATAAATCCTAAGTGACTTCCACACTTCATGTAACAGCATTGCTGCCATTTGCAAGCTGAACTGTAGCTTAAATGATTATTGCTGGGGGTGCAACAAGAACGACGACGATATTGGAATAATAATGCACTTGACAGGACTATATGGCCTCTTCCTTTTGGATCCTACGTTGTGATCACTAATTATAAAGCCGGAGACTTGTGTGGCTACATAAGGGTGACTACTGAGCCGAGCTTAATGTCTATCCCAATTAATTCCTAGAGCCGGATTTCTGCAAAAAAATACCCCATCCGTGGGCTATAATTTAATGATATAACATTTCCAAGGATGCAGACGTTGCCTGTAAGTCTTGGAGGGTTGCTCTGGTTGTCCTCGCTGTTAAAGGTGAGCGCAGGGTCTCAAGGATGGGTGGTCCCAGGCCAGGTCACCGAAACGGAGCCTTCTTAGGGAGGTTTGGCTTCCTCCGCCCCGTGCGAAGGCATCGCTCCCCTGGGAGCTGCAGCCTTCGAGGGGGGTTAGCGGCGTTGCAAAGGGCAAAGCCTTGGTGGATTGGATGCTAAGCCGATGCCTCATCCCATGCCGGATCAAAGCCGGCTAACCGTTTCCTACCAGTCGTAGCCATGCTACAGGGTTAATGGGGAAAAAATGCAAAGTCCCTCTCAAGAGAAATGCCGAGATTTCAAAATTCCATTCTGTCCTAAATCGCCCGAGTTTTTCACCAAACAAAGCGTTTCATTTCGATGTATGTTATGTTGCTGTAGCAATAACATTTAAACAAAGTGTTTGGACTTCATTAGCACAGACCTTTTCAATAACTTCCCATAGAGCTTTCCCGTCAAAAAGTTTCCACTTTGGGAAAATGATGCCGGGAGGTGGCGAAGGTCTGACGGGAGCCATCACCTCCACCGTGCGTTGCGTGGTCCTGGGCTTACTTCAGCCTCTGCGCCTCTTCTCCCAGACCTGCCGGAGTTTAATGCATCGGCGTTTAATGCCTTCCCCACACGTATTGTTCTTAAACGTCCAAATATATGACATCAACATGTGGCCTCGCAGCCAAGACGGGGAGGGAGCCGCGCAGACCCCGCTGGTGCTTCTGGTGACCCCACGGCGGTCATTGGTGATGGAGCTGTGAGAAGATCACCAGATCCTGGAGCAGATCAGTGCCTTTGCAACTGGTGGAGATGTGGTGAATACAGCCGGCTGTGGAACTGGACTCCAATAATGTCTGCATGTGCAAGAGAGGTGGAGAAAGCGGTCCATGAGATCCCCCACCGTCCAGGATCTGTGCAAAGTCCAAATGGGTGGTTATGGAGACTATTTCCACCCGTCTGCAGGCAGCACCGAGCCTGGGTTTTACTTGGGGGATGCTCAGAGGTATCAGTGAGGGCTTCCTGGTCCAAGAGACAAATCCCATCAGCTTTTGCTTCATGCATGCACCAGAGAGGAGTTCCTTCTGGCTGTTGTCCGATGCGTGGAGATGGGGAACAAGCAGCTCTCTCTTACCTTTAAAAATAATAATAGTGAGCTCTGCAGGAGCCTGGGCTTTCTTGGCCCACAGCCCCATGCTCCGGCATCAGATGTGCAACCCCCTGTGCAGGAGCTGGAGCCAGGTGGGTCATAAGCAGCATCAGCCTGACGTGCCGTGGTCAGGCATCGGCTGAGCTGGGGGTTCCCCAGGTCCCACGTGCCAACCGCAGCCAAATTATCTGTCATTGGCACTTTTTTGTCCATGGGATAAAACCCGAAAGAAATCCTCATCAACATTTACTACTCCCTGCCTTGATAACATCTCCTGAGTCCTAGTGGTTCTCCTATAGGTTGGACCTATGATGGGCAGGGAGAAATCCTCTTGTGTGCTGTCCAGCCGTGCCCCAGAGCTGCAGGTGAGCGTGTCCCAAACAGGTCCCAGCGCTGGAGCCAAGGGGAAATTTGTGTTTTAATGCATTGCAGAAGGGCCCATAGCAACGGATCCAGTCTCCTGGAGGTTCATCCCCTCCAGCAGCCTTGCAGGACCATCCTCTTCACCTATCTCCTCTCCAAAGTCTCCTGGGCAATCAGGGACCATAGCCGGGGCTTGGCCCTCCCAAAAACTCCCAGCCCAACCTTTGATCCTACAGAAACCTCCAGGCATTTCTCCTCATCCATCAGCCCCATGAATAGAGAAGCGACATCACGTCTCCCAGTAGTTAATGCCACCAGCACGCTGGGGCGAGAAGAGCACCCTTCAAGCTCCGAGATCAATTTTGAAATTACATTTTTTGATATTTTTAAATTTTGAGCTTCAGAAGAGCTCAAATTCACCTTTAAAAGCAAGTCTGGAAGAAGCCAGATTCGATAAAGCAGCGGCTACGCAGCATGAGGGTGGGAGGAAAAACTGCGTCAGGAGATGGGTTACCAAAAACCTGTCTGGTGGTAATTACACATGTCGTCTGATGAAAAACTGGTTTGAGGGCAAACGCTGTAAAATATTGCTCTGGGGAGAGAAAGACGACAAAGGTTGTGAAATCCAGCTCGTGGATTGTTTTACAGCTAAGGTAACTTCTATCCCTAGGGCTGTATTTTACAACTCGTGCGAGAAATCAAACCCCAGTTCGCAGGTCTGCTCTGCTTTTCTTTTAAAGCGCAAAAATGCGGCGTATTTGTTAGAAAAGAAGGTTTTGTGCCGATTTCCTAAAGATAAATGCAGTCTTATTTTTTCGGGGAGGTGAAGCATTTGGGAGAGGGATTGGGTTGCATGTGGAGGCTGCAAGCGGTTTTCACAATCACTGCATGGACACATCCTCCTCTATATATTCTTTATATAAAATCTGCCTTTGCTCCCTCTGTGTTTGCAGAGAGGGCTCCTTCCCCTCTCCAGCTCCGTTTGGCCACCTCGGCTCGTTTTCCACAGCTGAGGATGTCTCCTCCTCGGGGATGACGAGTTGTCCTTGTGCCAGTCCCCCTCTGCACTCACCTTTTTGGGGACAGGTGACCATCCCCGGTCCCTGCAGTTCCCATGTAGATCCCCAGCACCTTGCACGAGGGTTTTCTCCCTTTCTAACACGTTCTGCTGCTGCAAACGCTTTGCCTGGGGTGTGCTGGGTCTGCATCCCAAAATCCCACCAGCAATCACTACCACCCATGCCACCCGTGGAAGTGCTTTGAGGAGGTTGCAGGGAGCCTCATATCCCTCTGCTCCTCCTGCCCATCCATCGCCTCCTGATTCCTCCCCTAATTACCCTCTCCTCCACTTCACCTAATTGCCCCCGTGGCGCTGGATCAAAGCGCCGCTCCTAAAAGAAGCAATGTTAAAAAAAAAAGCCCAGAGGAGCCCTGAGCAAAGGCAAGTCCAACAGCGGTCGTCACGTGGAGACCTGGCCCAGCCCAGGGTGGCCCTGGCTGGACACGGCGGGGGACATCCAGCCCCATGGGATGGTGATGCACCATGGTCACCTCCAGGAGATGCTCCCATGGGGTGGCTGGGGCACGTGGTCTCGTGCTCGCTGTCCCACCTGGATGTGGCAGTTGGTGGGCAGGGGGTTTTGGGGACACCCAGGGGGGGCTGGCGGAGGGGTGAGGGTCAGGGCTGACTTACCCGCACGGCGCCGCGCCAGAGCCTATTTTCTGGTGGGAACCATCGGGATAAAATTAGAAGTAGGTTGAACTTTATCTACGACTTGAACTGAGGCTGAACTCAGCCCTGTTTTGTTTTGGTTTTTCCAAGTTCAAAAGCGTTCGTAGGGAGGGAGGCAAGCGGGGGGGGGGGGGGGGGGGGGCACTGGATTTTTATTTTTTTTTAACTTGCTCTTTCTGTGATTTTGCTGGAGTTTGACTGCCTCATCTGCTTGGAAAAGGCTCTTCTCGCAGTATTTCCAGTTCGAGATGGTGATGCGGTGGCTCAAATACTGCCGCAGTCATTTATTTCATGTCAGGTATTTGGGGTTGGGGTAGTGCAGGGCTGACCGAGCCTTCCCTTAGCTCAGCCCTGGGTTTGTCCCAGCCCAGCCCAGCTTGGGAAGGCAAAGGGGAAAACTGGCACGGTCTTGGTGGGTACCACACTGTGCAGAAGGACCCACTCCTCTCTGGGGATGCTTTGATGGCTTTTTGGCACAGTTTTGTCCCGTGCCGACTAGCTGGGCCTCCAGGCAACCTTCCAGCATCGCCAAAGGGCTCATATGGACCTGACACTACTCCTAACCCTCAGTTTTCATGTGGCCACCCCATAGTGGAGATGAATTTGCTTGCCTGGATGCGCGCCAAGGGGACCTGGGAGCCGGAGCCGCGCTCCACGTCCCTGACCCCGGCCCCGTGGGTTGTGCAAGCCGCTGGCATCCATGCGAAGGTGTGTGGGTGGCGCAGAGAGCACGTACGGGGCTGTGCACCTCACTGGGGGGTGACGGTCCCCCCCGGGCCATGGGAGCTGGTGCAAGCGGCAGCACGAGGACATGGTCGTGAAGGTTTCACGTCGGATCCCTAGCAGAGCTGCAAAGGGCCAAGTGGCACTGCATCGCTCCTGGGCGAGTTGTGCTTCCCAACGAGCCGCTCATCTCTTCCCGGAACAGATGGGAGACGTTTACCGTGTGCTTATTTCACCTCCTAAATTACTCAAGAGTTAGTAAAAACTTTACCAAAACGGACCTTCTAATTTTAACAAAGATGCCTCCTAGATCCCTGACAAATTTAGGGAATGCACAGGGCAGACTCATTTCCTGGAATAGGAGCTACTGGAGAAAAAGTCCCTCCAGGCTGGCTCCTAACTATGACACATTTGATAGCCATTCAAGGACTACTGGGAAACATGTGTCATTTGTCTCCGTGAAGCTTCAGACAGAGTTTCATCATCAAGTCTGACTGCTCCGTGAAATAAAACCGGCTAACATCTACTAGCAGCGATATAACCGCTGGTGTTTACGGAGGATGTGTCACGAGGGTGATTTATATATGGTTTTTTTTTTTTTCCCCAAGGTTTTATATAAGGGTGCAAAGTGGCTTTATCCCTATTGCACCTTGTTTTCTTTCCTCCTCGCTGGGTGACCGGTGTTGTCCCATGAAGGGTGGCACAGGCTGTGGGTGTGCCCGAGCCGCCAGGACCGTCAATGAACTTTGGCACCTTAAACCATGGAAAACCCGACGTGCTGGAGGGAGGGATAGGTGCCCGGCGTCCCGGAGATCGGATTGCCCCGGGGGATTTGCTGGGAGTCCCATGACGAGCCTGGAAGGGAGCCCAGACGGCAGGGCACCGCCGCGCTTTCCACCCAGGGCGCTCAGCCGGGGTCTCTGGAGGACAACCGGTGGCCTCTGTCCCTTACTGTCACCCTTGTGTGTGCAAACCCCCACCCCACATCAGCCCAAGGTCTCACCGGCGGGGAGGTGATTTGCACCCTACCAGGTGGGACCACCTCGTGCATGGGATGAGGGCCCACGGCAGTGGGTTGCCCTGGTGCAAACCCCTCCCGTGTTTGCATCGCTGGTCCCAGGGGACCGTACCTGTGCTTGCCTACACGGGGTATTCACCACGGCTTGACCCCCATCACTCACCCCACGGACAGTTACCTGACCTTGCTGCCTCGGCGTGTTTTTTAGGACAAGTCTTGGTCTCCAGCCATGACCCGCTTTCCTGCGCTGCTTCAGGTGCACGAGCCTCCCTGTTCACTCCCAGTTCCCGGGAGCTGCAGCTTTGGCCACCAGCATCGTCCATCCTCCCCAGCCTCCCAGGGTCATCCCAGGTCCTCAGCGTCTCTCGCCGCTTTGTTTCGCCTCCGAGGTGTCAGATAGGATCTCAGCGCCGGCTGTTTTGCAGGCAGATGAGGAATCCAGCGCTGCAGAGGGGTTTTTTAATCTCACCCATCTCGGCTTCGCCGTCCCTGAGAGCTGTTTCTAGGAGTCCTTGCCCAAGTGCTCCGTCTCCAGGAAACGCCGTTATCAGCCGCCCCATCGGCCACTCCATTTCGAGCTCCCGCCTCGCTCCCGGGGCGCCCGTTCCCAATCCAATTTCTACTGGAAGCAGATAAGGCAGAGGAAGGAGATAAGGGCCGGCCGGCAGCCTGGTCCCCCCCCGACTCGCAAGGGACAGCCGTCAGCGCAGGGGGGACACACGGGGACACCGTCGGAGCCCTGCGGCCAGTGGGTGGGCACGGCGTGGGCAGCCTGAGCTCCCCAGCCCTTTGGGACAGCCGGCTGGCATCGGGACTGAAGCATTTGGGGTAGATTGGGGTGACGCATTCCCCCTCCTTTTTGGGTGTGCACACCCAAAACTGGCCATTCACAATAATACAGAGGGAGAGGGTTCAAGTTCAGGCTGGACTAAGGGGGCTCAGTCCTTCACCCCTGTGCATGCTGCAGCAGAAGGGTTTTCCTCCCTTTCCTCCCCAAAAGCTCCAACACAACCTCACGCCTCTTTTCCTAAGCACCCCCCTTTGCACCCATCTCCTCCCCTCCTCTGTAATAGCAAAAATGGCCAGATTAGTGAAAAAAAAAACCAGGTGGACACGATGATTAAGGACCACCCATTTAGTCTCCCAGCTGGCCGGTGACAGCTGACTGGTGAATGCCTTTAATTAAAACTAAATGGTTAATAGGAAGCTGAGCAAAGGTCTCCCGCTTGGCTCCCGACGCAGGTGCCAATGGAAATCGTGCCGAGGGCTGAAGAGCTCAGTGTCGTAACAGCCAGCCTCCGCCGCGTCCCTTTGCCAGGCCACTAACGTCACCACGAAATCTTGCTCCCAAATACTCCTGCCCTGCTGCAGATTAACCTCCGCCTCTGAGGTGGGACATCCCCATGGGCATCCCTCCATCCGTGGACCCCTTTCCGAAGGGGTCTCTTGTCTCTGACCTGCAGTTTTGGTAGGAAATGGTTTTTAAGTGCAGAGTAAGTTATGTTTTGACTGTTGTCCATTTGTGAACAAAAAAAAAAAAAAAAAAAAAAATAGGAATTACCCAATACAGAGCAGTTTCCCAAGGTTGGGAAGCAGGAGGATGGAAGTAATAATTAATCGGCAGTGGCTGGCGGGGGCTTTGCTCACCTAAAACGACCTGGTCTAATGGTCACTTCACAAAGGTACCTGGAACTGATGAAAGAAAAGATTTTGCCTGGCCTAAGGGAGGGAGAAAGAGGGGGAAAAAAAGGAGGAAGGTGAAGCAAGGAGTGACAAAGCCACCAGAATCCTGCCGGGAATCTCATGCCTCCTTCCCGGCCCTCTGCTCCCTGCATTCTCCCTCCGTTTCCCTAATGCCAGAGCATCTTCTCCCTCTCAAGCAACGGGCTCACAGGACGTGACTAAGCATCTCAGATGTCCAAACTCCCCCGGGAGCCCCCCCTTCCCAGAGCCGGGCTTTGGGGGCAATTCGCTGCTCTGCCCATCATTAGCGGAGGTGTCTCGACTCCAGAATGATGTCCACTTCATGGACATCTCACCTCCTCCCACCTCTTTAAGCAATGCTGGGCTTGAAACAGAGCCTCGGAAAGTTTGATTTGAGATCATCACCCTTGGTGGAGCTGACACCATCGAAAATGCTAGTGAAGACGCAGTTAGGTGTATTTTAGTGTGTATTTTAGTCTCAAATGGCCTGACTTAAAATCTGCAGGAAAGTAAACGGAGCTCTTTGACCAAAACCTCTACAATGAATGCAGACATCTTCACCAAAAACATAACTTTCAAGCAGGAAAAAAAAAATGCACTGTGTTGTTTCAAAATCCCTTTTTGCATTCGAAACATCCTTAGTAGACACGCAGTGCACGCACAACAATTTGCTGTTTTATCGTACGGATCCCAGGCCAGGTCTTCAACTGGAAAAAATATTTCTAGCTGCGTCTGTTTGGGTAGGGCTGGACGTTTTTATTCTAGCAGGGGGTCTGACGTCCTCCGTCTGAAACGGAAACCCGCTGTGCGCTGCTGTCTGTTGCTTATCTCACTGGTGATGCTGTTTCTGCAGTTCCAGGGTCCTTATCTTCAGCGGAGTCATCTGTACACCCAGAGCTAATTGCAATAAATAACACAAAATACTTTCTCTTATCAAAATGTCTTCATGGGGAAAAACATCATTTGAAAAATGGATAAAAAGTAGTGTTCTTGTCCTGGCTTTCATTTAACGCCTTGGCCGGGCCGCTGTGCTCCTCCCTGCCCAGCACAAATCCGGGGACTTCACCCTAATTTTCCACGGGACGCTGCAAGGACCAGTCCGGGGGTTCCCCAAACCCACGTAGACCTCAGAGGAACCACAAATTATTGGTGATGTTTCACAGCCCTTCGGGGACGGGGTCCTGGAGCGTGGCTGAGCGATGGTTGGGAAGTCTGGGAACCACTGAGCATCTCATTAACCCCCCCCCCAAGCTCCCTACGGTCCTATTGCAATTTGATGCTGAGAATAACTGCTCTAACGCACCCGTCCCTCACCTCTGCAAAGCCATAAAGAGCTGGCAGGTGGCTGGACAACAGCTGTTATATTCTGTAATAACGAGAAGAATGAAGATATTATAATAAATAGCATTTACCTGAATAAGTAACGTCTAATGAATGCTAGGTAATGATTTAGTAATAAAGACAGTGAACTAGTAATAGAGGGAGTCTGGAGGAGAGTGTGTGAAGTGCTCAGAAAATTAAAAGATATCCCAAAAAAAGGAGCTTGGAGGACCTGGAGTTGTTTAGTCTGGAGAAGAAAAAAAAACAGCGAGGGGACATAGTAAATCGTAAAATATAGCTACTGAAAGAAAGGAAATAAACTCTTCGTAATCACAGAGGAAGGGCTAAGAAGTCACGGGCTTAAACTGCAGGAGGGAAGATGCAGCCTGGGTGACAGAGGGCAGTTTGCCAGCGGAGGGGACAACTGAGGCCTGGAAAAATTGCCTGAAAAAATAGTAGAGTTGCATTTGAGATTTTGAAGATCAGGTTGGAAAAACACCTATCCCAGGTGCTGTAAGGATAGCTGAATTGCCCTTGGGTTTAGGGGTCGATGAGCTGATTTTCAGCGCTCCCTTCCAGCCCTGTTTTCTATTATTCAGTTTATTTTTCTTTCTTGACTGAGTTGCATTTTGAAATTTAAGGAAATGTCTCACTTTAGTATTTTTCTCCCTTGTCTGCAGACCAGTATTCCTGCAGGGAAGACGTCTTCTCCTCCAGCAAGGCTAGCAAATCTCCAAAGGACACACACCCTGCACACAGGGGACCAAAAAAACCTAGAGCAGAGATTACTAACAGCAAACCCTAGGGATTTAGTAGACATTATTCCAGATATTTAAGGTCCAATTCTGAACAGATGGGAGCTGGGTTCTTAAAATGTAATCTTTCGGAGAGACGTACCCAGTACCAACCCCGAACGTGGGAGACGAAGACTTGTTTCCACGCGATGTTACGTATCTGTCCATAGCGCGGGCTCTTGCGTTCCTGGCACAGATAAAGACCAACGTAAGCACGATAAATCCTTTTGATGTCCCTCAAGGACAGACAAAATGATAGGAAGATGGTGATGAAGAAAAAGCAGACAGTGCTTTACATCTCAGAGCTTTTTACGGAGGAGGCACGTGGCATGGAGAAACACTCCGAATAAAGCTGGGTCTGGAGAGCCTCGACTTGGGAAGGTCCCAAAAATGAATGAGGTTTTAAGGAGGGGTTACAAGACGAGGGTGAGCAGGGAGCGGTTAAGAGGAATTTTAATTAACATCAGCGTTTGCAATGTTATTTAATAAGGTCCAAAAAACATCTGAGAGCAATGAAAGCTGAAACCAGCGTTTTCGGAGCAAACAGAGGCAAGTGTGGGGCTGGGGGAGCGGGGTTGGCTTCCCGGGGGATGAGGGGCACCTCAAGAGGTGGAAGCTCCTGGAGAGAGAAAAGCTCAGAGATGTGGTTTGGGGGGGATTGCTGGGTCAAACGGCCCTGGGTGGAGGAAGGGCTGAGCATCCCCGGGATGGGAGATGCCCCGTGCGTGCTGGCTCCTGGGGCTGTGCGCGGTGTAGGGGCAGCACCAGCCACCCGAGGTGGCATTTAGGGAGGTAGGAGACCAGCAGCATCAGAAAGTGAGGCTCTTTTGGGACCCAGGCACCCCCCAGCCGAGGTGCCGGCTGTGTTGAGGGTCTGTTGTCTGGATTAAGCACCCTGCAGAAGCAGTTGAGCCCTGCCTTTGCAAAAGGAAGCCAATTCAGGCATGAAATGGAGGAAGCCAACCTTGGTGAAGGCAGGGTGAAGGCAAGGTGGACACCCAGACTTGTGGCACGAGGGTGGGGACAACCACGAGACTACAGCAGTGGCGCAAGGGGACAGCAACCACACACCACGCGAGTCCATCACGCCTCCCACGAGAAGCTTTGCCCCCCAGGACCCTGGCACGCATTTTGGCCCCACTGGAGAGGACACCATGGACCACGGCGGGGTTTGCCCAAAAAACCCTGACGGCGAGAGAGAGAGAGAGAAGGCCAGACTGGGCTGCGCACGGCGCGCGGCACGCCAGCCTCGACCGTTCAGGTTCTCCCCGTGCCCAAACTTGTCGATGAGGTTGTTCAGAGCGATGACATAATTACAGTTTCAATCGCAGATTAATAAGAAGTGGGGTTTTTTTAGCAAACTCTGAGGCATGCCTGAACTGGAAGGGCATTTCACCTCACCGCTGCCTGGGAGCCGAGGGTGCCATACCCTCTTTGATGTCTCCTGGCGTGGAGGTTTTACAAACACCGGCAGCGGCGGCGGCGGCGGCACTAATGTGCCTGCTGCAACTCCCCTTCCCATGGCGCGTTCTCCTTCGGGAAGCCACGCGGCTTTCATCTCCAGCACCCAGTTGGGCAACGGGTGTATAAATAGACTGGGGAGAAGCCATCACCAGCCTCTAAAATAAACAACTGCTGGTGGAGGAAAGTCATCCCAGATGCCATCAGAGAGGCTGATAACTGGGATGAAGGGGAAACTGAGGCAGAAGCAGCTTGCCCCAGGTCGTTCAGAGCGTTTCTGTGATGTGACAAGCTTAGGGATGCATCCGAAAGGCTGCAGCAGTGGGAGGAACTGGCAGAGCGAGGCTACCATGGACCATGGACCACTGCGTAACCGTGAGCTGCGAGGGAGAGATCACGTCCATGGGCCAGATACCAAAAGCCAAGCTTTTAGGGTTCTGGGGTAGACCCTGAGATACAAGCGCTTAAAGCAAAACCACAGAGGGGCAGAAATTTGTTGCTTCAGGAGATGATGGGTATGGAAGGATATATCCATATTCAGTGTGACTTCTTGTCTCTGTGTAAGGTCTCCCATTTTTCCTCCTCCCCCATCGCTCAGCTCAGCGCAGTTCACTTGGACCAGGTGAATCTCTCACATCATTCAGGTTAGGAGGTTTCAGAGCCTGACGGAGGAGCTTCTGCACACCCCTGGGCACGTCAAGCCTGGGGCTGTCCATCAGCTACTCCCATCGGGAGCCTCAGAGCCCAGCCAAGCCCTGCCAACCCAACCATTTAAAAAAAAAAATTACCCAGATCCTCTGGTTGACTTAAAAGTCAGGGTAGCTCCTAATAACCTTTTTTTTTCCCTCACCCATCCAACCTCTGAGTCTTCAGCCTGCACTTTTCAAATTTCTCCTGCAGTTGGAGGACTGGAGAGTTGTGTGTGCTTTCAGTTTTTTCATGCCCGCACAGCTCCTGGAGCTCTCAGATGCTCGTGAGCCTCTGGTAGACACCCAGGAGCCACCAAGCAGAGCCCACGGGTGGGCTTAAAAAAGCAGCTAAGACTTTGGGGCAGAAACATACGACCGAGATCTGCTGTTTCCTGTGGTTTCCTGCTCTTCACGTCGACCATCTCCACTTTCAGGCCCATTTTAGACATTCCTCAGATTCTGCCTTATCATGATCCTGTGCCCCTTACTACTTCAGCTGAGGTTGTTTTACCGGGCTGTCCATCTCCACTGGAAGGAGGTGAATGTATTTGAAGCTTCCGAGCTCCGAACATCAAAATCGCCCTGTCCCCGTCTTCCTGGAGTTTCCCAAGCTATGAGCAGGTCTGTATCTGGAGATCGGTTTCCTGTAACAAAGCAGGTCCCTATCTGGAGATCTGTTTTCCTGCAACAGAAATATGCCCCAGGTGAGAAATTTGCCTCCTGAACTCAGCGTGACCTCCAAGAGCTGAAAGGCTTTGGATTAGGAGCATCGGGGTTGACTGTGCTGAAAATCAATCCAACTCCGGAGCCGCGCTGCCAAGAGCGGTGATGCACCCCTGCAAAAGTCCTCAAAAGTCCCAAGAAATGTCGTTTTTATAGGATACCCACTAAAACATCAGTGCCTGCTAGTGCTCCAGCCCAACAGCCTCTCTCGGGCCAGAGGTCTCCAGGGGATGATCCCAGTTGTGGGTTGAGGCCCCACTGTCCCTTTCTCCACGGGCAGCAGACGGAGCCGGCAACGCCTCCAACTAGCGATGCTGCTGCATGGGCTTGGTGCTCCACCAACTGCAGCCTCATGTCCCCCCCCCCCAAAAAAAAAAAACCACCCTAAAAAAAAAAGGGCCTGAAGGGTTAAAGTAACAATGAAAGTTTTACGAGTCCAGGCTCCAGATGTTGCAGGCAGGAAGATGAAAGCCGTCCCCTCTGCCTGCTTGTGGAGGCATTAAGCCCTTAATAGCCCGTCCTGCGGAGGCAATGCCCTGCCTCCAGCCCCGCTCGACTTCGTCTCCCCGCTGGAAGCGGTTCGGCCGGGGATCCCGCAGGCAGCGAGTCGCTGCACGAGGCCTTTCTGTCCCACCGCTCGCTCTTGATCGATTATTAAAACCAGAAAATTCTCCAACCATGAAATTCATCCCAGCTTCCCCATGGCGTGCTGGGCTGGAAATATCAAACCGCAGGGCCTGCGCTTCCAGGAGAAGTAAATACCACTTCCAGTGGGGCGTTTTGGGGCGCTGGGGCAACTCCAGGGGTTTGGTTTTGTTGGCACCAATGTTCCCCCTTGGCTCTCGCGGCCCCCTCGGCCACCACCCCCACCTAGGTCCCACCACCCTCCCAGCAGCTCCCGTCAAGGTCAAGAAGGTCGGTTGGCCTTCTTTCACCTCCATCGGGCTCTAGCAAATGCCTGGACACCTGGTTTCTGCTTTCTTCCACTGCACCCCTTTTACAACGGCCTTATTTTCTGTTTTCCTCCTCTTGCAAGCTCTCAGCCTTGGCTGGCCTTGCTGATGGGAGGCAAAACTTGTTTTCTGACCCGTTTTCCACTGGAGGTTGGCTCGAAACTGAGCTAACAAGCTTCAGTAGGTGTGATACTGGGGGCCAGTTGTATCCCTTCACTGGTTGAATGATGGGACCCCAAAGTCCTACTCCTTTCTTTGCAGGGTGCCTTGTGCAAAACAGATACTTTTGGGGTTAGAATGCGATTTTTCCTAATTTTAAGGATATTCAGATTGGCATTCTTGTCTGGGCGGCTGTAAGGAATAACAGGGGACCCCCTCAGCTCTCACACAACTCCCCAAAGGTCTCTAATGGCCCAGCTCCAGCTCCGGGGACGCACATGCCTCGGAATAACTTACATATTTTCTACAGGACAGAGGATATAAATACATCCCTGGTAATGCCGGTCCTAAGTATTGCCACTACAGCAAAATTAATAGTTAGTTCCTTGCAATAGATGAGATTTTTTTTTCCTTTTTCCCATGAGTGTTGTAATCCTGGTAACCAACAGCACCCATGCTGTCGTCTGACTTACGCTGCTTTGTTCCCGTCTGATAGAAAGACAGACCGCGAACGCTTCGCCGCCACTGAAAGCTGATGAAACCAGCCAGATTTTACTCTCAGAGCTGCTCTAACACCCAGCGGGCCTCAACCTCCCTTCCTTTAGCCCTAACCCTGCACAGATGCAAGACTGCAAGTGATGGAGCCAAGAGCTTTGAGCATCTGCCCACAACATCGGGCTCAAAGGGGCTCAACACCTCTTGGCTGAAGGAGCTCAGAGCCCCCACCTCCCCGTGATGCCTACAGACTGAGCTTGGGTGGTCGGGTGGGTGGAGGGTGTAAGGGGACCCTCGCCTCTTGTTTCAACTCAAATGGGTGCGCATTTACGGGAGAGAGTGCATGAGCTTCCATCCTCTGCAATAAATATCTCCCTATCGCATTCGGCACCAGGCACACGCCGGGGCTGGGACGGGGACATCAACGTCCCTTTGCACAGGGTGTTTTAACCACTGAGGGAGAGTCCTGCTCAGTCCTGCTTTTCCTTGCTCACTCATCCAATGAGCATCTCAAAAGCCCGGCTACCAAAGGATCGCTGCCCCAGCCCAGACGGCAAAGCACACCCTTGTTCTCACCACAGGGTCCTTCAAGGAGGACAAGTCATGGCACAGCTCAACCTGCCTCTGCTCCAGGACAGCTGCTAATTCAGGTCTTCTCCCTCCACCCAACCTTTTTCGTTTCCGAAAGTGGGAACTGAATTCACCCTCAGATTTCCATCACACTTTCAGACTGGGTTGCCATTGTCACAAGGTTCAGGAGTGATTTGGTGTGCCGCTGACAGCCAGACGGACGTGTGAGCATTGGAGCCTCTTGGCTTTCAGAAACAAGAGTGTTTAAAAAAAAAAAAGAGGACTATCAGATTCATCACCAGGAGTAATTTGACCAGTATGATGCTGGTCTAGTCAGCATGACAAAGAGGAAATGTCCCGGGCTTTTCCACCGAAGCTGATGACAGGGACCTTGGCTGGTAAATGTGACACAGCGGTGACTTCCCTCTTGACCACAAGAGCTACCTAAGCCTCTTAAGTGTTTCGATTTTTGTTTCATTTCATCTTTAAGCCACCCAAAAATTTGTACAATGACTCACTGGAGTGCCCAGGCATGTCCCTCTGGTTCCGCTCTGCAAACGTGCAAAGGTTGGGCAGGGCTGAACGCCTGTCAAAGCCTGGTGACACAGTGGGGTCACGGGGGATAGACCTCTCCAACCATGGGCTGGGGGTTCAGGTCCAATCCTGGCCTCGCTGTTATCCCCAGCACACCACCTCTCATTGCCGCTTGTGCATAGGCTGCTTGGGGCAAGGTCCCTCTCTTTATAACGCCTGGCCCAAAAAGGCTCAGGACGCCATGTGAGTCCATACTACTGTACAAACAAATGGCACAGGAGAAGCTCCGTCCATCATTTCTTGCTGCGATCATTTCTCCCAATCGGTTGTCCCAGCCCACGTTCATCTCTTCCCTTAAACCACCAGAGATGTATCCCCACCGTGACATCTTGTCTCCAACCGTGTGCCCGGTAAACCAGGAGGTATTTTTAAACACATGTAGGCAACACAAAGCAAATGCTGTTTCCATGTATGGGTGGTTTTTATTAATGCATCTTAAGCCAGTTCTTCACCAGGTTGCCTCCAGAAGCCCTTGCAGACCAGGACATGCATATATATATATATATATATATATACATAGACCCATGAGCTACCATTTGCAGACTGAGTTAAGCTCCACTGGGGCAATTTCACGCCAGTAAACAGTGAGAGCAAAGTACAACCAGCATAAAGCAAATAAATACTTTTCCAAGGGCTCACTCTTTGAATTGTCTGGAGCCACCAATCCATAACCACCACATCGTCCTGAGGGCTGCACGGACAGCAGGGTCCATTCACCTAATGGGCTTGCAAACAACCTGCAAGACAAAAGCCCACAGATGCTTTGGGGAGGATGGGCAACGAGTCAGATGCTGAGCATCACCTAAGTGAGACTGGGATCATGGCTCTGCACCATGATCCCAGTGGAAATCCATTTGCAAATGGTTTTCCCATGTGGAAAACCATGATCTCAAGATGGTGGAGTTTTACCTCCTTCCCTTGCCATGGTAGACGCTATCTTTTACCAGCAGTTGACACTTTGAGCATGTGTCACGTACGATTTAGCAGCAAAAAGTGACATCGTTTGACCTTTCTTTATTGCACTCTTCAATTACCACTCGGCAACAACGGGGGAAAAAGGCCCAACCGTGCTGTAATTTACTGCGTCGCAGTATATCATTAGAAGATTTAGCACTGATTACGCTGGAGCCGTGGTCCGAAGCCAGAGTACAGTTAACTAGAACAGAGTGATTTCAGCCATCCCACATTTCCAGAGAAATCCTTTTATAAGGAAGAGAGGAAGGAGACACGTCCCGCCGTCCACTGGGAAATCAGGACTTCAGACTGTCTCAACCAGCTAATGTCTGAGCCTCTTAAGTGAATGAGATTTCTGTAAGGTGATTTCCAAGGAGGGAAGAGTGGAAACCACCGCTAAGCCGTACAGAGCACGGTGATAGGTGAGGTCCCAGGGCCACCACTGCTCTGTTGGAAGATGTCCGTGGATGTCCATGGAGCTGGGGGTGCTCATACCTGGGGAGGTGCCTGAATTCAGGTGCTGTGGGCATGGAGCAAGAAGGACATCATGTTGCTGGCCAGGACATCAGCGTTTTCATTTGGGAAGGAGCCAGCTCTGCCCTCGCCCAGAGCTCCTCCGTCCAAGGGCAGGTCAGGGCTGCGGTTCTGCTCCTTAATCCGGGCATTACTGGATCATCCAAATTTGACCAGATCAAGAGCGGCCACATAACTGCATTTCTGACAAATTACCTCCAGCACTCGGGGTTTATGTAAGCGCGTTGTGTTTAAGCCTGGCTTTGCGCCAGCTGCAGAGGGACTCACGTAAAGCGAGAGTGGTACAACCAGGCGAAGTCTCCGGCCGGGCAGCACAACGCCCGCAGGACCACATCGGACCAGGTTTATACCAGGTCAGCACTTTGCTTTCTGTGGCTGCAGCTTTTCTGAGCCCTGAAGATGGATTTACAGCGTCGGCAAACCCCAGCCAAGGGGAAATTCTTCCTCGCTTTAACCTCCAACCTCTATTTTAGCCTTCAGACTTCCCACCCTGCATCTGCCAGCCCTAGAGCTGAACAAGCTCTGGGTGAATGGGGACACATACGAGCTGGTGCTCAGCATTCTTCTGTCGTGTTCTTTTTTTTTTCTTTTTCTTTTTTTTTTTTTTTTTTGCATTGAATGAAGGCTAAAATTAGCTCAGCAGGAGGTGAAGACTGGAACGTTTTAGCTAAAGCTGCTGTAGTATTGAAAAGCCATAGTTTTCCTGATTATTTCCCAGCTTTCTTACTGCGAACAGCGTCGCCTGGTCTTTTATTTTGACAGATGAATGCCAGTAAAGATCCCATAAAATAAATTACTCCCCGAGGTGTTTCAGCTCATTCTCCAGACGATCACTGTGACATTTGACCTGGAAAGCCATGTCCAGCTGAAGGTCCAGCCAGCTCAACATGTCTTCAGCCACGGCCAGGGGTAGTCACATAGGACAAGGTGTAAAATGGGGTGTGTGGAGGATATCCCAGGCCCAGCAGATCCTTGCTGCACCTTGCAAGTGATACAGCAGCCCACCAGCCCTGCACCCATCATGGGGACACCTCCACTGCCGGCCTCCGGGCTTTGCTGGATCATTTTTCCTCTTTGCATTATTATAGAATCATCAAATGGTTTGGGTTGAAAGGGATCTTTAAAGGTCATCTAATCCAACCCCTTGCCATGAGCAGGGACATCTTCAACTAGATCAGGTTGCTCAGAGCCCCGTCCAACCTGACCTTGAATGGTTCCAGGGATGGGGCATCTACCACCTCTTTGGGCAACCTCTCGCAGTGTTTCACCACCCTCAGTGTAAAACATTTCTTCCTTCTGTCTAGTCTGAATCTCCCCTCTTTTAGTTTAAAACCATTCCCCCTTGTCCTGTCACTACAGGCCCCACTAAAAAGTCTGTCCCCATCTTTCTTCTAAGCCCCCTTTAAGTACTGAAAGGCTGCAATAAGGTCTCCCCGGAGCCTTCTCTTCTCCAGGCTGAACAACCCCAACTCTCTCAGCCTGACCTCATAGCAGAGGTGTTCCAGACCCCGGATCATTTTTGTGTCCTTTTTATATCTTTTGGAAAGCTGCTGTGAAGAGTGTTCATTTAGAGGTACGGTTATTCCATCCTCTGCTTTCAGCTTCCAGGAGGAGCAATGGTTTGTAGCCTCTGTATCTCACAAGTGGAAATCCTGAGAAACAGCAAGGTTAAATGATGTGGTCACATCTCACGGACCGATGAGCGGGGACAAGAACCCAGATCTCAATCCAAGGGATAACGTCACGTATGCTACAATTTGGCTTCAGGGCTTTAACCACGTACCTCATGGAACAAGGTGAAAACACCTGCAAAACATCTCTTAAACGCAGAGTCCTCTGGTGTGCCCCTGTGGCTCGTTGCTACTTTGGTGTCATACGTCAGGGACAAAACTATCATCTCCTCTTTTCTGGGTAAAGATCCATGCCTAATTGCCAGCACAACAGCTTGGAGGTGGGAGAAGTACGAGTGAGGCCAATATTCCCTCTCTTTTGGTTACTCCAGAGTAAAAGCCAACTTCTCAGCCAGCTGACCGTCACCCTAGTGTGGCCATCAACCTGGTGGCTCTAGATTTGGAGGGATCTTTCTAACCCCAGGTCCCTGCTGCCTGCGCAGCCCTGCTCCTGCAGATAAACGCTACAAAAGCTCAGAGGAGTGGACAGTCGGTTTTGCAATAAAGTCGTCTGCTTCATCCTTCACCTGTATGGCCTTTGGTGGTGCGTTGCCTGGGTGGGTGTCGAGGACAAGGGCAGGAGCGCTCTTCCTTGAGCTTCTGATGTAATCCATCAATGCTAGCGTGGCTGCTGGACCACGAAGGTATGATGGGATTATTGGGTATTTCAAGTCTGCCGGCACAGAACGGGAAGGAAATGAGCCAAATTGTAGCGTAGATGACATTGTCCCAACATCTGCTCTTCCAAGTGTCTCTTAGTGCATATCAAGGAACACAAGGTGGGTGCACCCGACATGCCCTCAGCCTTCGATGCTGACTCCCACCTGAAGGACGAGAGGCGAGAGCCTGGAAATTGAAACTCCCACGCAAACCTCGCACATGATCAAAAGCCATTTTGAAGCTGGTTCATGGGCTCGGTGACATGAATCCCACTGAAGGCACAGTCCATTCAGAGCAAACCCAATACTGTACCTCAATAAATCCCTCTGGGTTGCTGGGTTGGGCACATCTCCGTTGAACAGAAAGGCACAGCGTTGAGCAAAACTGGTCCAGATGCTCACAAAGCCCTATCTACTGCTATGGCCATCAACCACGTGGACAGCAGAGGCTGGAAGTCACATTCCTGGGGTCCAGGCGCTTTGGCAGGGAGGGAGCTTACAATCCCATCTGGACCTTCTACTTCTCCAAATCCTTCGGTCTCCAGCACTCTGGTGGTTTCCACTCAAGGTCCCGCTCCACAAAAGGGAGGAACCAGCTGTAGGGACCTTCTCCCTGGCAGAGGACATGTGCAAGCATCCCATGACACAGTGGAGCAGTGAACACCTGAAGGCAGGGTCAACGGGGCAAAAGGAAAAATAACTTATTTCCAGTGGCCTGGGAGATGGGGGCAGGAAATAGTTGAGGAAAACCCACCGAGGACTGGCTTTCCTCTCTTCAAATGTTCCTCCTCGCCTGGCGGCATGGGCCACCCAAGTCCCAGTGCAGAGCAGAAGCTTGGTCTCCCCTGGTATTTCAGGGACTGGGACAGTGCTGAACGGGAGCTGGGTCCCTCGCATGGAGGTTCTTTCAAGTTAAAATTATGAGAAACAGGAATAATAATAAAAACAATCCCAGCAGATTTTGGGGTGCAACCCTGTGCAATCTGCCCAGACCCGGCCAGCCCCTCCAGACTTGGGCCGATTGGGTGCATCCAAGCCGGGGAGCCCAGAGCCACCTGCACCGCATCAGCCCAACGGAGCCCAAAGCTCAGGAGTGACCCTATCTGGGTGCCACCCACGCCGGAGCGGTCCCACCCGGGGCTGGGGTGGGTGCCCCCACCGCCGAGCCCATGCGGTACCCGCTTCGAGCAGCAACTCTCCTGCCTGCCTCATCCCCACCACTAAAAAAGCCACTCGGCACAGCCTGGGATCAAGTGTACGTTTTTATTTTTTAATGGAACATAAACTCCTTTAGAAAAAACATTCATCTGGATGATAACACCCATAGAAAAAAACACCAATCTCGTGTTCTTTTTTTTTTTTTTTTTAATTTGGCATTTGTTATTTGCATTTATATTAAAGCAAAGTGCATCTTTCTTATTTTTTCTCGTTTATACACATTGCACAATACATAAATAATGATGCTTATAAAACGTCTTTATATTTACAAGTAATAATATATTTATATATAACATAAAATACATTTTTTTTCTTTAATAAATCTCAGGGTTTTTTTAAGGAGTCCTTTTTTTTGTGTGTTTTATTTCCAAAGCACTACAATGCTAAAGTTCCAATGAGAATGCTCTCTTGTTCATTTAAACCTTTATATTTAGAAAAATAGCTTATGTTAAGGTCTAAACATGCTCATTGAGCTAAGAACAGTGTAAAAGTATCATACTCGTGTATGAATTCAAGAAGAAATGAAAGCACAACTGCATTTCCAGATAGGATGGTACCGGGATAACCTGATCTAAGCAGGTTACAACAGACCAACTATTTGTGAACCCTTTTTCTTTCGTTTTCCCATTTGTTTTTCATTTGTTTTGTTGGTTTTGTTTTGTTTTGTTTTGTTTTTTTTAGGCTTAGGCTTCTGTCGCTTCGCATCTCAGCTCAAATTATAAAGCACGGGCCATGCACGAGGTTTCTCCGCTGTCGTTTTCTCCCCTTGCATCAATCCATGACCGTAGGGGAAAAAAAAAAAAAAAAAAGCGGTGGAAGGATGAACACAGTGACAAGACGTGAACCCAGCAACAAGAAAAATAAAATAAAAAGGGTGGGTAAAGACCTGGTTGGGAAGGTTTTGCACCATCCTTCGGCGGCAACGTGGGGTTAGCACCGCTGGGGAAGGGGTCTCAGTGTCACCGTCACCGGGGATGGCTGGCGGCAAGGGGAAGGTGGTGCGTAAAAAATACAGGTATCTTGTTGTTTTATCCAAGAGAAGGAGCTGTAACATATAGCAAGTGGCTTCCGAATCCATCGATCACATAGGATAATCCTTTCAGAGGCGCGAAATAATTATCGTATGCGATCCACACCCCCCCCCCCCCCGCACCCTTCTCTCGCCCTTCTGAGTTATTGGTCATTCACACTTTTAAAAAATAGATATATTTATCAAAATACCCAAGGCAAAAAAATCTTTCCATAAGCTATTTCTCAAAATGGGGCGGGGGGGGGGGGGGGGGAAACAAACAAAACAAAACAAAAACAAAAAGTTTGCATGAAAAGCAAGCACTCAGAAGGAAATAATAGCAGCAAAGTAGTATAAATGTCATGAGTCCACTCTGTCTCGAGTCATCGGTTATTAAAAATAACCTCCAACCAGCACGGGCAACTGCTGATAAACTGTCTCGTGTAGCACTGGCCCCAGCCTTTCACAAAGCTGATCTGAACAGTAAATCCGGTCCATGGTTGCTGCATGAACTCATGGTCGTTGGGTCTCTGCAAGCTGTACGCCTTCTCGTAGTCAAAAGCCTTGATGGAAAAACCTGGAAACACTTTGTGAACCAGCAACGTCCTGGAGTCGGGGTTGTCCAGTGTGGCCGACTTGATGAAGATGGGGTAACTGCTGCGGTTGTACACCCACACGCCGTCCACTTCCTTGGTGAGCTGGATGCCATAGCCGATCTTGCTGCGGACCTTCTGCACCAGTTGGCTTTTGTTGTCCGAGTTGAGCTGTCCGAGGCAGAAACCATTCCCCTGAGGTAGATCATAGAAGATATCCAGGGAGGGCTCTTGGACAGAGTACAGCCGACCCACACGCGTCTTCTCTTCCCAGTATGCCACCACGCACCAGTGTGACCGATCCCCCGGCTCCTGAAGAACTTGGGAATCTACCAAACAGGAGAAAAAAAGAAAGAAAAAGGAGAAATTGAGCACCGGGCGGGTGTAATACGACCCAAAAGCGACGCAATGCTGGCAGGTCCTTGCCTGCCCATGTCTTCATGATGCTCTCCACGCGCACACCAACACCCACAGCCGTTTCCAAAAGCCATGTGTTAAAGCCACTATTAAGACCATTTAAGTGGACCCAGGTTTGGGGGATTCCTGTGCTGCTTCAGTGCCCGGCTCTGGTTGGAGTTATGGGTCCTAAATCACCAGGTCCACCTTCAGAAGTGGCTTGAGACCCACCAGCAGCACCCGCGGCGCAGCCATCCCTCACCCAAACCATCACTAGGACCACCTTCAGTACCAACAGGAGAGATGAGATGCTCCAGCCAGCTGCATCCAGCAAGACCAAACACCCTAAAACCCCTTATTTGCACCCACCAGACGACGGATCCACTTCCATAACTATCTACTGCGCACAGATGCTGAAAAAAACCGAGGTGCTGCTAAGAAAAGCACATTGAAGGTCACCCCATGGGACCGGAGGGGACAAGGACTCGCCTGCTCTAGCTCATGGGGTTTTTCCCTGCCCGTAGGCAGAACCTGGGTGATGGAGAGGATGGAGACGTCGGATGAAGCCCCGACCCGCGGGAAGCGCCATCAGACGGTGGCAGGGTGGGGACCAGAAATCTCGCGCTTGTTAACAAAAATGCCCTAAAAAACCTCCGAAAGCCCCAGAAATTCATTCCCGTAGCCCTTCTTTCGACTCCCTTGCCCGTAGCTACCCCGTGCGAGCAGCGAGGATACGACGTAGGAGAAAAAAGCAGGAGGGGGGGCTGAGAAACACGAAAAAGTCCCTTTTCCTGACGGAGGATCCCTACAGCCCAGCGCTGCTCAGCGGGTAATTCCTTCCAGCCTCGGTAGGCATGTTAAGACCTGGGAACTATTCATCTCTGTAACTGTATTTAAAGAAAAAAAAACCATATTTTAAAAAAACCCAAAAAATATCAAGCTGGGAATGCGAGTTAGTGAGCGCTATCAAAATAATCCCCTGCACCGTGGGAGCAGCTATGGGACCGGGGATGGTGGGTGACCCAGCACCCCAAAGCTCTCCCTGCATCCCCCCCAAAACCACCCCCCAGCACGAGGAACGGCAGCGGCATGCTGGCTGCCCCGTTTTCTCTATTTTTTTTTGTTATTAATAAGCCCCAGCGCAGTTTTTTCCTCCCGTCTCAGAGTTGTGCTCCAAGCCCTGCGCTGTGCTTTTAAAAAAAAAAAAAACAAAAAACCCCAAAAAGCCCAGCCACACACTTTTAATTTCCTCATTTCTATGCCAGCGAGGAAAATATTTCTGCAGTTGCTGGAGGCAGCTACTAAAAATGGGCCTGACTGCATAGGCCCCAAAATAGGGACCCTCGCTCCCGGGTGAAACGGGGGATGAGGGTTCTGGCGGGGGGCGGGGGGGTGGTCCCCGGGAAAGCATCCGTCAAAGGGTGCCCCGGTTTGTCCTTCCACCTCCCCTTTTCGGTGCCTCCCGAACTTTGTTGCGGATAACTTTATATCCTGCTGAAACCTGGCACCGCGCGAGGGACCGAGTCGGGACGGGGTGGGTGGCTTGGGTTACCTCTTAACCCAAATGGGGTGCCCCCCACCCCAGGGTGCACCCAGCGGGGCAAGAAACACCCCCAGGATGGCATTTCCCCCACCCACCCAGGAGATAGAGGAATTTTTTTGGGGGGGGATGTCCAGAAGATAGAGGAATTTTTTGGGGGGGGATGCCTGGGAGATAGAGGGATCTGGGGGGGGATGCTCCTGGATCCAGGGAAGGGATGCTCCTGGATCCGTCCCCATCTCGACCACCCATCGCCCCCCTCCGCCGCAGCCTCCCCGCGATGCTCAGAGCTCCTTGGGTTTTGTTTTACAGCAGTGGAGGGAATTTTGGAGCGAGAGTCATTGAACCCCGCTGGAATTCCTATAGGCTTTTATTTATTTGAACATAAAAGCATCCCTTTCAGGAGGAGGCGGGGGGGGGGGAGACTTTTTCACCTGATATTTGTGCTTGCATTAGTGAAGACCACTTAACAAGTAGCTCATTGCCGCTTACAAAGAGTTATTTAATTGCCAGAGCATTAAAAAAAAAAAAAAAACCCACTAAAAAAAAAAAAAAGAAAAAGAAAACTGCCTTGGCTATGAATGAACAGACCTTTATGGAGGGCTGGAACTTCATGAATGAATCCCACTAGGTTTTTCAATGACATGGGGTGACCAGACCTCAAGGACAAGTCTTAGGTAATCCGGGAGATTTTTTTTTTTTTTTTTTTAAGGAGCCAATGCCAGCACACAGTATAAATATGCCAGAGCCTCTTCCGTTTGCGGGATTCGGCTGTTGACTGGATGTCTAGTCAAAAAGCCATGAGAATATAAGGGTTGAGCTCGGATAAACAGGATCAGGCCTCCCTGCCAGCCGCCACCAAAGCCGCTTTTCACGGTTGTTGGGACCCCGGCGGAGCCTCCCCGCTCCCACCCACCTCCCTGATTCTGGCATCCGCCGGGAAAAGGGGTGGGAAAAGCCGGTGGCATCGCTCGGGCGGCGGAGGCAGGAGAGGAGGAAAAAATGACGCAGAGATGCTTCCTCCAGGGATGGAGATTTTTTTTTTCCCCGAAAGGTTTTTTTGGTGGCAATGACCATGCGCCTGAACAAATGAAGCAAATAGGTGGATTTTACCCCAAAATGCCCCGCCGGGTTCATCTGGACCCACCATCCAACTCCCGTCTCCGTCCCATCTCACGCAAAAACCCAGATGTGGGAAATTCGCAGCCACATCGCTCTCAACGTGTCCTCGTGTGCGACAGCCCAGAAATGGCTGAGAAACACATTGGGATTCTGGTTTTGAGTTAAAAGCATCGTTTTTACGAGCTCCTCGGAGCAAACACATCCCTTTCTAAATGCCTGGAAAACTCCCAGCAAACTGGGAGCGTTCCCATATTCCAGCAAACAATGATAATGTTTAATGCTATAAACATCCGCGCTATTATTTCGTTATTAAGCATCCCTCCGTTTGCTGCTGTCATTGGTTTATTATTATTTTCCATGGTTTGCGTTACGGCCTGCCTAGGGGCTCCGTCAGGCTCCCCCCCAGTGCATTGTGCAAGCTTATTGTGAAAAAAAGAAAAAAAAATACATAAATAACTGAAAATAAAGTGAGTCTGCCCTCAGGAATTGAGAGAATCAGTCGTATTGATCACTTATAGCTGGGTCTACGGAGAACGGCCATCCGAAGCAGAGCACATTTCTGCATGAAGGGGAGAAATTAAGGCAATAGTTTGATACCCCAAAGTCTTTGGGGTAACATTTTTTGGAATTTTGGTGTGGACGGCAACGCCCCCTTATTCAACATCACATTCCCATTGAAAAAAATTTTTTTTTTTTCCGTATTTTCCCGTATTTTTTACACCCTCCTGAAGGGCTGCCCTCACTTTTACCGGCACATCCCATGGAGAAGTAGTAGTGTCCTCCACAAAAGCATCCTCCCAGCGACTTCCCAGCACACCAACCAGCGTAAGAGGCTGTGAGGTTTCCCACCACCTGCCTTGACCCTCGTGACCATCAAGTCCTGCCCAAAATTCCTTAATAAAAAGCCACAGCCAGGATTTTTCTAGCTTCAGGTACGCACATGCTGCCCGTGGGCGCGGGGCATCATCCTGCTCCGGGAAGGGATGCTGCAGAAAACGCTACATCCATATAGAAATCCTGGAGGATGGGACACCGGAGCAATAACCTCAAAAAATTAAAAGCTGCTGAAACCAAGGAGGTCCAGATGAAGGTGGGTACGGGAGATTCACACCATGGAAACACCCAAATTCGTCAGTAACGGCCCCACGCCTGGTTCTCCCAAGCTGTGGCAGGAGGACTCGCATCTCACCTCTTGGAAGTGGCAGAAAATTTCCGGTGTGGCTTTTCTCCTCGACACATGAACACTTTTAGGATGATGAAACCATGTCATCTGTACTTTTTCTTTCTGAGCTCCGGGCTCAGCTTCCGGAATTTGGGAAGAAAAAGTTCTTTTTTCATTCAGGAAGAACTGAAACATTTCAGCAAAATTGAATTTAAAAAAAAAAATTAAAACAAAACCAACGCAGCTCCTGGCCGGCTTTCGGATCTCAGCCTTGTCCCGGTGCCAAGTTCATGAACGTAGAGGGGAGGTGGGCTGGGGATCTTTTGTTTTGCTTTGTTTTGTTTTGACATAGCTAAAGGTTTTCCTGTAATCAACCGACCTCTAAAGAAAACAGCAAGTTTAACACCCACTGAGCTATCTCACCCGCCGGGACTACTCCCATCGGATCAAGTCAAGAGCTATCTAAATTGTCACTGGGATCTGGGAAAATAACAACTCGTCGCTGAAAATGGGAATACAACTGCGTTCCTGATGAGGTTTTTAAATGCCTGTAATCGGATCTTTCCTCAATGGTATTAGGATTAGACGCAAATTACGTTATCCAGCTGTAGAAGTGTTTCAAACTACGTATTTATATTTTTTTATACATATATATTTATAGATTTTTTTTTTTTGACCCAAAGCATCTTCTCATGCTCTTCCTAAACTTCTCACCATCACAGCCTCTCCTCTCCCTCCTTCCTCTGTGATCCCTGGGGCTGGATTTCCCACCAAACATCAACCCTGACGCAATACTCGCCATGGCATCATCTACCCCGAACCGCTAACAAAAGCCTCCTCATTTTCATAGAATCACGGAACGGTTTGGGTTGGAAGGGACCTTTAAAGGTCATCTAGTCCAACCCCCTGCAAGGACCAGGGACACCTTCAACTAGATCAGGTCGCTCAGGTTTTGTGGTACCTTCACCTGGGCCACTTGCGGAGGTGACACTACACGCACAACCGATAACCCAACACGAATGGGTAAAGGCAACAGATAAATTAATGTAGATGTCCACCAAGAAATCATAGCGCCGAAAGCAGACTAGTCTTACGGACTTTTCCTAGAAGGACCGGGACCCAGACGTGAGCTTCTGGGGCAGACCTGGAGGGGTGGTGAGATCCCTGCCTGGCTTCCCAGGGGCAGCTTTCCGCTGGAAAACAAGTGATGTGGGCACCGCCGATGAGCAGATGAACCTATGGTCCTTCCTCCTTTATCCGTCAGCACACGCGGAGGGCATCTGTGCTTAAAAAAAACTATGGGCTGGACTGGTGTCAGCACAACGTGTCGTCTGGCCGGGGCCAAGGCTGAGACCAAGCTCAGCGCGTCTCGCGCCCGGTAATCTCTCTTGGCTGACCTTAAGCGGCATTTGCGAGCCCGGGACAGAGCCATGCCCCCCATCTTCTCCTGCTCGTCGAGATGGAAGAGATGGAGACACAAACCCCGGAGCTTTTTATGGGTTTTTGCACGCTCTTCTTGAGGGTCCTCAGGGCAGCTCGGGACACTCCAGTCGCAGTTTTGCCCCTCGTGTCACTGGCAAGTGCTGTTTTTGCAGGATCTCAGGAAAAACACAGCCCTGAACTCTTGCTCGAGAAGCGAACAGGCATTGCATCGAGGTGAGGAGAACACCGAGCGTGACGTGCAACTACACAGCTCATCAAAGCAAAGAAAAACGGGCACCAAAAAGGGAAATTTTACTTCCTTTCTAGTCTCTGGGGTAATTTACAGCCTACTTGGGTGGGGGAACAAACAAAAAAAAAACCAAGAAAAATCCTTCAAAGCCAGATTTCCAGGTATGCTTTGCGAAAGCAAAGGAAAAAAAAAAAAATCCAAATTAAAGGATATATCCTGCTGCAGAAAAGGGTCTTTGTGCCTTTAGCGGAGTTTGTGGGCAGCCTGGAGACACCACCCACGGCAATGTTTGCCCCAAACCTTTTATATCTCCCTGCACACAAGGGCTAGACAGCTTCAGCTTCCTCACACCCCCCCCCCCCCCAGCTTTTGATGGCTGGGATGATTTCTGAAAGGCTAATTTAGAGGATGGTCATGTGTTAAGCTCCTGTTGTTTGCAGAGAAAATAAACCCTTACCTACTGCAGGGATGCCACCGCCCGAGGTGGCCCATGGGGTCCCTCCACCACGCCAACACAAGAGCCCCCAAAGAGCCGGGAAAGTCGGTCACGTCAACACGTACTTAGGGAGCCCTTAATCTGTGGATTATTGACACGATAGACCATAACATCTCTTTAGGAGCCATTACAGCCCATTGTGTCACTAGGTACTTACGGAGTCCTTAATCCGCGGATTGACAGGCTAGACCATAAATTTGTGTCTATGTCTAATTAGGCAGCTCTTATTACTCAACATACACAGTAGTCATGCAGGCTAAAGAGCCTTAAGATTATTTCTCTAATTTATTAACAAGTTGTCCACCCAATCACTTAAATGGCTCCTTCCTCCTAGCAAAATAAGTCAACCTTGCATGAAAATAAATGCCCACCTGAGTTTCCCCCCAAGACTTCAGTCTGCTGAAGTTTTCT
Source organism: Calonectris borealis (assembly GCF_964195595.1). Classification (NCBI taxonomy): domain Eukaryota; kingdom Metazoa; phylum Chordata; class Aves; order Procellariiformes; family Procellariidae; genus Calonectris; species Calonectris borealis. The sequence goes on along the minus strand of NC_134351.1, from coordinate 3,934,801 downwards.
ACGGGCTGGTATCCAGAAGCCGAGATGTTGCCAACAGATTTGACACCTTGCGAGTCTGACGGGGACACAGAGGATAAAATTTGGCAGAAGCCATCAGTGGAAGGAATCTGGGATTTCCCGATATTTGTAACAAGGGCTTTGGTTCAGACTCATGTTAGCAGCGACCTCCAAGCTTGGGAGTGCTCTGCTCGGTCCCCTGGTGACCCAACCAAGAACTTCTATATCACCTTCACCATGGCTGGGAAAGCCTCTTGTGAAATCAAGACAAAAAACGAGGTTGGGTTAGACGGTGGGTAGAGATGACTGATCCCTAAGGACATCCCCTAAGGTTCCCACCCCAACTTGGTGGTGCCTTGAGTCAACCTTCTCCCAACCTGGAACCCAGCCCTGACCTTTCAGGGTGAATTTGGGACACAAAAGCAAGAAAACAAGCTGAGAAAGGGTCCCTGCAAGCATGTTGTTGCAGACCTACAAAGCCTCAAGAGCGGGCACCAGTATGGCAAACGCCAAGGTTGGCCCAGGAGGGATGTCCAAGCTTGAAAAATACAGGGTGATCAAGCCCGTGTGAAGGAAGCCCGGCTCCCCCATGTCCCCTGCATCGAAGGACGGCAAAGACAGAACCAAAGTGAAACTGCTGAGTTCATGGAGTCCACCAAACCAGAAATTTGATTCATAAACATCCTATTAGTCACTGCTACTGTCTAATTACGGTGATTAATCAATTACCATGGCTAAAAACGACTCGAGAAGAGAACAACCTTTTTTTGTGCCCATTTTCTTTAAAAGCCAAGCAAGGCTGCAGCTACAAGGAGGAGGGGGAAAAAAAAAAAAATACAGGCAGGCACACACCAAAAATGCCTGTCTGCCTGTCTCCAGCGGTTAGCGAGGAGCCAGCTGACTCCAGTTTCCTCCGTACCAGGCTTCGGGCCTCATCAGCCATGCAAATTATAGAGTACCGTGCTGTCTGAAGGCCGAATTTCGACTCAGCTCAGAGAAAAGCCTTAGAGGAAGGGTGGGGATGAAGAAGCCAGCCAAATCCATTCATAATATTTACAGTAAATGGGCCTCTTTGCTGTTGTTTAGTATACAGTCAGTCTAATTATTTTTGAAGTTTTAATTTAAAGAACCTTCTTTATCTGCCTCTCCTTCTGCACCCCTCAAAGGTGTGGGAAAACTTTTCCCTTGTTTCAAAAAAGCAGTAGGACGGGAATCCCTTCCCCAAGCTCCAACCCGGCGGTCGGGTGGGACGAAGGGATGCTTCAAGAGGGGAGACCCTTCCAGAGGGGTGCTGCCAACACCCATGGGGTCTTTAAGACCCCCAGGCCACCTGGGTAAGCACGAGGGCATGCAGGTCCATGTGGAAAACCCCCAGAAATCCTATTTTTGCTGCAGGCGTCCCCGTTGCTGTTCTCCTGTGCCGGTGGGGATGTCCTGGGAGGACTTGCTGGCTCGGGAGGTGTTGCAGGATGCTCTGCAGCCCCGTGCACCCTCCAACCTCCTCCCCTGCCTTGACAGCAACCCGGAACAATCACATTTTAACGACAATCAGCCAAGGGGCTCCTCTGAAAAACAGAGGAAGCCCAAGCCAGCGTTCATGAGATGCTGCCATGCGACCACCGAGCGACTCGGGGTTGGTACCAGCCCCAGCTCCCGGAGGTGAGCAAACGCCTCCGTGCTTCGTCCCCAGCAGCTACCAAGACACACCTCTTCTCCACCCATACCCAACCCGGATCTCCACCAGAAACCTTCTGAGAAGGAGAAACCGGCACACAAAGAGCTCCTGACTTACGACGACGCAAATCAAGACCTAAAGATGAGCTTGCCAAAATCTCTCTCCCGGCTTGGGTTGTGCTGGAGGCTCCCGCGCCAGCATCCTGCCCATCACCTTTCCAACGCAGGGATAAATCACCGACGCAGATGTCGAAGCCACCAGAAGCCACCGGGCCACGTCAGCCCTGGGGTCACAGCCCCCCCTCAACACAGCCACCGAGCTCGGTTTTAGAGGATGAAGACCTCAAAACGCTTTTGCAATTAAAAATATTTTTTATGCAAGGGAGGGAGGTCGCCTGGTACCCGGCAATGCCCCGGGGAGGGCAGGGATACGGCCCCCAGGAAAGCCACGGCTCTCCACTGACAACATGTAGCTATGTGGGTTACACGTTAAAAACCTTGTAAAGACCTTAATAAAAACTGAAGCAGAGCAGTCTAGGATTTCCAAATGGATACCTAATACCCAGATGTGTGTTCGGTTCCCCCCCCCCCAACTGCATTCCACGCACACACACGGCATCGCTGCCGCTCTCAAAAAAAAAAAGCCTCTCCCCGCAGCACGCCGACCTAGAATTCTCCCCAAAGACTGAAAACAGACGTAAATATGTGTTTTCCTCCCGCCCTCAAAAAAAAAAAAAACAACCCGACGACCTCCCCCAGCTCCCTTTCCCAGAGCAGCATCCCTCGCAGGGATGTAAATCCATGGAAAAAGCAGGGTTGGAACAAAAGTCCTTTTCACGCCCGTCGTGCCCCGCTCCGTAACAATTATGAAAACTGTTTAGCTGGGCTGGCATTTGGAGCATTTACTGCATTCCTGCCAATAAATTCCAGTCCCGGATCCGATGGAAAAGACTTCCCCCCCCCCCCCCTTTCCCCTCCCCTCCCTTGCCTTCATTCCTCCTGGCTTTCTTTACAACCTAATACCCTGTCGACGCGGGGCCAGGGCCTACTTAGGGGGAAAAAAAAACACCCAGCGCCAGACTGGAGACAGCATGCAGACTGAAAAAGTTAATCATTACTTCTGTCTGCCTTCATAATCTAATCACGCCTATTCCTAAGAGCAGGCGGCGAAGCACGCTCGCGTACGGGCAGGGTCGCCGCCCAGGGATGGACGGACCGACGGACGGACAGCATCGGCCCCTACCCGGGTAGGGGGCAAGCAAGGGACGGACGGACGGACGGCGTTTGGATGGAGTTCGCAAGCCTGGCCACGCACACACCCCTCCCCTCGCCTCTCACTTTACTCTGGATTAATAACGCTTAGCAATTATAGAGAATATTACATTCATTAAGTAATTAACCCTCCCAGCGCTCCGGCGGAGTTGGCACCCCCCTTTCGCAGACGGAGGCCGGCAGAAGTTTGCCCCGGGCTATAAAACGGGGCAGGTCGGCAGCACCCGGATTAAAAAACAACCAAAAACCCAAAAAGTTCCTTGTGCTCATCCCACCCCCACTTTCGGTGCCAGCGGCAGAGCCGTGTCCCAGGCAGGGACCGCGCCACAGCCGGGGTGGCATCACCGACACCCAGCAGCAACCTCCCATGGACCAAAGCCCAGGAGATTTGGGGCATCATGAAGACCCAGAGCATCCTCCCAAGGAGCAAAGCCCAGGGGGTTTGGGGCATCACCAAGACCTAGAGCAACCTCCCATGGAGGCAAAGCCCAGGGGGTTTGGGCATCACCAAGACCCAGAGCATCCTCCCAAGGAGCAAAGCCCAGGGGGTTTGGGGCATCACCAAGACCTGGAGCATCCTCCCATGGAGGCAAAGCCCAGGGGGTTTGGGCATCACCAAGACCCAGAGCATCCTCCCATGGAGGCAAAGCCCAGGGGGTTTGGGGCATCACCAAGACCTAGAGCATCCTCCGGTGGGGGCAAACCCCAAGGGATTTGGGCATCATCAAGACCCAGAGCATCCTCCGGTGGGGGCAAAGCCCAGAGGGTTTGGGGCTTGGCCCCACCGCTCGGCAAACCCAGAATATAAATCCAGAAAATAACCTTGGTGCAGCATCTCAGGTGTGTCAAGGCTTCGTGCTCTTGACACCCGGGACACATTTTCCATGCTGGGCTGTGACAAAGAACAGGAAAACTACGGGCCTCCGCGTATGAAGATTTATGGGTTTGTTCCTTATAATGAGCTAAAAAGTCTCAGCCCGGCTTCCAAAGAAAATGAATTCATCAGTTCAAACGCAGTGATGTAACTTCAGGCTCCTTACTCCTTTTCCAAATAAAACTCCTGTTATTTGATTCCTGCTGGAAGGATGATTTTATGGAGTTATTTACTCCATCCGCTCTGCCCAGGAAGGTGCCGCCGGAGCCCAGCCGCGGGGTCACCGGCAGCCATCCCGCGTGGGCGAGCAGCACCCCATCTCCCTATTTGATTTCTCAACTATTTTGCTATTTTCCCTGCCTTTCCACTCAAAATCTCACCTTGCAGTCAACGTGCCAACAGACACCCAACCCCTCCAGCATTACTGTGCATCACCCGCTCAGCGGCGATGCCCGGCAATTTTTAGCATCTATAAATTCAACCCATCGGTTTCCATCACTGAAAAACACCGGATCCGGAGCCAACTTCAGCGGTTGTAAAAGCGAAGGATGTTTGAACTTTCACCACCTTCCCAACACCCCAGTTTCTCCGATGCAAAGCCAGCTCTTATTGATACAGAAACCACATCTATTCAACCTATATATGTATGGGTTTTTTTCCAACCTATGTATATTGGTTGAATATAGTCAGTATCTTCATTATATATTCATTATATTTTATATATTCCATATATCATATTGAATACATTCAACATATTCGCTACACATTCATTATATCTGATATATTCAATATAATGAATATATATCAATATATTGAATATATTCAACCTATATATACACTATATATAATTCAATATATAGACAGAATATATCCAATATATTGAATATATTCATATATTCATATATAATCATATATTGAATATGTTCAACCTACATATATATATAAAAACTATATAACTTCTACATATTCAACATACATATATATATAACCGCCCATAGACTCGCTTATTATGTACATATTTGCAATGATGCGCCAAAGGCTTAACAGCCTGAGTGGTTCTGAGTTATTTAATGGAGGAATCTGTTTTTCCACCTGCCCAGGTATTCAAGGAAAAGCCGGGAAAGCCCACAGGAGCCAGGACTTCACCAAAACCCAGCACCCACCGGGCCACCCACCGGGCATCTTACTTCATCCCCGAGGGAGGATGAGGAAGGACCGCAGAGCCGGGTACCCACCATCGCACACACAGAAGAGCATCACCGGGACCTCCCGCAACCACCCCACAGGGCATCTTACTTCCTCCCTGAGGGAGGATGAAGAAGGACCGCAGAGCCAGATACCCGCCATCACACATGAAGGAGCATCACTGGGACCTCCTGCAACCACCCCACCGGGCATCTTACTTCATCCTGATGCGAGGATGAGGAAGGACCACAGGACCTGCCATCGCACATGGAGAAGCATCACCGAGACCATCACCAGGATCTCCTGCAACCATCCCGTGGTGCTTCACCATTGCCGGCACAACCCAACCGGGGAGCTGAAGCCGGGATGTTTTTTACGCAGCGAGGTTAAAAGGGTAGAGAAGGGCTGAGCCAGCTCTTACAGGGTGGGTTTTTTTTTTTCCCCCCCCTTGCAAGTTAAAACCAAGATAATGACACTGGGTGGGGACCAATTTGAAGGGCTGAGCAGCCAAACCAAAATTAGTCTCCCGGCCAAGAGCTTCCTAGGCCTCACAGTTTGGGGAAGGAAGCTGAGAGAAGGCATGAAGGGAAGAAGAAAAAAAAAAAAAAAAAAAAAAGATTCCTCGGGAAGCTGGAGCGTCGCGCTCAAGCAAAGGTGACCCTGCTAGTCAAATATTTTTTGACGTAATAAAAATAAAATAAAAGTACCGGAGCAGCCTCCCTCGGAAAAGCGGGGCCCATGGAATGGGGGTTTTTTCTCCTTTTCTCTCCTTTTCTTTCTCCTCCTCCCCCGGCACTTTTCTTTCCTTTCACTAATAACTATGTTTTCTTGTGTTTTTTTTTTTTTTTCTTGGCTCTTTCCTCATAAAAAACTGATGTAATTTCCTGTCTTGTCCCAATGTTTCCTCTTAATTAACAGGGTGAAAGTTATCATCACGCGTTTAAATCGCTACCCGAAAGAGGGGAGGGGAAAAAAAAACAAGGGAAAAATAAAAAAGGAATAAAAAAGAAAGGGGAGAGAGGGGCTGTCTGTTACCAAACACCACGTCACATCCCCAAAAGCACAAAACCCCCTGGAAAAAGCTTTTTGGACCCGGCGGCTCGAACCCATCGGCAAAGACCCCCCCGAGGGTGGCTCCCACGGCGGGTCCCTGCACGGGGGATGCGAGCCCCCACCCCTCCCTGGATGGGGGTGGAAAATCCCTGCAATGCTTGCCCAGAAAAGCTCTTTTCTTGCATTAAAAAAGTAAACTAAAGAAGAGAAGAGAGAAGAAAAGGAAAGGAAAAAGGAAAGGAAAAAGGAAAGGAAAAAGGAAAGGAAAAAGGAAAGGAAAAAGGAAAGGAAAAAGGAAAGGAAAAAGGAAAGGAAAAAGGAAAGGAAAAAGGAAAGGAAAAAGGAAAGGAAAAAGGAAAGGAAAAAGGAAAGGAAAAAGGAAAGGAAAAAGGAAAGGAAAAAGGAAAGGAAAAAGGAAAGGAAAAAGGAAAGGAAAAAGGAAAGGAAAAAGGAAAGGAAAAAGGAAAGGAAAGAAATAAAAGAAAATAATAAAAGAAAATAATAATAAACCGCAGAGAAAGAGGCAGCCTGCAACACCCAAGATGTTGCTTTTATCAAAAGAAGAATAAAAAAAAAAAACCTAACCAAGGGGCTAATCCCAAGGCAGCGGGCGGAAATCCTGCGAGACGCCGAGCTCCTTCCCTTCCCCGACCTCAGCCCCGCGCAGGATCAGGCCGCGGGTGCCCTCCCGTTCCTCAACAGCAGCCGTGACGCAGCCGGTACCCCGGCGGCACCGGAGCCAAGGCGGCGGCCTCGGCACGCCAAACGGGGGGTGAAAACAAAGCGATTTAGGCAAAAAGCGAGGGTGGTTAGAACAGAGACCGTGCCTCAGCGGTTAATAATATCTCGGCGCTGAAAATAAACTGGAAAGGAAGCTCCTTTGTGACAGTAGGCAGGCGGCCAGGCTGCGGCGTGGGTCATTCAAGCCGGCCGGGGACGGCGGTGGGGCTGGCACCCACCCGCGCCCGGCCCCGGCCAGCACCCGCCGCCCAGCCCGTCACCCTCCGAAAGCACCCGGTTAGGGCTGGGGGGTGGGGGGCTCCATACACCTCTTTTTCCCCCCGCGCACCCTAAAATGGGGTGTACCCCGTTTTAACCCAGCATCGAGGTTTACGGTCTTGGCCGCCGCGGTTAGAAATAGGCACCCCCCCATGCCGGCGGCGGGGAAACGCATGTGGTTAATGTTACTGGTTCCTCTAGTGTAAGCGATACCCGCTGGCAGACAGCGGGGATGGAAACGATGCAGCCCGCATCCCTGCCAGCCCGGGGCTGCTCCTCTACGAGTGTTTTTGTCCCGTCGAGTTTTAAATGTCCCCAACGATCAAGTTGCCGACGCTCACCGGGACAGCTTTTGGGAGCAGAGCACCGTATGAATCCCTCCCCGGCACCCTAACTACCAAAAGTCACCTTTTTTCTCCTCGTTCCTCCCTAAAAAGTGCCAGGTTGCGGGCTAAAAGCCGAGTGGTCCCCACCATGAAGGACTCGCTGGTGGGACCCTTCTTCTGCGTTTTATTGTCGACTGCTCTCAAGGCACCGTTTGGTTGGGAAAATCCGGCAGCACTCAGAAAAATGAATTTAATGGAGCTGTACAGGGATGGATTGAAACACCCGGCATTTAATGGGGGGAGCACCTCTGCCATCGTGTTTTTTTTTAAAACCCATCCTAGAAGAGTACCTCGGAAAGGACCAGAAGGCCCTAGAGCACTTAAAAGTAATTATTAAATAGGTCCTATCTGCTTTTGGGGGGACTTTAATTAGCTAAGAGCCAGGAGCCGGGAGGAGGATACCCCCAGCATCCCCACGGCAGCACGGGGGCTATCCCGGCCGTGTCCCCGCTTGGCGAGATCCCCCTTAAAAAATACCCCCACGGGGCCGAAGGAGCCGGAGCGGGCGGCCAAGCCAAGAGCCCCGGGGTCGGTGCCAAGCGCCGGCTCCCTCCTCCCCGCCGGCCACGGTCAGATGATGTGCGAGGCGAGCCGGGAGGCTCCTAGTCTGGCAGGCAGCCTGTTTTGCTCCAGAGGCTCCAGTGCTGTCATCTTGGCGTTAACCCCTGATAACCTTGTCCTTTCCAGGAGGGGACGGTGGTTTTTAGGTAAGCAGAGAAGGGGTCGTGTCTCCAACGAGGCTGGGAAGGAAAGGGTGCAACGCCCCGCGGTGCTCAAAGCAAATAATAATAAAAAAAAAAATTATTAAAAAGGACGTACGCTCAAAAATAAACCGAGAATAAGTGACTTAAAAAAAAAAAAAAAAAAAAATTATTCCCAAGCAATTGTTTATCCCTGGGACAAATATACAATCCGAGTTCCACAGGAAGATGTCTCAATTTCAGATTATAATAGGATGCCAATTTGTAAATAAAGGCATTTCACAGGAGGTTATAAACTCTGTAGGAGAGGGAGGTGGAAGGAGGGGGGAATGGGAAAAGGCAGGCGGGACTCTGCCGGAGAAACGGCGCGGGATCCTGTTTACATGGCGGGGGGAGCCATGGGGAGTCGCTTCGAGGGGCGAATAGCTCCGGGTTTGGACAAGGTGCTTCTTCCCCGGCGAGCAGATACCAGCGGGGATCAGAGGCATAGTGAAACATTCCCGGCCTGCCCGCGATTTCGGAATGAAATGTCACTCAGCCAAGCGGTCCCTTAAATCAGATGAGGTCCCACCGCTGGGAGAGCCGGGGCAGGGAGCGACGCTGACGCTTCTGCAGCCTCCGGAGGTCTTTTCCCGTCTTTTCGGTGCAGAGGAGCCAGGAGGGAGAAACTGAGGCTGCGCTTGCTTCAGAAGAACCTTGCAGGTCTCCCAGCCTCAAGCCTTGCAGAGCCTTGGTCCAGCGCCCACCAGGCACCATCACTCACCATCCACCAGCTCCAGGAGACCCTGGAGGTGGTTCCAGAGTCAGGGCAAGTCAACAGAATTGGGCTGAAACCCGGGTAAACTCTTGCGTTTGGTATTTTACGAATAACCCCCATAAATAAAAAAGCAGCGGAGGTGGCGAGGACAGAAGCCAGCTCATCTTGCTTTCCTGCCGTGATGGGCTTCTTGGAGAGCTTCACTTTGCCAACAGATCCAGCACCATTCATCTGTCCTGCAGGAGAGCCACCTTCTCGCCCACCATGGGCACCACAAGCTTCCATCAGCCAAGAGCCACAAGCCCCATGCCACACATGGGTCAAGAGGGAGATGTCCAGGGCTGGGTGGAGAGCATCCCATGGAGACCCAGCACCAACACCATCACGCACCATCAGCTCACTTCTGCCCCCGCAGCAGAGCCCCTCCATGGGTCATATAGGAATTCAGCTCCCACCGATCAGATGCCACCGGACCATGGGCCGGCCACCTCCAGGCTCTCCAAGAATGGCTTTGCTTGTTTGAAAGTCAACACCAAACACATCTGCTGGGAACAAGTCAGCTCAAAATACAAGAAAAACACCCCCTGCCTCCTATTTACGGAAATTATTTTTATCTCCAATGGGGTATTTTTGCTTTCTTCTTTAACCATGTCGAGGATACGAAGGATTTGGACTGGTAATACCTGAGCACAACCATCTCAGTGGGAGACACCAGGAACGAGGAGTTCTGACCTACCCACAGAGTGACCACCGAATAAATAAAGATATAAGAAAATAAAGGCAAGAACATGGAAGCAAGAGCCAGCACCTCGGGGGAGCGAGGGGGGCATCATCTAGGGAAGAGACAGCAGAGGTGGGATGAGAAGAGGACACCAGCACGGTGTGAAGGACTACCCGATTTTGCATTCCTGGACCAGGAAGGAGAACAGAAAGCAGAGGGAGGGAAAGAGCGGCTCAGATCCGTTATCGCAAGCGGGAAATGCTCCCCATACATCTCTCCGGCCACGCCGCTCCCCCTCCCACATCCTCCAGCGCCTCTGGTATCCATCAATGAAACTGCCTTCAGCCTCCAGAAGGAGATTGCGACCCCGGCGGTGGCCGGACCTGAGACTCCTCCTCATCAAAGGATCCTCATGGAGAGCTGCAAGGGCACTCACTTCCATGCCCTTTTTAATGCTCCTCTTGCCATCATCCTCACAACCTCCCCTTGCAGTTTCCCTGCCAGAGTAGCTGTGAACCCCAGGCTGGTCCCATTCCCAAATTCTCAGTGCCAAGAGTGATCTGCCTCACTAAATCCGCCCTTCCAGCTTCCAGACCGTTAGGGCAGGTCTACTGACTTTGAACACCACTACTACACCAGCATCCACTGCCCATCACTGGTGGCCAAAGCCTACAGTGCTACAGGAACCCACCACCGCCATCCATCCGTGATGTCTTCTTCCTCAGCCTCCTGCTTCCAAATCTATCAAAATTAGGGTTTTCTTGCTTTTCTTAAAGCCATCCTTTCATCAAGGAACCGCAAATCCAGCCCTGGTCTGGAGGGGATGAGGGATGCTGGATTCTCCACCAAGCATCACCGATCCCCATCTGCCCAACCTTAGATAAGAACCAAGCCGAAGCGCTGCCCATGTACCCTGCCAATAACTCATTAAAGCCCTCTTCAAATACACCCTTCTGCTAACTAAAATATGCAAGGCGGGGGGGGGGTGGGTGTTAGAAAAAAGGAGAAAGCGAGCTTTGGAGGATTGCTGCAAAGTGCGTTTATTTTCCTTTCTCGACTGGGTCTCTCCAGTTGGGAATTTTCAGCGCTGCACTTCTGCGCGCGGAAGGGAGATGCCAGTAAATCAGAGCAAATTCAAAACAAATGCTCTTTCATGTGGAGGCATTCGGCTTTGTTTCAGGGCTTGGGTAGCTAACCGTATCCCTTCATGAGTCAACTCTCCTATCAGCTCCTCATTAAACTAAATGGCTACAATTACATTTGGGGAGGAAAAAAGAGCGGTTAATGATCGTAAAAGGTTCTATTTCCAGGCTTTGGAGGGGGGGAACCTTTGATAAGGAAGACAAAAAACAAATCCAATCCAATGAAATAATAAATATATAATAAAATAAGGAAAAAAAAAATGCATTTTCGGGAGGAAACATGCTTTCTTTTGGGGAGGAGGCTCTGTTAAGGAGTTGGGGCTCCCCTTCCCGCGGCCCTTCGGGAGGCACCGGGAACGAGCCGTGTTATTTCCTGCAGCCCAAGCCCCCACCTCCCGCCTTCCCTTCGGGAGCAGAGCAGCCAGACGAGATGTTATCAATAGGCTGAACCTTACAGAAAGCCCCCTTTTAAAAACGAGTACTTCCTCTGCTTATTTCATGTGGTATCCTGTGGAACTGAACTCTCTCCTCCCCTCCGCAACGGGTGTATTTCAGGAGGAAAAAGGGAAGAAGGGGGAAAAAAAAAAAACCAAAACAAAAAAAGACCTAACAACATCCTTATTGTGTTGTTTTGCTTCTTGTCTTTTTTCTTTTTAGTCTCTTTTTTTTCTTCCCTAAAGCTATAGGTTCCAAGAGCAGAAAAAAAAAGACAAACCCAACAGTCTTCTGCATTAAACAAAAAAGCAGCGACAAGTTTCTCTGTTCCCTCTCCCCCTCCGTTTGATTAATTCTCATTAGGGCCTTTGAACAAACAATATGCTCCCCTCTCAAATAACAGGCAGGGTATATATTACACCCAAAGAAAAACAAACAAGGCTCACTTAAAGACATCCACACCGAACGCAATTCCTGGAGAGAGGCAGGGGCAGATGCACGCGCGCGTGCGGCCGCCGCCGACCTATTTCTGAAATTCCAATTTCAGGGCGATGAATAAATCATAAATCATGGAGACATCCCCACAAAGGAAAGCACCTTCGAACATCAGCCAATACGTGCAGGTACACGGTTTCAGACACTTTCATCCTGGTAGAGACAGAGCCCAGCTACAGAGCTGGCTGGTCTGGGGTGGGAGATGCGGTGCTGGAGACATCACACCTTGGAAAAGGTGTTGGGAGTTGGACTAGATGACCTTTAAAGGTCCCTTCCAATCCAAACCATTCTAGGATTCTATGAAAAGCCCAAGAGGGGTGGGGAAACCACCTTCTGAACCCCCATCCCATAACGGCACCTGGAGGCTGAAGGAGATGCCAAATAGGAAAACGAGGGAAATCGCACAACATCTCAAGTTAGAAGGGACCCGTAAGGATCATCGAGTCCAAATCCCTCTGCAATGTCTTCTGCAAAAAACGGGGTCACCTTTCCCCCCCGGGCACCACGAGCCTCACGCATGAGATGTGGGATGCTGGTTACCCTACCAGGAGCAAAGCCCAAGCATGGCTCTCGTCCCAGAGACAAGAGGTGCCACCACCACGTCAAGGAGAGCTTGACGCCGAATCCTTCTGCAAGGCGCAACCGCACCTGCTCCGATAATCCATGCATCCGAACGAACGGGCGGCCAACATCACTTCGCCTTCCCCAACACGCCTCTTCCTGCCTCGCTCCAAAAATTAATGGAGCGTAAGGCTGGAATTCAAAGGAAATAGGGGCTTTCGGGAACGGAGAACCTCGCCTGGGATTTCAACACATCCTCTGCATGAGAGGTACGTGGCTGCTACCGAAACGAAACCTAATTCCCCCTTCGAGCACGCCTTTCTCAACGATTCGCATCCCCAAAACTTCCCAGCATCACTTCCGCCTTCCGTCGGGACCCTCGGTCAACGCAACCCGCGGCCAAAATCAAGGGCAACGAGAGATGTCTTACCTGAAAGCCCCCCAGGGGCTAGACAATTAGTTCCCCCTGTTTCAGTGGAGGAAGGCACAGAGTCTGGACAATCTGCTGGAGCGGAGGAAAAGAAGAGAAGAAGAAAAAAAAAAAAAAAAAATCAGTATATAGGCGGTTCTTCGCAGGCTCCCAGCATCGCCGCGAGCAGAACACACGTTCCAAAGGGTTTAGCAGGAAGCGATTACTAATCGTCCGCGCAGAGACGGTAGTTCATCAAGAAGCATCCACCCTAACTCGTCGCCTCAACCAAGGCTGCGCGCTGCGCTTCATCACCAGCCAACGCTGATTATAGACCGGCAAAAATTACAGACTGGCTGCCACCTCGCTGGCCAAGTCACCGGGTAATGAGATCAAGGTTGTCGTCGTTCTGATGTAAGCGAGCTCCCAAAAATGCTTAAATCGTGGCTTTACGCACCCAATTTAGTCAACACCTGTAACTCACCAAAATGGGAACCGAAAGGGAAATGTCTCATCGCCGCCCTTTTGTGGCAAACGGTCTATCTTTGTGTTCCCCCGCTCAATTTTTGTCACCGCCAGCTGCTGGCAGATCTTACACCTCGCTGTCACCTCCTGGGACAGGCGGGCAACTGGATCTACGCCTCCATGCACCACCGAAGGGCAAGGGCAGGGTAAGATCAGCCGCCCCGTTAGAGGTTCCTCCTGACGTATGGAGGCATTCGAGCTCAGGGTTTGGACCGTTCCACCCCAAGCCTGCTCTTCCAGGTGACAACAGCCAGGAGCCAACACCGATCCCCTAGTCCTACCGGCAAACTCCAGCTTTTCGGTCACTACCATGGAGGAGACAAGCTCAAGGACACTCCATGCCTGAGAAGATCCATGAAGTTCACACAACCTTCTGGTCCTCAGCAGGTTCTCGGGGACTTTGGGTTTCATCAAATTTGCGCTCCCTAATGACATCATTTCGCTCACGGCTGTGTCTCAAAGCAAGGGCCACCACCAGGAGAGCCGAGATAATTTTCTCCCTACTGATAAAGTCGTTTTTCCAGATTTCATCCCTGAAATCCCAGTGAAAAAGACATTCCTGCCTACATAACCTCATTTTATCAGAGTAAAGTAGAAGCCCTAACAGGAATATACAGTTTAACAGGATATACTTAATCAAACCAAAAACAATAGGGGAGACAGGAAATGGACTTACTTGTGAAATACTGTATACGATACACTCTCTAAATGCCTTGTCCTGCTTTCTATGCTTTAAAGAAATAGGCTTTGTCTCTTTTTTAACCCTTTCTAATCCAGACAGAAGATTCCCCATGCACTTGCCCTGAGAGGGCTTCAGTCGCTTGGGCTACAGATGCTTTCCGAACGCAGGCTGGACCACCCTGCCCCGCGCTGCCCATCTGGCCCCAGTTACAGCTCCCTGATGAGGCCCTGTGGGATAAAGGACATAATTTGCCCTTTCCATGTTGTCTTACTCTAGGGATCCTACGTGACCAGGTCCTCTGTTAGCACACTGGACAGGATGGCAGGAGAGAATCTTATCCCGACGTAAAATGCATAACCTTAGCAATGGGGTGATGCTGACGTTACGGCAGCGCTGCTCCGGTTTGACTCCGAATCCATTTGGCATTTCTGCACTGAGGCTAAGAACAAGGACAGCTTCAGAGCCTCCCTGACCAGCTGGACCACTCCCCAATCCACGCTATCCATCGAAGGAAAGCCCAAGTGTGCTTTCATGGCTTCTTCAGAGCTGTCAGCTCCCTTCCCGTGTCCCATCATCCAACAGCCAGTTCCCTTCATCAACTAATTACCCTCTCAAGTCTCTTTAGAGGACACAGAGCTGATGCACCTGGACTCTAGACCAAGCACGATGGTCAAATGTGGGATAAGCCCGAAAGTGGGACCCTCCTGGGCTCTCTGCCCTACACGTGGCTGGTTTCATCCTTGCACTCTTCCCATCACCCACAGATCTGCCAAGGGCTCTTGCTACTACGGGGTCCTCCGGCTTGTTTTATTTTCAGCACCAGAGAGGCCATAGGATCAGAGGTAGGATCAAGCCAACTGCATGTGAATCTCCTCCCAAATCTGCCTTCCCACAATATAAAACCATCGCGGAGACATACAATTATTCCTGGTGGCCACCAGCCCAACCATGCAAGGTGCCGAATAGTTCCTGGAAGCTGCCAAACCTCCAACTCCCCTTAAAGTCGATGCCACAGGAGGGCATTTGGCTTTGCGGCAACAACTCAGTGGGTTTCCTGCACTCTCATACTCCAGTACCATCATGACCAGCCACCCAGGAGCACGATGGACACAGCCACTTGCAGCCCCTTGTCCTACTTAATAATGGGTCAAAACTTCTGCCTGAATTATTTGGGGGCATCACTATCCATCTTGCTTCCAACACAACCGCAAGTGGCAGCTCCTGCAGGGATATCGGGAATGCTGAGCTCCCACACGTCTCCAGGATTGCAGGGTGAGCCCGGCCCTGCACAAGCCATCATCACCCATCCCTGCAACCGCCCCGTGTAAGGAAGAGGGAAAGTCCTCTCCTTGATGAACGAGGAAGCCAGCCTGGACTTACAGCCTTCCCGCAGGGAACCCGGCTGTCAAGGGCAGATCTTTCCGCTCTACGGCGAGTCACAAATACCAGATCTGTTCTACAACACGCAGTCTGATGCGGCATTTCACTGCCCGCAGCAGACCCCCAGCTCCCTGTCCATCCCCGCTTTCCTCCAGCCAGCAACACAGCCTGTTTCGGCCTCCATCACCTCCGAAAAAAAAATGTAATCCCCACCACAATGGTTTTAAACTAAAAGAGGGGAGATTCAGACCAGGCAGAAGGAAGAAATGTTTTACGCTGAGGGTAGTGAAACCCTGGCACAGGTTGCCCAGAGAGGTGGTAGATGCCCCATCCCTGGAAACATTCAAGGTCAGGTTGGACGGGGCTCTGAGCAACCTGGTCTAGTTGAAGATGGCCCTGCTCATGGCAGGGGGGTTGGACTAGATGAGCTTTAAAGGTCCCTTCCAACCCAAACCCTTCTGTGATTCTATGATCATGGGCACAGGTGACCGCTGCCAGAGCCCACGCCAGTCCAGGTATTCCTATCTGTCTGTCCATTTGAAGCACTTACAAGACATAGCACTAAATACTTAAATATTTTTACTACCACCATCACGCTTGATGGAAAAGCAGAAGTTTCCTGCTGGAGGCACGTTCCCACCTCCATTGGCAGATGCAGTTGCCCAAGTCTAAATGGAGGGACCATTCCCACCCAAGGTCCCAGGGGAGAAGATGGCTCATGTGCATCAGCCAGGTAAAAGGCTTCACACCTTCCCGTCATCATCTACTGCCTCTCTTCCACCTAGCCAGCTCATGGCGAGCAATCCTCAACATACGGCTGGGAAAACGCCGCAGGAGATGGCACCAATGCTGGGACGGGAAACCCTCGGTCCCTCCGCAGAGGAAACGCCGAGAAACCCTGAGCTTGCAAAACCCACCTGCAACAACAGACTTCCAGGCTCCGCTCGTGCCTGTCGCGGCCCCGTTAGTCAGAGTTCAGCTGCCAAACGGATTTTTTCTTTTAAAAAGGAAAAAAAAGGAGGACTTTTTGGTGAGTAACCCAGTTGTTTCTGCGTTTCCGATGGGCAGCGTTAATCACTTCCTATTGGCCGATAGGAATAACTTTTCCTTTCGAAATGGCACATTCATGTTCTGCGGCTTTTCTGTTTACACACATTTTGCTACCTTATGTCAACACTTGCTAATGAATAAATATATCACTCGGCTAACTGAAAATGAGGTCCTGGCAGAGGCAGATTGGATGTTTAAACCCTGCTAATAGATTTATCCTAACATCTTTACAGGAAACCGAAGGCAAGCTTTAACCCTTCTCTCCTGCAGCTCCGAACCCCTTTGCATCCCACGCCAGGATCATCGTTGGGTAGAAACAAAAGCAATAAAGGCAGAAACATAAACTTTTAGGGGAGCATTCCCCAGCAGGGACGCAGTCGAAACGATGCCAATCTCACCCAAACCCCCAAAACTTTGCAAGCCAGCAGACCCTCAGAGTCTATATGGGACAACCCTTCTGCATCCCAACGCATGCTCGAGATGTTGAGCCTACTACTCCCGGTATCTCTCTTTCATTCATGAGCCTTTATCTCCTGTTTTTTCATGCTGAAGCAAAATATTTCATGCTTTGCAACCCAATTGTTTGTTAAACAGCTTTGCTTCTTTCCACAAGGCATAAAAAGAGTTATTAGTGTTTCTTAGAGCGGAAAAACAACAGTCCAGCCTGCAAGGGAGTAGTGGGCAGGATGGGACCCCGCAACAGTACCTCATGTGTCCAAAACAACCTCAACTTTGGGGTTTCTTCTAGTCCCGAGAAACTGAAAAGCAGCAATTTTACAGAAAGTGCTCTTTTGGCCAAAAAAAAAAAAAAAAAAGAGGACATGATACTGGTCTTCAGAAAGACATCTATCTTTGCCTCCCTGCACCGCTGTGCCCCTCCTGCCTGCTGTGACCGAGGGGCACGACCACAGAGACCACCGTGCTCCAGCCAACACTCCAGATCCACTAATCCTGGGGGAGCCGGGAGCTGCTCCTCCCCGAGCACCCCCCGTTTCCGATTCTCCCCACCTCTCCTCCCTTCTTCCAGCTCGATTTATCTCACACCCGGCGAGCTCGCTGCCAACCAAGAGTTTATGCAGACAACCGCAAAAGAGCTGGTGCCAGCCTCAAATGGGCTTCTCCCCTGGCACCCTGACATTCAATTACAAGCAACAGGCATGCAGAGCGGTGCTAAAAAAAAAAAAGAAAAACAAATAACTTTTCAACCCCCTTTCCTAGTTTTTTCAACCTGCCAAGGTGGGATTAGGCTCCCTGAAAACACAGAAAGATTTCTACCAACTCCGTTTGTCAAGTCTCATTGGGATTCCCAGGCATCAGGGAGATGCTAGCCCGAGCTGTGCTGGATCCCAACCCTAAATCCCACCAAATTCACCCAGGGGTGTGGGAGCAAGCAGCACCACTGCCATTTACAACCGGAGCCCATGGTTCTCCTGGCTTTCCAAGTGACTTGAGCAGCAAAGGCCTGTGCTGTACTGCAATCCTTCCTAAAGTTTCCTGCCAGAGTTTTAAAATCCTACTTTGTGCAGAGGGTTTCTTAGATAAATTACATGTTAATTCTTCCAGGGGTATCAGAAGGTACAGAAGCATGCAAGCAGCCCAAAAGCGAAACGCATCGCGGCCTGACAAAGACAGGAGACGTTTCCCCTGAGAAAGGGGCTGTTTTCCCTTTTTTATCTGCAGTCTGCATTGAAAAAGTCCACTTACCAGTTGGTTTGAGAAAATCCATTGGATATCTGGAGTAGGGTGGAGGGGGAGACTCTGGAATTAGAAAAGTACAGAGAAAATAAAGGCAGAGCCATGAGAAAGGAAAAAAAAAAAAAAAAAAAAAGAAAAAAGATAGGAACTTATGATAACAGTGGCATTCTTTTAGCAAAACTGTTTGTCTTAGCTCTGGGGGTTGGAGGCAGGGCAGCGAGGCGGTGATTGCCTTGATATTTAGCTGTCAGATAAACAAAAGGGGCCGTCTGGCGCCAGTCTCCCTGCTATCTGCCGCTCGGGCTGTCTGATCGGGGCCTCCTTGGCTCGGCGGAGCCGCGGCAGCGCCGGGGCCGGGCCGGCCGCGCCAGGCGGCCCCTAATCCCCCGGCACCGCGCGGGGACGGCGGGGAGGCAGCGCGGCCCCCTGGGGGGGGGTGGGTGGGGGGTCTCACCCCCTCCCCCAAATTAAAAAAAAAAAAAAAAAAATACACGGCATTGCAAAGTTTTTTTTTGTTGTGGTGGTTTTGTTTGTCTGTTTGGTTTTTTTCCCCCTAAAAAACAAAAGTTCGGTGGGCTCCATCCCCTCCGTCCCCATCGCCCCCGCCGCCCCCCGCTCCCCCCCCCACCCGCCGCCTACCTAGCTCGCAGAGCCGGCTGAGGTGGTGCGGGTTGCAGCAGACGAGCTCGGGGTGAGCCTTGCCGTAGGATTCACAGCAACATAACCGCTTGACTTCGGAACAGTGGCGGAGGTCGGGCCAGCGGAACACCTTGCAGAGCAGCACCGGCAGCGGGTACCAGTGCTGGCCCAACCGCGAGTCGGCCTTGGCGGGCAGCAGCAGGCAGGGGGTCCGCGCCCCGCCGCGGGACTCCACGGCGTGCAGCAACCCCTCCAGCTGCCGCTCCTTCAACCGCTTCAGCACGGCGTGGGTCAGCGCCTTCAGTTCCGCCTCCGCGCCCGCGGACGCCCGGCCGCCGCGGCCCGCCTTGCCCGGGCAGCACCCGCGCCCCCCGCCGCAGACATGCGCCCGGGCCTCGGCCGCCGCCGCCGCGCCGGGTTCGCCGCCCGCCGCCGCCTCCTCCTCCTCCTCGCCGCCGGGCGCACGGCTCCGCCAAAGCCGCCGAACGAGCACCGAGCGTTTGGTCCTGAACATGCGGGACGAGAGGAGGGGCCCCCGGCTACAAAACGGGCATGTCGTCCGCCGCGCATGAAGGGGCCGGGAGCCGAGACGCGGCGGCGGCGGCGGGCAGCGGCAGGCGGCGGGCGGCGGGGGGAAGGCGGCGGCGGCGGCGGCGGCGGGGCCGAGGCGGGCTGTGGCATGCGCCAGTCTCCGCGCTGGGGCCGCGGGTCCCGCCGCCTCCCGCGGGGGGCTGCGCCGGCCCGCGCCTCTGCCCGCTGCGAAAAAAAAAAAAACAAACCCCCCAAAAATAAATAAAAATAAAAAAATTAAAGGGGGAGGGGAAAAAAAGGGGGGGGGGGAGGGGGGAGCCGCTGCTCGCTCTGGCTTTGCCCAAAAAAGAAAAGAAAAATAAAAAGCCCGTCTACAGTCTGCGGCGCATCGCGCTGGGGGAGGCGGGCTGGGCTTGCCGGCGCCGCGCCGCCCTGCGCGGCTGCGGAGCGCGGCTGGAGCCGCGGGGGATCCTCGGCCTCCCGGGGGCCGCAGCTCCCATCAACCCGCCAGTGCTGGGGGGGGGGGGACGCGAGGGGGGGGACGCGGGGGGGAAGGAGAGACGGGATTGATGCGAGGCAGGGCAGAATCGAAAGATCAAAATAAAAAAGCAAGCCAAAACGATGTCTATTTAAAAAAAAAAATTCAAAAATTTTAAAAACCCAAAACACCAACCCTAAGATTCGGACGTCGGAATCGGTTTAAGCATCTGTCACAAAAGAGAAGACCAAGCGCATCCAGAGTGTTGTATCCCTTTTGAAAGCCCAGGTCGTCCTGATGCGGGGTTTGGGGTTTGGTTTGGTTTTTTTTTTCCTCCTTCTTCCCAAAGGTTTTAATCCACACACACACACACACGGAGTCTTGATCCGGCTGCTAAGAAAAGAAAGAAAGAAAAAAAAAAAAAAAACCGCAAGTGGGGCTGTGTTCCCCTTCTTCCCCAGAAGCGTACTGCTGCCGGCGGGGGAGAGCCGGGCTGCCCGCCCCCCGCTCCGCGCCCCTCCGCGCCGGGGCCGCTGTCAGCCGCCGCCTCTCCCCGCCGGTGCTTACATGGGTGCGGGGGCAGCCCGCCGGCGACCCTCTCCCTGCTGCCGGCGCGTCTGGCTCGGTGGGTTGATTTTTTTTTTTTTTTTCCCCTCTTCTCTCCTCCTTCCTGCCTTCCTTCCCCTCCTCCTCCTCCTCCTCCTCCTCCTTTCTGGGTTTGGTTTTTTTCTTCCTTTTTTTTTTTTCCTTCCCTCTGCTCGCTGCAAACAGGCTCCCTCCCCGCACCACCGCCTCCGTCTTTCCCTTGCTGCGGGGGGGAGCCCCGGCGGCGGAGCCGGGAGCGGCGGGAGCGGAGCCGGCAGCGGCGCGGTGCCTGCGCGCTCGGCCGCGCCCGCTCCCCCCCCCCCGCCCCTCCCGCCCCGGTCTTCCCTCCGCTCCCCCCCCGGCGGCGGCTCGTAGTGCGCAGCGGCGCGGCCCCGGCCCGGCCCGGCCCGGCCCCGGCCCCGTCACGTGGGCGTCTAGACACCGTGTCGCTCCGGGAAAAAAAAAAAAAAAAAAAAAAAATATATATTATATTTATCTCAAACCGCCTTGCGCAAGGGGCGGCTCGGGTTGCTGAAAGGTTGTGGGTCCTCTCCCCCCCCCTCTCCTCCCCACTCCGCGGGGATGCGCCGGTAAAGCCCGGGGGTGCTGCCCCCCACCCCTGTCCCGGGAAAGGGGGGCCCCCCCCGCCGGGAGTGCTGCGCGGGTAGGGAGCGGCTGGTGTGCGTCCCACGCCCCCCCCCAGCATCGCCCCCTCGGGGGGCAGAGCGGGGGGCAGCCCCCGCAGCCTGGGTGTGCCGGAGAGGCTGTAGCTCGCTGTAAATGTTGAAGTCTTAAACCCGATCCAGCCATAAAAATAAAAAATAATAATAAAAACATATATATGATTCTGGGGATCGAAAGAGGGCATAGCACGAGAAGCAATAACGATAATAATACTTTGCACTTTTGCAGCACCTGTCGCCAGAGGAAGGGAAAGTATTTCATCGAGGGCAAGTATACTCCAATTCTGACAAAAGGAGAAGCAGAAATGATTAGCGCGTAGCACCAATGTCTATTCTTGTTATGGGTACTACTAGCGGTAATAATTCCTGGCACCTGGGGTACTCCACAGATCCCCCATCCGAATTCTGCCAGCAAGAACCTGCGGAGGATGGGGAAACTGAGCCACCAAGAGGCTGCGCGGCTTGTGCAGCCCTGCCGCGGTCTGCAGGGGAGCAGGGAAGTCCTAGCGCCAGGGTTTGCAGGGCAGGAGAAGTCCCCGAGGGTCCCCATCCCGCACGGATGAGTAGGTCCCCTTTTCATATAATAGGTGCGGGCGGATAAGTTGCTTAAGGTCACTCCTAAGTCAGTTATCGCATTGGAAGCAGAAGCCAAGGCTCTGAAATCATGGCTGCTATAAGCAAATCCATTTCTAAACCAACAGCACCCAACTAAACGAGACACCCGCCATAAAACACAGGGGGGGACAAAATGCGCCGTGCAGGCAGGGTATTCCCGGGTTGGCTGTCCTGGATGCCTGCCTTTCGTGCAGGCAGAAGCGCAGGGATAATTTTAGAGCCCAGTCTTGCAAATATTGACATGAGCAGGCCAGGGAGACTCCTAATGGGCCTGGAATCGCTCATGGTATTTGCAGAATCAGGATCTAAATTAGTTAGGGGCTAGATTTTGGGGCAGCCCTATTAAATGTTCGTGAGACTATACTCGCCCAGATCCAAAATCTGCTCAAAATCTGCTTTGTGATAAATAGTATGAAAAAATTGAGGAGGGGAAAAACATTATGTGCTGGCATCTAAAAGAAAAATTTAAGGTTGGTTGTGAAACTGGAGTCTGAGGAAAGAGATGGACTCCTCACTTCACCTCCAAATAATTCATGGGCGCAAGTATAAGCTGCCCATTAAATGACCCATCAAATACTGCAGCTGCTGATGCTGCAGCCGAGGCCGACTCGGAGGTCGGGTGAGCTGCATGGTGGCCAGGGCGCGGGCATCTGGCCTTGGGGTGACAGAGGAGGGTGCCAAAGCGGAACAGCATCAGCGTCTGGGTCTGCTGCACTTGCAAGAAAATCCCGTTGCTTTTAAAATGGTCACTTCTGCATCCGGAAAAATAGAAATTTGATAACATTTTCAGTTTAACATCTTGTTCACCAGCCTCCGGAGTGACCTCACGTACACTGAGGCTGATTTCCTCGTTTCCTTAGAGAACCTCAATCCCTTTTCCACTGTGATGCATATGGTAAATTGATGGGGGGGGGGGGGGAAAGAGTTCCTTCTCATTCCCCTATCTGCTGGTGAAAGACACACTGGACATGCCCATTAATACATGCATTATACTTTTTAAATTTTAAAAACTTTCCAGGCTGTTACAAATGAGATTGATGTCTTCAGGGTTTTTTTCCCTTTGCGGTTCCTCTTGCCTTGCCGATGACTTGATGACTGCGATTACTTTATTGTCATGAACAGAATGACAAAAAGCATAATGTGGTGTATACTGTGAAGGGATAGAGAATAGGAATGGGGTCTAGGAGTTAATAATAGATTTTTTTGGCCCTGCCATAGGTACTGTAGGTGATCTTGGGCACATCCCTTTCCCCATGAGCAGGGACCTGGGCTTTAGCACCTCTGGCTGCCCATCCATACAGCTGGGCCAGCAGCGCTTGCCTGTCTTTGTGATCTCCGCAGGTGAAAATGCTAAATATTAAATGACTGATAAAGAACTGCTTTCTAATTAACCCTGCAAACTTGTTTAAACAGACCATATGTAGGTGCTCATATGGAAAATGCAGAAATAAGCATAATGAAGCTGATAAAAATGTGCATGGTGCCTCGGTTGGGGAGATGCTCTGAAAAGGGGGGTGATACCCACAGCCTCTGCTGCTGCGGGTGGGATTGCTCATGGGCAGATAAATGTCAGCCTGGACCAGAAACCTGTCGCAAAATATACCAGGGTTGCTGCTAACCCATGAGAAGGAATAAAATCTGTTTGAATCATAGAATCATCGAATGGTTTCAGTTGGAAGGGACCTTTAAAGGTCATCTAGTCCAACCCCTCTGCCATGAGCAGGGACATCTTCAACCAGATCAGGTTGCTCAGAGCCCCGTCCAACCTGACCTTGAATGGTTCCAGGGATGGGGCATCTACCACCTCTCTGGGCAACCTGTGCCAGTGTCTCACCACCCTCAGCGTGAAAAATTTCTTCCCTGTAGCTAGTCTAAATCTCCCCTCTTTTAGTTTAAAACCATTCCCCCTTGTCCTATCGCTACAAAAAGCCTGTCCCCATCTTTCTTCTAAGCCCGCTTTAAGTATTGTATAATATATTGCATTTGTATAATGTATTTGTACAACGTATTGCATCCCTCATGCGAAACACATTAGGTCCTGTATGTAAAATCCCACCCAGCCCACACTCCCCATCCCTAGACCTCAATTCTCATGGAGGTTTCTGGGGACCTTTCCTGAACCCAGCTGTCTTTGAAGAGCTAAAGCCGAGTTCATTTGCATTGCAATTCAGCCTTTGACAGACAGTTGGAGCCAAGGCACTGTTAACCTAATTGTTTTGCTAACAGCACCAGGGTGTGAGACTCACCAAAGGCACTTCCAACAAAGGGGATAAAACCAGACTTGAGGAAAAAAAAAACCTTTTCCTGACATCATTACCGGGTACAAACAAACAGAGCTGATCCCTCTTCATACACTTTCGAGGCGAGGGTCAATAACAAACACACTTTGCTCTTTTGGGGGTATGTCTCTCTTTTCTAACAGCAGTGAAAAGCCATTCAGGGGAGGTAGGAGAGAACAAGCCAGGCTGAAGGCAGGGCAGAGGCAGCGCAGGCAGGCTCCTGGCACTCTCCCATCCTTTTGTGCACATTAGGAATAGCTAAGCTTGTGGCCCTGCTTCTATTTTTACGCATTATTTTCAGAGCAGAGCTCTCAAGCGATGTTCAAAGTCTGGGTTACGATGCCATTTTGGCTGTATCCAAGGACTCCTTCCGCTCCAGCAGCTCACATCGCACACAGCAAATTCAAGCTACGAGACCTCAGGTCTGCAAAGAACACTACTTCTCCAAGCAACCTGGTTATGTGCTGAGCAGCAGGTCGCGGGGAGACACGGACCTCGTGCTCTCGCTCTTCTCAGGCAGCACTGCAAGCTAAAATCATCGTTTCAGTGCTGGTCCTTTTGGGTGCTATCATCAGCCACTCCACGGCTGCATCTGTTGGAAAGAGATTCACTACAAGTGGGTAGAATAAATGTGGAAAAAAGCCTGCTGAGATGGACCCTCACCTGTGCTTATCAGGCATGAGGAAAAACACTCCTTTCTCAAGCCCTGGGAATTGGTCCATCCAAATCGCGTGGTCCATCAGTAACTACGGCAGGCACCGGCACTGGCTCGGGGGACTCATTCAGTTGTGGGAAACAAAATTCATCAAAGCACGCACACATGCCTGACTTGACGGAAGTGCTTTGCTAGCTGAAATTTTGTTAGCTTTATGGTTCGACCACGCAAATGTTGTATTGCTTAGGTTTTCTATCTAGGGAGGGGTTAAACACAAGGCGGTCTCCTTACCTGCACTCCCTTATGCCAACATAAAGGAAATTATATAAAAAGATATATTAAATCGGTATAATCTCTCCCTAATTTGCTGTTTTGAACATAAGATGCTGGTATAATGATGTCCATCGAAGAGGAATATACACGGTGCAGGGATCGGGACGGTCCCAGTGTGCTGTGGGGAAGGGAAGAACGAACGTGGGCCGGTGTCAGAAGGCAAGTGCTGCTGCAAAAGAGGATCTGGTGTCCCACAGCCGCGATGCAAGCTGAGGTGGGCAGGAGGAGCGGTGCCTGCCCTTTGCGGCATCTCCAGCGGTCACTCACAGCCATAGAGTGTCCCTTAACCCGTGTCACACCTACATCTTTGCCCATGTCACACCGCCAAATAACCCGTGACAGCAGTGCCGTATCACCAGTGGGGCCGAGGTTCAGCCCAGCTCCTGCCGAACGTCGCCGACGGGATTTATGACCGGGAGGTGAGAGGAAAAGGATTTAGGTCAGGCAGTCTGGGAGGGAATGACCCCGGAGCTGGGGATTGCAGCGCAGCAGAACGTGACACCGTTTGGGAGCCACCAGCCAGACAGAGGAGACGTGGCTCTGTTGAAGGGGAGATGTAAAGGGAGGATCGGAGGCAGGTGGAATATTTGACTTTACAGATAAAGGAAAGCCTGCAAATCCCTTTTGCTACGTATTATGCTGAGGAAGAGATCAGCTTCTTCCTCCAGCAGTCCAACCCAGAGATCCCAATGCCTTTGGGATCTGTGCGTACTCTGTGGAGCTCCTTAGGATCTTGCAGAGTGGGAGGCTCAATATTAATATAAAATATACAACCTTCATGCACCACCTTACATGTAACTCTTCCTTCATTTCTGTTGTACCTGTACTTTTGTGTTTCAGATATCCGAAGTAGTGAATATAAGTTTTCAGACTTTAGTGTGTAAGCTTTCAAAAAGGGATTTTTTTTCTGTAAGGAAATGGAAAGCAGAGCAGCTTTGCTGGAACATTTTAAAGGTAAGCACATGTGGGCAATATAGCTGGTATCCCCCTTTCAGCGTTTCAGTTTCAGTTGTGTAAATCAAAATCCTCCTTATTTCAAGTAAGTACATTTGCCAGATGCATGAACTGCAATGTTTTATTTGTAGTTACCTGTAGTTAGCTATGGCAAGCTCTGGACCAGATAAAGGGGTATATGTAAAGAGCTGGGGCTGACATGGGAAACAGGGGTGTCTATTACCCTACGATTCCTTCTCCTGAAACCTCTGGAGTCCAGGGTGGAGATGGAGACAGCTACTTTCTGCTTTCAACCAGTGGTCCTGATTTGCCTGTAGACCTCAGGGTACATCCGATGCGTGAAACCACTGCCTCCTGGATGCTGAATATATGGTATATACGACCTTGCAACACCTATGCTCGGGGGGGGGCTGGGGAAGGGTGGGGTGTCCATCACTTAAAAGCAGCATTTCAGTCCTAACGTTATCAAGCTAATCCCTGACTTCTGGCGGGAGGTATGGAACTTTAGGGGGATTTATCAGATCCTGAAGTTGGGCTGCTCAGATGGCAGCCACAACGCAGGGATGTGCCCTTCTTCAGCATCGGCTGCTTACCCAGACAGAGGGGACTGCTAGGGGCCACTGCAGATCAGTTTACCAGCGGGAGGAACCCACAATTCCTTCATTAAAATCAAACAAAACTACCAAACCCCTTTTTTGGCAGAAGGAAACAGTTGTCAAGAGGATGGGAGAGTAGCAGGCAAAGCAAGAGGAAAATCACCAGCTTCTGTATTTCCTATTGCTAGCAGGTAGGGGTGTAATTTTGGAGTTCCTTCCTTTTTAATGGGATAGGTCGTAACCTTACCATCATTTATGTGTCTTTCTATATTTATTGCGGTGGCCTGGCCAGATGCATTGTGGAGCTGATGTCCTCACGGGTGGTGAGATACCAGCCTATGCTTTTCACGGTCTTTTCCAGGGACAATTCCCACTGATGCTAATGGGAATTTTGTCCAGAGACTGGGATCAGCCTCTTGTAAAAAGAAAATTGCCATGTTTATGATGGGCTGTTTGGGATCAGTATTCCTCATACTGACCTACAGCTTGACATAAAAAAAAATAATTCAGTGATCAGACATCTGCGATGCAAGCCCTTTATAAAGCACTGACATTTCAAGTGTAGAGCATTGCAGTTACATTGTGCAACAGTCTGCTTTAAAGAACACGTTTTAGATTTCTTGTCCTCAAATCCAATACAAATTCTCATTTTAAATAACAAATTCTGGGAGGCTTCTTTATATTCCATTTCTATGGGAGCATTATATCTCTTAGATGACAACATTTTGGGCTCTGATACACCCCTATGATGTGCTTAAGAGGGAACTGAGAAGATGCATGCAAATAATTAAAAGATGCTCCAAAATTAGGACAATTGCAGACAAGTAATGTCTTTTATCTAGAAGTCTACAATAACTTAGTCACAAAATACCTGCATGGGGAAAAAGGGCTTTAATTTCTTGAGTCTCTCAAAGATACAGGATGAGCCAAAAGCTGGATGTTCTGCTAGGAGAATACAAGTGAGAAACGAAGCATCATTTTTCACCAGTAACGATCCAGGTAGAGTAATTAACCACTGGTTGTGGTGGATGCTCTGTCAATAATAATTTTGAAGTGAGGTTTTGGTGGTATTCAGAAGATGAGCTCCAGCTGGTTTAAACCTGTACGGATGTAGGGAGCCTTTCTGGTCTGAGTTACTCAGGTGGGTAGTCTAGACAGTAGGAATAGCCCTTTGTACCTGATAATTTATGAATTAGTAGAGCCTGTGTATTAAAACAGATAATTGAAAAGTCCTCATTTGTCTAAATGTAGGGTTGGGATTTTTAATAGCTTTTTACAAATATTAAACCCAACAGAAATGCTTTCATGACAGTCTTCCACGTGGCTCAGTTCCAGGGAAAACAACCTGCTCGGAATGGAATTTTTTCTCTAAAATATCCAAGGGATGGAAACTGCTTGAGAACTGGAGAGTGGTACTGAAATGAAATTGGGACCCCGTCTGACAGTCACTACCTCCAGGATGAGAAACTTCCTTTGAACCTGAAATAAGGGAGTTTCAGGTAAACAAGAAATGTAGGATCAGACAGGAACTGACTACCCTGATTTCACAATCCAAATTGCATGAACTGAAGAAAAAAAAAGTATTAATGTTAAAGTGTAATTTAAAGATTGGATTTTCAAAAGCACATTACCCAAACCTGCACATTCATTTCATCTGGAGGGAAGAAGGCATGCCATCTGATAGCAATGATTAATCCAAAGGAGGCCCAGACTTGTTCTCCTCATTTAAGAGGAAAAATTACATATTCTGTGAGAAGGTAAAAGCAGCCGTACTGGCTGAGATACCTGTGGGCTGCTGGATGGGTCTTCCAAGGACCGCAGAATATGGCCCACCATTTCCCAAATGTATTAATATTTGTTTTTTCAAAGACATAAAAGTAAAGGATATTACAGGCATTTTTTTTTTTGTTCATTTTATGATTTTTTTGGAGAGTTTGCTGGCATAATTTAATGACACAAAGTTGAACCACCCAACACCACCTATGGAACAGAGAAGAAAACTGATTTGAAGCAAAGAGGGAAAGTGCACTGTAATGGATCCTGTGCTAACTGTGCCTTCAAGACAGACACAACTTTGAGATGAAAGTGTATGAACTACAATGAGCAAAATTAAAAGTGATTTTTTTTTCATTTGATAGCCCTAGTGATGGTATTTAACCCCCCCAAAGCCTTCCAACACTCACCCCCCCAAATCATAGAGACACAGAAGAGCACTTTACAAAGAATTAAAGGACGGGTTTATAGCCATTGTTTAAAAACGTAATTAACACTGTATTTAAAGCAAAAGTGAGACAATTACCACCTCCTAAAGGCCTTAAGAAACCCGAGCTGCAGACCTCCTGCCAGACTGAGTGATATCACCGGCACCACGAACAGAGGTTTGCAAGAACCCTCCCATTCACAGCCCCAACAGCTATTGTAGGTGCTAAGTATTATTATTATTATTATTACTCTTACTCTCTTTGTTTATGGTGATGTGCTAGGAAGTCTGCAGCTCAGGTTTCTCAAGACCATACGGACTCCTACAAGGAGTAGCCTCACCTCCAAATCGAGTTGGTGGGTGCCGAGGGCTCTCAGGGCTTTCCCCCACCAGTGCTTGGCCCCCTGCTTAGGGAGGGAGTTTTGTTAGATTGCAGCATTAATTCCAACATGTGCTTAATTGATAGGACCAGTTACATCAGCCTGATTACAGATTTGACCCACATATATGGCAAATATACAGCTGGCCATTTATGCTTGCAAAACTCCAGCTTTTCATGTTCCGCTCCAATAAGCGAACCCATAAATTCAATGCAAACTTTGGAGGGAGGGAGAAAGAAGGGACAGCAAGATCTCAGCTCCTCGGTTCAAGCGAGAAACGTCATGACATGTTGTCCCGATACCTCTGGTGAGTCTCAAGGTGAGTCTGAGTCCATCATCTTCCTCCATCTCACGCTGGCGAGCGTGTCAGCTCGCAGGCCGGCAGGTAAGCTCGACTGGCACTGATGGGAAGGCTCGTTTAGCTTGGACTAGTTGAACTATTTTGCAACGTATTCATTACAGAAAAATGTAGTAAATTAGATTAAGCAAAGCCAGAAAGCCCTTTTAATTGCTTTGACTTACCGTGAACACAAGACTGCACAGGGTCTCAGAAGCAAGGACGTGTTTTCTATACACCTGAACTATTTTAAGCGTACAAGGGTTTGCTGACAACCCCCAAGGCTCCCGCGTAGTGGGGGTGCAGCCCTGGGATAAACGATCTAAGCCGCACCACGACTTCAGAGCATCCTTCAGGTGCACAAACGTGAAATCTCTGGTAAAAGAAATAATAAAATCGGTTATTATTTATTTAACATAGAAGAAAATCGCGACCCGTGGTGCTTGCCCTGCTCAGCCCCACGCAAGACCCCTGCCAGTCTCGCTGCCGCCCGCCTCACGGGGGTCCCCCCTCCCCTGGGGAGCCCCGGGGGCCGCGGAGAGCCGCCGCCGCCTGCCCGGGCGGGCCGGGGCTGCCCGCCGCCGCCGCGGGCGGGGGGATTCCCTGCCGCCGCCTCCCGCCGCCCTTCGCCCTCAGCCGGCCCCGCCCGACGCCGCCGCTCCGCGTTGCCACATCCCGCGGCAGCCGTGACTCAGGCGGCGGCGGCGGCGGCTGCTCCCGCCCCGGCCCCGCTGCGGGGGAGGCGCGGCCGGGGGAGGCTGCCGGGCTGGGCCCGCAGGGCCTGTGTGTCCCTGTGTCCGCCATTCCGCGCTGGCGCGGGCCGGCGGGCGCTGCTGGGGTGGCCTGGGCACGGCGTTCAGTCGGGAATATCGGCTGCCCTGGCCCGGGGGAGCGGGCAAGGAGAAAAAAAATACAATTTCTGTGTGAAAGTAGGCCGTTCTGGATTAGATAACGTAAGTTTCATGGAGATTTTCATACATTCATAGGGATTTTCCATATGTTTGTGGAGATTTTCCATATATTCACAGAGATTTTCCATACATTCACAGAGATTTTCCATACTTTCTGCAGAATTGCTGGTTTAATCCCTGTTCCATGAGACCCTTTTTCAATAGGGCCAAACCCCTGCCTCAGTTTACCGGGCTGTGACCTTGCTTACTAACAGGTTCCTCGCCGAGTTACGACTCCAAGGCTGATGAACGCCTTGCAGTCCGGAGACGCAGGGTTACTGCTCCACGACTCTCAAAAGGCAGGTACTACAAAGCAGAACATACTTTTATTTACATGTATACGGCGTGCATCTGTCTGAAAACTAAAATGAGAACTACCTAAGAGGGAGGAAATCGTATAACAAAGCTAATTTCTCTCCCCCTCCTCCCAAACAAAGAGAAGAAAGTCTGTCATTAGATGACATGGTTTTAAAGGAATGTTGTAACGTACAGAAATCCCATGCCATTATATGCACCCCTGAGGGCAGTGTGTATTTCTGTTCCAGCATCTTCCAAGGCACTTCATCTCTGTTCTCTAGGCTGGATAGGAAAAACTCAGTTAACTCATAGACCGTTTGACATTGATTGAAATAATTAATGTTACTATTGTACTTACTAATGTACTATTGGTACTTACCTGGCCGGGACATTTATTAAGGTGGTGTTCGCCTTACCTAACTTTGGCCAGAAGAAAGTTAGATTTCTGGTCTAAAGTCATCTAGGCTCTTTTCAGGGACTCTGAGAGGGGATAAATCCCTCCAGAGGGCAATTCCTCTCCCTTCTCCTCAACACCCATCGCAGTGTGGGTGAGGGGCCCCTTGGAGGGACCCCGCTCTCTCCCAGGAGATGCCCAGGGAGCTGCGTGGTCCAGGTGAGGCACCAGGGTAAGGCACAGGCAGGTGATACGCTGCAGCTCAGCGAGGTTTGATTTGGGGACCGCTGCTTTGCACCCCAACAAACGCTTGCATCCCGAGAGGTCTGCAGCAGCGCGGGGGGAGATGGTGCCACTGCCCAGCTGGGAGCAGCTGTTTCATAGAATCATCGAATGGTTTGGGTTAGAAGGGACCTTTGAACATCATCTAGTCCAAGCCCTCTGCAAGGAGCAGGGCCATCTTCAACTAGACCAGGTTGCTCAGAGCCCCGTCCAACCTGACCTTGAATGTTGCCAGGGATGGGGCATCTACCACCTCCCTGGGCAACCTGTGCCAGGGTTTCACCACCCTCATTGTAAAACATTTCTTCCTTCTATCCAGTCTGAATCTCCCCTTTTTTAGTTTAAAGCCATTCCCCCTTGTCCTATCACTACAGGCCCTACTAAAAAGTCTGTCCCCATCTTTCTTCTAAGCCCACTTTAAGTACTGAAAGGCCGCAGTAAGGTCTCCCCAGAGCCTTCTCTTCTCCACGCTGGACAACCCCAACTCTCTCAGCCTGTCCTCATAGCAGAGGTGTTCCATCCCTCTGATAATTTTTGTGGCCTCCTCTGGACCCGCTCCAACAGGTCCATGTCCTTTTTGTACCAAGGACCCCAGAGCTGGATGTAGTACTGCAGAGCAGGGTAGAGTAGAGAGGCAGAATCATCTCCTCAACCTGCTGGCCACAGTCTGGGCTGTACCTAGCCCATGTGCCTGGCCACAGCTGCCGCTGAGTGGCTGCACGCAGTCAGAAAGCAGCCGCTTCCCTAAAAAAGTGATGGCATGGCCCCGTTTGATAGAAAGCAAACAATGATATGGCATTTCGCCATCTAATCCTGCTGAGCTCAGAGCCACTGAGTGCTGGAGAAGTAGGGACGTCCTCTTGCAAAAGCGCGTGTCCTATTGCTGTCTCCCTCTGCGTGGCTGCGAGTCCCAGAAATCCTGACTCCCAGCCTCCCTGCCAACTTATTTTCATGCAATGGCAGCGATATTGCAAAAGGTCTGCATTTTTCTTCCTTTCTGGTTCAAGAATTTTATCAGTAGGAGTAGGGGGGGCCATGAGCATGTGGAAGTTGAGAGATTGGGCTGCGGAGGGGAGTGGAAGAACAACAAATGGTAGAAATGCAACGACAGTCAATGCTCAAACCCCAGATGCTATAAGTGCATCCGTTCACTTGCCCATGGCAGGGACCCATTCCTTTCTTTCTCCAGATTTGGGTGCCCTGGTTTCTTGCCCGGCAGTGGCTCTGTGTGCCCCGCTCTCCCTTGCATGTCTGCCCATTCCCCCTATGCCACCACCTCCATTATTTGTCTGGGAGATAAATCTTTCAGTTGAACTCAGCTGGCCGGGTGAGCCATCACGGTGTTATGCTGGCAGGCGTCAATGGGGTCACCAGCCACTTGTCCGACCCGCAGATGATTACATAGGCATTTGAAACCCTTTTTGCTTCACCATCGCTTCCCCTTCCCAATTTCTCCTTCCCCCTTCCTGCAGTTAATTGAGTTTTGCTCCCTGAGAGCTGAACTTCCCAAACCAACTCATCCTTAATATTTAAATTACTGCATTACAGGTAGCAAACGGCTCTGCATGGCACTGAGAAACATCCACCTCTCGACCCGCAGCCCAGCCTGACGTTGCAGGAGCAGAGGTGAGGCTGAACACTGCATCCCGGTGACACGGAGGGAGGATTGAAGTGGGCAGAGCAAAATGATTCACATCACCCAGAACACCCAGTGCTTTGCGCTCAGTGCTACAGGGTCATTAATAAATACACACACACATATATAGGGTATAGAAGGATCATACAGCTGCATTATAACCCTCCATCGTATTGCATGAACTCGTAGTGTATTATATGAAATAGTTCCCCAATAGCCTCCTTGGGAAACAAATAGTGTTGCATACTAGAATGAAAACATTCAATGAAAAGGTCATTTTTATGAATGAAGCTTTGGAAATAGAAAAGTACTTTTCCATCTTGAGTATGGTGCTTTGAAGAAAGCACACACATGACTATAAAAGCCAAAATAAATTCCTTTGCTATGTACTAGATAACAGTGTAAGGTCACATTTGCACTTATATATGTACATATGTAAGCAAGGTGTCTCTTCTTTGTAATTCCCCAACATCTCTTCTTGCGCCAGCGTTTGTAAAATGATATTTCTATATTTACTTAAGCATCTATTTAAAGAGGAATCCCTCATAATTACTCACCACACAGATAGATGACACTGTTTGGCTGTGTTTATTTAGTTTCTATTAGTGATTGGCAAAAAGTCTACTGTGGCTTCAAAGCAGATATAGATGAATGACCCGCTGATCATAAAATAAAGCATGATGATCTTTTCTAGGCCTCGTGGGAAATGGCATGTAGAGGGGACACATATCACTATCTCCTCCTGTCACTTTGTGATATAATATTAAATCCAGTCATTCTGGTAGGGCTGATGTCTTTCAAGAGAAGATGTTCATAAAGCGACGGCAGTCTGTGGTATAGAATAATGAGAGGAATTCAAGGGGAGCTGTTGGCTTCAAAACATGAGTTCATTTGTCACTGCAGGTGAGACATCTGTCTCCGAGTCCTCTGTCAGCTACGATGGACAAAATACCAGCTACCAGAATGTTAATCTCTAATTGCTGGCTTGGTCTTACCTGCTGGGGCATGGTTCATCCTCTGTGAACCCAAGTGTGGGCCATCCTTTGGTCATCCAGAGCTTGTTCATGGAGTGATGTGGATGGCACAGAGGGAAGAGCATCTGGACTGGGGTCAAAAGACATATGAAAATGTCCTGGTTATCATCGTGTCTTTCGTTGCCCTCAGTAGCTCTGCTCATGGAGTACTTGTAGAGTGCCTCTTCCCCTGGTTTCTCTCCCTGCCTCATCTGCCCTTTTTCTGGCTTGGTCGTCGGTGCAAACACCAGTCAGGTGTGGCTCCAGGTGAATAGTTCTGAATGAATACTTTTTCAGCAGATTTAGCCCTCCAGGTGAGGATAGGTAGGGCAGGAACTGGTCTTGTCTATGCTGAGAGGAGTTAGCAGCGGAATTGTACCATTGCAACCAGATACCCCTTGCTCAGGAAATACATCTCATATTGACTTTAAAATTCTTCTGGTGTAGCTTAAACTGATCTCCCAAATGGCATGAGCTAGAAGAGCAGGAGGACCTATCAGTGTTGATAATCAAAGTTTACACTACTGGGAGGATATGTTTGCTGATACACGTTAGCCCTGCCAGAAAACCCCCAAGTCTTATCAACAGGCCACTTTCTTTTTTTTTAATTCCCATGGTGTTGGTTCATGGCACTCTCTTGACTTGCCCAGCCACTTGGATGCTAAGCCATTTATGGAGCAGGAACCCCTACCTCTTGAGAATGAAGAAATCCTCCAGGATTGTGAGAGTGCTAACACTGACAGATAATAAATAACACCAATTATGGTTTTCTTGTGAATTTTCAAAATATCACGGATGAGAGGAAAATAACACAGTAGCAGAGAATTGAGTTAGTTCTCGTGCCGTAGCCTGTGGAACACCGGACAAACCTAGTACGCACGGTCAAAGCAAGAGCCCAATGGGATTATTTCAAATGAGATGCCAAAATAACGTAAAGTACTTTTAATATGCCTGGAAACAAAGCTTGTTCCCATGGGAGGCAGAGCATTCTCAATTACTACTGGTATCAGGGAGAGCTTGAAAGTATTTACAACTTTTCTCAGGGGGACAACACCTTTAAAGATAGAGCTGTCCCTGCCTGGAAAGTTGGGTTTGGTCCGTGTTACACCACGAGGAGCGCATGGTGGCATGGACCTCATTTTCCTGATGTTAACCTTATTGGCAGATGGGTAACCATGGGCCAGCCATAAACGAAGCGAGCAATGAAGGTGGTCGATCCTAGGAAGAAGGAGGGGAGAGACGTGTCTACAGCCCAATTCCAGTCCCAATGCTCACCGCATGTGTAAGACTTGTACTTATGGGCTTTAATAAAAGAGTAACCCATCAAAAATCTTTTCAGCTGACCTCCTGGTCATATGTGATTGCAGGATATGGGCAACGAACAGACCCTTTCTGAGCTCTCTTACGGTGGCACGCTGTGGGCGAGCTTGTCTCCTCTTCTGGACAAAGTGACTGTAGGAGTTTCTTGGCTCCAGACTACCAGTCTAGGCTGTAAGATTTTTTTTCTCTTAAACTGGGAAATGGGCTTCTGTATCATGCTGGTACCTTTGTTAATTTTACCCCAGGTCTGTGGTTTCATTCCTCTGAAGTGTTGTATGCTGTTTCCAGTTTTTTTTTGTATACACACACACACATATATATTTTTATATATATACTACTGCTGTCAATCACAGTATCTGCTATTCTTTCACTGTACTCATTAACACAAAACCTTGTAGACCCTGGCTTTGCTGCAGGCAATTCATCTCCAGTTTGAACTCATTGACTTGAAACAGTTAGATGTTGGATGAATTTGGTCATTTATCCTCGCCTTTTGATAATGCTGCTGTCTGAAGGTTATCAGTTACAGCGATTTCATAATCCTTTTGGGTCTCTTTCATATCTTCAAAAGGCAGGAAATAGTTTTTTTACCTATTCAAGAGCCACTCGTCTGCAGGTAAAGAATTTAACAGCTTGTGGGAGTGCTACTTACTGCCAGCAATAATGTGACTGATCTTTCTTGGCACTGAAAAAATGCTTCTTAGAAGTCATATTGTGAAAGGCAAAAATTGAGATATTTTCTTTCACGCGTCTACTAGGAACACTTAATACAGGAAAACAAATACCTAGCATTGAAAGGGGGCCTGTCTGCATTGATTTCTGTGGCAGAATTTAATTGTTCAGGTTTTGGTTTTTTTTTTTGTTTTGTTTTAAGATTTGGAATAGAAAAAGAACAGCTTGCTCGAGGATTTTCTGATTTAGATGTTTATGGTAGAAAAAACCTGTTTAAAGTTAACTTGATTTTTTTTTTAGGGCAGGAGGATTTAAGAGCAAAAACCAAATTGCATAGATTGTTGTATGACATATGTATCCAGATGGTTAGGCTGGCTTATCTTTATTCCGGGATTTGTATGTACTGAGTCCCAGTACATGATTTTGGCATGTATCTCGCTATTTTTGCATTCAGATTTACCTGACGAACTCTTCCTCGTGTAAGCCCTGACAGCTCTTTCTCTCATGCTTCAGGAGCTGTACTGTTTTATCTCAAGGCCATGGTGCTGCCTCACATGCAATATTCCCATCCCAGGCGTGCAAAAATAGGCAGAAGCACAGGGTCAAAAGCAGTTTAAGAGAACTGATAGCTGCATTTGATCTGATTTGCCTAAAATAACAGGTTGCTGTTGATAGGATTGGCCCAAAAGAACAGCAATGTGTCTGGCTCCACCTTGCCCGAGATGGTTGTGTCTTTGGGCATCAACAACAGAGTGTTTATTGGGGCACTTCAGTGATGTTTCCAAGGTGTTTTGGGTGATCTTGCTTGAACCTAGGATTACGTTAATGGCTAAATTCAGTCCATCCTGTGAAAAAAAATTAAAATAACAAGAACAGTGTTAGGAAGGGTAACTTTGGTAACATTATTATTTCACACGCACTTGCAAAATATTCAGATGAAACCATAGCCATAGTATTCACTGAGCAGAAACATTACACAGAACGCTTGAATAAGTTTCTCATCTGGCTTTTGGTCTCCCATTGTAGAAGGCTTTGGATTCTGGTGTTGATTTTGTCTGGCAAATGACTATTTCATGTCCTGTCTTCCTACACAACAGAAAAACAAATAAATGCCTCCTGTAGGTCACAAACCTTTTTATGGCTAAGGATGTCTACTTGCCAGACATGGATTATGGACTTTCTCTCAAGAGGAGATACACGGAGGTGGGAGCACACTGGGATGGGGGCTTTTATCCCAGGGCTGGCTTATGCACAACCTTTCCGTGAAGGAAAAGGGCTCCGTTTGCTGCGGGTAATCCTCTCCTGGAGCTGTGCGACAGATTAGCTGACTTCATGAGCTTCTTTCCAAGCCTCATTTTTCATTTGGTTTCCTAAGAGGAAATGAGACTCCTATTATTTTGGTCCGATGCTCTCATCGGTATGAAAATTACAATGTGAAAATATTTGCTAATGATTTTCTTCTAATTAAAACCAATAAAAAAAGAAATTACTTTTTTTTTTTTCTTTTTGGGACACGCAGTCTGGATTTGCTTCCACTTGCTGATGTGTCCCAACTACTGTCAATAGTTTTGGACGTGGTGCCAGAAGAGAGCCTCTAACAGGCAAATTGCAGCAACATACTTACTGGCACAGCTTTTTCTAACAGTTATCCACCACCGGTTGGTTTATACATTGAAGCTTGGGGATTATCTGTGCATATAAATGTTTATTTTAGCAAGTATAGCTAGGTGATATTTTTAGTCGTAATAGTAGTTAGTAGTAGTTTCATGTGAAAGTCTGTAGTTCATCAGCCTTCGCTGCCATGTATCTTATCTAGGAAGTGTAAGCGTCTGCTGGGGAATATTGCGTACAATGCTGCCTTCATTGCACAGCACTTAATCTACACACAATTTATTTATTTTAGCAAATAGAGGAAGCAAATAACCTCTGTGTGTCTCACTTCAAGTAACTGCATTAATGCTGTGCGATACAGTATCACTCTGTTTAGGATGCTCTTTATCCTTCTTAAAAAAAAACACAAAACAAAACACAAAAGCAAAAATCCACAGCCCCAGGCAATGCAATAACTGAGGGTATCTGGCCTGGCTTATCCAGGTACCGGGCATGGTGGAGGGCAGTAGAAAAGCTCTTCAGCAAGCAAAAAAATGCCAAAGTCCTTATTAAAACATCTTCTTCCTAAGCACTACCACTGCTTGCTTTATACAGTGAAGCTGGAGAGATGTTCCCCACTTAAGTGTTTATTTTTGCTAGTATAATTAGCCGATATTTTACTAGTAATAGTGCTTAGTAATGGTTTCCTTTAAAAAATTGTTTTAAGCTGTGCAGATCTTCTTGGCTTTGTGTGCGTACAATGCCTTGAACTGGTAGGACCCCGATGTACTAAGGCAGTGCTGCTAATTAATTCTTGGCTGCAGAGGTCCTGATAAGAGTAAACAAAGAGAGAAATTAGCTCAGGAGAAGACACAGGAATTCACAGGCAAACCCACATCCTTCCATGATATCATTGGGAATCCACCCATGCTCCACCCATACGGTCAACTGAGCCCTGGCTGAAGGCAAGGGAGCTGATTTTTGGGAGGGTGAGTTGTAGATCCTAGAGACTCAGTGTAATTTACAGCCTGTAAGGATTTTACTCCCATACCATTAGCTTGGATAGGAAGATAATTTACATTTACTCTCACATGGAGAAGCCAAAAGCCTGAGCCCCCACACCCACACCAGCCATCATCGCACCACCCAGCAAAGCCCCTTAAAGCCCTTGATCATGTGAGATGGCTGCAAAGACGGCACAAAATGTTGGTCCTGTGCTCTTGCAGAGGTTGCTCTATTGAAAAGCTCCGTGCATGCTTGGGGGAGGATTTTAATAGCAGGCAGGGAGGTGCTGTCAAACGCCTGCTGATAGTAATCCTGGGTTGGGCAGAGCAGAGGCAGCTGCCTGAAGGGATGCTCGAAATGGGGCTGGCTGGAGATGCTCCCCCAAATCCAGCAGACCTGGTAGCGTGGGTAATGCTTCCCCAGGAGCGCTGCTCCCAGGAAACCTCAGTGCTAAACTGCTGCCAAAAATATGTTTTTTTTTTTCTGAGGGAGGACTGCAGCGAGGAGATGTTGAGATCCTCACAGTGCTGGCATGTGTTGCCATGACATTGAAGTAATTGCTGCTACCTTTCTCTCAGTCTTTCAGAATTAAGTGACCAATTTTGCCAACACTCATCTGCAGGAGGAAAGCAATTTTCTGTAATTCAGTAAATAGATACATTATACCTGTGCTTTCACAACAGCAGCAAAGTAAGTATTTTTACTGTTCCTGCTGTTTGCTAACACCTTGCAGTTTGCGTTAGCAAATCGTGGAACTGATGGTAGGAAATAACGAAATGCAATCTCAGAATTTTCCCCAAAGGACTGTAAGAAGAAAGTACGAGAATATAAAGGTGCAAGGTGGTAAAATTATGTCTAGACTGGCTACCTTGAAAAACAAATCCAGTTCCCTCTGGGCTGCCTTCATGTTTGAGTTGCAGCTTTTTGACTTCGCAGACACCGTGGATGTTCAGATTTACCATTTTTTACAACGTTCTTGACCGCACTCTTGACAGAGCTGCCTAAATACCAAATTGCAGGACCCAGGCTCCATCTATCACGCTTTCTATCTCAGCAAGGGCTGTTACATAAAAAGCTTGTTCTAGAAAATCCAAGGTAAAAAGCAATTAACTAAAAAACAGACTGGATCAGGAAAAACTATAAACTAATAAAGAGGCTGAGTGAGCCCTGGCTTAGCGAGCACAGGGAAACCTGATCTGATTTAATAAGCATCCTGATGTCAGGCCCTCCGTCCTTCGTGCAAGGAGTTGGGTGTCACCCATTGGGATTGGGTTTAGACCCACGTGTCTTCATGCCCAGCTCTTCTCTTCCCACGCCACTTCCACCAGCTCTTCCTCTCTTTGCTCTCTTGTGAGGTGGGTTGGAGCTCAGCCAGAGGACTTACTACAGCCCATGTCTCTCCTTCCTCCTGCAAAGCTTGCGTACTCCATCCACCTCCCCAGCCGCGGTGTCTTGTAGCACATCTTGGCGGCCGAGCTGGAGTCATGATGGCCTTTTGATTTCCGTGCGTCATCCTCTTCATCATGGAAAGCGGGTCATGGCATTCCCATGGGAAACCCTGCCAGATCCAAGGTGGTATCAGATGTTTTGAGGTGGTTCCTGCCAGCCACCTTTCTAGGCAACAAAGCAGATTGTCAGTCTGCTGATGGAAGAATTCTGCCCAATTCCTTCAGTTTGGAAGGGGTCCCGTTCAGGATTTGGCAGTTTTTGTCCATCTCCTTCCTTAGGGGGCAGCTGACATATCTCCTCTCTTGGATCCCCTCTATCTTAAAAAAACCTCTATGATAACAAAAAACTCTGTGATAACAAAGGGTAAAAGGACCCAGGAACTTTGGCTTTTGCTATGTAACAAATAGCAGCAACACCTTCTATAGCACTTTCTAATTTTTTAAAATTTTTTTTGGAGTTCAACATTCATTAAAGGGGAGAGGAGAATACATAGTTTTCCTCCCCATCTTGCAGATATAGAGAAACTGAGGTTAAAGAGATTTGACTCGCAGCAAGACCACCCAGCCAGCCTGTGGGGGAGCTGGCAGATGAACAAAGCCCTCCTGATTTATTAGCAAGCATCCATCCTAGAAGATGTTGCTCTTTCCTCCAGCGAAGTGGATGGACCTTTAATAGCACAGTTAATTAGTGCTTTGTTTTATTTTTCTTTTGATCAGCTCATATTGCACCCCAAAGACTTTTCATATTTTCCCTTCTAGCACCAGTTAGAGGATATTGGAAAATCTCATTGGCCTCTGACCGCTCCAGACGCCCGATGGACTCAGCGCCGTCCATGCGGCGTTGCTCTGCCTCTGGCACTTTCCGCTGCTGACGCACCGTGCAGCCTTCCCGTGTGAAACAGCGAGTCATTTTGCTGAGGCATGTTTTAAAAAAAAAGGTTTGGATGTGACCGAATGAGCATCTTGAATGTTTCCTTGAAATCCTTTCACCTCCGAGGCATCAGAATGACTTTGGAAAGCAACCAGAGCAAACAATCCCCATTCTCTCAGAGAAATGGCAATCCTGGCTCTCTGCTGGGCGGCATCAGCCCGTCATGCCTCCACCCTGTTTCCGGACATAAACCCTTGTCCACTTGCCAAATCCTGAACTAGATTATTATTTCCATTGCTGCATCTCTAGGGTTCGCTCATTTTCCTTGAAACCTGTCCTAAGTGTGCAAGGCTCTTGAATGTCTTTTGATGATGGGAGGTGCTCTGTGAAGCGCAGCTGAGAATTCCACCTGTTGCACCTCAATAAGAAAAATCCCAGCAAAGCAACAGCCACCATTATTTGTGACATATGGACCTTTGCACAAGATATACCCATGTGCTCAGAGCCCCCTTCCTGAGGGAAAGCTGGATGGCTTCTCAGCATCTCAGGAAACTCCAGTGTGAGCAGGGTCACTGCTCTGCCGGACCACAAATAAGGAGAAAATGGGGAATGGTGCCCTGGTGGTAAGGATGTTTCTGCCGTTCAGAGTGACTTGACCAGTGTACCAGTCTGCTTTACCAGACAATAAATTGTAAAGGCGTTTTTTTCCAACATATGTTACAATATAAGCATCAATGCACAAGAACTACTAAAATGGACCTCATAATTAGAGACCAAAATATTATATACAATTTCTTCTTTTCTAAGAATGGCTGACAAATAAGATCAGGTCAAACAATGCATATTACTAAAACCTGCACAGCTTTCTCCAAGCGTAACAGTTGTGACTTAAGAGCAAGAGTAGGGATCTTGATATTTGGTTCATACTAGATAACTCAAAAGATGATGGATTGCTGTTGTCAGCATTGATTTGCACCAAATACCCTATAAATTAGCTTCTCGGTCAGCTCAGCATGCAAAGAAGCAGAAAGAATTTACATGTGACTATATGGAGAAACAACCCTGTGTTAAAAACGCTGAGTCCAGTTCCTTGGGGTAACATTTTGGGTACCCACAAATACCAACCTGATCTCCCCCCAAACTGCTTTTGGCATTGGACCCTTACCTTGGGGGCAGATAGGATGCCAGCCCTGTGTGATGCTGGGGATCCTCATCTCTCGCTGTTCAAGGACAGGTTTACAAAAACTTTTGCAGATCGAGGCCATTTTGGTGTCCCCAGAGTTTAAGCAGCCGTGAACTCTCGCTGCCCACGCTCTTCGCCAACGATGCATCAGAGGTGTTGGGTGTAGCTCTGCACAAGTTGTGATGCACATGAGGAAGGCCGGCATCACTCTGACTTGCTCTGAAAATATTTGCCATGAAACGTAGAGGGCTGCTGCAACCAAGATGCATCAAGATACAACAAGAAAGTCCTCCTTTTCCCAATGTAAAGAGTATTTTAAAGAACAAGTGCAACCCTCCACCAGTACATGATTATATGGAAATATATGTGCATGTGAATAAGGTACTCAGGCAGACAGTTACGAATACTGTGAGGCTGTGCCAGAAATGAGTCCAGGAAAGGTGAATATACGAGTCACTCTCTTCTGTTTCATACATCGGCTAATTGGTCTTGCAAACAGTGTTTTTATTGATTTGGCACTGGCCTTTCCTTTAATGGGTTTCTGAAAAGTTTTGAGCTCAACCGTTTGTGTTTTGAGTTAATCACCGATGCTTGCAGAGCTTGAGCTCTCATTGATGCAAGTGGTCTTTACTCGAGTGAGCAGCTCTGTGGACTTCGGGAAGTCCTCGCCTGGGCCAAGGTTCGCAGCACACAGCCATTATGTTGCATTTGATTCATTAGTATTTGTTTGTAAGTATGAAAAAGCTGAACATCAATATCTAATTCTTTTTTTTTTGGAAAAGAAGTCTCCACCTATCCGATGAAATGCATCTAATCTAAATAGCAAGAGTTTACAGGAACGCCCAGTGCATTACTTCCACGGCTGCTGAGAACCCGGGGGGCTGTGGGAGTCCTTTTATTGAGAAGGTTTCAAGATAATAGGGCAGTGTCTGATGTAAGGCCTCCAAGCTGATACCCGTGGCTGTTTGTGAAGTAAAAGAAATTGCTTTGCACAGTGAAAAATCCCCTAACCTTCCCTCACATCACAGCATTTGCTGTCCACGTTCAAAAAAGAAATGGGAAATACTTTTTAAATTGAATGCCAGGGAATAAGGCACATAGTAGG
This sequence comes from Calonectris borealis, assembly GCF_964195595.1. Classification (NCBI taxonomy): domain Eukaryota; kingdom Metazoa; phylum Chordata; class Aves; order Procellariiformes; family Procellariidae; genus Calonectris; species Calonectris borealis. Next base: position 3,891,777 of record NC_134351.1, on the reverse strand, counting down.
GCTTGTTTTTATAAGGCACAGCCTGTATAGTAATTTTAATTATTATGGCATAACTCCTCCATCTAGCACCCTCTTCCAGCATGTGAGTGATTTTATTGTGCTTCCAAAGAAGACAAGAACGTCCCTATTATCCGCATGTGGCTGGTTGTAGTTATGCAGCGAAGACACAGACCCCTTAACCCACGAAAATTCAAACCACTGACCCCAGTCCACATGCAACGTGCGTCACTTGGCTTTCAGAAGTGTCAATACACATCTCTACCGTTGGCTTGTATCATTTCAATGTTTAGCAAAATCAATTTTTAAAGAGCCTGTCAATGCGTTCTTGTTTTTTCCTCAGCCAGTTGGATTTGCAAAGGTCAGTAATACCAGTACATAAAGAATAATTTAACTCTGGTAACCCATAACTGGAACAGCAAACTTTTCCTCTTGGCTGTCTGCAGAACCCACCTTTCACCTTCTCCTCCCTCCATCGGTCTCCACCAAATGAAGGTCTCATGCCCCAGAAAGCCCAGGTTATACCAGAGCTTAGGCCTAACAGAACTTACACACGTGCAAACCACATCAAATATATTTGTAAATCTGGCCCGTGTCTGTATTGAGGTGCTGTATTTCAGGCATGTAGGATGAACTCACCTTCCCATGCAGTCCAAGGGTAAAATTAGCCAAACAGGGTCAGGCAATACTCGGAAAACTAGTGATCTGAAAGTGCTGTCTGCTCATTGCTTTCATTTATTGTCCTATTGTGTCACTTAAAGCACTTTCCTGTGATAGCTAGCCCTTTCTTGTCCCACCTGCTCTGCCTTGGTTTAGTTGGTAGCAATGAATAGTCATTATTGTCCTCTGCTTGGCCCAGGCTGTAGAAGAACGTTTCTCACTGGGAAAGCTCAGAGTTCACCCTTGCTGGCGGTGATGGGGATCTTGCAAGAGCTGGGGTGCTGCCAGTGCCCGACCGCAATGGTCTCTGCTCCAGAAGGAGTGTCCTCGTGCAAACCTCCCTTCGCTGGTGGTTTAAATGGTTTGTGGGAGGGGTGATCAGGGTGAGGGACACACCGGGTTTTGGGAAACTGCCTTGCTGCTGACCAAAGGTGCCAGGGTTGGGGTCAAGCTTGCAAGGAGGAGCTGTACGAGGACTGACACAGACATGGAGCGAATGGCGGAGGTGTTTTACCATGTCTCTAACTTCCAGCTCTTTGCTTCCACCCTGCTGCTGGAGGGCACGGGGCTTGGTGTGGGATGGCTGATGAAGGCAGGCTGAGCCTGGGCTCCTGGACATCACACTAGGATGTGTGTGCTCCTCCCCTTCCTCAGGGCACCATCTCCTGGCATGAACTTTTAATGAGACATACTGCTAATTCCACCTGATAATACACGTTGGGAATGGCAATCATGTTGTAGACCGCCTCTGGATATCCTGGAGAGCCACAGAGCAGAAGCTTAGTTACATTGAATTAGCACTTATTCTTCAACGTCTCGGGTCCCTTGTTGACCTTAAACCCTGCCATGGGCAGCAAGACCTGCAGCACCTCACGAAGAACCTGGTTGCCCTTAGATCTTTGTACAGTGAAAGGAGGGACTTGGCCAAGGTGACACAAGCCACAGCAGGCAGCATCCTCCCGGTACTGCTGGGGACCTGGCATTGAAACGCGTGCTCCGACTGGAAGAGAGCAGATTCGACCTACAAGAGGAGCAGTGATAGAAGGATGCTGATGATGCAGCCTGCTCGATACCCCAGCAAAATATAAACACCCTGTCGCCTGCTAATGACCTCTTGCAGAGAAACAGCTCCTCTGACGTTGAAGCACGCTTGCACACCTTTCAAACACAGGATCACTCGACCCTTGCAATTATCCTTGTTTGTATATAAGAGCACATGGACAGGCGAACGGGGCCAGGCAAGTCCCTTCCCCGAGAGGCTTTGGGTTTGAAGGCAACACAAGTGCAACAGCTCCGTTCCCTGACCAACTGGTTTGAATAAGTTACGGGCTAAAAATCTGGAACATTTGCTCTTGTGCATATTAACAGTGATCCCTGGGTGCTGATGTTTATCTAACCAGGCCATTTAAATAATTGGAAGGCATATGCACGAGTTCAAAGCCATCGGCTAAGCTGCGTTGCCTTCTTCTGTCGTTAGTTGCGTGCGTGTCAAGCGAGGCAACCTCCGTCAGGTCTTCAGCCTGATGTTTTGTGTTTGGGCAGCTTCAAAGACCTCTGCGAATGGATGCAAGGTGCTGCGCTCAGAAATGCCCCTGCCTCACAGAAATGAGCAGGAAAGAATTGTATAAAGCTGGTTTCTTTACTCAATTTTTTTAGAAAACCCAGAATTGCCGTTTCCTTAACAAGCACGGATGGGCCACATGCAAATCCTGCCTTCCTTTTTTACTCCCTGCAGCCATGTGGCTGTTGCAATGGTACTGATAATTTAAACATCTCACACTTCAGGCAGGTCCCTGATGGCAAAAAAAAAATTTTAATTAAAGTAGTTCAGACAGATTCTCCCTTGCTCGCTCCTTAGATGCCGGTTTTACAAAGGACATTTGTTTATAAGGCTCAGCTGGATTTTTCTTAAGAAGTTCCCTAAGCATTTCAGTTGCCATCTGTGCACCTTTGTTGTTCAAGTGCATTAGCAGAACTTCCCCAGTTCAATCTAAATTGATAACTTTATCCAGTCTCCACTTAATATCACCATAGAGCAGCTGCTTGTGGAGTTGTTTAATCTCCATTAGAGCGCTCTGGTTAAAATCCAAGCTTGCATCCATATGAAAGCATGACACAAGCAAGATGCTCTGCCTCGGCAGGGCTTTCCAGGCCAAGGGTGCCTGAGGCCGTTCAGAGCTGGATATTTAATATTTGCTTGAAAACGGGGCTGGCTGTGGGTCTCCCTGGAGACCTTGCGTTGCCTAAGGAGGCGATCCTCTTTCCTTGGTGCGTTTTTGCACCCCCAGTGTATTTTTTTCCATCTGAAATTCATTTTGTGAGATGCTGAGATCACCGTGGAGGGTTACTCGGTGCCGAAGCGGGGAAGGAGAGCTGGTGTTTATTCAAGGAAATACGCTCCTATGAAAGCCTTTCTCTTAATCATCTCAAGTGCTTCTGAAGGGATATATGTTACACCTTGTTTTGTCTGCAGGCAATGAAATGTGGATGGTTAGGCTCACTTTAAATTATGCCTGATAGAGAAATGGAATCTAGATTATTTTTAAATCTCCTTATTTTGTTTCTACCTCTTCCCATACATCTATCTCAGCTGACAGCTGGGGTGAAATGCCTGTCAGAGAAGTTCCGCCCCAAGATTTATTACAGGGAAGAGAAATTATTTTCTGGGATAACATTTATGTATTAGAGAAAAGAAGAACTACTTTTCCCATTCGTTCCTTGATAATTTTTCATCAAACAAATAAAACAGACATGAAGTATCAAGCTTCCTCGGTATTACTGTCTCAGACCTCTCTCCGAGTGTAATACTGTTGGGATTACAGCCAGAAACCACTCTTTCGCATGACCCACTGCTTTAGGAGAACGATTTCTCCCTGTAACACAGCTGGGTTTTTCTTTGTGCTCTGGCCTTACCAAAGACAACAGCAGTTTTATCATTGATCTTGAAGGATTCAAGCTTCCAGCTCCTATATTTTCATCTACATTAGGTTTTGGCTGGGCTGTTCCTAACAGACCTTAAATTTAAAGGAACTTACTTGATTTCAGCCACCGACTACTATTGTCCCACCTTGAGAAAGTCCGTCCTTACTGAGCTACGTGTCCAGCAGGAAAGGACAAGAAAGCAGGTTACGGCTGCAGGATGCTGTCGTCCAGCCAAAGCAGCGAGTAACCCAAATATCCCGTGTCCACGTCCCCTGTGGCCACCAGCAGTGATGAAGGTGGAGCAACTATCATGGACCAGCCTCTTTTCTCAGGACGGCGTAGTGGGATGCAATATAATATAATCCTATATAATGTATGGGGCTAAAAGTTGCACATTTTGGCTGGGATTACTCTCTCCTAATTTTAGCTGTCTAAAAATTAATCCCCAGACTCAAGTGGGGAGTTAATTAATCCCCACACCTTAATTACAGTCGGGACGAGGCCAGCGTAGCCTTGGACATCTGGATCCAGGACCGCGACCTCCGCCAGCGAGGGAAGAGCTGCACAGCATCCCCAGGTGGCGGGAGCCAGACAGTCTCGCACCTCGCAGAAGCTGCGATTCCCGCTGTGAAACTCGCAGCAGCCCTCCCCACGCGCTTGGCTTGCCGAGAGACGGGAGAGCTGCTTGTGAAAACATGACGATAACCTGCAGCTTATTTCCTCCGAGTTTCTGAATAACCTGGGAGACAGAAAAGCACGGGGACGTGACCGTTATATGGGGGCCTCTCCTCTTCTCGTTAACATGCACTTCATTACATCCCCCCTTGGCATGCATGTCATCACATCCCTCTCTACATGCAGAGAGCCCTGAGACAGCCCGGCAGGCGCTGCCGGAGGTAGCGCTGGTGCAGACGTGCCTGTGCTTTCCTGCCTCCTCCACCTCATTTGCAGTGACCAGGCAATATTAAGACATTGCGGTGGGTTAATGGGATCAAATCAGAAAAGTTTGGTCCGTGCTGTAAAACAGCAGCATCCCTCCTGCTGTCCTGCCTGGGAGCAAGCTGCCTGCCTTGGCATAGCCATCAGCACAGCACGTTTGTCCTCAGTTCACCAAGCAGTTCCTCCATACACTGAGACCTTCTACCCTGATGGAGGCCCTCAGTGTTTGCCACCACTGAGTTCATCTGCATCATTGTTATTCATGGAATCACAGAATGGTTTGGGTGGAAGGAACCTTTAAAGCTCATCTAGTCCAACCCCCTGCCAGGAGCAGGGACATCTTCAACTAGATCAGGTTGCTCAGAGCCCCGTCCAACCTGACCTTGGATGTTTCCAGGGATGGGGCATCTACCACCTCTCTGGGCAACCTGTGCCAGGGTTTCACCACCCTCATTGTAAACAATTTCTTCCTTCTATCTAGTCTGAATCTCCCCTCTTTTAGTTTAAAACCATTCCCCCTTGTCCTGTCACTACAGGCCCTGCTAAAAAGTCTGTCCCCATCTTTCTTCTAAGCCCCCTTTAAGTACTGAAAGGCCGCAATAAGGTCTCCCCGGAGCCTTCTCTTCTCCAGGCTGAACAACCCCGACTCTCTCAGCCTGTTCCATCCCTCTGATCATTTCTGTAGCCCTCCTCTGGACCCGCTCCAGCAGGTCCATGTCTTTCCTGTACTGAGTTATTGCCAACGTCAACTCTGCGACTCGCCGTAATTAACTGGGACCCGACGCTGTGATGGCTGTGAGGGTCCATCATCACTCTAACCCCGGAGCAGCACGGCAGCCTGATGGAAAGGACTTTCCCCCGTCGCCTCCTCTAAGGTTTTGTTGATTTTTTTTTTTTTCCACAACTGACTTCCTGAGTGCATTACCCACATTAAGAGACTTCCCCCCCCCCAAACCGCACATATTACGGCGCCCGGCCCTGCGTCACAGCGCGCCGTGAGAAAGAGCAGGAGCCCGGCGCAAGTGGGAAGCCATCCATATGCTCCCGCAGGCTGGGCTCCAAGCATTAATGTTATCAAATTACAGCCAACGGGAGCAGATTAATGCACAGCGTGCCCCGCGCCGCTGGAGGAATTACCGTGCCGATCAATGCAGCGTGGAGCGTGCGGCTGCGGGCAGCCCCGGCTCCCCCAAATGCCATCAGCTGGGGCTGTTTGGGGAGAGAAACATGGATACGGCTATGGGATCAGTTGGTATGATCTGAGAGATGCAACAGAAAAATAATGAATATGGAGTGTGGTGTCTTCTGGATGCAGGGAATGGAGCTACCTGCCCTCCATGGGCAAAAGATAATATAAAATATGCTTAAAAATATTCGCTGTCCCAGTGGTGGCTTTTCAGCAAGAATTTAGCATAACACTTGGCAACACGCTTCATGAAGGGTGAAACATGGGAAAATGAAGCAGCTCAGCTCCGGTCGCCCCCCAGGATGCTGATGGAGGACCCCATCCGTTAACTTTCTGCTGGGACACTGGAGGCTGGACCTTGCACGGCGGCAGCTGCTGCAGGCAGCGATTGGGCAACAGGCAGAAATCTGAGCTTCGTAATGAGAAATTCTGGGGCGACTCAAAAATGGGGCTACCTAGAAAAATAATCCCCCGCTAGCCAGGCACCATCACGGTGGGCTTTCTGTACGTCGGGGCATGAGATTTGATTGTTCAAATATAATGAGAGGACGTTCGCTTCGCTTGCAGTGAGCATTTGTCAGGCTTAAGGGCATTGCTCAAGGGGAGTGTTGACAACAAAAATAAGATTATTTCTGTGGCATTTTACATTTTCAAGATGCCTTTCAGGCACTAACCAGACATTAAACATGAGCTAATCTTTCATTATAGCTCCTCTGCAGCCGTTAGATGGGATTAGGACTCAACTTGGGTGGATATTGCAAAAAAAAAAAAGAATCAATTAAAAATATTCAAGTGCTTTTAACAAATTTAAAAGGGCCCATACTACGGCCCGTGTGTTATGAACAATAATGAGCACTCACACACTTCACATCGGGCTTGTAAGAATATCCCGGGCAACGTTGAGTCAATGCAATTCAAAACTAGTCAAAGTGGTGGCAAAATCAGGAATGTAAAGAGCCCAAGAACCAAATCCAAATGCCTGCACCTCATCTGAGCATCATGTTGCCTCACGTGGACTTTGGGACCTGTCTTTGATGAAGGATGGATTGTGACCGCTGCTGTTGCCCAGCGTTGGGTCCCAGCAGAGGGGAGAGCAGTCCAGAGTCTCGGTGGAGATTGGGTGAGTCTCCTGGGTGGTCTGGGATAACTCCCCAAAATCCTGGTTCACCATCTGCAAAGTGTGGATGAAAGCACTTCCACAACACACAGGGATGCTGGAAAATGCTCATAATCAATAATAAGGATTATATACAGACCCTAGCTAATGAGTGGTGAGGTTAATTGCCACCACTTTGGCTGAAGATTATTTTTTGGTGTCCTTAGTGGGTTCTTGAGTAAATGGACTGAGGGGTCAGCAGCACCTGTGGGTGATGCCGGGGAGGGGACTGCTGCAGGGTGGCCACTCCTCAGGGTAGCTTTCCCATTAGATGGGTTTTGTTCTTGGGAATTGTCCGGTTTCAGCATCTCCCTGGACCACATACCAGCCTGGATGCGCCCCATGCATCCCCAATAGGGAGGAGGAGGTTGTCCCCTCCCAGCAGCCCTGGGAAGGTTCTCAGCAGCTTTGGGAAGCTGCCGTTTCCTTCGATGACTAATGGTTCAAGGAACCTCGCTTTTGGGTTCAGTGTTTTCAAAACAGAAGAAGTCAAAGACCATTAGTAACTTCCCCAAGCCAGAGCACGACTCTGCGTTGCCACACAACTGACCACAGAAGGGCTTTATAAGGCAGGAGCCGGCGTCGTTGAGGGTGAAGCAACTCGCCTGGCGCGACACGGGACATTGGTGGCGATGCTGGGAGCCGAGTCAGGAGATCTTGGTGTGGAGTCTGGTCCCTTAACCGCAGTCCTCTCCTTCCTCTGACTCTTCCCTCAGCGTGGCTGCGAGGGCTGCCCCGGGCAGATGCTCGGGGAAGCAGAGTAGCACTGAGCTACTTCTGGTGACCTTGACCATAGAAGGGATGGTCGGCACCGACTCCAAGGAGAGCACGCACAGAGTGCTCAGCACCACGGGGCTGTCCGATGTCCTCAGACCCACAGCAGACCTTGCTCAGGGGTTAGAGCATCACTTCCAAGCAGGGTACGGTGACCGACACGGTCCTCCATGGGCAGTTACGTGCATCCCAGCACACACCACTGGAAGATGCTGGTCGCCCCGGTGCCGGCGATGAAGTGGATGGAGGGGAGCGGGAGAGCTGCGTACTCGATAATTCCCAGCCAGAAGATTGCCAAGAGGAAATGCACTTCCCGTAAAGTAGGCGCTGTTACCGACTTGTTTGCTGGAATTGCTTGAGTGGTAATTACGCTCCCTTAATATTGACATATTTAAATAGTTTCCAAGCATAATAAGAGTCCTGCCCCGCTCCCCCCTCCTTTTCCAAATTTCTGCGGCGAGCTTTCACTTTGAACAACGGATTATCTGGAGGGGTGTGACTTGCCCACGTCTTGTTTATTGTACAGCACATCCAGATGTTTTGCTCTTGTGCCGCGGTGCCTTCGGATGTGCTGAGTGTTTGATGGTGCGCTGCCCTGTAAAGGAGCTACAGGCATCCGTCGTGCAGGAAAAAAAAAATACATGTATCTCCATTGTGCTGCTTCATGTGGGAGTCTGCTGGTCACGACCCCCAGCTCGCGCCTTGATCCCGATGGGGTAATGCACAGCGGCGTCAGCATCGGTCCCACAACATTTGTCTTTCATTCGTTATTTGTCAGAAGTCCCGAGACACTCTGTCCCGAGCACGGCAGCCAAAAAAGACCATTCCCTTCTTACGTTATTTCGTGCGTGGGCCATTCTCATGAATACTGCAAAAGGAGGTTTTTTTTTTCCCCTGAAAAAACATCTCACGCTAAACACGTTACTTAATGCCTTGAGCAGCTCCCCGGTTTCCTCCATCTGCGGGATGTCCCATGCGTGAATTTATCTTGGTGGATGCAGACCCTCAAATTTGGTAGCTTTTCCCCCCAAAAATAAATTCCCTTTTCTCCTACGCCGCATTGCTGCAGTTGTTGGTCCCTGTATCCCTCTGAGCATCCGTCCAGAGAAATGTCCAGGCGCAGCTTACACAGACTCCTGTTCTTCCCAGTCCCAGGCAGCCTCTGGGAGGACTGCAAACATCTCCTTGGGTTTTCCTCTCCACCTCAAGATGGGGTTTTTCTATCACAAGTGCTGTCTGACCCCAGAGGTAACCCCTCTTTGACTTCTTTTGCTCCATGCCCAGGGTCGTGGTACCCATGCACGTGGGGCAGCTCTCTTGAGGGACAGCGGTGGTGGTGAGGGACCCGTGACCCCTTCCACCGGGCAGGACTCTACAGGCACCTTGTAGAGCATCTCCCCTTCTCCAAGAGGCTGCAGTTGTGCAGCCATCAGTCCTTACCTTGGTCTAAGGGCACGTTTCACTTAAGCCGAGCATCATGTTGGCCAATTTGCTACGTTGCCTTGGGGCTAAAGGAAAGAAGAGTTTCTCATCCTCGTTTCGTGAAAGCCAAAATAGGAAAAACTCTCAGGCAGGCCACAAACCACCACGGCAAAGCTGGGCTGGAAAATGAGTGATTTCCCTGGGAATCTCTGTAAAGGATGGAGGAGAGCCTGCTCTTTCTCCCAGGGCTCTGGTTGGGTTGCAGTTGCTTGCACAAAAGGGTGTGTGCGCGTATTTTAATCTACGTTGGAGGGATGAGAAAGCAAAGAGAAAGCCAGCAAAATGCCAGGGAGGTACCAGAAAGGGAGCTGGGGAGATGCAGCGGGAAGCGAGGGAGCGGGGAGGCACACGGGGTGTGCAGGAGTGGCTCCAGGCAGGCTCGGGCTTGGGCTCAAGGCTGTTGCAGCCTACTTGGTCCTGCGGTGTTCGGAGAAATGGGACTTTACGTACTTTCCCCATTAATACACAGAATTGCATCAAAGAAATACCTGGCTGTCATCATCAGCGTATCCTCCCAAGCGAAAACGATCTTGGCAAGACCTTGAGCGCGCCCAGCGTCTCAGGCCAAGAGCCAACAATATGTTCAGTACAAGTTTCTTCACCTTCCCGTCTTTCATCATCTCCCACACTCACCCCACCGACTTGCCATCCCAAAGGTTACTGTCGAGGTAGGAGGAAGCTAGTAAGCGAAGACACTCTTAAAACTTGAAAGGGCAGCGCTGCAAAGGCATCATGAAAAATCCTAACCCTATCCACCTGTCCTAAGCCTAACCCCTCTGCATCTGGCCTTCTCCTGGGAGTGCAGGGTGCCAAACCCTCTTCTGAGTCTCTTAAATCAAGAGGATTCACTGGGCACCTTATGGTCCATGATGGGGGATGGAGGCACTGCTAGGATTGCCTGGCCAATTTTCCCAACTTCATGAGTCCCAGATCCAAGCCCCAGCCCACAAAGAGCCGAAAAACAAGCCCTGGGTCCACCAGCCATTGCCAGCAGATCTCTGCAGGCCGTGATTTGGGACGTTTCAGAGATGCTCTCCATCCTACTCTAACTTTTCTAGGGGGTAAGGGTAAGGGTCTGCCACGGTACGAACAGCTGCTGCCTTTGCTGATAGCTTCTGCTGGTGCACACCAGAGAGATGAAAATAAGGGCTTCCCAGAACCAGGTCCTAAATTGTTTTGACCTGAAGATGACTGTCAGCCCTCCAAGCTTATCAGAGCCAGTCGTGATGCTGAAATACATCAGTTCAAACAGGGTTTTTGCTCTCCGTTGGCTGCAGAGCAGCCCAAGGCCATGGGGCAAGACATGGGATTTCAGGTCTAGGTTGGAGGGAAGGCTTTGGGACTCGATGCCGAGGGCTGGGGGATAAGCTGCCCTGCCAGCCCTGGCGTGAGGAGCGGGGAAGGAGGGGATTTCTTCCTTGCTCTTAATTTCAGCGGGAGCAGAGGGTTATACAACAGCGAGGCAGATGGAAATGTCACAACAGCGAACTTGGCAGCTGCACAAACACAACTAATCTGCCCTCGTTTAATGCTCGTAGCCACAACATAAACATACGCACCGCACAAGGTAATAGATGAGGTAAATCCGTCATCGGCAGCCTCATTACACAGGGCGCGCTGCCTCACCGCCCGCGGCTCCCGCTCCCCGGCACCCTCCTGCCGCCCTCCCGAAGGCCCAGGGTGACGGCCGGCTTGGCTGGGATGGCTGAAACCAGCCTGGGGAAAGCCTGGCATCCCCTAAAAGTCCTGCCCCAAATGCAGCTCAGATGCTACTTGTAGTCACTACTCACCCATCGCTTCTTTATATATGTAGCATACTATAGGGCACCCACCCAAACCCAGCCAGGGGTGTGCCTCCACTCATGGCCCTTCAACACATAGGGTGGTACCATGAAAGGGAGTCATTTTATAGATAACGATAGAATAATAAATAATAATGATATGCCATTTTGACATATACATATGTACATACTATATATATACATACTATATATACACATCCAAGCTGCCTGTCTAGGCTCGGTCCCTTTCCAATCAGTGTATTTTCTTCCTAATTATTAGCTCTCTGGGTCAGGACCACGGTTTCTGGTTTATTCTCTAGCACTGCTCTTCCGTGTACTCACTGGACTTTCTTTTGGCTGCACAGAGTCAGTAACAGCAAGCAGGAAGGTATTGCTTGAAAATGGCTGTTTCTTCCCCAAAGAGTCAAGAAGGGTCTCTGCCATCTGTCTCCAGTACCAGGTGGAAGCTGGTACGCTCAAATGTGGCATCAACCCATCCGTCCCCATGCTCCAGCCTCCTACCTTCTTCCCTGCTGCGGGGAGCCACGGGCCAAACTCTGCCTCCTTCCTCCCTGGTAAAGGGTCACTTTTCAGGAGAGCATCACCTCCATCCTCTCAAGGCCACCCTTGGTCCTGGTGGCCACGGTGACCTGGACGTGGGCCCCTTGGTCTTGCTGCTGACGTGTGCTGGCGTGGCTCTGGTGCGGTTGTACGTCCCGTGTAGCACATCTAATTGAACAGAGAAACACAACGCCGTGATGAGTGAAAGAAGTGCTGCTGGCAAACGTCTTCTGGGTCTATGTTAGGGACGGACATGCTGCAAATCCACCTCCCGACCGGACTGGCTGCTCCACCAGAAACCATTTCCAGTCCAAAACTGGCCAGACTCAAACAGCTGGGAGAACATTTGTTAAACTCAATTCCTTTGGTCCTACAGTAATGGTTCTGTAAGACGTGCAAGTGGCCTCTGAAACTGCTAACGTGTCCTCCAGGAAACCAAAGCGAGAAAGAAAGACAACGGAAGAAAGAAAAGAGGCAATCCTGCCTCGTGTGGTGCTGGTGGTGCTCGTGTTCCTCCAGGACCGCTGTGGACGTGGGGTTTTATGAGCTCTCTCCATGCCACCTTCATCAGGAGCTGCCATCTTCCCAGCCCAAACGTGCTCTGTCAGGAAGGAGGAGAAGCCAAGCGAGGAGATAAAGGCAGCCTGAAGTTTATGGCTATTGTTTAGGTCAATAATGTATTGATTACGCATTTTGTGGGCTAAAAGGTTGACCTTTTAAAGGGCAATTGGCGCCTGCGAGATTTGATTTAGGAGAAAGAAAAGAATTTAAATTTAATTTCACTTCGTATTTCAGTTGGGAGAAACTTGCAAGATTGCAGACGCCGAAGCTGCTTTTTCTTGGGGGGAGGTTGAGGGTTTTTTCCTGGAGCCATCACAAAGAGCTTCGTTTCAGGGTGAAAATGGCTCCGTTGCTTCTCTCCGCTCCACTGCTCAGCACTGCAGAGACACGTACAAGACACACGGCACTAAGCAGAATATTTAATCTGAAGCTCAGCCAAGTAAATATACTGGATACTGAACATCCCCTATCAAGGGATGAAGGTGGGTTTTCCCCCCCGTAGGAACAGCCTGAGCAACAAAACCACACGCAAGGCTGTATTAGGAAAAACCCCACATTTTAAGGCAATTCTTTGCCCACCATTTATTCCCCATTTCCCCGGCGAGCTGCCTTTGCCACACTGGCACCCAGGGCCACCATCCCAGGTGCGGTCCCTCTTTCTCCGCCGGTTTTGGTGACCCAGACCCCATCTGAAGAAGCCACTGGTGGTCCTCCAGCACCCGGTTTGGAAGAGGCTTTGAATTTCCAGATCCCTGCATGGTTTATTCCCATTATTCTCTGGTTGATACAGTCCTTAAATAGGGACAGCCAGCTCTGACGGGGCTGAGCACCCCAGGACCCCTGTACCCTGAGCACCCGCGCTGGGCAGGATTCGTGGGGGGGGCACTGCAGACTGGGATGCAGGAGCTGCGCCGGGAGAGGGACGGACCCTGATAATGGCTTCAGGGACGAAAATAGAAGCAGCAGGGCGAGGACAGCTGTTCCTAGTTTAAATTGCCAGTTTTTAGTAAGCTGTTTTGCTCTTTGAAAAGCATTTGTTTCATCGTTTCATAAATAGGAGGAGGAGCCGGGATAGCATCATCAGGGACGTCACCGAGTTTGTCACCGCTCTGTAGCTCCTCTCCGGATACTCGAAGGCCTCCAATTTTCTCCCGGTGCCATCGGATTTAGGGTTTTCAGCAGCAAAAAGTGACTGTAAGGAAGACTGAAGTCTGCCATTTAGTTTGCCAAGACAGCTGGCAAAAACTTTATGTACAGCTGAACATTTCATCACGTCTGCCAAGACATATTCATTTTGGATTAATTTAAAGACAGTTTTTAAAGTGATGATGAAGGATTATGCCGTGCGCTTCAGCAGCATTAAAAAAAAAAATCTCTCTCTTCTTTAAATCTCTCATTCAAATTGTCCCAGTTTGGCAGCTCAGCAGCGTATTTGATTTGCGATTTGGAGGGATTCACCGATAGTGACATTTTCATTTATCTGAGTACATGTAAGTGCTGGCACGATCCGTGGCTGGTAGCAGCGCCTTCAATATTAAACACGGCTACTTGAAGTAATTCATCTGCAGGAAGGCAGTATAGCCCTAACATATGAAAAGCATCCATCCGGCAGTAACTTAGCATCTATGATTAAATGCTTACAGGCTTTTCGTGCTGTAAGCTCAGCTGGAGCCTTGCATTTCAGGGTTAACTACCTCAAACAGCAAAGTCTTTACAACACTGTGACTCGAGTGGTCCTGGGTCTTCCCAGTGAAGGGATGCCAGAACCTGTAGTCAGGGACGTGCAAAGGAGGGATGCAGCTCACGCGTTGCTGCTTTTGAGACCCCAGCTCATGCAATCAGGCAGCCATTTCCATGATTACCTTAAATCATTGCCTCCACAACCTGCTCTGCTCCTAACGAACCGTTGTACCCAAAGTCACAGCAGGAAGTACAGCTCTGCAGGTCCCGGTCAGCTGCCCTTTTGTCTTTGAAATATCATTATCTTCCGGTAACAGAACTGTTACCAGCGTAATGAACGATGCTGGTGACGTGTGTTGATGTCTCATGCAGAAGGGGGACCGCCCCGAAGCACTCGGCAGCGTCTCGTCTCGGCGATGCCACGGCAGCCTGGGGACGTCCTGCCAACAGGCTTCTTTCCTGGAAGGGAAAAACCAGACAAACTCCCTGCTTTCACGATCCTTTCCCTGAACCCACCCGCACGCTGCTGCCGAATCCGAGTATCATGAACGAACTGTGCAAAGGCACCATGAATGAGTAATTCTTAAAGTTAAAAGCCAGCCTTCTAGCCAAGCCCAAAATAATTGCCAGCCCCATAACCCAGACAACCAACCTTGTGACACTCAGGACGTCCTTCCCCACAGAATTTAGTCTCAAGGGACATCTGCACCATACTGAGAGCTCACGGCCACCACGGCTTCTCCTAGAAGATGCCCAGGAGCTGATGTTTCATCGTCCAGATGCTCAGGATGCCCTGAGGAAATTTGCTGCTAAGAGCGCTTTGGCAGTAAACCCAACTGGCTGCTCCCGACCAGCTCTTCATGGTCAAGACGGAGCAGTGCGGATGGATCCAGCAGACGGATCTAGAGGCCATCTAGGAGGACATAGCTCCTGTCTAACCAGCTGACTGCAGCTTGCCAAGGGAGCGGATAGATATTTTCCTCCCCTTTAAATGACAAATGACATTTGACTGCCAGAAATGTTAAAAATGATTGGGTCCGTGTCATTCTGCTGAAGCCAATTTTATGGATTATCTGTTGTGTAATTGAAGAGAAAAGAGCCCTTCCTGGAGCCTTTTGGGCGCAGGTATGTGCCTGATACAGAATTTAACCCAATAATATTGGCTGGAGAAACCTCAAAGATAAAAACCTTCATGCAACTTTCAGTACAAGCAAAAGCTCCCCAAACTGAGCAGTTGTAGCACGATTAGCGCCCTGATCTGGATCTCAGCACCCAGATCTGGGCTCGGGGAGGAGGGGAGAGACCACAACTATGAACAGGAACGTACTGAGTAAACATTTCCTTCCTCTGAATGTGATAACTCCGTCGAGGCTGTTGTGTGTTGCTATCAGATGCGTAGCTGTTACCTTAAACACTGCTTGTTGTGAGTTAGTAGAGTCTGTTATAATAATAGATAATGATTATTATAATAATACCTCCCCTCCCCCAAAGAAATTAACAACAAACCAAACACAAAAGCAGCTGGGACCCTGAATTTTACAGTATTACAGGTACAAATTTTTAAAGCTAGCTAGGTAAGGTGGCCAAAGCCCTGCTAATGGGTGAAGATGGAAAAGGATTTATGGTGGTCAGGTGATTATAGAAGTGGAATCGTATAGAAAACTCCTGGTCTTCAAGCACAGAAGCCAGGGTTTTCGCAGACCGAGCCCAATCAATCAGGAGAGAGCCTGGGGTTGACTAAACTGTAAGGTGGCATTTGACCTTTAGTTGGCTGAATTAGACAACGTACGCAACAATAAAACCAAGCCGCCCAGTAGAAAAGGTTGTACAAAAAACTTTAAAGTTTCCAAAGGAGGGGGGTTGTTTGCTTCTTCCTTTCCTGTTTAACTGGTAGATCAACAATCTAGCAGGCACGTAGAAAACAGTTTGGTTTTTTTTCGTGTAACTTGCCTAATACTCTTCGGTTTTAGGCTAGTAGAGTCAAGAAATGCCATGAAATCTGGAAGGTTTTTGGACTGCTTTTGCCAAAGTGAATGATGCCCGACTCATTTGTAGCTTCCAACCCACCACCTTGTTTTCGTAGCGAGGTCAGAGTTTCTCTCCATTAGCTGAGGAAGGACAATTTCTCCCTCATCAGGGACACGTGCATCAGGCTTTACACGCACAACCTCCGCTTCACTGACAATTTACACAGCGACTTGGTTTCCTGCCCGTTCTCCCGAAAGCTTCAAACCCAGAGGAGACTCACGGAAGAGATGGTCCTCCGAGCGAGGACAGAGCAGATCTCCCTTCTCCTCCCCAACCCTGACGCAATGGATTCCCCTCGCTAACGCTAGTCAGGTAGCCTAAGCAGATGGTGAAACCTGTGGTCAGCATTCAGAGCAACAATATGGGCACATTAAGCCTAAGACCCAACCCAACCCCCAGAAACCAGGGAGACACCATCTGCCTAAATGGTGTGGCCAGAACAAGAAGAGCGAGCAACTGAGGGTACAGAAAGACATCACGTCTGGTCTGGGCTGAAGGGGACAGTCCTGTCCCTCCTCTGCTCCACCCTACGACTGCACGTTCCCAGTACCTCCCCCAGGCTGTACCTGTTGCGACTGTAGAAGTCGAGTCGGCAAGACTTCTCGAGAGGCAAGAGCCCTCTGTTAGGCGGGATTCAGCATGACGTTGCAGCATGACATGTCCCTTCTTTCACCCAGCACAGATTTAAACAACCGTCTACTTAATACAATAAATAAAATAATATTCTTTTCATTGCACCTCACGGAGAACGTTATAAAACATGCACATTAGGTCTGATGACCACACCAAGACCTGCTGGCCAAACGTCACCACGCAGCAGCTATCGCGTAAAACAAATACAACTACAGCCTGTATTTACTGTTTTAAATTTTTTTTTTTTTATTACGCATAATAAATCTTTCACACAAAGTAATGAAAAGGATCCCTAAGGTGATACTTTACAGATCTGAAGGAAAACAGAGTATTTGTGACCGTGCCAGACTGCAGACTTCAGGACACTGCCAGACCCACATAACGCTCAACCTTTTGGAAGAGCCAATGGGGCTAGCATGGATTTCAGCATAAATCTTGGTCTGGCTTTGCTGTTTCAGCTTTGGATTCTAACTCCAGCTGTTCTAAACCAGCTGGGCCCTGGGAGCATTGCATATTAATTAAATGCACAAGGAAATTATGCGATCGGAACAAACCTGTTCCTTCTGTACTTCAATTCAATGTCATCACAATGAGAGGACAGCGAGAAATAATTTACTGTGCGACTCCTACATTGATTCAGCAGCTGGTTTGACCTATTCTACCAGATTGCTGCTTTATGTACCCTTCTCTTTATAAAAAGCCCTTTCAAAGAAAAATCAGGTTCTCTCCAGTTTGACACCCGGCTGATAAGCATCTGCTCTGGCTGAGCCCTCTTTCATGAAGTGCTCCACTTCTGCTGCAGGCAGCGGGGTGGAGGGTGCTCACCTCGGGCAGGTTCAAGTGCTCGCGGGTGGTTAAGACAGATGAGAACGGAGCCATCCCAGTAGCTTCAGAATCCAGGGTTTAAAAGTGCATCTTCAGACTGACCTTTCCAAAGGCTGGGCAGCTCTGCTGACTCACAAACACTCTCAGCCTTTTAATAAAGACAAAATTACAAATCACTACAATAACCAAGAAGAGTCATTCCCCTGTGACGTTTGCTCAAAGACAAAAAAAAAAAAAAAAAAAATCCAAAACACAGCATAAACTTAGTCATGGTTCATTCATTTCTCATATTTTCCTAAGAAAAAAATGCATCTGCAGCCTTACTATTGCCTTTTCTCAAAAGCTTCTGCCATTTTAAAGTCCTAAATGCTCCTGGGCTGTATATGTCGCTTTGTAGCTGTATTTAAATAAATTTGGAAAGCTTTTTTTTTTTTTTTAAAGCCAGCGTTTCCATTTGTGTAGGACTTAAATGGACTTTCACCTCTAAATAAGCAGATAAAAAGAAAGTACAATCCTAGCACATCCTTCAGGGGAAAAAAAACGGGTGCAAGAAATTCTATTTAAAGCCACTCGAAAGACTGTCTGAAAGCAAATGCACCCAATTCTTCAGGTCAGTTACCAGGACATGCTGGAGCAGGCAGCGAATACAAGGGGTTGCCATGTATGTTTAGGAACTAATTCCTCGATATTTATGTTTTGGCATGCAATGCACTGGTGACAGCCCCCCACATAGCAGCATGTGGGATTAGCGTGTCTGCATGCGTGTGCAACGGGCACCGTCAGGAGCCTCCCCACGGAGGAAATGATCCTCATTTTGAAAAACGAGATGTTCTTTCAAAATCAGGTCAAGCCACTTCTTTTGTTCTTCCAACTGCAGAAACAGGTATATCAGGAAAGGACACTTTAAAACAACAAAAAAGAGAAGTATTCTACATTCAGATAAATTCTTACTTCTGCCATAAAACCTTTAATAGCAAACAGGGGATTTTCAACACAGAACTCTGCCAGGGATCCCCACGACACACTGTCACCATTACACACAGTTTTACAGGACAGGTCTATTTTATAATCTTATAACTACTTTCTTTGGAGATTTCTTTTTTCCCCCCACACATTCAATTTCCAGGAAAAACTTTTGCACAGAAGCACAGTAAAACAAGCCTGTAAGGGACCTGACTCTGAAAGCTGGTGTTTCTAGCCCTCTATAGAGTATTTGCCAGTCAAACAACAATAACAACAAAAGACTCGCTATTGAAAATCCTCCCACAAACATTTTGACATCTAAATCAAGTGTTTTGAATCCGCCTGGGAGCTAATCTGATTAATATGCTGCTTGCTTAGTTCACTCGGATGACAGTATAGACACCGATTTAACGACTACAGCCTTGACAGTGCCACCGAAATGAAGGGCTGTGAGTGAAAGCACGGGATTAGGTAACGAGCAACCCACGGCGGAATCCAACAGACCATAGAAAGTTTGACCCAACGAAGCTGCCTCGCTTGAAAGAAACGAAAATACAAACGCTGCTTCCAAATCAAAGTCCGCGATCTCTTTCCTCATTTACCCCGTTAAGTTAAAAGAACAATCAGGTTTGTGGTTGGTAGTAACATCATACCCCATGTGTAAGGCCTCATTTTCATCAAACAAGCTCTAGGTTATAGGACTATAAATACAAGGTTGCCTACAAGCCGTCAGCTCCTCACACCACAGTCTGTTGCCAGCGTGTCGGTGGCAATCTGCTTCCAAAACATGGACGTTGGACTGTACGCTAACGGCAAGCTTCATTCTCCATAAGCTTTGGGGTCAGAGGGTGCACGCTGGAAGGGGTCACGTATTAACACGCGGTGCGGAGTTTCGTTTTCTGTAAGAAGATGGAGTTGAGTTGGCCTGGCTGGGGCGTCTCCTTCAGCCGGAGTCCATGGTGAAGAGCTGGATGTCATGCGGGTTCCAGTACAGGGCCACAGCGGAGTTGTAGACCAAGGACCAAACGTAGGGGATGAAGAACTCCTCAGGCTGCTCCTCCTCCACATACTTGAACTTCAGCTCGGGGAATTTCTGCAACAAGAAAGCAAGGTCCGCTAAGGGAAGGCTTGCATGTCTCTTTGCAAACATGCAGCCCACGTAAACACTGAAGAAAGAGGTCTGGTGAAAAAAATAATGGAAGGAACGGAACCATTAGACCTGAAGGAAAATATTTACGGGATAAAGAGATCATTTATAATTTCTTCTTTGAACTGAATGTTGCGTTGGCATATTGTATTCAACCCTTTTACCGTTGGTCACACTCAATTTGCCTGTTAACAAAGACTAAACATGTGAATCCTTTACAAAACACAAAAGTCTTAAAGAAAACTGTCATTTTTAGTAGCCCCACAAAAGCCTTCTTGCTTGCGCACGTACAGACCTGTTTATTGCAGTTTTCCCTAAAAAGCACTTTGCTATTAATTGTACTCAGCTCCATAGCAGGAGAATCCTTTGGGAAGGCCGTAAGAATAAACACAGTCTGTGAGACGTTTTCAGGAACCCAGTGTTATGGCAAATGGACTGATTCTCAAAGACTTTATGTATGTAGAGGTTTCCAGGAGAGAAATGCTCTTCCTCCAGGAAGCATGGTGGGAAGCGTGTCTAGGCTCCGTGGGTGGGCTCCTGGGGTCCAGGAGGCCACTTCCAGTATTGCTACAGGTTCTTCTGTACTTTTGGGTAGGTCATTACCTCTGTGCCTTGGCTTTCCCGTTGCTGAGGAGCACACAGAATGACTCTAACGGCATCATTGCGGCAATCAGAGTGCAAAACCCTGCAAGCTCCTCAACTGCAACGTGTCACGCATCTATCCCGCTTCAGCCTCTAAGGCTGTAGGCGCAAGACCTATGCACATAGGCACAGGCTATTGCCCGTCCACGCAGATACCTCCCCCGCCTGGAAATCACAGGCTAGACAATATCATTTCCACAAAAGCCCTGTTTTTCAGTACCAGCAAAGTACTTTCAGAATTAACACACATCAGATGCACTAGCCCAGCCCATCCTAACTGGACAGACATGCTGCTTCCTCAGTTTTCCAATTTTCTCTCACTTCTTCCCTCCCAAAGCAGCACACACACTGCAAACCCACTGCGTTCGCTCTCGGTAAGGGTGTGTTTTGGGGAACAGCTGAGCCTACTTTTGTACTGTGCTCTTCAATCATTTTATCTACTTCTAAACGTTGCCTGTGTCAAGAGCTTGGCAGAGTCTCAGATAAAAGCCGCATTACAATGATCACTGGGGTAAGATAAAACATGACCCATTTTATTATTTATAAGGCTGTGGCTAAGACTAAGAATAAACTCTATGGTGTGACATGATCAGAACAAGCACAGCAATGGCTAAGAAGCCTCTTTGTCCATTAATAATGAAGGGATACCCTTCATCTTTCTGGAGCTCAGAGTGTCCCGTTTCCTTGCGTTAGGGCACAAGACCCTTCTGGCTGGAACAGGCTCCTCTGAAGGGGCACTTCTTGGCCACTTGGCTTTCAGGGTTATTTATTTAACTTTTACACACCCAGGTTATTTCTATTCTTGGGAGTCATAAAACGTGGAAACTATTCTGCTCCTTCCTTGTGTTGCTGCTGTTGCTAGAGCTTGGTGCAAGTACTGAGCGTACAATTACACCAAGCCACAAAGGTGCCACCTGCATTATGCTTTACGAGGAACGTGTCTCCATGGACAGCTTCATTCAACCACATGCTATCTCCTATGTTGGGCTCTGAGCAACCTGATCTAGTTGAAGATGTCCCTGCTCATTGCAGGGGGGTTGGACTAGATGACCTTGAAAGGTCCCTTCCAAACCCAACCATTCGATGATACTGTGATTGATAAGGACATCAGTGTCACCTTCCAGTATGCTCCAACGTTCTGGAACTGCTGCCGTTTGGCTTATGTTGGGGTCAGGTCCTTCACCACAGCTCTACTTAGCTGGATGCCAATATTTAGCCTGGGAGGGACCATTTTGGCCATCGGTGTGGCGGTCATTATTGTATTTGATGACTTCAGAACATGTGGGGAGCTCATCCTTACAGCAATCAGGGAGGGAAGGAGGACAGTATTGTTTCCAGCACTATTACTTCTGTTTAAGGAACTAAGGCAGCCAAAAAATAAGATTGTTAAAGGCACTTCTGCATCTAACTTCTGTTGAGTTCAAAGCCCAGAACCTCAAAGGTACATCAGCAAGTTTCATTTCCTGCGTCAGACATGCAGTTTGTGGTAGAGAAGCTCTCCCATAGCCCTTTTGCGCCCCTAAACCATTTTCTATCACCTCTCTACAACCTCTCTCCCCAAGTCTGTTGTGACCAGCCTGCTTCATCTTCCACATCATTTTGCTTCCTCACTCCTAGTTGTCTTGCTCCTATACTCACCCCTATCTCTAATATCCTGTCTCCTAGTCTCCCATCCCCGACTCCCTTCCACTGTACCTTCATGGTCTCCATTCAGCGTATCTTTCTATTTTGTATTTGCCCGAGTTTTCTTTTTTCTCATCAGCCTTGTGAGATCCTCCTTTTCATTAACATCCTCTATCCCTTCCCATCTCGGCTCCAAGTCCTCAAGCCGTGCCCGCCTTCCCCCTCTGCCACCCCACTCCTTCTCCTCTCAGGACACCACGATTCTTGCAGCAGGTTAAGCCTCACTCCAATTAAGCCCTCATGTAGATATTAATTTTTTTTTTTTTTTTTAAAAAACTGATATTCTGCTCTGCTTATCCTCAGTGTAATCTTCCCCACTTCCCTCCTAAATGCTTCCTGACTTGTGGTCAGTGTAGACAGGAACACGTTCAGTTCAGCCTTGCATCAGCAGAATGAATGGTTAAACCTCATGATTAAACCACTGCAACATTTCCTAGCAGAGAAAAGCCCTTACACAGCTGTCATTCTTCACCCCAAAGGTGGCTGCACGCCAGTACTGCAGCGTGCAGTAGTCCTTCTGGGAGGGAAGGGGGAAAAAGTGATTAAAGATGCTAATTTGACTTGAATTAAACACAGATAAGTTTTTTCACCTTCAGGGTCACAGATTATAGCTACTGTTTTTGCAGACACTCTGGGAGTCCAGAATGGTCCCACTAGTCTGGGACCATTCTGGACTCTCATGCAGCTTAACGAACATCCTAAGCTTTAAAACAGTAGGTAAAATTGTATTAGAAATTCCAATAGCTACATCTGAGATGCTCAGCTCTTACTATCCCATCATCTCGCAGCTGGAAGGACAGCATAAAATAAATCAGATAGCATTCATATTTTCAGGCAGTAACAGTCATGCATTGATTTTATTATTAAGCCTTTCTTCAGACTGATCAATGTTGCCATCTATTGTGATCGTACCGTAGCAATTTAATAATCAATTTGAGATTAAAGACTATAACTCACTGCAGTCGGCCTGGACTCTCTCACACTCAACATATGCCTTGAACAGTCTGCAGGTTTATCTTGGGAATGTAGACAAGGATAATGAGATTTTTAAGGAGAGATATAATACACGTTGCCATTACACACACACAATTTCAAACGTATCTTTATAAAAAGGAGGTAAGTAATGGCAGAAATGATCTTTTTCTGATGGTCCCCCTGAACGGGGGACCCAGGATAGCGCAATGCATTGCTAACAAGACATGGAGAATTTGACTTCCAGGTCGGTAAGTCAAAACTAACTTCTTTAGATGACTGCAATGATCCATGGCTGTGTGGTGGCCATGTTTTCTCATTCATTAAAAATGAGAAATCCTAGAGGCCCAGCATGGAGAGACCTTCTGCACCAGACTGTGTCTTGCAAGATTTACCACTGTTAAGATAAAAACCGACCCATACTGTTTCACTATTAGAGTATTCACTGAAAACAAAATTTGTTAACATTCAAAATCATCAAATTTAAGTCACCTCAAAATGTTTCTTACTCATCAGGCTGACTTTAAAACAATTTATAACAGCAAGGGTTAAACACCATGTAAAAAGCTAGACCAATGGCATAAAGCTTTAAGATTTTTGACAGGTGGTAGTTCAAGGAATGTTTAAGTTCAGCCCTGTGCCGTTTATCTCCTGCATGCTCTGCTTCCAAGTGAGTGATCAGGAGCTTTCGCCATGTGCTGCAGACATACAGGAGATGACACCAAATGAATGTTTCAGGAGAGCTGTAAAACAACCAGGTCAGAGGAGTCTCAGGGCACTCCCAGAAAGCACCCCAGCCAGCACCGGTGAGGGTTTTATCACGGTTAACAAAACTCCCAAAGTGGCACGTCGAAGCAGCAAGGTAGAAAACCATTTTCTTCTGCTTTGCTGCTGTTGTGTCCAACCTAACCCTGGAAAGGCATTTGCTCCCCAGCTGATGACACCAAATGAACCTGATTTTTAGCACTTTCTGAAAAGAGGGACCACCCTAAGGCGCCTTAAATGGTAGTCCTAAGAATAGAGGAGAAGTCTTGGCATGCGATAAATCATCCCTCTTTTTCCTTCACAGCCCTGTTCGTTCAGCTTGATGGTGTCGAAAGATGTACAAGTTCTTCATTACCCATGCGCTTCGCTATTTAAGTTTTTGAACTCATTGCCCTGACATAAATGGGTCCAGCGGAGCCATTATTTGCATTTCTCTCCAGTCATTACCAGAGCAGAGACAACCCCAGCTAGTTTAAACCAAACCAACCTGAGACAGTACTTGAAAACTTGAGAGCCGGAGGTAACACTAAGATTTGAACTGCGCAATTTAAATAGAGACACCACTTATCAGTTCTGGTCAATCAACCTACCACAGCACCCTATCTTGTTTTCTTCTGCCAGACAAAGCAGAAGTCAGATTTAGTGGTTGGGACGAGGGTATAAACTAGACAGACCAAGAACTTTGCAGACTGTCTGCCCTGTCAATCATATGATTCGATGAAAAACCACAGGAAGTCCGATGAACAGATGCAGAACTGAACTGCAATAACTCCCCTACCGCAATAGTTCAACAACATCGGGGTTTTTTTTTTTTTTTTTTTGCAGTTAACGATTAGGAAGATAGCATCACAGCCAGCCAACAGCACCTGGCACGGCTCCAGGCAACTCAGTGGCATTTGAGCTAGAAGACTTGAGCCGTACATTAAATAAAAAAAACCCCTTCCCTTCACAAATGAACCATCAGAGCTGCTGTTAGGCTGCAGTGTCATGTCAGTGGATGATCTCTGCTCAGATGACATAAGCAAGGGCAGATGGAGCTGCTTTAAGAGCAGTGGAGCGAAGCTATGTCTTTACTTGTTCAGGGATCTAGATGTTTGACTGGATGAAAAGCAGCCCTCATCAAAGAAATGGGGCAGTTGCTGTGGAAAAGAAAGAAATCAAAGAATTGGATTAACATAAAACTGGAGAATCCTCTTTTCCTTGAATCCTCGGTTAGAAACACTTGGTTTCTGAAACAGCAATCCCATGCGAGTCAGTATTTTCAAAAACATGTGACTGGTTTAGGAGAAAAGCACCATTTCCAAAGGAGTCTGAACACATTTGAGAGTCAAATTCACATTCACTTTCCATCAATCTCAAGCTTCAAAGTCTTTCTGAAAACGGGATTTGTGTGCATTTGAAAAGCTCACCATGAGTCTTGTTTGGTAACCTAATGACACGCTGGCAAATTAATGTGTTTCATATTGCTTCAGCTAAATATAGCAGTATTGCCTGGGGAGCACCTGCAGGATTGGACCTTATTAGCTACACACATAAACTGGCAGAGGGGAAAAAAAAAAAAACACACAAAAAAAGGGCTCCAATTCAGCACCATACCAAGTCTTCATTATAAGTGCCATAACGAATATTTATCCCAGCAAGGTTTAGTTCTACGACCTGCCGTGCACCAAACATACCAACCTGTAAGGAGTTTGGGCAGAAGAAGAACATCTATATTTGTCTGCAAAATCCACAACGCCACTTTGAAATCTGGTCCCCAATATCCCAATCTGAGCCAAATTAATGGCTAATGATCTTGAAAATAATTCAACAGTCACGCCTGGTACACTGCTCATGGTACAGATATACAGGCATGTAAACATTGATATATTTAATTTTTATATAGATGCAAGCACGTAAGTGCTTTGACAGAGAACAATTTAGGGAAGAAAATTTCTCAGTACTTGTTCTAAGATACTGATAGATTGAATTTTTGCAATTATTTAACTCTTCCGGGGAGATAATGCCATTTCATCTTTCTCTGGTTCTCTTTGCATTTACAGCGCTTCTCTTTGACTTAAGACAGACAGTCTATGTGGCTTTGGTGAAATATCTGTATGGGCTCCACCACACCTGCCCGATATCATCTTTGTCTCCTTCTCAGGCTTGAAGCACAGCCAGCCCAGCAGAAGATGATGGTGGGGAGATGAAGGAAGCAAACAGGAAATCTGCTAGACTAAGCACGAGCTGCACGTCTTGTTCAAAGATCTGTGTAAGGAATAGGTGCAAATTTAAAGACGGAGGAGCAAGCAGTGGCGTGTCAGGAGGTTTTGAAAAAGAAAACTCAAGATGACAAGAAGAGGTTCAAAACAATCTATGCACGGGCTCAATATCCCCAGTTTAAGCAAACACATGAGCTGTAGCAGAAAACAACATGTTTCCCAGGGAGTAAAATTCAGTAAGTAACCCATACTCATCTAATGAGATACAACCTTCCTGGTCCAGAAGGGCAGGGAACTTTATCTATAGAGAGACAACTGTTTTAGCAAGGTAGGATCATTGAGATGAGATTTCTGTTTTCAGATCACTCAGAGTAAAGGTTTGTACAACCACAGCTGCAGGAAAATAACTGCTCGGGGAGCGAACGGTGAATCTGCACTGTGAGATGTGAACTACCACCAGAGAAGCAGACGTGCCTCTGGTGAGAGTTCAGCGATTACAATTTTTTTTTACCGAGTACTGAGAAGCCAGGTCAATTTTGGAAAAATCAACAAAACAGCTGTGCTTAGATGTTTATTGGTAAAGACGCAATGATTTAAAGTGAAATATTTGCAGTAACCCTGCCAGGGCGCAAAGCTTTGCGGAGTACCACACTGCTAAAAAGAAAAAGATTGCATTTCTTTCTAGGATAGGTTGGCAAACACTGACAGCTTTACAGTCCTCCCTAGAGAGTCAGGGATGCACGAACAGACACACTTGTTTCTTTTCCTTACAGCTAGGAAATGTTGCTGATAAATGTCAATAGCTCCAAATCGTGCCACAGAAATTATTTTTGCCTTCATACCAAGGCTTTAATCCGTACAAATTCCCAAAGCACCACACAAAAGTATAAATTTGAGCCAGGTACCCACTTCAGGCTGTCCTGGGTCCACCTCAGAAACACCTGACCCTGCGCTACTTCTAGACAGGACAGTAAATAAATTGGACCACTGGTCAGCAGCTTCTTCAGCAAACCTGGCTGAAAACGTGCCACCTGAAGAGCCGATCCAGAGAAAAACCCTTAAGAGAAAAAAAGGGGATCCCTGCTCAGCTTCGGGGATACTGTGTCTACCTGGAGAAATTTCAGAATGGGAAGAAAAGATTAAGAAGAAGATGAAAGCGTAAAGCAGGACTCACATATTACGCGCTGTTAAGCATCATGAACCTCTACATAACATTGTATGCATTATACGTATCTAGTCACAATTCAAGGACTTACAGTTATAATTGTAATTTGCTTGCCATGTCAGGATTGTTCTGTATACCACGTTGTCTAGGTGGATACAGATCTTTTCAGAACATTTCCAAGATGACAGCTCAACAGCTAGGAGCCAGAGCTGTGACTTGCTGCCAGAGCAGAGAGAGACAGGGAACTGCAACAGGAACGTTACAGGGACGTTTGCAACACTGCAGAAAATAGAATATAGGCTGGCTTTGCCAAATAATATGAAAAAAAGGACTAGAGACTGATATGTGTAATTATACTTTAAGCTTGAGTATGAAGGCATGATGTGTAGATGAGGTACCATCAACAAAATATAGAACTTCCATCCACTTCAGGGATGAAACAATAATTCAATACAACAAAACAAAACAATACAACAATAATTCTTTGAAAATACAGAGGCCTTTTGGAAGAAAGAATATAGGCATGGGATCTGAGCAAAAAGTGAACAACCTCAAAATGATGACAGGTAAAAATAAGGAATGTTTTTAAAACTGAAATAAAACTAGCCAAGAAAAGATTTAAACACCTGGAATGAAGAAAGCTGCTGGCCCAACTCACAAACATGGTTCTAGTGCCTGACCTCACTCGAGCATTCGTGATCCTGTTATGTACACGCACCAACCACTCAGATAAATAAGTAAAATCCTTTGTGTGCTTTTGAATTTAGGGAATTAAAATCTGAAAACCAGAATAATCCCTGGACCCATTTCTCAGAAGCGTTAAAGGGCACCACTGCACAAATGGGGACGAACCTACCAACTCAGAAAACTTTTATCGATATGAAGTGGATGTGTAAAAGTCTTCTTACCACGGGATTTGCAGAAAATGCACATTTCGTAACAGCAGACCCTATTTTTACCAGTGCTAAGGAAGATGCAGATGAGTTTAAGCCCTTCCTGCATTTCAGCTCACAACCCATCTTTCCCTAGAACAATGTGCAAAGCTTTACACAGCGATGAAAACCAGTATGTTTGCAGCAAACATTTTTGTTAAAACTGGAATGCATTTAGAAATCACTCATTCACTGCCAACTTTATAGAGAAGATTTCTATAGTTGCTAACAAAAGGTTACAAGATTAGGTGTAGATTTTGGACACTTCACTCTGCTGCAACTCACAATTAGGTCAATGATGCTTTAGTAGTACCCTCAAAGAAGGGCTTGGACACCCAGGAATTTCAGAAGTCTCAGAATTAAACCCCGCAACCTTATAAAGACTTCCCAAACCCCAAAATACCATTTTCCCCCCAAACGAAGCAGATTCAAGGCTGAATTTTTTCCTTCCAGAATTTTGTGAATGAGACAGTTGAAATCGGCCACTTTTCAAGTATGCTAAATGTAAACTTTAAACAAAGAAATTGGCTTTAATAACTCAGTTGGGAACCGCTCGCTTACTTTTACGTATTGTGTGAATCAAGAAGGGGGGAGAAATCAACTCTTCGAAGGTCTCAAATTGGGCAAAAATCTAAGTTGTCCTAAATCCGTATGTGCAGTTTGGATCACTCTGCCAAAGACAGAAAATACGAAGTTTAGCAAGCAAGTGAAGGCAGGGGAAGATCGGTGACGCACAGGCAACCAGCAGATCTGCGAGAAGCTGAGATGCTTGGTCCCTCCAGAGAAAGCTCACGGTGCCTTCAGAGCCCCAGCATCACCTGGTCAGTGGGGAAACCCTGATATAAAACAAAAAGGGCTTTTTATGGTTCAAAAGAAAAAGCCAAAAATCAAAAGAACTCCTCCTATACAGTTTGATTATTTGCAACAACGTGGAGGAACTCAAAGGAGGGTAAAATAGGGGTGAAAAAGGCAAAGTATTCTCTTGGTAAAGACAGCAGAGAATTAACTATCTGGGCTACAAAGTCTGCTCCAACTTCTGGATAAAAATTATAGATCTGTATTCCCTTCATTACCCTTTTTTTAAAGCAAAAGCAATACTATAAATGCCAACCAATATTCCAGTTTTCACATCAGAGACAACTATCTGCTAATTATTCTCTGAAAAGTGAACTGCATGCTTTTAGTCTAATTGATATAATTTATTAAACTTTAACAGTGAAGAAAAACTCACCTGAAAAGTTTTAAAATGGTCTATGGAGCATATGAACAATGGAGGGTTTGGAGAAAATAATCCTGCTGAATAATGAATATATACTAATATGTGCAGCTATGTACTCAAAGACATGGGGAATCTACCCTACACACATCTTGGAGCCAACTATCTATTTTAAATTTCTAGCGGCGAGTGCTACTGTTTAAGTCACGGCAGCTGTTTTGATTTTGATAGCAGACTAGTCTAAAACACGAGGGATGTTGTTTATCGTGGAAATGCTTTGCGCTCCAGATAACATCACCGACGATTGCTCCACCTAGGCTAACGCACCGTCCCATCGTCCTAAAAACAAACCCCAGATAAACCTCTCACTGCTGCCCAGCCTCTTTTACTCCCACCAAAAACCCAGCAGTTGTGCAAATAAAACTCTTGCCATGGTGTGTGCCATGCAATCAGCAACGCAAAATGAGCCCAGGGTGTTTGCGGCAAGTGTGGCAATGAAGGAAACTGTTGAGTTTCAAGAACATGACCTGCATTTTTGTGTTTCAGTAAAGCATTCTGTCTTGCTGCAAGAGGGACACGCCTCGGGAGCCCTGTCTGGACGATGTACAAACTCTGACCCAGCTTCCTAATATGTAAATATTACCATTTTCTCACTTCTTCATAGGAATTATCGTGCCCTGGGTTAGATTTTTCTTCCCGCATCCTCGGAAGGGAGCTGGAAATTTCACTGTCCATCTTTACAGACTCAGTCCCACCTTGTACTTGCTGGTGGAGAGTTGGTGACCACCTAAGAAGTCTCTCGCACTGATTTTCATCTCCTTGCTCTTCCGGCTCTGAGGTGAGAAGGAAGGGACTGAAGTATGCTGACAGCATAAACCACACTAATTTCATAGGTAAAGGATTTTTCCTTTTGGAAACTACCTATATGAGCCCTCTTTGCTGCCCTAATACAGCCTTGGGAATTATCGGATTGAAGCATGAAGGCAGAGGATCAAGAGGTCAAAACTCTGTTTTCACCCGCCTGCTTCTTTCAACCAACAGTCGGAGTTACTACAATGTCACAGTTGTTTGTTTTCTGGTTTAGTTGCGTAGAACATATTCCCCCAACACAAAAGGTGGCAGGAGAAGAGCAGAGTGATTCAGTTTGCATATTTTTCCAGTGACGAGGTCCCAGACATGCTTTCAGTGGAAATTGGTGCAATGCTGCAGCAGCATCCAAAACATCCCACCAAGCCAAAAAGAACATTACTTTGGACAACCGGGACCAAACTCCTCTCTGTTATCACCGTACAGGGGTCCAAAACACCGCCTAGACTTTGGCTTTGTGCATCAACCAGGGAAACGAGACCCCTTCTCCCCGCTGAGTTTAACACCTTCGATTTGCCTCGCGGAGGCTGACATTTACAGCCCGTTTCCTCGCGCGGAGAGCTCCTCACGGCTCGTTTTACGAGGTCTGACTTTCACATAACAGCAGCCACAAAGACGAAGCCCGAGCCGACATCCTCCTCCGGTCCCTCCCACCCAGCACGGCGGCGGGGCGGCACGCCAAGCCCAAACATCCTTCCCCGCCCCGAGCGCCTGTGGAGGAAGACCTCCTTTTGATTTTGTACTTTTTAATCTGAGAGAGCCAGGCCTGTAAATATTGCAAAAAATGATAACAATGACTTAAGAACAGAGACAGACTCGCTGTCACCAACTGTTAACTCTCAGATCAGGGCAGCCTAGGAAGCGGACCCTTATCTGCCCGAGGTTCAGGACATGCTGACTAACACCCCTATTGAGTCTGCAGACCTTTGGCTCCCTAATCTCCCCGAACTGGAAAATGTACACCCCGACGGACATACTCCCTTCTTAAGTATTTCAAGCCTCAGCAAACAGACAAATCGTGCCGTGAGATGAGCAGCGCTGCCCCGCTACATGCAGGAAATCCAATTTCTTTGTCTTGAGGAGCGAAACGTGAAATGACAGTAAAACCTCTCCAGCTGGAGCACGCGGTGCCAGACTGCAGCCTTATCTCTGCTGGGACCGCGAGCCGAGGAATCGGTGCCAAATGTGGACGTTTACACTCTTTATTTTGCGGATGTGGACTTCGCAGCTTTTTTTTTTTTTTGATTTGCTCTAATGCTGAGAGCCCTGTGAAGACAGACCCAAGCCAGGGGGGGTTTAAGTTGACCTCGCCATATAACCAGGGTGCCTTTTCTTAAATGCATTTGTTGTTCATTCTATTCCATATTCTATTCTATATTCTATTCTATTCATGAAGGACATGAAGGTTGTGATAACATGTTCAAATTAGCTACTGGAAACAAGCCTTTATCAATGATAGAGGCAAGTAGTGTGTAGGAGGGAGAAAGGGAAGACAACTAATGAGCAAGGACAACTAATGAGCGAGGAGGACAACATCTTTATGGGTCTTGCAGCTGGGCAATGGCATCTCCCTTGACTAAATATGGGGAGTCAGGAGCTGACTGCATCCGAAGTCATCTGTTTGCTTGGCATCCTCCTGCAGCCACCAGTTTAGAAAGTAGCACCCTCCTATAGTGAAACTGTTTTTTTCCTAATGCAAACAATCACCTCAATCTGAAAAAGGGCCTCATGCGAGCTGCTCTTTCACTTTAGCAATAACACATGAAATTCACTTGTGTTTTCTGATTTACTTTGCTTTAGATGTAGTACTTCAGATCTGTTTGCCTTCACTGACCTTAACTGTGTTAAGACCTATTCTGCTAAAGACTGTCTTTAGGACACGAATCAAACAGTTCTAGAGAACTCCCCACCTCAGGCTGGGGAATTTTATTTATTCATAAATGTTATTATGTCCCTTTGTTATTGAACATATCTGTCCCCCTTCTCCCTGTGCATTCAGGTCAAGATCGTTTAACCTGGTGACAACAATCAGTCTTTGCTGCTCTTAGCACCAGAGGACAGAGCTTGGCAAAACCTGAAGGGACAGATAAGCACGAGGAATTCAAATGAAAGTTTTGCTGCCTGACTCCGAGCTCAGAGCTACAGGCACCCCTTGAATCTCACGGGTCTCACGTTAAGGACAACACGTCAGTTTAAGGGCTGTGCTCTTCTCCCACTCTACTCCATAGGTACAAAATTTCCTGCTCTATTTTGGAGCTGCCAGTTGCTCAAACCATCTAGCAGACCTTCCTTCAGTGAGCTATCTGATATAAGCCTCTGGTTTCCTATCTGTAAAAGACAATCCCTGCTGGGGTTTTTGATACCTAACACGCTGCGGCAAAGGAAGGGAAATCTTCCTCCTGGAGCTGCTGGATGCTGCTGCAGCATTATCAAGCTGGGAAATTCTCACCCCACTGCTATACTGTCCGTCCTCAAGCCAAACTCAGCTCACGAGCCACACGCTGATTGCTCTCCCCGTAGTTTAAACACTTTTTGTGACAAAGAACTAGGATAAATTACCTAGCTGGCATGCAAGGAGTAAATGCAATGTATGTCCTGCAGGACTCCCCGTCTTTCCTCATCTCCCGTGCTCTAAGAGCCCATGGTGGCTGGAAACACTTAGCACCTACCTGGAGTGCTAGTATGGTCATTAAGTGCAAGGAGAAAAGCTGGGTAGAGGAGAGTATGGTAGGGTTTGTTAGGGGAAGGAGTCAACAGGAGAACACGGTCGAGAAAAATCACCCCTTGTTTGCAAGCTCAACAGATTAAGGGTTGAGCGTTACAACCCTAGGAACCATAAACCCAGCCTAAATCCACATGGATTCAAGATTCAATGCAATCGTCTAATACTACATAACAGATACAGCTCCAGGAAAGGCAGGGTGACCTAAACCAGCTGCCCTCTAAAGCCTAACAGCGGAGTCCTCAGCAGCGATGCTGATATACGTGAGAAATCCCCCGCTTGGCCAGGAAAAAGCCATCTACATCACTAATCATCCTAAGCAGGAACAAACAGCCTGTAAATCAACTGGAGAGAAGCATTGCAACTTGTACCAAAGGTTGTGACAAAATTAAACTCAGTATGGGAATGCAGTCGAGGCAGCCATCAGCTGACAAAGTGCATTTCTTCCTCATTCTCACTTCTTGGTGTAGTTGCTGTAAACATTCAAGACATTTCTCTAATTTATGCATTTAATTAAAAGATTTCTATAACATTCATGCTGTTTACATATAACCCAACACTGCAATGAAAGCTGTAGTTTTGTCTGGGATTTATATTCTGTACTCAAATTTATTTTGATTCCTTGATTTAAACATACACACAGAAGTGAAAATGTGTCAAATCATGAAAATGGAAAAGATTATACTCCATTATCTAGTTCATCTGTCAACCAGGGCAGAAATCTTCTGAGGACTTTTTCTCAATCTGCCACATGTTATGGAAACTTAATTTAAAAGACTAATTCAGAAAAGACAGCTAAACCTTAAAAGTGGAAGAGCAATTGGACCTGTATAATTGGAAGTTGGTTACACGACTTTTTCTCCCTCTATCTTGTACTCGGTTGTTCATAACTCGCCAAATCTTGCACCTCTGGGATAAAATTGTTGGCCTCTGCCACGTTATTTTATTTTTTTTTAAGAAGAGGTTAATCTTTTTCTTTTTTATGGAATGAGAAAA
This sequence comes from Calonectris borealis, assembly GCF_964195595.1. Lineage (NCBI taxonomy): Eukaryota > Metazoa > Chordata > Aves > Procellariiformes > Procellariidae > Calonectris > Calonectris borealis. Next base: position 3,858,321 of record NC_134351.1, on the reverse strand, counting down.
AAATGTGGTTTGTTTTTCTAATCAAAGAAAGTAATAAATTAATTTTAAATGCAACTTTTTTTCCCTTTCAGCTACCCTGCTTATACTGAAAGTTTGCAGTAGAAAATGAACACATGGGTTGGAAATAGCTCTCAACTGAGGAGGAAAAAAAAATGTCAGAGCATTTCAGCGTAATTTTACTTTGCTTTGACCAAAGTTGCAAGATATTTGGAAACAACACGTCATGCACATGCAGTGCATTTGGCACTGGACTTTTCATTAGACTCACAACATATGCAACTAAGTAAGGGAAGGCTGCACAACACATGCGAAGCAGATTTAGTCACAGCGAAAAACGCAATAAAAGGATAGGGTGGCTTTCTAGGGTATGGAGGAGGAGGAGGGAAACTTGGGAAATGTTATTTAGCTTGAGCAAATGTATAGCTCCTAAGTTAATAGAGGATGGGCTCTGGCTCGGAGCCCTCCCGTAAGATGTAAAAGATGTACTGGACAGGGAGTTATGGGCTGCTCATGAGCGCTGGGCTCCTGCCAAGCTGCTGCGAAGCCAGCAAAGCTCCGCAGCTCTGGGCAGGGAAGCTCCTCTCTGCTCTCTTTCAAAAACCGAGATCATCCTTGACGCTTAACAGAGTTCAAATTATGTGGCAGGCGAGCGGTTAGCAGAATGGAAGTAGTTTTGAGAAACGTATACACGCAAAACGTTGTTTACCAGTGTCAGAGATCTGTTACTATGGGGAGCGACTTGGAAAGTCTCACCCTGCTTTCCCATCCTCTCATTTCTTCAGTGCTTTCTTTCTGCCTTGATATTTTGTAATTCTTTCTTGTCGTAGCTTCCTTAAACCAATGAAATCAACCAATTTAAATTAGCTGGAGACAAACAACCAGATACACAAAGGTAGACCATTTCACGTTACAATCTCTGGAAAGTTTAAATTCTTCTACTCAAAGTCTCTATATGTGCCCTTCCCTCCTATAAAGTAAGAGAATGACCCTATCTCTGTATGTGCCACTGAAAAATTGAATTTAGGGAATATTTCTTTATTTTTAAATTGCACAGCTAAATCAAAGTAGATGCACTGATAGGCAATGCAGCGTCTCAAGAGCTCACATGGAAAAATCAGATTCTGTTGCTACACTCACTTCCAGTCTCGTGCAATGAAAGGCCAAGACCAGAGTTCAGTTGTGCATAAAGAAATCTTTGATTGATCTCTTTTGGCAATCCACGCTCCTTTTAGTGACTGGAGTTTGTATGTCATCTCCTGACCCTTCCCCCTGCACAAAGTTTGCAGAGCACCTAACATCAGGCCCCCCATTTATCACCACCGGCAATGCCTTGTGCAAGGATGCTCTGCCATCTGGAGAGCAGCAGGAAGGAAAACATCCCTCATCCTGGGTGACAGTAGGAAAATGCCACCACTTACCACTTTTTTCTCCTAACAGTGCCGGTTCCTGCTCATCACTGCAAAACAGCCTCCTCCTGGGTAAGGACTGGCTGGGGCATCTTTCACCGGACACGAAATGAAGATGCTGGAGGGCCCCTCTCATGCTGACCATGCCACCAGGAGAGCACAGCCAGACTCTTCCGATTCAAGAAAGGAAAAGATTGTTGCACTGGACTTCCCTTGTGTCCATTACAGAAATATTTTTCTGCTCCCTACAGGATGCATAAAGAATTACATATTTATTTCTTAAGATTCATATTTAGATAGCTGGATATTTTTATACAACAGCAATTTTGTATCTGTTGCTCCACTTCAGGAGAAAAGGCAAATGCTGACCGGCCTCCACGAGAGTACCGCTGCCGCTTCTTCCTTATCATTTGTTATCCTTTCCTTCATACTCCCTTCCTAGTTTCTGTCACCGGGGGCGAAAGGATGCCAACTAAACCCTTAGCAAATGCTGAACAGCCAATTCTGTGCTCCTATCAGTGCTGCTCTTTCCCAGGCTACTTGTCGAACAGCTCTTTCACCCCCTTTTTTTTTTTTTGTGATGAACTTTAATCGCAAACACGAATCAACAACTTTATTATTACCTGGCCACATGATGCATTTGAAAATCCTGATAACCAACCCTCCACCTTCTCCTGTTCTGCCCAGACCCCAGCTCTGCTCCCGTTCAGGTTCAAAGGAATTCTTAACTTTACAACATTGATAGTTTCCTGATGGCCTAATCCTGGGTCAGAAAGGAGAAAAAAAAAAGCCACCCTTTAGTAACTGTTGTTATAGGACACTATTCCATCTTCTAAAGCCTCTGCATGTAACTGCTTGAATTCTCATCTGTTGTCTTAATGGGAAGCAGTTAATTACGATCCACAAGCTGCCACAGGCAAGGCTGAGACATTCCTCAGCTCGGCTGGGTACGGGGCTACAACTGCAGTTACAGTTCTGCGTGGCAGAGGACGGACTAAACCCAGGTGACGGCAGAGTTAAGACAACCACAGGAGAAACACACCGGGGAACAGCAAAACTCTTGCACTGCTGATCACCCTGCTCCTAGAAGGGTTTATTCTCCCTTTTACATTTTTCTTGGTTTGAAGAATTAGTCTCAGAATCACTAACAATATATATTATTGTATTAATATAATATTATTGTATTTGCATTTATACAATTAAATTGTTATTATTACCTAGTACATGTCTCCTGGCTGGGTAGAGAGGACTTTGTCATCTGAACTTTTCAGTTCATTCTCAAAACTGGTTTTGGATAACCAAAACGCTGTCCAGACTTCTGTGGAAGGCTGCACAACCATATTATTGAATAGCTCTTCTGAAACAGCTTGGGTAACTCCAGAAGAAGGTGATTTCACTGCAGTATAATTGTTCCGTTTTGTGAAGAAAGCAATTACTCAGGAATGAAGTGACTGAATCCAGAATGCAGCTTCCAAAAGGTAACTGGAAGAGTTTTCAGGGGTGGAGGGGACAGACATTAAGCCTCCATGTAAATATTAGTCTCCATGTGGACAACAGCTTGGGAATAGGAGTGTCCCGTGCTAGCCCACCCTTCGTCTTCATCTTGGCCAATGCACCTCATTCCTGAACTGCAGAATCACTGTTACTCAAGTCACTCACCCAAGGCACCGCCCTCCCAAGCTACCTTGTCGTCTTGTGCAATAGCCAGCTCTTGCTGCATTCCTTCATCTCTGGATGAAATTTGCTTCTCTGGATTCCAGCAGGATAAACAAAGCCCTGTGTATGCAGAGGACGCATCTTTCCTAGAGAACTATGATCAAACTACCAGTAGGATGTAAAGGAGCTAATAAAAATACATAAAATATTGGATTTAAAAACCACAACTGCCACCATAATCCTGAAGCCAATGAAACGCTCACCAGTGCTTCTGAAAACCCGGCATGTAAGGTTTTCCTACATTGTATTTGCATTTATACAATTCAATTGTTATTATTACCTATTACTCCAAATTAGTCTATTTTCAGCCAGTCATTTATCTTGTAGGTATTACAGAAAATGACGATCTTATGCAAGGGTTGAAGAAAGAAACTGGATTAAACTGTTTGGAGCTTCCCCTGATGATAGTAATGGTCTTTTTGGGACCACGACAGGTTCGCTGATTTTTCAACATATAAAGCAAGTGTGGATTTGAGTGTTAGTGCCACTTCGGCCTTGACCGTGAATAGTCTCTCACCGATAGACATGAGGGATCTCCAAGCGTGCACAGCCCTTAGCAATCTTCTGGCTTCCCTGGTTCAGAATGGAAAGGATCGATGTTCTGAAATTCTCAGTGTATATGGTGCGCTATTTTAAAATGTCTGTTTTTTTCATATTTATACTACTAAACCACAATTTTTTTTAAAAGCAAAGAATGCTAAATTTGTAATATTTTTAAGTTAACTTCAGCTGCAGACACAGCTCTGAAAGCATCTGATTTTTATGAGTCTCAGTTATGTCAGCAACGAGGGCAAGTCATCTACTTATCTTCCTCTGAACCGGCTCAGCCTTGCAGGATGCAGGCTGGGAACGGGGTCCCTCGCTGGCATCAGCCACAGGCGGATCCTGCGATACCAGCTGAGTCTCAGTGACGATGAGACTTACATAGCGCTTTCATAGGTTGCAGACAAGCTGTTTTCAGCAAACTTTTTGTTTACGGACAAAGGATCCAAACTTGTAACAAAGCTAAATGAGCTAAGGGAGCTCTAAATATTTTCAGAGTGACCCATTCTTAATAAAAAGGAGGAAGAGCTCGGATATAACAGAGTGCAAAAATTCTGTTTACAGGATCTTCATATAAGAAGCAATGAAATTAAGTAAGGCTGTATTACTTGCTACTGCTATCAATGCAGCAACCACTTCCAGACCTAATAATTACCATGTGTGCACTGTGCTTTACCTCTGGGCTTATTAATTTCATACACAGGAGGTTACAACTATTGATTGCATTAAAACATATTGACACGTTACAATAGAAACGCTCCCACTGCAACGCATCGTTGCACAAACTGAAATGATTCAAGTGATATAGAAACAGCCAACTGCACCCATCAGCCGACAACTTGCTCATGGTCGTTTCTCCATCCCCTCTTAAACACACACACAGAGTATTGCAACAGGAGAATGACAGCAGTTAGCTCAGCTGCTCAGGGACAAAAACTATAGGGTCTTCAGAGACAGGTGTTGACCACTGGATAAATACAAAATCACTAGGAGTACCTCGCAATATAAAGAAATTAATACAAATAACATGGCTCTTAATCCTCGCTGCAATCTGCCCCACTGAGAACTTGCTCAGGTAGAAGGGATTGCCAGCCAGCGCTACCCTACGAACTTCAGAGCAGCCTGAAGTTTGGCGAGTCTCGGGAAAATACGCATTTGAATGCTATCGCTCAGTTTGGGGAGTTTTAAAAGTGCATTTGATTTTTGATCTATAACGAACAATAATGACTTCCAAATACCATCGAGAAGAAGTGGCGGCTGTGTTGCCATAGACAACTGGGTTTCTAACTACATGCAAACACAGCAATACATTCAGAAATAACTGCACCCTGTTTGCGTTTGGGTTTTTTTGTTGTCATCCCACCTGCATAATTAAAGATGTATTTCTATATAATTCTGGTTAAGGTTCTATAAACTATATAACCAGCTTTAAAACCTCCCTGTAAACAACAAAGCATTGTTTGTATTTTCAATAAATCTTAATTTGCCCTCTTCTACTTTAGACTATGTATTTCAAGCAAGAACACATTGAATTCAGTAGGTAAATCTCACGTTAAAATAATTCAACTGTCCTAAAACAATATTTATAAAGACAGTGGCAACCGTGATGCAGAGGAACAAATGTAACAGGCAGAATTATCAAGTTTGCTGCGTTGGTAGTACAGTCATATAGGGTGAAAATGTGCCAGCAATTTCCAGAAACCTTTAAAAAGTAGAAGGAACCTGGCTTTTTTTTCAGCAAAAGCACTAAAAGCAAGTACCAAGCACAAAGAGTTAATGCGTTCTTCCTACTTCTGAAAGTAGGAACGAACCCGATTTCGTCAGTGAGGTTTGGCAACGTGCGAAATCCTGTAACCAATTTCATTTCCTGATAAATGAACGGTCCGCAGGGGAAAGTCAGCCAGAGGCTTTGGGAACTGTCGAGAGCTCAGACATGACCGAGAGGCTCCTGGAAGGAGCCAGACTGTCTCTTTGCTTATCGCCGCCCAGCCAAACGGCACCATCCGAACGCCGGCGCTGCCAGACTCCATTTCGAGCCGGAGCTGCGGCGCAACGTGATAGCGCTTCATCGACATGCGGGATCCCCTGAAAAAATAAACCAGCTCCAGCACACGTCTTATATTCCACTTTAAGCAACCGGGCTGAAAACACATGGTTGTATAAAACAGGCGTTGGGATGTAACTTGTAACGGTCTGCGTTGTTTATGTGTCTTAAAGCCAAGCGCTAGGAGTCACTTGGTATTCTGGAGTTTAGAATCTCCCCCCCGCCCTTCCAACAGGAAAAAGCCAAATAGAGAAGGATAAATCATTCATTATTGGATGTCTCTTGGCATTAGTGAGACTGCAAAGGATGCATTTGCAATAGGAACTGTAGGCTGTGTCACGTGGAAAGCTGAACGTCAGTCTCAGTTTTAAACTATTCCCAGTTTTAAACTTTAAATTGATTTTTTGAAAAGTTATCCTCATAAATGTGATTGATAGTCTTGCTGAATCTTAGCAGTAAATAACAGATCTAATTGCAAAATGACAAATGTGCCTCAACACAAGCTCAGCTGTGATTTTCCGATCTATTTAAATGCCATCTTTTCATACAGAGTTAACCTGAATGTTTGTTCGCTTTCATATTATTACAAATTGATTCACAACTTCACCATTTTTACAGGAAATTCAAGTAGCTTGACACACAGAGATTTGAACTTTTAAAAGTCTAAAGTTTGAGCTTGTAAAAAAAAATATTGCCAGTCTGATGACCCCTGAAGGGAAGATAAAAGGGGGGGGGGGGGGGAGAAGCTCAAATAATAACTTCAGGCCCTTCATTACCAAAATTCTGGGTAACTTTTCAAGTGGCTTGCAGGCTTATAATAGCAACAACGTCTGCAATGGATTAGCTACCCAGCACAACCAGATGTCACAGCGACAGGGAGAAAGTACTGTTGGTTCTAGACTTATTGGGAAGCAGAACATCATTTCACTGAAACCCAAAATATCTAAAAAGGAAGTTGGGGAAGCTAAAGAAATACTACGCTTGTTCTCAACCAAAGTGTCTGAATTCAGTTTTACTGCATCTTTTAGTTCTCTGGAAAGCCTGGGATAAATTATTTCTTGCTCCCAAGGGAAATGTTGCTCACTTGACTCAGTCTGCCCTTTATCACAACACCGCTACTCATTGCTTTGCTGGGATCTTTGATGCATTCTGCTCAAGACTGTGACAAACACAAGCTAAGAATATCAAAAAAGACAGTTCTCTATGTTAACTACCTACCCAGGATTGTAAACAAGTACATGGCCTTGGAGGAATACCGGAGCACGACTCCCAGACACACCAAGGTCTATGCGTAGAGCAAACAAACTCCAGGAGTCCCATCTCTGCTGCTCCTTCCATGACTTTACTCATGTTATTTAATGCACATTTTAGACCCCAAATGAGAAAAGCCATGAGAATTCCTGAAAGGGACATGAAGAGGATCAGTTCTTCTCTCAGAGCATTTTCATATTAACAATACTGCTGCCTCTGAAAGGATCCTTGATAATTTTGGGGCTACTGCTACGCTTTTACCAAATATTGCGATGACTCCATGCACATCATTGCAGAACGGGCAAGAAACGCTATGGCAGGAAAACAAGTAGTCTACTTTCTTCTCTCTTCAGGCTGCAGCATTAAAATGGAGAATAATACTGCAGGGTATGGTATACCACAGACTGGTTGGCGTAAGCAAAACCCAGCACTGTAATATTAGCATTCATATACTACTTCTAAAATGAGCAGTCAAAGCACATTGAAGGGATTTAGCCATCAGTGTCTTATTTCAATTATAACCTGTATAAGAGAAATTACTCATTGAATAGTTTACATTTTACCATCCGTTTCAACACGAGAGCTTGCAAAAGCTGAATGGATTTAGTGTGGGTAACCAAGACTCACTCCCAGCTCTTTCGAGCTGATCGTTCACCATTTAACAGGGCTCTACCTCCACCTCTTCCGCTCCTCCAGCTGCTTCCCTCAACCCACTTCAACCAAGCTGGCTGAAGCTCAGAAGCTCACAGACTCATTTTTGCTGCTCTCTTCGCACACAGCATCGGAAGAAACACAAAGATCTCATGCTGTGAGATCCTTACCAGACTGCTGACCACCGTGGGCGTGACTGCCCTGCAGAGGCATGGACAGCTTTGGTAGCCCTTTGAAATACTGCAGATTTAGGCGATGGGGCTGGTCTCCTTACATCTACAGTGATGCAGTGCAAAAAACCAGTCCCATGCTGTCCTTTAAAGCAACACAGCAAAGACAAAGCCAGGACGCAGCATCTCAATTTTCTGAGCTACCGCTCAATCAATGCGAGTCCTACAAAACAGCAGCCAGGGAAACGAGGGAGGAAGGGGACAGAGAAAAGCGAAGCATAGTCCCTCTTCCCTCCTAATTAACGCAGGTCAGTACGAGCCACATACTCCCCACCACGGGATATGCAAAGTCCTAGGCGCCTGCCCAGTGTCCTGCTCACATCGTGCCTGGTGGCATCTCATAAGCGTGAAGATACGGCTTGAAAACCTTAAGAGTGTTGAAGCCAACAGCAAAACTCTCCAGCGAGAGCAGGATTTTTCCCATGGATCTCTGAAGCGTTAGGATATAGCAATGAATGTTTCGGTGACTAGAAAGAAAACAAGGTTGAAGTTCTCTGAAAAGCTGTATGCAGTGCTCTCTCCAAGTTGAAAGCATGATTATTATTTTCTGTTCAAAGAGATTTTGGCTCCTTTACAGTAAGAAACTGATATTACACGAGAAACAGTTTAAAGATCAGAGATTCAAGAGTTTGCTAGTGCATATTTTCCGATGCTGATGCTGCAATGATGTTTATATTACTCTTCCATAGGGAGGTGTCAGAAAAGCATTAATATGTTTTTAACTCTGTGCCAGGCAGACAAGCAAAATAAAATAACTGGTTTTTTTTTTCTTGTTCTAGTCAACAATGCCAAAAGTTACTGTTTATTTTTCTCCATCCCCATGGAAGAATCTATAACCACTGAAGTAAACTGAAGTTAAAAAGCTGTTTTTAATTCCAAAATTGACTGACAGCTGCTATGTAAAAGCAAACCTAACTTGTTTGGGTTCTCAGGAGCATTCACATCTGAAAAACTAAGCTTCCTGGAGCCATTTGAGGGGTGGGGTTTTTTTTCGGTCCCTTCCCCTTCCCCAAAATGCTAAAAAAGTAATTTAAAAAATGTGATACTGTATAATTTTCACGTTCAGAAGACACCTGGAGAGAGGTGGAGAGCACATCCCCCTTTCAAATAGCCTTGAGAGTAACATATAAATATGGTATCGGTTACAGCGTTAGCTAACTCTCTTTGGGAGTGCCAAAGAGAGGTTGTGAATGCCACGGTACACACCACCGCTGTTAGACCTGGCAATATTCAAACAGATAATGTACTCAGCTGTAACGAAGACCTTATGTGCAAAAGGACTCGTCTTACACCACACCAAAGGAAATCAAATCTTGACATGTATGACATTCAAAATCCATGCAAAAACCTACTGGAATGGTAACTGTATGAAGAGTTCTGGTTGGTTTTTTTACTTAAAAATATTAAAGCAAACTTTAAAAAAATAAATAAATATGCTTTATAAGTGACTCACCAACACTACCAGACTATGCCAACATTTCAAACGTCTGGAGTCCAGCAATATGAAGCTCCATGGCTTTCCATGGATTGCAAGTTTCAAGTCAAACTACATTTCAAAGGACTGCAGTATAATTTATTTCATTTTCCCTAAAACTTCTAAGTTAACAGATTTCTTCTATCTTACGTGAAGGATGCTTCTGAAAATGAAGTGTTGTTAGTATTCAATCCAACTCATCAACTGTATTTGCATTATATAGCTACAAACAAGTCTCTCTAAAGACTGCTGAAATCCACTTTTAACCAGGGAACAAAAGGAGTCACCAGATTTCAAAGACTTCTAATCCACAGATGGTAAAGCTAATTTACTTTGGCCTTGGCTTCTTCAGTGTTAAAAAAATAAGCAGGCATATAAAAAAAAAGTTTAAACAAGCATAAGGGCTGCAATTTTGTTTAAAAATATATATGGCCTTCACTGCAAAATTTGTTACCGTGCTATATATTCTAATGAGCTACTCAAGTCTACCTCCTACTAAGGAAGCATTTCTGTGGATTATAATGTTCAAAAGTGACGGTGGTATTTATTTCTGAACTACAGCTCCAAAGTTTTGGTTCTTTTCTGGGATTATGGAGCTAAGAGCCTGACTTCTGACTTTCTTTTTGCAATGCACAGTCAAGAGTTCCCATATGATGCAGTACATCAGCAAGTACCTAACTTTAAGTACTATAATAGTCACAGTTTTTCCATACTATTTTTCACATACTTTAGATCTTGCCTACAAACAAGTTTGCACCATTTAATTAAATAGATTTAAATGATATAAACTCCTGCTTGGACATACTTATTATAAAGTGGTGTCATTCAGTTTAGTTTCAACTCACTCTCAACAATTTAAGTAGCTGGGCTTATATTAATGGAAAAGCACCTGCATAAGGGTTTGCCCTGGTTCAGACAGACAGGTTTATAATCCCACTTAAGATTAGCCAGAGTCAGCTGAGTGCAGACATGTCTTTGACTGCCTACTCACAGCTTCATGATGATAAGTTATTTTCTGACCACAAAGCCCATCAAAACCTTCAAGATCATTTTTCCTGGAATTTTGATTACCCAAAATCATATTTCTCAAGGGATGGGGAGTATATTCTTCTCTACCCGAGGTCTCTGGGAATCTGACCTCTAAAACAAATGCCTTCAAAAGAAACGTGAATTATTGTTCATCACTTACAGGTCAGTTCACGGAAGCAGGGAAGTTTGACATCTTAATTGAGGGTATAAATTGTCAGAAGGAAATATACAATCCATAAATATTATTAACCTTAGCATATGTTTGGTGTTTTGGAAAGGCCCAAAAAGCACTGTGTTTAAAAGTTTCTTATACTTCTCTTACTAATGCGATCTTCTTCAGGTTAAGGGTTAACGGCAGTTGAGGGTCAGCAAAAGGAAGCCTGCATTATAGATGCCTGCCTAGCATCAGACCTAAGGATGTATTAGACACAATCGGCTTCCACTGTAGTAAGATCTTTGACCCTTCAGCCAGAAAAACATAAATATCAGGAAGAATTTGACGAATTTATTTTTTAAGGAAGTTTTCTGTCTCTCTTGCTTACTGCTATGCCCTAGAGCTCTGTAAAGGAGTTGCTGTCTCCATAGCTCCTCTGCCCCTACCTCTTTACAATGTCATAGAGTTAATTTGTGCAGTCTTCTACCTAAAACCCGTGGTAGTGAGGTACTGTTACAGCAGTAAAACAAATGCAAGAAAGCTGTACATAGCTTATGAATTACAGATCTGCCCCAAGGTTTAATTTGGATCATTAAAGACCACTGGTCTGGATTCTGAAGCCAGCATCTTGCCGTGGCCAAATAACAACCACTGAGGACTAAGGACATCAGGACTCTGGAAAAAACCACCATCATCAGGAGCAACTGTAATGGAAGACGGGGCAACAGAAGATGGTCTCTTAGGATCAACATCACGTTAGGTAGGATGCATACATATAAAATGCTACCATTTACCTTTGCAATCTGGGGCGCCGTGTGAGTGCTGCCCACGTCCTGCCCCTCCGCCTGGTGTGACACTAGGTGTGACACTACCAATGACTGTTGAACAGTTGATGTCTCCTCCCTAGGAGGAGCATCCGCAGAAACAGGGCAACCTTTCCAGAGAGCTCCGTAGCTAAACCGAGAGACTGTTTAGACTCCCTCAGTTTTGGGGACTTCACATGCACTTTCTTTTATGGCTATACCTTCTTTCCAGAGTTGAAAGTACCTACGCCTGATGTCCCCCGTCGAATTCACTGCCACCTCAGCCAACAACCATGGTATTTTTATGACGCTTTTGGTAGCCGAACTTTTGGTGTTGGCGCTGGTTCCCCAGGAGCGGGGTGACGTGCCTGGGACAAAAAGCTGTTCTGGTTCAGCTGCCAGGCGGTATCTACCATCACTCCGATGACAATTTACCCTTTTCCCCTGCGCTCCGGTGCCTCGATGATTAGGGGCTTTCTCCAATGAAACAAATGGAAGTTGAAGGAGTTGGAAGTACGTCATTAATAGAAGGGGAAATCTATGAAAAGTGCTTTTAACACCTAAAGCGAAACTTGTTCTGTCAAGAGACTGAAGGCTTTTACCTCTGCTCCTTTTACATATTCTGTGAAATTTTAACGCCTGTCGAACTAGAATGCACTTCAATAAATATTAAATTTTGTACCATACCAAAAAGGTGCGAGTTAATGGCATAACGGCATATCTGCATAACACATCAAGAACGTATGACAGAATGCACACTGATGACAAAATACTCATTGACACAGGGAGAAAAGGAATAGGAGAAAAACAGCTCAGAATATGTTCACAAAAATGAAATCTCTGCCTTAAGTGGCTTAGCTAATGGGAACTTTTCTTTTCTAAAGCATTAAACGTGGCCTCCCAAGTGTGATCATTCCATGAGCCCAAATGTCAGCTTCCAGTCACTGGCTGGCATTCGAAACAAGTTTTCCCACTTATTGTAAAAGAGCGGTTATCTGCTGGCTAACTCCCCTTGAAATCCCGAGATAACTCGCAGACTCCAGACACAGTCCCACTTCTCTCACGCTCCTAATCCTGAAAGTACAGATAGTTCACCAACGGGAAGAAAGGCAGCCTGAGACCTTTAAAAAAATAATAAAAATAAAGAAAGAATGAGGCCAATTTTCACCTATCACTATGATCTCTAAATTGCCTTTAATAAGCTTCTGCAATAAAACAGGGAGCCTGGATTGTGGGCTGCTCGTCTGCGAAGGAGACAGCTCTATCTCCACGCCGTGGCTTCTGCCTCCGTCCCGGGCATATTAACTTCATTTATCTCCTCCCACAGTCTGAAGGAGAAATAACCAGCTCTTGATTTCAGCACCTGCCCTTTATCTCTCTGTTTATGCAGAAGTCTTCTAAAAGGCTAATTACTCAGCTTGGACTTTCCCTGCCTTTCACAGTACACGGCTAAAAGCATACGCTTAAAATAATGTTAATTATATTGTTTGTCTCCAGTCAGATTGCTCCAGGACTGGAAGGAAAATACGAGTTAGATGCCCCATTTCCCAGTAATTATTTGCTAAGAAAACGCAGGATATCTTTCCTAACACACATACAAAAAAAAAAAAAAAAAAAAAAAAGACCTACTGCTAACACACATGCTCACTTTTCATCCCATGTTGCTTCCCACAGAGAAAGGGAGCAGGAGTACCAGGGTGTGCTACAAAACTGATAAGCACCATTATGCAGATCAGGATCGTGGCTCTAAGTGCTGTTATTTTTAGTTGACGTTTATTCATGTTTGAACTATGGTCTAAGCAACAGACTCAAGATCTGAATACATGTAACGCCTCTTGAATGCTCACTTCCTCGACAAAGGCCGAGATAAGCAACTTGAAAACATTCACTGTATTTATCTGTGCGTACATTAGGTACTTATAAATAAGAAAAAAACCACCATTGTCTGAGCTGCAGGGAAGCAAGTGAGTAAAAGCTTCAGTTCTCATTTTTCCAAATCATAACCTCTTCATGTTTCAACCGCCTCCCTCAGAGTGCTTTAGCTGAAGATGGTAATTTCTAGGAGGTAGGAGTAATATCTCTGCGGGGTCTCTTGTACTTTAGAGCACTTCAGTATGTTATGGCAAAAAGCAAGACTGGCTTGAAAATTAATTAGCAATTAACTGCAAAGCTGATCTATAAATTCTAGGAATAAACTCCACAGCTTTGCATGTCGTAATTACGTGTAGGTCACGTCAACCCAGATGCAACAGACCCATAATTCCTCCACACATTGTCCAAGCTGGCCAGGCACAAGCCAGCTCCTATCCAGAAGCCACTTCTCTGAATTGGCTATGCCCAAGCCAGCCTGCGTTAGAAAAATATCCTTTCATCAGGCAATATTAGTTGGTCTACGCAGCTAGACAGCTTCCAGCTCGCAGATGTGAGCTTAGCGATGCAAACACCACGGAGCCTACTGTGCAGGCAACGCGACTGTGGGTAGGGCTGCTCCCACCCATCCAGACGTGCCCAGAGAGTGTCATTAAAGACATGTGGATTAAAGCTTTCTACTTTATTTAGCTGCTGAAATTCCTCAGAGTTGCCAGAGTTATTGTGTAACTGTATCTTTACTCTGATCTTAATATGATTTTGTCGAGCTTTAGAATACTTCCCCTGAAAACCTCCGAGACTGAAGTGGGAAGACCTGAGGAGACTCCTAGGAAGAGGTACAAGGACAGAGGGCACGGATTCTCACAAGGTCATTTCTATAGGAGAGAATCACGTGCTGCTCATCATTACTGTCTGTGCAAAGAAAGGATGTTATTTGCATTTACAAATTAATGCATGACATTACAGATACCAAGGTCAGTGTCACCAACTTTTCTCCCTGCAGGAGTAACCTGCTCTGGCCAAACTGCTGCTCAGCAAAAGGATTTTGAAAAAAAAAAGATAAAACCCAGTAGGTGAGAGCGGGCAGTGTAGAAGAATTATGTGCCAGACTGACTGTGTTCACTTGGCAGCCCTGGCCCCAAACTCAAGTCCTTCGGAGGAAAGGTCACACGCCAAGTCACACTATAAGCATCCTTAAAATTGGAAGTACTCGACTGCTTGGTGAGGACTTACAGAGCTTGGCGCTTGTCAAAGAATTTTGATCTGTTGATTTAAGTGGCAATATAAACATGTCATTTTGAAGGTTGTGTATCATTAATGCAGAAAAGTTAAACTTGATGGGTTTTCACTCCAGAAACAACATTTCTTTAAATTGTGGCCCAACATGCAAGTCAATCTGGCACACTAAGTAACTGATAAAACCTTTTTTTTGTAAGCAGCGAGTTTATTTAGCGATGGCTCTATGTCAAGAAGGAATCACTGTAGCCTCTTAACATCAGAGCTTTTAATTATCTGCACGTAAGAATAAGTTGTCACAGAAAATGCAAAAGGTCCAGTGTTTCTCTGTATTCACAGCATCACAGCGGAGCAAGGAGACAACCTGAAGGGCTGGATTTGGATCCAACAACTCCTCTGGTGTTACGTAGGCTATTCCTGTACTGCGGCTCAGGACTCGGACTTTAGACCAATCTCTCCCGCAGTAATTCAGTCCGAGCGACTAAGTACGTGCCATCTCAGGGACACAGGGAACTGTAGGAAAGACATTAGTATATGCAGCCAGCTAGACTATTCCCACTGGGTGTTTTAAAATTACCAAGGTATAAATAAATTACCAGCCGTCGCCAATGGCCGTGTGTACTCAGTGTGCCTTATCAGATGATATTTTCCTAAAGTTATCACAAAAGAAGTGGATCGTGAGAAGATGCTCCTGCTCTCTTATCATGGAGTAGGAACAAAAATGGTTCTGCAGAAAGCAGACAGTATTTAAAATACACTTGGCATAATGGAGAAGAAAATGCGTTGTGTGTTTAAAAAACACATATAACTCCCATTTGCTTACTTACCTACTTACACAGATTTCATTATTGCAGTATTTAAACATCACAGAGCCATTAATGGATTTTAGCCTCACAAAACCTGTCAAGTTGGTAAATCCCTCATAAGATTTGAGAGATTCTCAGAAGAGAACGAAGGGGTCTGCTCAGGATTATACAGAAAGTTCATTATCACGCTGACGAGACTTACAGGTTCTGAACTGATTTTCAGTAGGTTGGTTAATTCTTAACTAAAGTCCCAGAAATTTATCTTTGTAGCATTTTATATAGACCCAGGTGGAGGTGCAGAGCACTAGAGAAAGAAGACTTAAGTTAACAAAAAAAAAAAAAAGATCAAAGTTTGGTTACAGCTTAACTAAACAATGGATGGAGAGGTGTGATTGCACCTTCGAGATATGATGAAGAAAACCTTAGCCTCAGCAAATGTTAATTCCTCCACACGCTTCAATTTAATAACTAATCAAGAAAACTCATCCAAACAGTTAGCACAAATTAGGAATTGAAATTAAAACAGACACATATGGCAATCCACAATGCAACCCCTTATCTGCCGCTATTGATAGGAGAAATGATCTTTTGACGTTATGGATATAAAGGGTATGTATGTAATTGATTGGAACAGTACACATTAATTGATGAGGTCTTGAGCACTTACTCTTAGCCTGTCTTTGGGCAAAGCAACAGCTCCTTGCTTGATGATTTCCAGAACTCGCTCCACTGACAGCTCAGCTCCAGCTTGCTCTAATCGGGAGCTGAAAAAGCTGATCACCTGGAATGAAAAATCAGAGCACAGAAATAAATAGAAAAGAAGAGATCTTTGTATCAATTTACACACGAAGCTGTCATCTTCTTTCCCTGGATCAACGTATCTGTATTTTGTAAAGAATAATCATGTTATTGCTTGTGTCGCAGCCAGGGAGATTTCGTTAATGTCAAATTAGCAGAATTATCAGTATTCTCCTGCAGTCATTTTTAACGGATAGATGATTTTACAATTTAACACACACAGCTGAATTAATAAATTTACATTTTCAAGTACTGTGCACTGACATACGCTTATATTTCTATCTGTCAGTACTTCTGCACGTCAGGATTTTCAAGGCCTTCCAGACTAGCTTTTATAGTTTGGGCTAGAAATTTACTTTCATTTTCAAGCATTAAAGTAAAATCCTTACACTTTCAATGACTCCTGGACAGAAGGCTTTAAGACAACTATTAAATATCTCAATACAACTACAAGAGTCTACATGACTTGCCTGGGGGTTTTGTAGCATCCAAAGCCATAGCAGTTGGAAGGGGGGGGAAAGAGGGGGAAAAGCCCACAAAGCTCCTCTTCTCCCCAAATTAACCACCCGAAGTCCCCCATGTACCTTCTCCATCACAGGTTCCAGGCCCGAGGACCTGTACGTTCCCTTTCAATGCTCTCATCCTCCATGCATCTCCCTGGTGAGGCCAAGCTGCTTTTCACCATATTTCTCTCCCCACCCCCTTTCTGTGACCCAGCTGGTCCTTGTTAGCTAGAACACAGTTAGGTCAGGCTTTAACTTTTATCCCTCTCCAAGCTCAGTAGGTCACACCAGAAGCAGACATCCCACCGGCAGTTCTCCATGTGGGACATCAGAAAACCTTCATTTCTATAGCTCCTTTCATCCAAAAAGAGCACACTTTGCAAACCCCATCCCTTATCCCAGAGGAACTCATCAGTCACGCAGGGGATCCGAAACTCAAAACAATGCAAAAAGGGTATGGGGCAAAATTTCAACACCTACTAAGAGTCCTTTGAAAGTACCACAAGATGGTCAGAGCCACTTGGTAGAGCCCATGCACACGTGAGCACCCAGCTACCCCTTGGCTGGAGCCACGCACAGCTTCCACGCACTGCACATGTTGGTTCCCTGATATCTTGTAGGCTTTGGACATCTCTCCTCTGAAAAGTACTGATGTCCACTTGTATCTGAATCCCAACCTCCAGCACATCGAGTCATCTTTGTTAATTCTCCCAAGCAGAAGGGGGGAAAAGTGTATGATACTACAAAATCTCTGCTGAGCTCTCTTTGTTCTGCAGTGAGACACAGCTGGAGCCAGAAACCATTACCCTAATTATGCCTCCCAGCTCAGCTGCTGTTAATAAAACAAAGACAGCTGATGGCTTGATTACTGTGAGATTCAAATTTGTTGTTCCTCTCTTGTGATCCCCGAAACCCTAGCCCGTGTTTTGAGCAGGTAGATTTGCTGGATCGCAGACCAATTTTCTCTAGAAACTGAAGCACCAAGCGAGATAGAGACAGATGACGGTTGCTGGAAGTTGCTTTTTGGGGTTGTTGTGGTCTGTTGGTTTTTTTTTTTTGGTTCTGTTTTGTTTTAAACAACAGATGTGTGGAAATCAGTCAAGAGAAAATTCAGGTTTAACCTTCTGTGCTGTCCTTACGATTATCTCCGTACTTGAATAAAAGGGAGAATTTCATTGCCTCTGGCAGATGCGGCAGGTAGGTTTGACATTCTTACAGATAAGGACCCGCTGTAGCGCTGTGATCTCTGATCCTTGGAAAAAACCAGGAGTAGGAAGATGTGCTGAGTTCATAAGCAAAGGAGGTGGAGGGAGGAACCAGAAATTACAGAGGAAAATGGCAAGAAACAGCTTGCGCAAAGAGTGCAAGGACCTCGGCGCGAGGCTGACATGGTTTTGGCATAGAGTCTGGGACAAATTGCTGGTAGAGGATACACAGCTCATAGAGGAACGAGCAAGTTGCCCACAAACTTCGAAAGAAAAAAACCCATCTTCCTGCACTTCAAGACTCCTCTGTTGTCAGTAATCACTGGTGAAACCTATCCTCGCCCAGGGCAGGCTCACCCAGAGCATCCATCCCACTAGTGCTGCCTTGTTAGCTCAAGTTCTGCTAAACCACAACAAAAGCCAAATTTAATATTCGGCTTTTAATCAAAAGGATAAAATACTATCATAATGCATACGCATAAAAAAACTGAATGAAGCTCACAGATACTACCTGAATTCTGGCGTTTCCTATTTTGGAAAGTCAAAGCCTCCAATCTTAACATGTTTTTAAAAGACTTTTATGTTTTTGTGGTAAAGGTACTAATCTTGGTTGAGTTATATTTCACACAGAACAAAAGTGCGATAGGCTTCCAGTGTTTTCAGGCTATGTCAGCATTTCACAGAACCTTGAATGGCTATTTTTGGTACGCAGTGGAAGACTGAAATGAAAAATATCTATTTAAATAATACTACTTATCTCTAAGCATTATTTGCCTTACTACTTCAGACAATATAGAATTGGAGTAATTCTTGATAGGAACCCTGATAGTACAGTACCCCAATGAGATACTCAGGTACCCAATAAGTACCCCAATGAAATAAGAAAAAAAAAGGGGGGGGAAGGGAGGGAGAAGGGGGGGCGGGGAAAGATGAGTTATACAGAGGAGATCCTACAAGAGGCATTTGCTTATTACCATTAGATCAGTAATAAAACCAAAAAGCATCCAGCATTTCATCCCTACTGCCCAAGCTCCCGTCTCTTCTGTAGCAGAAGGTCTAACACTTTACCTAGTAATCTGCCCAAATATAGAAATATAAAAGCTTAACATAATATTAAGGAAGAGTAGCCTTCTCCTTTGAAAGAGCTTTAATTACCTTCCACACATAAGTAACAGCTGCATTTAAAATAATCATGAAAATTAACAGATTTCAACTCCTTGTCCACTTAAGAAAACGAACCAGAAAAAGCAAACTGGCTGGATAATATTAAATGAGTTTCAAGTTCTAGCACATGCTTTAAAACCCAATGCTGAGCATATTACTGTAATGTATAGAAAAAAGCAAATCTCCGGGCAAACGAACTAGACTGAGAGATGGACATTTTTTTTTCCTTACGGTGTCCATTTTTTGATATTCTAAAAATTATTTTTCTCATTAATTATTTGGGCAACTGGTCTAAGAAAACAGAAAATAACTGCAAAGACTGCTTAAGAAGAAGAATTACAAGAAACTTAACGAGTCGCTGTGAATTTCTCGTATCCAAGTCATGCTGCGCGCTGAAAGGCCCTCTCCATGCAAGGCACATAACCCGTTTTAAAAAGCTCTTCCTCGAATCTGGCTTCCATATTAACAAAGATTAAAAGGCACGTCTAATCCTGGATTAGACAACCCCTCATCAGGAATATCTTATCCGCGTCCAGATAAAACGGTGTATCTGCAGCACCTTGCCCTGTGCGGAGAACCTGATTCTGGTTGTGCAAGCTACCCAGCCGCGCGGCGCGAGGGGCATGCAGCGACATGGCTTGGTCACCATCAGCTCAGGGATTTCCAGGCTTTGTATTAATACACCATTAATATACTCAAGATCTC
Organism: Calonectris borealis; assembly: GCF_964195595.1. Taxonomy (NCBI): domain Eukaryota; kingdom Metazoa; phylum Chordata; class Aves; order Procellariiformes; family Procellariidae; genus Calonectris; species Calonectris borealis. The sequence continues at coordinate 3,838,734 of NC_134351.1, read as the reverse complement.
TACACAAAAACTGTTTTCTATAGTGATTTCCAAAATTGGTTTTCATAAAGCTTCTCCAGTTAAGAGGTCAATTTTCCCTAAGAGACTCATCTTTAGTCCTTTTGTTTTCTAAACAATAAATTTACAAAGTATTTCCAGAGATGAAAAGTGCTGCAAGAAAGCTAGAATGATTTAAAAGAGACATTGTAGTTTTTGGACTTTTTTTTTAAGATTATGAGGGAATAACCACAACGTCTATTATTTCACCCATCTATTGTTTTCAATAGGGCTGAAAGGCTGAAGTGAAGAAATATTTCTATTTACTAGAGCATGCACCAAGCAGCAGAGCTATCAAGGACAAGATGTTTTCTCCACTTGGATTCTTTCAGCGGATGCTGAAGTGCTGCGATGCCCCAGCCCATTCCCAGCCAGTGCCGCAGCCTAACTAACACACACCACAGCTCCTCGCTTTCTCCATAGCTAAAAATAACAGCGCGATTCACTGCTGCCTCCTCTGCCCGCCACTGTCAAGGTTAACTCTGCAAAAGAGAAAAAAAAATAACTTGGCACCAAATGAAAAAGTTCTGATTCCTTTTTTGTCTTTTTTTTTTTTTTTCCTCTGGAAGGTGATGAAAAGAGAAAGACGCACATTTTGACATCGGCTATTTTACATTTCCAGCCGCGTTCACCCCTGGTAGAGTAACACGCTGTACTGACGGCACACTGAAAGGAGAAGAAAAGGAGAAAACAAACCTCTTGTCATAAAGTACCGCAGGATTAGCACTTCAGCTAAGTATCTTCTTTAGGAAAACATAAATCACAGCAATGTTCAGCAGCCGATAGTCATACCTTCTGTCCTGGAGCAAAAGTGAGGCAAAGCCAACCCTCGCTGATTTAAGAAGGGACGAAACGGCTTCAGGTGATTCAATAGCAGGAGAAACACAAAAGGTTTATCAGCAAACTTGAAGTACTGAAGTTTTTCAGATTCACCTTGAAACTAGGAGCATGTTCAAAGATACATGAACTTTTCAAGGTACTCTGCTCTTCTTATCTCCCCACTCCTAGCAAAGAAAGTGGGTAGGAGTGGGGAGGAAAAAAAAAAAGAAAAAAGAAAAAAAAAAATCACTTAAAGTATTTAGCCGGCCGTAACTAGCAGGATCAAGGTTTTTCTATGGGTATTTTAAGGAAAACCATGAAAGATCAGTTCTAATGTTCACTGCAAGTCCTGCAGGTCTTGAAATAGGAGTTGCTATGCCAGAGCCAAGCCAACTCAACAGATTTTAAAATCTAGCAGGGAAATATGTTCAGAGAATTAAATTCCTAGTAGGAAATTGCATCAATCGAATCCTTTGCATCACTAAACCCTTGCTCCCGACCTCCTGATTTCTATCAGACTATTTTGCAAACAAAATTCTAGCAGCTCCTAGTTAAGCCTGTTCAACCACACGATATCTATCACTAGCTCATAGGAAATAGGAAAGTAATGGAAGCCAGCGAGTTCTCACGATGGCCACGAACCAAACTCATCTTTAGGAATTGCTAAGGAAGAGCCTCCACCAAATTCCTGACACATTTGAGGTTGCTGCCCAAATTATAGACCACCTCTGAAATGGAGGCATGTAGATAGTTCACAGCTGAAACATTTCTGCAGGAGGCCAGAACAGGAACCATAGCATTCCTCTTTGTTCACCATCCAGAGGAAGAATATCCCATTTAGCTAAACAAGATGCACAATATCCTATTAAGATGACTTTCTAAAATGAAAAATAAATTAATAGGAAACAGAAGGTATTTTGATTTCAGTTTCTTCTGTACAGCATTAACTGTTCCCATATGTTCCCAATCAGCTGGCAATGGTGATTTTTAGCTTATTTATAAAAACCCAGAGGCAGGTAAGTAGTTGTCAATAAAATAGTGTTCTATACGCTAATGACCCTTAAACACCTACCCGTTTTTTTGCCTCAACTAAGAAGCACACAGAGGTTATGTGTTATCTCCAGAGTAACCTGAATGGTCCAAAACCTGAAGCAAAGGCCTTAGTTACTGTGACCAAGTCTGTCCCACAGTTAACCTGGGCAATTGCCGCTCTGGTCTGAGGAGCTGGTGGGGCTGCAGAGCCATCCCCATATTCACGTGTGCCTACAGACATGTCTGCCCCGTCCTCTGCCCTACTGTCGTCCTGCCAAAGGTCTGCTATCCAGAGGTCTCCAATGTTGAAGACCCTGGAAACCTACCACAGTGCTCCGTTATTATTAACATTAGAAAGTCTGTCCTTATGACCTGTGAATCCACAGGTACGTGAAATAGGTTATTCCCTTTCCCTTCACAGCAGTGTTTTATTTGAAAAATATCACATCACCTTTAGCCTTCCTTTGGCTAATCAGCACCCGTTCTATTTGTCCTTAGAGATCCCGTTTTCTACAGCTCTTGTTTCTCCCTAGAATTTCTTCCATGGTGCCTAAACCCAGAGTAATCCAGCTAAGAAGTCACCAGCATGAGCAGGCTTAGAGAACACCTCTGAGCTATTCTCCCTTTGCATACCCACACAGGACTGCAGCAGATGCCTCCTTCCTCCTTCCCTTTGCACCATCAACTACATCTTCTCAGCACATTTTCCAACTAATTTTGCATCCACATTTTAGCATTTTCACCTCTTCCGTGCTTCCTATTTGGTTTATGAGAACATTATATGCAGCAGAGTAAAACCAACAACTATTGAAGTCAAGATATGTCATACCCATTTTATACATTCTTGACAAAGCAACCTGGCAACTGTTTTAGTGTCCAAAATCATTAGAGATTGCACGTATTCTGTATTTTATTCAGATTTCTTCAATATAGAACATTACCATGCTGTCTGATAATATTTCCATATGAAATACAAATCTGGACTAGAGCTTAGGATCAGAAAATCTTACACTTAATGTAAGGAGGATTTGGAGTGACCCAGAACATAAAATGCACTTTCTGCTCCTGTGGACCTCTAGTGGCATCTGATGATGGAAATTACACTCATACTTCCACTACAGTGTGGGTGGAGATAATCTAAATGTACATTGCCGTTTAATGACTAGAAAAAGTACTGATGGAGAGAACCAGGATGTAGCACAGCCTCTGCAGACATGCTTTGGGGTCTTCAGAAAGGTAACTTCTCCTCCCCACCCTTCCATTACCAAAAGCTGCAACATCTACCATTTACACCTACGATTTACACGCTTTGGGCCACCAAATTACATTGAGCATGGCAGCCTGAAACCCAACATGGCTCCCTGATACATGGGAAGTTGGTGGATCCATCCTCCTCTGAATAACCAGGCTTGGCCACACGAAAAGCCCGGTCAGCTCACTATTCTGTCTCTGACAGTAGGCTGGGATGGATGCTTAAATAAGAATATAAGAGCAGGTCAAGAATAGGGATATCCTCCCCATGAATACACTCTCCCAGCTTCCAGCAAGACACAGTTTAGGAATTTACTGACCCAAATCTTTAAAGATTTTTTCTCCCCCCATGATTTTCTGACTCCTTTTGGAGCACACCAACATTTCAGACATTCACAACGTCCTGTGGCCGTGAGGATGGAGCTCCCACCTCCACCACTGCAGAGAAAAGCCTGAGCAAAGTCTGGGAGCCAGGAATTCATTTTGGTTCTTCTCAGACACTGCCCAGATGGTTCCAGACAAGCTCCCCCCATGTGTAGAGTAAAACTAACATGATTTGGCACTTTTTCAAGGGATAGGAAGACCAGTTAAAACAATCTGGCTGTAGCACATGAGACAAAGACCGGTTCTGTCCATGATGGTAGTGCTGCCGATACTGTGTACGAAGTGGAGGGCGTGACAGGGTAGAAGAGGAGTCAGCTGAATCTAATCTTTTATTCAGATCTTCGAGCCTGACAGCTCTCACCACTTGCCAGCTGGTGACAGGTACATTTAAAAAAAAAAATCTTTTTTTGACATCCTTGCTTCCCTAACAAAGGAGCTATTTAAAAATTCAACATGCTCCCTTGGAAAGCTTTAAATAGTTTCTGAATGTAACTGGCATTATGCTGTAACCCAATATTAAATAGTTTTGGGGAGGAATTGTTTAAATTGTTGAGGAAAACCTACATTTAAGTGTTACAAAGGAAAGGACGTGCTGCTATCTGCAAGAGGCATGGGGCTGTTGTGCAGAAGGATCTGGCCACCACCTTTCCTGGATGTGGACAAGTAACCAGAGAAGGTCCCTATCTCAGTCAAGAATGAAGACTGCACCATATCCTCTCTTTACACAACTTGAAGACATCTTGTCCTAATCATCCAGGCAGTATCATGCTGGCTGTAGTCTGCAGCTGCCAAAAGTTTGGAGAGTTTTGAGCTCCGAATCCTCTGCTCTCCAACCTCTTGCATGACCAGAAAATATGAAGTGAGAACAGAAGAGGAAGGGATAGGTACAGAGCAGGATTTCAGTTCGACATTTAAAATTACTTTCCTTTATGGATCATCAGAAATCTGTCAATCTTCTGTAATATTTTAAAATAAAAGCAGATCAAACCAGAACCTCAGCAGATTTTTATTCACACTGAATAAATGCACTATTCACTGCAGCAAGAAATTTAGCATCCTGTTCAGCCTCCCCTTCCAGTATTTCATATCCAGGGGTCACAGCGTGACTTCAAGCATTGCTCAGCTCTGCAAATACTGACTAGAGGACAGAGAAATATTTCTTGCACTTAAAATCTGTTATTTTCTAGCAGGAATCATTACTCAGGTTTTCAATATGAACATTAAAGCCACTATCAGATGCAGCAGTAATTAATTAAAAACTAACTGTTTTCCAAAGTCATACTCCATGGAGAGCCACACCAGTAACAGCTTCTGATCCACCGCTATTTCCTTTTGTTTTCTTCTAAAATGTCTACTTACCCAAAGGGATTGCTGTGGAGAGACATTTTGCGGGTGAAAGCAACACACACATTCAGATACAGCCCAGGGAACAAGGCAGCTGAATGTCTGCTCTTAGCTATTTTTAAAACATCCCCCATATTCATTAATAGGCTCGTGATGGGTGTAAGAGAAAAGAAAAAGATTGGCTGATGATGAAAATCTGCTTTTCTCCCCCAAAAGACAGGTTTCTAACAAGGGGCAGTTAAGAGAAGCCAACACTGTCCTTCCTTAGGGGACTGAAAGATGTGTATCAGGTTGGGATTCCTTACCAGATGCATCCCAAATCCCCCTGGCTCTGCCAAGTTAAAGATGTTGTCCAAAAGAAGTCACAGTGGAGGCCCAGAAAATAGGGGAGAGAAACTCAACATTTTAATACTTTCTAAAATAAACTGACAGAGATGATGAATATTTTCCACCTCTCAAAAGGATAAAGAGATCAAATAACAACGTGTAAGCATCCTTTAAATAATGTATCACTCACCAGATCTATATTTTGCATTATGTCCTGGAAGGAAGGGTGAGTTCGAAATTGCTCAAACAGATCCCGCTTGTAAAGCAGCGCGTACACCAAGTTTGGGTTGTGATGAAGAGAATTTGTCAGGCAGGAGTTGATGATCTCCAACATCATTCGGATCACTTCCTCGATCACATTCAGATCTTGCGCCTTTAAGAAAGGAATAAAAGGTTAGTGTGCCCTTTTCCATTGTAAAATATATTAGGTAATAAAGACAGAGCACAGGTAATTATTACTAATGGAGCTATTAGCTGGTTAACGTCTCAATGGTGAGCAAATCTGGCATGCCTGTATCTGGAAAGAGATCTGTTTTCTCCTGTAATAACCAGAATTTTAACCGAAATGCACTGCACTCTATTATTCAGCCTCATAGCTTGATTCTCTCAACAGGAGCTATCTTCTCAAGCCAAAAAGCATTAACATACTGTAATCAGCCAAATTCACTAAGGGTTAAGTCAGCTTGGTCTTTTCAACCCTTCCTATGCTAAGTAAAAGCACTTCAGCATACATTTAATTTAATACATTTTCTGGTGAGCCCCTGCTTGGGAAGGAGGGATAGGGAGAAGAAGAGAGAAAAAAAAAAATCAGAAAAATAAAAAGTGGCTGGTGAAAGAGAAAAGCAAAGACAGGAGAAGGAAAACTGATTGGGATCAAAACCCATTGCACCTTGAACATCTGCCACGGTTCTCCAGACTTTGTCCTTGGCCTTTTTTTGTATTGTTTTGGCATTGAAGAATACTCGTAATAAATGAAAAAAGAAATCTCTTTCTGTAGCGCGTTAAGCCTTAATGCTCAAGATAAACTTGTAGAGATTTTCATCTTGTCAATGCCTTTAACAAACCATTCCTGATGATTTTGAAACTCAAACTTTCTAAGGTGAACAAGCTGGCATGTGAACCCCTGCTAGCCTTCTGGATTTCTCTTCTTGGGCTGCACATCAGGATATGCCTGATACGGTTGTTCAGACCGGAGAGCTGTCTGTCCTCCCTTGGGATAGGGAAAAAAAGGCAAATCTGCTTTGTTTGTATCGTTAGGTCTCTCCACCACATCAAACGTTGGACTGTGAGACTTTACAGGTCTGGCAAGAACGTGAATCATACCAAACCGGCTTGAGTTTTTCTGCTTAGTACGAACGCTGAAACCACTGGCATTTACTTTTGCCGGCTGCCTACAAAGCAGTCATTTTCTAAGTTATCATAAGGCACTTAACGAGGCTGTACTTGCAACAGCATTTTGTTGGACTGTCAGTCAATCTGTACATAGTTGAGTTACTTTCTACTCCAAGGAGCGTTGTCAGATATATGCTCCTACCAAGGCAGAAGAGAATACGGGGACTTGTCGTTACCCTGGTCAGACTCATGCAGACCTGCTCCTCCATCTCCTCCACGGTGCTGAGGACCGTGGAGAAGAGAGTGCCCGTTCTCATACTGCTGAAATGCAGCGGCACTCTAATTTGGTTATCCACACCGCTTGTCTTCTGCATGTACAAAGGCGATTTAAGTGATGAAAGCCTTTTGAAATTCTTGTTTGAAGAACAATATTTGGCGCACACACTACAACGAAATTTTCTTCTTCCACTGACTGTGGAGGTTACAGATTTTTTTCCCCAAACGTGAGGATCTTTTTTAATAGCTTTGCCTCAGCCACCGGAATTACCGTTGTAGTGTAGCTAACAATGTTGGCAGAAACCCTTACAAAGCCGATCGCTGCAGCTACTTAGTCTGTCAATGGGATCGCATTCTTCTACGACAGAAACAATCCTTGCATTCAAAGCACAGGTGGTTCCTCTGTCTGTATTTCCTAGCGAGCCTGCTATGAAATAGCATCCCAGTTAGATGCTGTGAAATGTGTAGAATGCAAAATACTAGACAAAACCTGAAATAATTGCTTCAGCTGGAATCTGAAGAAAAATCCAGACCTGGCTAACTCATCTGTGGAGCGGTACGTGCCTATCAACTTGGATTTAATTCAGAATATGGTATATTATGGTAGCTTCTAAAAAACTCTGAGCATCGGCGTAATTCTCTCCCCAAGGCAGCAGGATGACCTAGTGGCTGAGACTACTAGGTGCTACCCTAAAATACAGAATACATTACTTTTGCAGAAACATTATGATTCAGGATCAAGTGAGATCTATCCAGTTACCAGAAAGGTAACCAGCCACACAATTGTTTTTCAAAAACTAAATGCTTTTTAACAAAATATGTTCACCTTAAAACCTGGGCATACAGCTAGTTTAAACAGAAAGTGTTGCTAACCATCTACAAACATGTTATTTCAAGAAAAGGCAGACTCAGCTATTGGTCAGCTTCAAACAATTAAAAGTTACCAGAGGTTATTGCTCAGTAATTATATTTAAAGTTTTTAGAAGCTGAGGGACAGAACCAACCATCTGTTTTTCAGCAGTGGTGTTGCAGGTGAAGAATGTGGGACCCAAATGAAGAAATCCAGGAGCTACCCATAACTGACTATACAAAAAAAAAAATCATTTATAAGAAGAGTGAGCTCCATAAAGGACGGAGAAGTGGGACTGAATCCCAGTATTGCATATATGTTATCTGGAGAGCTGTACGCTCCTATAATTAGCGATTAAAGCATTTGTAAAGGCTTAAAAGTTTTCAAAACAGGAAAAAACAAGCAGAAAGCCAAGGACAGCATTTGGATGAGACAATGGAGAAATGCTGTAAGAGCTGATAAAATGCTGTGTGCTTTTGTTGCTCTGTATCACCAGTATCAAGCTACGGCCCCTCTGCATCTAGACATGGCGTCACGACAGATATAAATAAGGTTACAAAAACATTTCGCAGTTGAAGAGAAGTAGTTTATCACCCTGCGTATTAACTTTCAGACCAGCTGAACACAGCTGAAATGCTGAACACGTATGGCCAAGACAAGGACTACCACATCATCCACAGCAACCTTGTAAGACTATTTTTTTGACTGAATTAGCTGTTGTATGAAAAGAAAAGGCAGATATTGATTTTGGGGGGACAGGTAGACAAGTTTCAATCTATTAAACGGTACATTTAAATGAGAGAGGACTTAGAAGTAATGGCATTTTCCTATTGCTTACACTTGAAAATTCAATGTGGCATTCACATTTAAAATTATTACAGTATTCCTTTACAAACCGGGGCTCAGCTGCCTCTGTTGATACTGATGAGTACCAGTCCTTCCCCTCTTTTTTTTTTTTTTTTTGTTTATGCCCATAGAAATAATTATACCCATCATTAAAAGAAACTTGGAAGCTAAAGCTTGGTACCAACTTTTTGAGACTGAAATCATGCCTACAAAAGGGATAGGAATGTAGGCACAGCGCTAACATTACTGCGGGTAAACCTTCCTTCTCAGGACAGGAATTAAACGTGGCAGTTTTTTGCAAAGATTTTCATTTTCAAGGCAAAAAGCCAGATGCTTGGCCATGTTCTAGTTGCACAAGGAACAAATCAGGCTGCGACAGCTACAACAGATCCAGGTACAGTTCTGGGTAGTCTGGGTCTCTTTCGTTAAAAAAAAAAGGAACAAACAAGTGATAATGCCACAGAAAAGAGAATGGAAACAAGCTGAGAGGATGCAGAGGAAAGCAGGACAAGCACAGGAATGAGAACATTATCTGGAGAAAAATAATTTGAGTTTGATAAACACTAACAAGGAACACACAAATATGCAAAGCCAAGGCAAACTACGGGCAGAGCTGGATGTTCTCGTCTCTGACCATCCTGGAATACTGTTGCTTTCCTTACGGCAATATAATTAATTAGCATGACATCCTCCTGGGCAAAGACTTCCAGAGAATTCAATGCTTACTTCTGGAAAAACACTGATGTGTAAAAACAGTTGAAAAGTATATGGCTCATAAAATATCAGAGAAGTCAAGCAGCCTAAACGCGAAACCCCAGGCAGGCGCTCACAGTTCGGTTCCTCACAAGCATGGTTACCCACCAAAAAATAAAGCAGTTGAATCACTGTCAGTGGAGGATGCAAGATCTCAGCGTCACCAAAAACCTGCTTAATTTATGGTACCCATCTTCTGTTTCCTACATTGGAACATTCTGAGTGCTCATCCTTTTGATTTAATTTGACATTAAATTAATTTTAATTTTTATAATAATAGAGAACTGGTTAAAAAAGTTCTATTAGGAATGAATGCAAATCTCCAGCCTCTAAATGTTAATACTTTTTAGGAGAAAAAGGGAGGCATGTCCATGTGTCATTCAGGTTAACTTTACTTAACCATCCCTCATGGCTTGTACTGTCTAATAAACACTGAGACAAAATTATTCTGCTTTCTCTTTTCTTTCCTCCTCTGCTAGTTTATATGGAAAACAGTAGTCATTTGAAAATCAGAATTTCAGCCACTTGTGATGTTATGAAGAGACATTTGTAAGCAAGGGTGGACATGAGGCTGTCTTTCATGATGCAGTAAGCTTTGTATTAAGTTTCAGAGAAAGGAACACTTTTTTTAAGATTTCTGGTAGCCTCGCCGAAGCCATTTTCTCTGCGCTTGCAGCCTGCGATCTCAGCAGCCCGATGTCCACTTCAGCCAGCCTTCGGCTGCCACACCAGCTGTGTCCTCACCGCAGAGCTGATTCCAGTGCTCCTGCCCCCGCTTCGGCTCCGAGCCGCACAGAAGCCCCTCGCTTGAGCCCGGCTCATCTTCTGACCTTCGGTCCTGGGTACAGGCTGTGAGCCGAGCGCTGCCCCGTTTCTGGGTGGTACCCGGGGTATTTCATAGCACGGATGCAAGCTGGATGGTGATGGATTTCTTAATGACATTTTGCATTTTTGACCATTTACCCAGAAAGATGGCAAAGCTCTGCTGGAGGCTCAGCTACAGCATCCCATCGTGGCCATGCAACCTGAGCTGGGTCAACCGTTCCGCTGCCAGCCACCAGTTACCAGCAGTGACAGTACAGCTGAATTCAAGGAAATATTGAAGTCTTGATTTCAGGGTGAGGAATGAAATAATTACAGTTTTCTTTAGGCTAAAAACTTAGCCTTTCAATACGTAAAGAGTGCTTAGAAGAAAGATGGGGACAGACATTTTAGTAGGGCCTGTAGTGACAGGACAAGGGGGAATGGTTTTAAACTAAAAGAGGGGAGATTCAGACTAGGTAGAAGGAAGAAATGTTTTACAATGAGGGTGGTGAAACCCTGGCACAGGTTGCCCAGAGAGGTGGTAGATGCCCCATCCCTGGGAACATTCAAGGTCAGGTTGGACGGGGCTCTGAGCAACCTGATCTAGTTGGAGATGTCCCTGCCCATGGCAGGGGGGTTGGACTAGATGGCCTTTAAAGGTCCCTTTCCACCCAAATTATTCAATGATTCTATTCTATGATTCTAAAAAGCACTAGTGCACAAACTTAAGTCTCATATTGTGTCCACATGATGAATTATAATACGATTATATATTTATTTATTCCAAGCTAGAATTCACTTAAATGCAACATTTTTTTTTTTTCCTTTTATCTGGATGTGTAGTAATCCTCAATCCAAAGCAACAAATAAGTGTAAGCCTAACCAGGTCCACTTTGCAACTTTCTTAAAAACCAGAGATCTAACAGCGCGCCTTTTCCTTTGTGGCAAGATCCATATGAATGATGCTATGCAGTGTACAACAATACGTGTATGCATCCAGGACACTACTGCCTACTAAAAAAGCCCCACTTCTCACCGTGCCTTCACATCGCAGCAATTTTCCAGCCAACTTTCAGCTAAATAACTGCTAGAGGTTTCTGCCTGTTGAAATGGCACGACGATGAATGCTATCAAAAAGGCAGTTCTACAGTTAGCACAATCTGAGCAGGAAGGAGCTTATCTGCCTAAAAAAACAAAACCCGAGCAGGGATGGGTAATGCAATACGCTACAACCGCACAATGTAAATAGGGTAAAAAAACAGGAAAGGCACACCGTAGTGAAGTCTTAATGCAAAGAAACCTGGTGAAATAAAGTGGAAATGTCACCTGTAATAGCAAAAGAAATACATGATGGAAATGCAGGCTGACAAAAAAACCATGTCCAAACACAGTTCTGAACTTATTGCTTTTGACAATGAATGGCTTTTAGCAAGCGGTATCTCGCTGCCAGTAATAGGATGCCTTGACATTTGAATTTCCAAAAGTGCAAATTTCTTTACGTTGAAGCTCGGTAGTTTTAGTTCACAATTAATGACACTGCAGGCCCCTCTCCGGCAGAGCGAGGAGTGCGTACAGTACGCCAAAGCTGTACAGAAGCTACCTACAGGAGCTTTAGCTTGAGATGCTTTAACAACCCCACAATTCAAAGCAGTAAAACCATCTCTGACTTTCCACTTTCCCAGCTAGCTCTGACTGCCCCCTCAAGGCCATTTGCTCCCTTCGCCTCCCTTTGCAAGTCCAGTCCTTCTCTCCCAGCGTCGAGGAAGGTGCAGCAAGCAGCGGGTACAAGCACTCTGCGTTACCAGGCAGGGCTGCGTCCCGTTTGTGTCGCTGCGTCCAGGCGGCGGGGACCAGCCATCCTCAGACCTGAGGCTGAAGGCTACCGTGTGGATAAGGGAATAGAGAGAGGAAAGGCGAGAGTGAAGGTTGCACAGGCAACCTTAATTATGGCCTTTCTTCATTCTGAGCCCTTAACTGTGACGCCTCACTATAATTCTTCACATGTCATATTTTCAGAGAGTTCTTTCCCCCTCCCAAGAGGATTTGTAAACATAAACATAAAATCTTGAGTAATCAACTACTTCCTTCATGACGCAGATATGACTTTAAAGGCAATTTTGTCAGCAATGGAAAACAAAAGGATAGACACACCATACACTTAACGCATACCAAAAGGCTAAGAATGCCCCGTTAACCCCAAACAGACAGCTCCTGCCGTTCTTCTTTTTACCAGGGAGAAACAAGGAGGAAAAATTTTGGTAAACTGTTCCAGACCCATCAGCTGCATCCACAAAATATCTAGATGAACAGCCAGCTTCAGTTCATTTTCCATTACATTTTTTTTCAGCTAGCTTTATCCATGCTAAGGAATACTTCAAATGATTATGGTTTTGGACATTCAGTAGTTAGCTCTTCCATGCCTGCCTGTAACGCAGCTATTATAAACTCCAGGGTGATGTACTGTCTCGCGTGGAATAGACAAGTTGACACTCCAGAGAATTTCACCTTGATAACATAATTTAACAGCATCCACAATTATGATGATGTAAACTTCCCTTTCCTCTTTACAGGGGAATTTCTACAGTTAAATAGTTTCAAATAATTTACTTTATTTTTAGTTATTTTAAGAGAAGCATATGTATCTTGTTTGTATTAGCTTTGGGGAGCTTCCAAGAAAGCTGTCTGAATTTCCTGCATTTTCAGCAGAAAATAAAACCTTCAACAGAATAAACTCGCTCTGCCAAAGGATTGGAAGAGCGGAGGGGAAAGAAGGAAGCACACAAGAAAGCTGCTCTTACACTCAATGCACAAATGAACTTCAAAGCCAAGCCTCTGGTGACAGAAATCTTATCTTCATCTGTTTTACTGGCATATACTCTTTGGCTGTTCTATGTCAAACCTAGGTAACTTCTGGCCATAATGTTGAATTGTGGGACAGTAGGTATTAAGTGAAAAATTGCAGGGCTTATGGTGAATATAACCTCAAAAACTAACCCCGGCATCTCTGATCGCTGCTTAGAAATGAAAGTAAAGCTCTCACACCGGACCAAAGTTTCTTGCCAGACACTTTACTAAATAAACCTACCATCCTGACACTCGCTATCATTGTCTTCCCAAATAACCGAGAAAGCTGAAAGAGCAGGTTTTCAGCAATGTCTCACCATTTTGTCAAGCCAGCCCACGCAGTAAAGCGACATTTCCCAAGAGAAACACAATGCTGTCAGCCCGTATCACGACGCAAACCTCCAGGACAGCCTGCAACAAGGCTACACTAGAGGAAACGCCGAGGCGGTGTGTCCTATCCCAGAGAAAACAGCCCGGGAGCAGTCTGCTCCAAGGGAAAACCACGTCAAACGACACTTGCCAAGGTAGCAAACCCAACTGCTTCAATACTCCGAAAACCTGTTTGCCACAGTGTTTGATTTCAATAGCCACTGACCAAGAAAATATAAAGCTGTTTCTGAGGACATGTATATATCCGAGTGAAGGTGTAGATACTTTATTGGTACTTCTCATGCGGCTTCACCGTAGCGTGTTTATTATTCGGCCAACCTACTGCTAATCCACAACTCATCCCCTGGTCACACCTTCGCCTTCATCTCTTCTTCCATCCATACCCTTGCTATCTTTGCAATTCCAATCCTAAAACACTTCACATTGAAATACTTTAACTTATCCCTATCCCCCTACAAACTCAGGTTCCCAAATCAATCAAAAATTTCTAGACATTGGCCTAAATTCCCTCAGTGCTTTACTGGTTCTTGGTGATGCTTCACTCTCTTCGCACTGTGCACATTCTACCTGTTTACTGAGGATTTTACAGCTGGGAAATCTGGTTTATTTAATTCTTGTACTGCATATCCCTGTTTGAAATTAATAGCGGCACGGGAAGTTAACTGGCAAACAGTTTTAGCAGAGTAACTCCTTCACTGAATGAGCAGTGAAGTATATTCTCTCTTTTTAGAGAGGATCTCTTCTGGCAGCATGGCAAAACTTCAAGAGGAGGGATAGACGTTGACTCCACCTGATAGTCTGGTTTTTAGGGAGATGTGACCCAAAGGTGTCTCAGTTCCCAGGGGAATGCTATGACTACTAAGCTATTCTCTAAGTAGGGCTCCTCTGCTTTAAAAGGAAAGAATGAGCAGCCATCTGGACCCAAAAGGATGGAGAGGCACCTACATGCAGGAGAGATGCAGACTGTGGCATTTTTGTAGACTGGGGTTCAGTATCACGACTGCAGAAGGTGTTCAGTTCCAGAGAGCAGGACTTTAGATAGTCCTCCTCTTTGGCATTTCATCTCTACGTCCCAGCTTTTCCAAACTCCATTCTTGGGAACCTCCCGTCTAATTCAAGTGCTGAATTCCACCCTGGAAAGCAAAGGGGTGACAAGTCTCCTTTCCCAGTAATTTCCAAGGATGGCAAAATGACAAATCAATTATACAGATCAAATAAAATTATTTTCACCCCAACTGGCTGAGAAAAGTAAATGACTATGGAAGGCGTTTACTCAAGGTCAAGCTTCAGAGGCGGGTCTAAGCCCACCAAGAAGCTCCAGCATAAGCGGATCGACACAGTGCCCAAAATACCTGACAGTCACCAGCTAGGGGCTCCAGTACTGTCCATGCAAGAGCACATCCAAACCACATGCAACCGTGACAACAAAATGCTAATAGTATTTAGCAGAACTAAACCCGATCATTTTCTAAGGTCCCACAAAACCTGGGAGGCAACTGTTGCTAGGAAAACGACAACGTTCATACTAAGAAAATTAAAGTTAAAACTGTGAATCTGTATTTTTCTCAAATCAGGCTTGAAATAATAATGATGTTTTCTTGCTGTTGAAAGGAAACGGAGAATTCTCCATTTCTCCTTGAAACTAAGCAGTATTCCCTAGAGGTATGGGAAGATTTTGTTTAGTTTGACTGGTAGAACAGGAAAGGACAAGTTCCATATGCAACCCCAACTCCACCATACAAAGGTAAATAGATCATCATGATACAGGCTTTAATTAACAGAACCTGTCTTCCTTGAGTAGAGTTCAAGGACTTTAAAGATGTTACTCAAGTGAAAAAGTTTCTGATTCCAGCACTACACATGCAGCTTAGCTGTAAAATGTCACCAGCAAAACTGTTCGGAGGTGTTATGCAGTAATTACTGCTACGTGAACTGAAACTTCGACACTTCCTAATTAATTTCTTTTTTAAATTGCATGGCAGGTCTTATATAACACATAAAGTTTCACATTTTTGCATTTAATATGTAAATGCTACTTAATGAAGTCTCCAGACCTAAAAGTCTATTCCCTAAAGATGACTTCTGATGAACCTCTTTGAAGCAAGCGAGCCTCCAAAAAGGAACAAGCTTAACACTTTTTGCAGGAGGGTACTGTTGCTAACATACGCACGATGTTTCTGGTTTAGTATGTACCTGAGTCCAGATTTAAGAATCCTTATCATATCTTTAATGCTTGTTTGGAATGGGTTCTTACCCTTTTTATTCTATGTGATGTTGAACTGAAGTGTAGAAGCCCTTATTTCTATCATGAAGAAAAAGAAGTTGGAAAAACATTACATCTTGCCAAAAGACAGAAAAAAGACCAATTAGCAATTTAAACCAAACAGTTTTCTTCACGTTTTCCCTTCACACCTCCCAAACTTTCCTCCATACAGTACACCACAGTTATAGGAACGTAATTTATCCACCAGTTCCTTATAGCCCCAGCATCATCTCTGACTATATTATCAACTATTTTCTTCACCCTCGGTATTATATTTGGCAATAACAACTACGACACTCCCTGCAAAATACATATACATCTAAGAGCATATTTCCAATGAACCAACTGCTGTCATTCAAGAAAATCACTCAGTGCTACAGATTTTGCAGGCCTATATTCAGTGTCTAAGCAATTTTAATTGAGAAAGTATCAAAACCAACAGAATAAATACCAATCTCTCACTAAAGCTGTCGACTGCACAGAGGCCGAATTCAGAAGTTCTCCACTGGTTCCTTACTGATTGGATGCTGTGGTTCAGCACCTTTGCCACATTTGAAAACCATCATTGCCTTGGAACTATGACAGTTGTCTTCCACTGAAAGTACCGCTCCGAATAATTTTGACCCTACTTAAGAGAAGTAACATCACAACCGAGACTGTGGAATCCAAGTCCTCGATAATCCACACAGACTGCATCAAGTTTCCATAATTTCCATACTATCCAAGCAGAAGATCTTCTGGTTCTGATGACGCACAGGATGTCAGTGGGAAAAGTCTCCACACACTCAGCAGCCAAAAAGTTCTGTATTCTTGCCCTGAGGGTGAAAATTGCTATTGAAATTTCTGTGGGAGGCATAAGAAAGTCAGAAGGAGTTGGCAGAGCCGACATTTCACATCAGTACCGTCCGGGAAACGTCAAGGAGGGAAGGGAAGCGGTGTTCCTGCCGAGGCCGCCCGGCATTCCTCCCGCGGCTCAGCAGTGCAAGACTCCCGCTTTGCTCAAACAAGAAAAATCACTGCAAAGGTAAACCAAGTCAAATAAGACATTAAAAGAAAATCAGCATAAAAGAAAACTGTAGATGGCTTCCTGACAATATTAGCTGTGTTTAATAATAATAATAATAATGATGATGATAATAATAATGGTTGATTTAGCTGGTTGCCATTCACACGGAAGGTGACAGTGTGCACACAGAAAACTTTTGATGTTGGCACAGAATTCTTTGCACGTTGTAGCTCCTTAAATACTAGCAGTGCACGATAAAAAATGTCAGGTCCCAGATAACAGACACTTGGTAAGGGATTATGGTACTAGATTCCCAAATTGTTGTGAACAGGAATATGCTGCTTTACAGCCATCATTTTACCCCAGAACTGAAGCTATATCATGGAGAGTGCTTCTATTTCTTCTGATATATTAAGACATAGCAGCATGGTTAGAAAAGTAATTCAGAAATACAACTCTTTATGAGACCACTTGGCAGACTTACTCTACTAATTCTTTCAGTGGTGGTAAATATTTTGAAAATCAAAGGGGATAGATAAAGATGTGAGAAACCTATCATATTAAAAGGAAAAACTGCATTATTGGTCTTTGAAGTGGTTTGCAGTCTAAAGGATCTATAGATAAGCCCTTTTAAAATATAATAAAGTATAAGAAAGTGTTTTTATTTGTTTTCCTCTTAGCTTACCACCTCTTCAAGACTAGTCACTGCCAGTAGTAGTATCATTTATTCTATTAAGATGGGCCTGAAAAACCACCATAACCAAATTTCAAGAACTGCTCTCACAGGTTGAATAAAATGCAAATAGGAAGGAGATGAGAAAGAGCCTTTTGAGAGCTGATAGCAGGCAAACCAAATAAATGGAGTAACTTTTAGATTAAATGTTGTTTTTACTACATTCCATATTATTTTTCAAGTGCATTCCCCTGGACACTGCATCAATTCTGATAAACACAGAAGCTGGTGACCACTGCTCTGCTTCCTGCCGAACGGTCTGGAAGCACACAGCAGCCGTAGCCTGAATGCCGAAAAATGAACCTTTAACTGAGATTTGGAAAACCCCAAACTCACAGAAAATAATTCTAGAAGCCTGTGTACACAGGTACCCTTTCCAAAATGAACTATAAGCAACAGATGACATTTTTTCAAATGCTGAAGAAAAACACTCTTGATAGAAATATGGAAAAAACTACATTATCCAAACAAATAAAATTTGCTGAAATATTTATGAAGTCTCATCTATTTTGGGACAAAATGTAATTTTGTGTAGTCTGGTTCATAAAGTGCAGCAGTGACAGACATGGGCAAGATGAGAGATCACCGTTTGAAAGACAGAGAAACTCTTGTGTATATTGTACATCCATCCCGGAGTCAGTCAACAGTTCCTCACCAAAATCCTGTAAGCCATTATGATTTTTTACCTATAAATTAAGCTAAGTTTTCTAATGAACTCTAACAGAGTCCACCACAAGGTAAGATGGCTAATTTATTGTGGAAAAATAATTTCATATTTCAGAAAAATTCAATGAAGCTTCTTCCCACGGGAATGTGACACGACGCTTCCTATGGTCTCGATTTATCAAAATCTAAAAGATTAGTGTGGGAATGGGAAAACTTGGCATTACTTGTTCAGATAATTTTTTTTTCTCTGCATGGAGTAAGCATCTGATTTCTTTGCAAGTGCCACAGATACGTTGCTGGCGAGTAGCTTAAAGACCTGCCTTTAGGAACTGTGACATCCATTCTCTTTTCAGTTTATCTGGAGGGAAGAGATATACTTAAGATTTAGATTCCTATTGCAATGAAAAAATTAAATCTAACCTTTAACGTTACAATCCATCTTCTTTTCTCTCGAATAGGAGGGTTGGTTTTTGTTATTAGTAAACAGTTTCTTTAAGGTCAAGAGTTTGGGTTAGCACGCACACAAATGCTGGAGTGGAACAGCCTCTGTACACGCTGTACCAGCATGATAGCAAGAAAAATGCAGCAGAACACAGTGCCTTTGAAGATGTCATATACTTCAGTAGCAGGCCACAGCTCACTCAGCTTGGGCTCAAGCCTAAATATGTACAAGAGCAGTTCTGGAAAACCTCCACCACATTCCAGTAACATATCTGAAGGGCAATAAAAAAAAAAAAATCTTACTCGTCTCAACTGTGTTTCAGAGCAGCGTAGGCAATCACAGACATCTCCCAACAGTGTTGGGGATAAGAATATAGCAGGATTAAGTAACGGTAATATATTAGCGTCTTTTCTCGTTATGAATGTTTTAAAAGATACTTCCCTGAAATGGTTTTATGTTTGATATGTCACTGGCAGAGAACAGATGTAGAATATGACTATCAGCTTTTTGTTGTTTTGTTTTTTTAAATTTCTTTCCCCCCCTGAAAAACATTAGAAAATTTTATGTTGGTATAAATCAAAAAAAAAAAAAAAGTATTTATTTATGTGTTAATCCAAAACCCCTCCTGCTGTTGCTTTCAAATTAAAGCTGTAGGGTTAAACCCTCAAAAGGCAGACATCAGACTGAAAACATAGGCTTCCCTTTATCCCAATGTATATGTGTTAAGATACAATTTAATTACAAGCACGTTGAGAATTGATACTTTTTGTCCAATTTCTGGGTTATTGTTCCTGTAATCAACCAATTCTGTGGAAGAACTCCTATTTACAAAAACCAATTTAACATATGAAACGTGCAATGTATTCCTCTATCTCGCTTAGTTCTTAAACTACAAAGAAACGAGAAACTTAAGAGAAATGGCTGGTTACACAAAAGGGAAATAAAAGTTTATCTTTGCAGTTACGCCTGTGAAAAACATTAGGGTGACTTTATAGAATTCAATAAACGCGAAAACCAGAGATTTTTCTAAATGTCTATTTCTTCTAAATACACTCTTCACGTGTTTTGACAGGTTTCTCACAAAGTTATTTCACAGAGAACAAGAATCCACCACTGTCAATAGGGATAAACAAAATTAAAATTCTCTATTCTATGTTTCTTTAATGCTGCTTTTCAGGCCCGGTGATGAGGAAATTGGTTTTCAGTAAGTGGCTTATTTTGCTCCGTGTGATGCTTCTCATGGGCAGCAGGAGAGGAACCAGCCCTGGCAGGGTACTTTTGGTTTTGAATTTCTGCCCATATCAATTATTTTTTTTCTCCAAACCTTTTTCTTTTTCACTTCATACCAAGACTGTCCTTCAATCTTATTTGACTCATTCCCTTTAAAATATTCTCCTTTCCTTCATCCCACCACTCGGTCCCCTGGCCACCCACACTGCCAATTAACAGCAGTTAACTTGCATGACATTAGAGGTAATGGTAACAACAGCCATTAGTGGGAGAATTGCCCTCAGCGAGACAGTGCAAGATTTGTTCAGGAGGATAATACCCCTCCAAGAAGATAAATTGTAAGTTGATGGGACCGTCCTTCTGTAACTTGGTCACAACTGGAATAATCGTGGCTCTGTATAGGTCAAAAATGGTCCCGTTTTAACTTCTTCCTGTTTCAGTTCAGGCAGATTTGAGCAGCAATCTGACAGGTGAACAATTTCATGCACGGTTTTATCCACAGTCTGAAGCACGCTATCTTCCTCTTACCATCTTTTTCAAAATCTCTAAGTCTTGATTTACCTTCATTTCTCTTACTTTCTCTGGCTGTCTTTCCAATTCCAGATCATGGATATCTGCAATGAAGGAATCTAAAAATCTCTGTTACGCTTTTTTTTTCAATAACTATTTACTACCCTTCGATATAAAAGGATTGATTTTTTTTTAAACAACAACTAAGAGTTCCCAAGCCTCCCTGGTTGGTCCACAAGCATCCCTGCAAAATATGAAGAGAAGTTGTTGGAAATAGAAGGTGCAACATCAAAAAGTTCTCATGTTTCACCAGTCTCTCATATAGACAAAGTAGCGTAAAAAGATTCCAATTCCAATTAAGTATTTAGTACCAAACAGCCTAAAAGGGTCTGAACAGAATTCCTTCTGCATCCATTTCCTTTACTTTATATGGCTGCATGTTTAAAAAAAGAATTACTGAGATGTTTATAACATATGGTAACATACTTCTGGTTTTTAAGCACTACATTTTTCAATCAAAACCTTGCTTTAGGAACACGAAAAGTTTGTTTTACTACATTGTTGAAATACATAGCAGTTACAAAAATAAATCCTACTCTTTGGAGAGCTACTGCACTGGGTTTTTCTGTTTGTCTATGGAGGTTTGACAAAGCCCAATCATCCAGAGCAATCAACTTCTCCTGAAAAGCTCTAAACAACCCACTCGTGTGAAGGAGGCAGCAGGAAAAGTGTCTAAAGACCGAGTCAGCAAAGAAAGATGCTTCGGAAGATCAGTACTGTTACTTTTTTCATCCAAGCACTTCAAAATTTGTCATTAGTTTGAACTGAGCAAATGTTGGCTTACAAGGCAGTAATAAACAGTATTTACAGAGAGGCTTTCTCTTAATATAATCACACATTCTATCTACAGCTTATGCTGTATCACACCTCAGACCCTTCTAAAATCCCGGTATTGCATCAGGCTTCCAGCTCTCCCAAAGGCAACACAAGTAGGTGCACAGTAGAAAAGCCAGCGTCCAAAATTCTACTGCTTAATTTGGGGAGGTCCCTTCAGGACCCTGAGAGATAGCACTCATCCGTTTCTGAAACAAGCTCTCACAACTTCTTTAGCTTAATCATCTTCTCTTCTAAGGACATTTGTTTAAGTGGTCTTATCAAAACCATGTCTTCTGAGTACAAAAATGCAAATAAATGCCATCATTTATACCCTTTACTGCAAAATAATGACAATGCCCTAAACCTATATAACTATTAAAGGAGGAAAATAAGTAAAACATTATGAAGTTCATGTTTGGCTTTCTTCAAATGTCTGTAATGACCAAAATAATGCTCTTTTCAAAGGACTTTAGTAGGTGTTTGTATTGCTAGTGTCAGAAGTTCTTCCCACTTCTTCCAATTTGTTCTCATGTCTCATAAATCTGAAGAATGTAGAAAGATTTTCAATCAGATGCTCATAAGATGCTGCTGCCACACTAAATGTTCTTTTAATTAAAAAAAAAAAAAAAGCAATTTTCACCCTTATTTTCCAAGATATTGAAGATTTCTAAGTGAAATAAAGCTTAATGCCATCTACATAACACAAATACCAGACACCAATGAGACTTCTGTGGAACTCCTGAACGATGAAAGAACAACATCATTTTTAAGAACATCATCTTGATGTTCTTCAATATATTTGTCCAAAAATCCTTCAACCACAAGCATATTATTAAAGACGCAATAATGCAAAGATCAACTGCAAATAACTATTAGTCCTTCATTCTAATATATGGAAGTTTAAATAGACTGAACTTCACCAACATCTTTATCACAGAACTTTAGGATAGTTTGTGCCTTCTGTTTAAGGATAATTTATGCAGCATTTTTTCAAGAAAGTGTCCGATTCATTTCAAGGAAAGAACTGATTAAGAATTCAGACAGAACTGCAGAATTTGGCTATCACTCAATACAAAAGCTTGCTTTAGATTTGGGTTAGGTTGGTTATTTCAGTTTATTCTGAAATTGCTATTTTTTTAATGATATAAAAATAGGGGGATTAGGTAGGAGTAATACTCTTTAAACTAAAATATCATTCATCTGAAGGAGGGTATGACTAATATTTAGAAAATGTATTTATAGGCCTCTGGCTCAATATTGGAGTGGAGACAGGCATACCCAAGAATAATCTGGTATTCAAATGTCACTTCTGCTCACAAGCCATCAACTCAGAGTAATCAAGAAGAAGGTAATTTAGTGCAAAACAAGGCGATTCTCCTATTAAATGCAACTTCAATTGCTAGAACCCACATACCATATGAAAACATTAAAATATTGTATTGGTTTACCATATACTACCTTCAGTAAAGAACATCCTAAAAAAGTTTTCTTGTATAATCGTATATTAGGTTCATTAGAGTAGACAACAAAAGGATCTAAAAATTCACACACAAAAATGAAGTTTTTTAGACTATTAACAATGCATGGTTAATACAATCAAAAAATCTTACCGAGTTACTTAGCGACATTAAAAAATGGAAGAAAATATAGACAAAAAGAGTACTGAAGAGATCTAGGCAGTGCTTTTGGTGAAAAGTAGATGACTTCTGAGTTTTGAAGAAACACTGTAACAAAATAAACTACCTTAGGTTTTTTTTTTGCCCCCAGTATTTGTCAAATATGGACATATCTCAATTAGGAGTGATTATTTAATTTGGTAAAAATTTCCCATTCTGCCAATGGTGTATTCAATTCTACAGCTAAACAACTCGCACACATTTTCTACGCTCAGAGCAGTTACCGCTAAGCAGTATTTTTACAGACTACCAGCTAAACAACGTTAATTGCATCATACTAACTCCATTATGGCTGACCAGTTTATTTGGAAGTGGGTTTAATTTCATTTCTGCATCATTACTAAAGTCATCAGATGATAGCAGGGAGGACTTCCTATTTCTTCACGATAGCACGCATTTATAGGAAAACACTTATGTCTGGTGGCAGAGTTCTGCATTAAACCAGTTCTTTAGATAATTAAAAAAATTAGATAGAGCTGCAGCATATCTAATGTAATTTTAGATATGTAAGCTGAGAGCCTATTATATGACCCCAAAGCATCACGACATTTATTTACAGTTCAAATATTGTTCACATTGATAGTAAATGAAATACTTGTTTGCTACATGCTGGATAGGCTAAAAACATTAACTTTTTTGCACGTCATCCTTCGTAAAAATATGTCTGCATCACAAGATCCCATAACCTTACCTGAAATACCTAATTATTACATGAAAAACGCTGGTTAGTGCCATGAAAGGGACAGAACAGGATTTATATGACAATGTAATGGTAGACAATATCATGGATAAAAGATTTTAGTCTACAGCTGTTAATATTACATATTTCTAGAACATTCATTTTGGTTTAGTTGTTTAGCAAGGCCATGACTAAACTGCAGATACTGAAAATAAGGCTGACTTCAGACTGGGACTATCATCTTTCATCCACTGTAATGTAACTGAATCTAGAAAATTCAGAGATTCTAGATTTGTTTCGTTATGTTTAAAGGACAGCTAATGCTGCAGTTCATAGACCTTATTTTACCTACTCCTTAGCAATCCCAAATTTCTAAGATAAATATGGAGTCCTTACTTATAAAAGACAATAGGGAGTAAATGAAATAGGGGAACCTTTTAACATCTACCCATGCACAGGAGGCGGATTAGGTTGGTTCTCTGCTGGAGAAACTAAAATGAAGGACTATTTACGAAGTACTTGCAGCTTTGAATATAATCAACTGTAATAACAAGATACAAGTTACAAAAAAATTCTTTTTGTTGAAACCACTTTTGTAATACTGCGTTTTAATAACCCTCATAATGGCCGAATTAGAAGGACCCCAACTGAAGTCATTGATCCCACATAAAACAAACATTGCTTTTTCTTCTTAGCTTTGTTTTACAAGCTACATTATTTCCAGATGACGCTTGAGGGGCCTAGGAGTTTCAAGAATTAGATACTTAAACAGACAGCTGCTTTCTATTTACCATATAAATCAAGGAAAAATCAAAGAAGAATCTAAATATTGGACCTCATTTAGCCCATTACGGAGCACAAACTGAGAAGGAAAAGAAAAAAGAAATATAGAAATCTCATCACCCAAATGCAAAGTTTAATTCTCATTATTAAGACGAGAGAAAAACTCATTGACATTTGCAGAATTCCAGGGCTCCATGTAACACTAGCTCCGCACAGCAGGTAAATTTAACTGGATTGGGAAGGAGCCAGGAAAAGCCAGCTCTGATCAGGAACTCTCCCAGTACCACCAGCCTTTGCTACTGCAGACTTTTTTTATATATATATCTCTATACACACACACAGAGCTCACTGGATTCATATTCTTTACATTTTTCCCTTTGGATCGCCAACAGGCATTTATTTCTTTACCTTAACTAACACAGAAACAGCAGATTTTGGACAGGGGGTTAAAGGATGACGCTTCATACATTCACAGGAGTACATTTGTAAATATGAAAAGTCCAACACTACACTACATTGTTTCTATCACTGACAAAATTCCTCCACCATCGAAGTGCTGGTTAAATGACAGTCCTGTATATGAAGTAATTGAAGATATCAGCACTAAGTGGGATTATTTTTAGAATTTTTCCTAACACTTTTAAGCTTCACCTGTATAGAACAACGCATTTTTTTATAGCCAAAATTTCAAAGGTTAAAAAAAAAAATTACACTGCAGTGAATTTTAGCATTTTTCCTATGTGGCTAGTGATCGTCTTACCTACACTATCTTCTGTTAATGTTATTCCATTAAGCAACTGAAGGCTGTCGGCAAAATCCCCATGGATGGTGGAGAGAAGAAATCCCAGCAGACAGCAGCGTGGGGTGCTCAGAACCGTGACCTCTACCCCGGGTGTTGAGTGATTCTCAAAATGTGCTCCAAGGAGTTTTCATTTAACTGCTAAGCCTTCACGCCCACCACCAGTAAACAAGAGTTTGGGCTCCCACTGACATAAAATCCCTTGTCCCTGCGTTGCATTAGATGATGTTGAAATAAATTTAGAAACCAAATCAAAAGCTATGTATCCAAATACAGACTCAAACGATGATGCATGCCAAAGTATTCGAATCTAAAACTATTCCTACATTTGATTTTTATTTTCCCCAATTTTTGCATTAAGCAAATTTTTTTTCTTACATCAGCAAGAGAATTCTGAACCTCTGACATAAGCTTGGCAAAATTAAAAATTTACTCTCTTCTTTTGCCTCCCCATCTTCCTAGAAATAGTTAAGGAGAATGTCTCGTTACCAGCTGTAGAATAACAAGCACTGAAGTGCTCAAAAATCATACACAATACTATGAAATCCTTAAAAAGCAACCGTTTGGGTAGATGGTAGCTCCAACAACAGGTCTGACGTGCTGCTTTCCAAGGGAAGTTAGCGTGTCTCCAGTTATGCTGCTCCAGTATGATTTAACAAATTACATTAGGCTGTAATAAAATTACAAAGAAAATCATTGATATGTTTACTTAAGTAATTTGTCTTGATTTGAACTGGAAGAAGCAAAATTCTCAATTATTTTATTACCAGTTTTCTTGTTTGTTGTTAAAAATTTTGGAAAATGTGCTTTCATTGAATGCAAGAATGCTATAAAAACACCTAACTGGATTTTTCCCATTTCTTCAAGCCTGGAGATACTCGCAGACAAGGACAACTTGACCAAAGTGTGGTATTTTAAAACAGGTCATTGCTACTAGGAAAATAACGCTTAATAATAAAGCTTATTAAACAACCAGGAAACGAAGTAGCATGAGAATTGGCCTAACCAAGGATCCTGTCTCCGAGGCGATGGTTTGATGACAGGGCCTTCTTCTCCCTTCCCTGCTGGCTTCTCCATCCTGCTCCTGAATCCCATCACATTGGCTCCAGTTTATCAGGAAAGGACCAGGAAGCTGGTCTAGCCTTAATAAACGAAACAACTTGCTCTTTTCTTTTTTAAAGCCCAGAAAACCTCAACAAGAACAATATAAAAGCCAGCTGGGTCAGTTCCTTATTCTAGTTCACAGCAAAATACCTGCAGCTTTGCTGGTACACCAGAGACCCGATGGTAGTCTGCAGCAGAGACTCGCAAAAAAACCGTAAGAAACACAATAAAGGAGGATCCCAGTATATTCTTACCACCATCAATAATCAGCAGCCAAGGGACTGTATATTAGATCAAAAACTTAGGTTTTTACAGGAATGAAAACAAAGTAGAGTAGAAACAGTACTACTGTTGAGCACTCAGAAATTAAGAGCTGCCCATCTCTTAATCTCCATCTGCTCCCTTCGTGTGTACGCGTTACGGCACGGGCATACTGTGCCACAGCAGCTCTCCGTCACACGATGGTCACAACGGAGAGGGCTCAATTCAAGATCACTGATGCTGCCTTTTTCCTTCCTAGTCCTAAGAAGGAACACACAGTATTTACCATAATTTGTTTTTCCAAGTCTAGTACTCACAAGTGAGTAGAAAGGCTCAACACAAGACCATAAGCAACACGTAGAATAATTTTATGTATGATTTAACCCTTGTGACCTAGGTACCATGTAAATTCACTTTTGGGATACACAACACAGTAAGAAAAAAAATCATTTATAAATTAAATGAATTAAATAAATTTAAAAAGAATTAAAATAATAAGAAATGAATTTTTAAAACACGTTTGACTGATCTGAATGAAACCTATGAAGAGAATAGCCTACTAAGCAATTCTCCTCCTCTATAGAGATAAACCTGGGCAGAGCAGGCAATCTCAGAATCATCCCTTTCCTTAGCTCCGCGCTGGGATACAGTGCTAGCATGGGCTTCAGGACTTCGGACACTTATATCAGTTCCTAGATTCTTCGCTGTTCTTACAGACAACACAAACATGGGCTTTCAGAAGCAGAATATGCTGAAGTAAATGAAATCTGGCCTCAACTTTTATTTAGTCAACTGCCTATGCCTCAGATCGAGCTGGAACATGAGCCATTTGGAGAGAAAAAAAAAAGCCATGCATAAAAGTATACATTCTTCTTTCATGAACTTGAGCGATTTTACTCTCCCCTACAGCAATCTTTCCAACGGCTCTCCCTCTCCCCTCCCTCCCCTACGTCATAGCAACAATAAAAGGGAAGAAATTCAGGGAAGTATCTAAGTCTCTGGGCTGCAATCCAGAGTGCTTCCCCAGCACTGCTCCGTAAACTGCATTTCTCAGCTGTCTCCATCTGTAAGGGGATAACTATGTACAGCGAGCACCTCGGGTCTTTCCTTAGCTGCAGTATATAGTTTGCATCCAGTAAGTTAAAAAGAAGTCCAAAATCTATAAAGCAGTTTTCAAGCACCAAATTCATACACACACTGAAATATATACATATATGTATACCCACATATATGTAAACATATGCCTATGTGTGTGTGCACATATATATATTTATTTATATATGTGCCCTTTTACAAGCATACGTGTGTATCATGCTGTTTTCTTTCCTCTGAACAGTGAGGATGGTAATTTGTTTGTCTAGGGAAGAAAATACAAGGGTCTCTTTTCATAAATCATCAAATGGTTTGGGTTGGAAGGGACCTTTAAAGGTCATCTAGTCCAACCCCCTGCAATGAGCAGGGACGTCTTCAACTAAATATCAATATCCTCCTTCTGACAACAGGCCACACACAACTGCAGTCCCTGCATTAGGGACGTAAGTTAGTGTTACAAATTTCAGCCCTGTTCTCGAGGCATCTGAAGATGCTTGACAGTTATTTAACCAAAATGTCTGAGGTTAGTTTCAAAGTACACAGCCTTTAGCAGCAATTCCAGCTTATGGAGCCCCTGTGCCCATACACCCTCTCCCAAGCACCCACTCCAACCCCTCTGGGCTGTGATACTGCATGTTATCTCATGATATGATATATGATATGGTATGGTATGATATATCTCAGGTATGAAAAGCCATCACCTCCACCAAAGCAGCCTCCCTTAGCCCTGGAAGCCAACTGAAGCACCATAGCTCTCCAGGACAGCTCAATAAAGAGCCGCTAGACCACAGGAGGAATTTGAACATGTAGCTGTGCAATTGCTTAAGCTGGAACCTGGCATGACACCGGGGTTAATCACCTCTGAGAAATACGGCCCCAAGAGCCTTATCAATCACAACACTCGGAAATGCTCAATGCATCCAAAATGCTGCAGTCCTTCCAACCGTGGAACCCCCTACACCATGAGCCCCTACTGCTTGAGAAGCAACCCATGGGAAAGGGCCATCAAATCCTCTCCAAGGTGTTTGAAGTCTCGGGGGCTTTCAGTTGTTCATGCCCATGCGGATGAAAGAGCTTTATCCAGCTTGTGTATCACCTTACCAGGCAAACAGAAGTGGGATCTCCTGGTCTTTAACCACAAACTAAATTAAGTGGGTTCTTGCTGAAATGTTTCAAGTTCCAAAAATTAAAGGTCAGATAGCAACTTCTGGGAGAGAAATCAAAAGCCCTAAAACCACAGCTGTCGTAAGGAGCTTCACATGAATTAGGGCATGGTAAGGCAGCAGGAATACACAGGAAAAACCTGCGAGTGATTCATTTGCTCTATAAACCCGCGTGTCTCTGAATAACAAAGTGGCTCTAGTTTGTATCGGTACGTGTCAGCAATAATAACTAAAAGCTGCAGGTTAAGAAACCTGGTTAGTTAAATTAAATTTAAGTCATTAAACTATTATATCAAATTATCTTTTTAAGCACTTTTATACTTAACGTTACAGTAATATGACAGTAAAGTCTCAGACAGGCATGTCCTGGAACATGTATCAACACTGAAAATAAAACAGTTGTTACATTTTCATCCTCAAAAATCCAGAGCAACTGATAAATCAACTGTTTTTTTACACAGTATTGCAGTGAGAGTTCAAATGAGTACAAACCGAAGATACTTCAGTAGTACAAAGACGTTATTCAAGTCCTTGGAAGATGTCTCCTTCTTGTACCGAAACTAGAGATTTTCCAACAAGCCGTGCAATTAAATTACAAAATTGTTGCCTATTTGCGGGTATTGGCTCAGTAAACTGAAGAGGACTGTATGGATCCATGTGTTCAGAACACAGCAATTTGCCCCATGACTGCAGTACTCCCCCGAAGACTCACTGGGAATTGTTTCAATCATTTGTACGCATTTTAACATACTGCGGATGCCAAAGCCCCGTTCTTAAAAACAATGTTTTTAACTGTATGATTTAAATATCCTGAAATACAAATGGAGAATTGCAAGTTGACAGGGTACAGTAAGTCTCTTAGCTATGAATAGTTGCGGTTTTGTTTTGCCATTTGTAAGTGTATTTTTTTTTTTAAAAGGACGTTTCAGACATGACATCATTCATACAGGTTCCTGTGTTTTGGTGTTGGTGGTTGCTTAGCTGTCACACATTTTGATAAATCTTTGCAGATTTAGGGATGTACCACTTCTATTTTGAAGCATCTACTAAAACATTAAGTTCGATACTCACATAATCAGGAAGCGGAGAGTCATTTGAACCGAGGGAACCTCTCAAGGACTGCGTGGCTTGCTCCAGCACTTTGTTGTGTTTTTTAGACAACAAAGAAAATAAACTGGAGGGAGGGAAAAAAAAAGGAAAAAAATATTAAAATAACTTCACAATAATGTCCTGAAATAGTTAGACTATCTAGTCAGAAGAGATGTTTTATTATATACCAAAGTTGAATAAAGAGATTTTTAGAATGCAATGCACAACAGTTACGGAATTTATTTATTTATTTATTTAACATCTGGGCTCAGCAACAGCAGAATTTGAATTAGAAATATTCTATACAATAAATGATGTGAAGAACATCATATGTTCATGGTTAAATTCTTAAAACTCAAACTGTAACAGAAGGAATGGTGTACATGCAATTTTAGTTCATAACCAGTATGTGTTCGCTAAAATGCAATTTTTAAGTGCAGCACCTCATGCAATATATTGCAATACGTCCTTGAGCGTCTTGTGTATTATTTGTTTCAATAACCTATTTGCTTAGTACGGGAAAAATCCAAGTATATGATAGAACCTTTGGGTATTTGGAGGCCAAGTTTTTGCATTTTACTAGTATATATTCTTTTCAAATTTATTTTAGCTTAAGTCAAGGAATATAGCATTACCTTAGCTTTATAAATAATCTGTGAAATCAGAGGTCCATATACATACAGAGAAATAAACATTTTTTTCATGCATTTTGAAAAAAAGCATGGCAATGACACTCAGAGGCTGGTATAATCTGATATATAAGTAGAATGTAACTTGACTGCAAAGGTGGAAGGAGAGATGAGAAGTAAGCAGAAGCAGTGGACAAAGGCCACCAGCTAGTGCTCAGCAGCTTCAAGGAGTCAGATAATTCTGTAAAGCCGCTGGATACCTCAAACATGGCTTTCAATTCACAGATAACCCACTTTCCCTCCTCCCCATGTTGGTTTAGGTCATATGTTTTAAGGATTTCTGTAGTTAAAAATATTCTTCTGGTTTCTTTTTGGAGCATTACAAGACTCCTACCAGGCTTTCCTAGGATGACTGTGAGGGTAAAAAGGCTGCCTGGACAAATAAGCACTAACAAAATTCAGTAATGCCCGAGCATGCTGCTCGTGGAGTTGGTTACACTTGTTGATGGGACAAGGAGCAGTGGCAGACTTCTTGTTCGCCAGATCATTTAGAAAATGTTAAAACCAGTTTGGTAATTAAAAAATTAAGTGGCAAAATCCTACCTCAGTGTTACATTCTAGATAGTCTCTATTTCTTGGAACTGGAGGACAGCTTCAGTGCTCAGAGGCATGTGCTTGGAAAGCTTTTCTGCCTCAAGAAATGATGCATTTGAAGAAGTCCTCTTAATTTTTTTACTTAAAATATATCATTGATATTGTATCCTTCACAGACGGTAGGAGTAGATTCCTCAGAGTATCAGTGCTTATCCCCTTGTTGCTAGTCAAGAGCCTCACGAAAAGGCTTTTCCAACACTTACCACCGCCACAAGGAATTAGTTACGCTTCTCAAGCCCTATCTCACCTCTCGAGAGCCAACTCAATAAATTCCACCATTTCCCAACACCTCTTCAGTCAGATATTTCTTAGAACAGATTAACAGCTTCCTTTTAAGGACAACCTTCGCTGCACTTAAGGCATCTAATTAACCCGCGTGAGAGCCCCTGGGCAGGTTGTACCATCCCTCAAGGTTCAGCCAGAGTCTGCCAGCTCGAGGAACGGGCTCGAGACGGCACGGCCAAAACCAGAGTCGGTACCGCCGCTGCCCGACTCCCCGTCCCACCAGGATACAATCGCTGAGGTGGTGATAATCGCAACTGGATTGATACGGCAAGAACATCAGATGAGATTACAAGACCTCCATGGGGGTTACGAGGGTTGAGGACGTTTGGTGTTTTCAGGATAATACAATATATTTGACGTCATGAAAACTGGAATCTTATTTTTTCCTTTGTGCTATCCAACAGAGCCTCGACAAGACGTGTCATTCCTGGAAGCAAATGCCAACCTCCCACTAATTCACAGCTATTAGTCAAAACCGCTAGAACATTCCCTGTTAAAAGGGAAGAAGCAACACAGAAGTAAGATATATTAGTAGGCTTTCTACCTTTTTCTCCCTCCCATAATCTGCTATTGTCTTCACAGACTGCAATTTTTGTTCAAATCAAAATTTGGATTTGCAAACTGGTCCTTGGTCTGAAACAGCAGCACTGCTTTTCAAATCATTGGTATTTCTGAAGGCTCAGATTTCAGAGATACTGTCATCAGCACCATCTAGTGCTGCGGAGACAGAATAATCGGTTAAAACCAACCTGGTGATGCTTATGGGGGGAGTGCAGCAAGAACAGGTTAAATCTGGTGTCTGTCTGCTTCAGAAGATACAGACAACTTCAGAAAGAGGAAGAATTTGGAATAAAAAGGATTTCCAACTAGTAGATCCTTCTCCAAAATACATAAAGCATTTTGGCTATAAAGGAAATTTAAATATAAATAAAGAATTGGGATCAGGATTTTGAAAAGTGCATTTATGCAATACATGTGAACAGGAAAATGCACGTACATTGGTATTCCGCATGGAATTAGAATAGCGAAAAGCAGATTTATTTTCTCTGGCAAAAATGTGGAGAACTGGGAAAAGAAGGAGAAAAGAAAAGGACAGAAGACTATTTCTTTATATCCTATTTTTGCTTCCTTAAATATTTTCCTTTTTTTTTTTAAATTAAGTGTAATGTAACTAAACTAGAGTGCTTGTTTATGGCATAAGCAAGCCCTTGGTGGCTGACTTCTATTTCCAAAGCAGCAGCAAGGGGGTAAGCTCTATTACACGTTGTTTTTGGCACGGGGGCTTCCCCTTGCAAAGTTTTGCTTTCCTGCCACAGCTCATCACCTTCGCACCTGTGCCGAGACGCTGCTTTGTGGGACCGCTGCCCAGAACACCAGTATTCAGGTTAAAAAAGCTCAACACAATTCTCTTCTTCATAAATTGGTTATCCTTCTCAAAGAACCATCCCTTAGAGGACCAGGAGGGCAGGGACATGTAGGCAGGAATTTTTCAGACTAAGAATAAAAACACATAGAACTGCACCCAGAGCAAACTCAGAGAGCTCCACGGAAACACTACAACTAAACAGAAAAAATTAAGGCCAGATACTGTGATTTACTGATGAATTTGGAGCTCCGAAGAAAATAGCGTTGCCTCCTGAAATGGTGTAAAACCACACCACCAAGTAATTCACTACTTATTATGCCTCTCTCTCTACCTCTGAAAAACACCTCGATAAATCTCAGCTTCATTTTTAAAGTATCAGAACAGATTTAGTTACAATCCTCAAAAGGCATTTGCATGAAATTTAGCTCAGAAGTATCTTTTATCATCAACAAACGTTGCCTTCTAAAGGAGATGCGTGATTTTGCAGCAGTCACATCGTCAGTGTCTGTAAGGTTTTGGGTTTTATTTTGATTTTTAAGGCATGAATAATGCAGTTAAAAAAAGGCAACGATGTTTTACAACAAGGTTGTCCCCCTCCCCACAACAAGGTACAAGAGACAAATGCCAATTCATGCAGAGGTGGAAATGAAGACCGTCTCCCAAATTTCCCTCAGGTGTCTTAGTCACACTTCTATTTTTACCTCACTAAAAATCAAGCTGAGATCAAATTGAAAAATATGTTTACTATGTGGTCACGGAGGGCACAGGTTGACAAGAATACAGAGTTTTCTACCAGAATACTTTTCCTCTTTCTTCCGTTCTTCTCCATCGACTGTCAGACAGACGATGGAGCTTGACAGCCCTTTGATCTCACCCATTACGGACATTTGATAATAATAACAATGTTCAGAACAATGAAAGTGTGTTAGTACTTCAACCCATCTCTCACTCACAGAAGTACTTATGCTAAACATATACCAACGTTTAGCAAGCAAAATAGTAAGTTGGAATAACAGCAAGATGAAATAACAGCTGGCATCTATTACAGATCATCAAATCACACCACGGATGAGCTCAACCAACGAGGAAGACTCAAGGCTGAACAACAATCTCAAGGTCTTGTGTTTCTGATTTTTAGGAATTAAGAAAGCATTGGTTTCTTAATTCCCTCTATGCAGATGAAGTTTTTAATTTCACCAAAGGCTGAACCTTGATCAATAAAAAATTGATTACAGACTAAACAGTAATGGTTGCTTAAATACAAGTGATTTGATTATGTGTTATTTGCACACACAATAAAATTCAAACCAGTAATATATAAACTTAATGCTTTCAAAAAGCCAATTCCACAAAGGCTGTGGATGAAAAAAAAAAAAAAAGCAGCAAATAAGGGGAACTCATTTAACAACTTTCTTCTCGGTCCACCAAAATTCACTAGCCAACAATCGGGGTGGGGGGGGGGGGGAAGCTTCTGCAAGTTCTGCAGAAAGTCTAATTTACAGCAGATTGAAAAAGCTTATAAAGTATATTTCTCACATACAAAAAATGAATGTATAAAATGAAACGTTCACAACTAACAAATTAGAAAAAAAGATAAGGGAATTAAAATTAGAAGTTGAAAGTAAATCCAAAGTTAGAATTTGCCAAAAACTGGAGCTTTCTGAAAGCTTCGTACGAAGAGGAGGAAAGGTACCAGTGTACCTTATTTTAAGAAAGTAAATAGGATGACCCAAGATAATGACATGCCAGTTAACCCTGAGCATAATAATGGAACAGCGATCGTGAGACTCATTCAGAGGAGGATGTCACCAGCATAGAAAACCAGACTTCAGCAAGCACACTCAGTTTTTTTTTCAGTGAGACTAGAAATAAGATAAAGCATGATAGTACCCCTGTTGTAACAGGCTTCTACACGTCATTTATATGACTTCGTTCCACGTGGGATTCTGTTATTAAGAAACTCAAATGATAAAAAGCAACATGAACTGAAAATCAGACACCTGAGCAGTTTGAAAAATCTTCAAATTTGAATCTTGAAATAAGTTTTCTTAATATGGCCAAACAGGAATATATTCTTGGCCCTTCTAAATGCCAATAGCTATTTAACATTTGCTATAGCTACCGAAATACTTTCAATGATATAAAGATGATATATAAGACGACACACATCGTTGATATACATCAATGATAAAGAAATATTATGGTTAAACTTTGCAAATGGCATATTCATTACAGGAATGTCAAATAAAGAGAAAAGGACATTTTTCTTAAATTTTTCTTTATCTTTTAAGAAGTTGGACACAAAAGAAACTTGTGATTAATGCAGCCAAACTCGAATTTAGCAGCAAAGAATCCAAGCTGCTCCCAAAGCGTGAAGGATCTCACCCTGGGAGCAGTAACTAAAGACCACCAGACCAACAAACAGCTGCCCATAACCCAATAAAGCTGCTGAAAGAGTAACTGTCTTTGGTATTAACAAAATTACCCAGCAAAGTTTTGCTCTTTGGCACCTGCCACTGGCATCCTGCGTGCAGATTTCACAACAATGGTTTGAAAACGCAAAGGTTCAGAGAAGAATCAGGATATTAATTATTAAACCAGAAAACACACTTCTCCATGAAATGTTCAAGAAACTCAATTCTTTAATGAATTTGAGAAAAGAAGAAAGGGTGATTTGACCAAAATGCAAAAATAGGCACATGGAGAAAAGTTTGTTAAGAGAGGAACCTTCAAGCTATCAGAAGAAAAAAAAACCCCAAGTTTTAGTGAAACAGAAACTAAAGTACCGGTTGCATGGGCACAGCTCTCTCACAGAGGTGGCTGAAACCAGGCACGAGGCACAATAAATTCCTATTTACGCTGTCAGGAGTCCCAAGAGGGGAAGTCCGGTGCATCTCCGCTCCTACACATTGGGAGCAGGAACGAGGTTGCACTTCGAACACAAACTCAAAGCCAGCTCATCAGTGCTGCACCACCGTCCTCGTGCTCTGGCAGTCCCCCTCCACTTGGACCTTGAAGCTCTGCAAGTCACCTACGGCAGACAGAAAAGCTGGACCGGGATTCCTCCTAAACTGCAACCAGGTTTTATGCCAAAAGACAACGGGGAATTACAGAGAGCCTGTACTCAGGCTGAGCCCAGACAAGGGAATGAGAGACAGCCAGACATGGTTCTGGGGACAAACTGGCTTCAGGCTGCTCCTGGAGTCACCCATGCCTATGCACAGCATAGCGGGGCTCTAACGGGGAGGGTAGTTAACGGGTTGGGACAGCGATGGAGGTCTTTAAACCTGGATGTTTTCCTAAAAGCTATGGTTCTAGTTCAACCATAGAAATTTCATCCCAGAAAATGGAATTAATTGCATCTTTGGTCTGTGTTATATTAGAGGTCAGACTATACGATCAGAGTGGTCTCTTCTGGTCCTATATGCATTAATGGTCTACACATTCTGCCTCAAAAGAGATGGAACGAACACTACTGTATAACTTCCATACATTTTAATCTCTTTTTTTCCATGCCACATAATCTGATGAAAGAGACAGACAACAAATCCTCTTGGGAGACAACTCAATTCACTGTATTTGTGAATAAAACACATTAGAAAAATGTATTAAAAAAAATCTGGTTTTGTAGCATTAAAAAAAAATCTGGCAAAGGTATCTCAAATTAAATTCTTGCATTAGTATGCTGGTGTATGAGCACCATTACAGGCAAGAAGAGTAACACATCTGTCACTTGTGCCATCTTTTGTAATTAACAGGGCAATGGTTCAATAAAATATGCAGTTTCATAAACCTTGAGGAAAATTTGAAGCGGTTTAGGTGTGTGTTCAGACAGACGGGAAGTGACACTTGCTCGGCATATAGGCAGGAAGATTTATGTCAGAGATTACCCCATTGATGGCTCAGGATCATAACATGCCAAACGTCCCATGGCTCAGAAACATCAGATCCCTACGCAAACAAAACTAGGGAAGGTTTGAAAGACACACCGTGACAAAGGTGTGCTTCAGATGCAACATTTTAGATATTCTGGAAAGAAATAATCTGGACCAGAAAAAAAAAAAAAGGAGAAAAAAGCTACAACTTAGGCAGGGAAGACATGAACAACCTTTAAAGATGAAAATCCAAGAGTCAGAGAGTGGGAGACTAACCGAGCACATTAGCAGAGGAAGGTCAGATGGAGCTATATGACAGAAAAAAGGAATAAGGATTGAACTTCTCCCAATCCAAATCACTAGTGAGCTTCTCAAGATGAAAAATTTTCAATTATCTGAATGCTTAAAAATATTCCATATGCACTGAGCACAGAATTACTTGAGGACTAAAGTGCTGCTCAACGTAATTTATCTGAAGTTTGGAAATTCAGACGTTCTGAATCTTTTCTCCGCAAATAAACTGAACAGCACACAAACACAAAACACTATCTGGTGATGGAAAAAAACAGTTCCACGGATCAAAAAATATGATGATGAATGTTCTCAAACAATTCAGCAATACTCCGTGCTGTTCCTTTTCTCTGCTCTCATATACATGCCAAATGTACTATTGTTCTCAATTTTAAAGAATTAAATGTAAGTCCTAAACACCGAAACCATGTTATGCAAATGCTCCTTAAACAATAGGAGTTTACAATGCCTGTGTGAACACCACAAACATATTAGAAAAAAAACGCCTTTATATAGCAAGCTCTAAAAATATCTTTGTTTCGAAACCTGACGTCTGAAAGTTAAAACCATACCTTAATTCCTGTATATGTAAGGAACACTTCTTGGTTTTGACCTATTTTTTAATGGATTACAGCAAACGAGAGAGTGCTATGGCACGAGAACTCTACTCACATACTGGATAAGATGCCTGCACAGACATTTCCAATTGCGGAATCGCTCATCTGCTTGAATAACAGTTCACATCAAAACAAATGCACCGTGCTGTTTCATACGAAATATAATCACTGCTAGTCCTATATGGTTGCAAGCAAGTGCAGTAGGGGCAGTCGAGCAGCCTTTCTGTGGACGATGGAGAAGTGATCTGTAAGCACTTAAGGAACCGGGCCCTGGGAGAAATCCATTTAACATGAATAAGTGCAGAAAAATCATTAAGTCCCCAAATACCCATGTCTACTGAAGAGCCCTTGAGGCACTTTGCATTTGAATTATCCAAACTGTAATGGCACATAAATAGAAATAATGAGAGAGAATAGCCATGGAGAACTCAAAGGGTATCCGGGGCAGTTGACTCCACGGAGGGACACTGCTCTTGCTTACTTGAGCACAACTCTAATGCCTGGGAGACATTTGGGATCCCAGGAAAGAGAAGCTAATCAACTGAGATATCAAATTGCTAAGGAGAAAATAAGAGCGTACTTTATATCTTTCTTTCTAATCTCGTACAGAGAAGGGTGACGTTAACTCCTGCTGAATAAAGCTTCGCTGTATTTACTATTGGGTCCATCTGGCTTGTGGAGATGATGTGAAACCAAGAGACTTCAGGTGTGCAGTCTCCACAAAGGTCATGTATGCAAATAAAATGGGTTGTACGGCATCACTGATGGACTTATTCACCAAGGAGTGTTTAAAGGATCAGGGAATGAAAAGGGCTTCTCCCAGGTAGCAAAAGGTCCACGTGAGGCTGGTATTGCTACCTCCTTACTTTGCTGGTCAGTGATCGGACTTTTTTTGACTTTTCTTGTCTAGTGCCTTCTCAAAAATGTAAGTTTGCGTCCCCTTGGAAACAGGCTGTGCGCCTCAGCTGCCTGCTATTTCAGGGCAAATCCCAAAGCATCACAAATGATTTGAATGCAACCTGGGTAAACAAATGATTTCTATCCCATCTTCCTGTTAAACAGCAAGCATTAAAGACTGTTCTTTTAATTCTACAGTCCTAAACTTGATCATAACAAATGAAGTACTTCAAGATATCTTTAGTTCATGACAAAAGCCTCTCATTAATTTTAAAGAGCATTCTTTTATCTGCTACTGCTCACATATGAACAGAGATCTATAATTCATGTGCTATAAAGATATTCCAAATTCTGTCTCCTAAAGAATTTTTCTTATTAATAAAAGTAGAAAAACACGCAGTCACCATACACTTGTGGCAAAAGTATATAAGCAAATTCAGGAGCAACTCAGAACAATTAACGAAGGCTTTGCATTAACAAACAGGATTTCCTGTTAAAATGGAACCGAAAAGACAAAGAGACTAGAAAAAACATAGAAGCAAGGAATTTGATGTGGTGAGACAAAAATAAATATTTACAAAAGTAAGTCAAGAGTTTAATTTGCAGAGAGCGGGAAATGTATTTTTCAACTGAAGGCATAAGTTGTCAGGCAGCTCATGGCCACTTTCCAACGAATGTTGGGAAATTGGTGCTCCTATCGCTAGAGGAGTAAAAGGAACAGAAAGCAGTAAAATCCTTCCACTGTTTCTTGGTACAGATAATTTCATTCCCTTTTTGTCTGGCATGCCAAATAACATCCTTGTAATTCCACTTAAAGGATAGAGTCAGGCAAGGATGAGGAGCACTACCTAGAAATAACATCTTCCTAACTCCACATCTTATTAAAGTATAAACTCAATAACCAGACCGTGATCTACTACAGATGTAATGCCCCGAGAGAGCAGCAAGTGGCAAACTAAATTCAGGAAGGCTTAAAGCTATGGGGGAAAATGTATGCAGTCCAGGATAAACAGAATACATGTTTTTAAAGCTCAGACTAATTATAAGGTTTATTCTGAGCTAAATATCCCTGAATCTGCCGTAGGTGTCTCAAGGCATGAATGTAATTCCTTTCAATGTTCCCTGTGTTTGTCCTGTTAATATTTTATAAGAATATTGAACGCGCAATACGATCCGCAATATTTCCATTTCATCCACTTGCTCTTAATTCAATCGGGTTGGTGTTTCATAGCTGCTGAGAGAAGACATTTGTCTTGCATTAGGACAAAACTCTGTGGGTGAGAATCGGAGGAAATTGCTGGAGAAAGCAGCCTGAGCAAA
This sequence comes from Calonectris borealis, assembly GCF_964195595.1. Classification (NCBI taxonomy): domain Eukaryota; kingdom Metazoa; phylum Chordata; class Aves; order Procellariiformes; family Procellariidae; genus Calonectris; species Calonectris borealis. The sequence goes on along the minus strand of NC_134351.1, from coordinate 3,799,140 downwards.
ACTCCCACCCCAAAACCCAAAGACAGACTCTGAACAATGAAACAACAACAAGAAAATTAAAAAGACATCACTGCCATGAAACCTAAGGTCCAAATCCTTATCCTTTGAGCAGCTTTTATTTGGTATGGTTTTGCTCAAACACACTGGGTGTGCGTGTACATATGTAGTCATATGTATTCATATGTGTTTGGGGCATTGCTACGCTTCTGAAGAGAATTGCTGTGCATCTCTGTACTCACTCTGACAGGAAAGAACCTGGGTCCACGTTAGGAGTTAACAGACTCATTCCATACCCAAAAGATCACAGGGTACGTGCATTGCTAACGCCCTCTTTAGGCTAAGACTTAAGCAAAACATGAGTCTTGAACCGTGCTTCCGTCACCGAGAGTCCTCACCGCTGGCATCGCGCGTCACCCGCACCCCGTCCTTACAGCGAGCCCGCTCGGTGCCCGTTCGGCTTTTCAGTGCCCTGACATGGTTAAAATGAATCGTTCACTGCATTCTCCTTTGAACCTTAGAAATAATATCATGACTTTGACCTAGCTTCATAAAACTGAGTTTCAATATTGAAGCAGGAGAACAAGAAACAAGCTGCTAGGAGGACACATTATCGTGCTGTAGACAGATAATACTAGTTTTGTCTTACGCCTTTGTTTCCTTTCCACCCGCCTTTCTTCAAAGCCCTATCCTAAAGGTCTCTTTGCCATTCTTGCTCCGCAGGGATGAGTTTTACTGTTTTCCTCATGCACTGATCTTCTCTTCGGCCAGGTGTCCTTCCTGATCACGTCCTCCTCCCTCCACGGTGATCCTAGCAGTTTCCCACTAACGGTCACGGAAAGCCTCCACGTGCCTCTCCCTAATCACTACAGTTAGTTTAATTACCCTATTGACACAAACCCTCTGAAATTTAAACAAGCTGGAAACATTTTTTTTGAGGAAATAAAGAAAATCAGATGGACCTATCAGGACTCTGCAGTAAAGCTATTGCTAAGGACCTCACAGAAATGACCAAAAATTCAAACCAGACTACGTCTCACCGCTAAGACGTGCTCCCAAACATAATCCTGGATGCAAGGACTGTCTCTTGCATAACAATGAGGTCATTTCTAGACTTCTAAAACCCCACAAGGAAAGAAAATTTGAAAGATAATGCATTTGTATCTGCAGATAATTTCCATAACTGTTCATAATGGGTAGTAATTTTTTTTCAAATCCAAATCCATAAATACTTTGTATTTTCTTTGTGAGTATTTGTGAACCACTGAGAAACTGTTATGAGTACCACGGGATCTAAAAAAATCAGTAATTAAGGAAATGAGTATTTTTTGTCTTCCGGACAGAGTTTAGATGGCATGTGTTCAGTGTGCCCTGAGGCCACACAGGGAATAAAGACGATGTAAAAAACCAAAGCAGTGAATAATACTACATTCAGAACAAAAACCAACGCATAATCACTTATTAAAGATTGCGTTTTTGCTTTTGAAACAAAGATGCTGAATTAAAACTTTAGAGACAACCTTAATCTATTATTTCCTAAACTTCGAGTGAAATTTCAATATTGACCAAGGCATTTTTTCTAGCAGTAAGCGCGTAAAACAGAATATATTGACTTGAGTGTATTACAACCTTCTTCAGCAGAGTACCTTCATCCATGCTGCGTTAGTGATTTTGGCTCAAAAATCTAGTTTTAACTGTATTTCCAGGCATGAAAAGAATATATAGTTTGAACTGCACTACTAAAAAGCTAACGTCAGAGCAGCAGTTTGTTCATTCCCCTACAATTTCACCAGGCAGTTATTCAGAAGGATGGTCCTTCTTGGTACACAAACGGCAATTCCCAAGACGTGTATTCAAACCAGCAAATACAGAATTTCTAGGCAATTTTCAAATTTTACTTATGCATTCCTTTCTGAATAAATTATGTTGGACATGAAATACATTGACAGGAAAAGAGAAGAGAGCTTTCTATTAAAAATGTATGGTACTTTATCACAACCTCAAAATTCACGCTACAATATTTGGTATAACATAAATATATGCACATATGTACAGATACACACAACTTCCTCGAAGAGAGATACTTGTTGGAAATATTACTTCTGCCTGCAAATAGCAGTGACATGCAGGTACACGAACTTTGAAAGAGACTGAAATGCTTAAAAATTTGAATTCAGAGCCATATGAAGGTACTACTACTTGAAAAAAGGAAAAATGGAAGAAAAAGGCAGGATAATGGCAAATAATGTAATACATTAAATACTTTTCAATACCAAGACCAAGATTAAGTTTAATCTCTATTACTAAACATTTCCTGTGAAAGCATAACAACAACGTACTTAAAAAATAAATACCACAATTAAAAACTGTCTACATCCTTCATTGTAATGTCAACACCAATCCCCTTTGTTGAATTTTTGTGTATTTATGTACCTAGATATAAACCTGCAAAATGTAGCCAGTCATAAATAAATCTCTGTCCAAAGGAAAATTGATGTCAAAATAGATACGAAATAAAAAATAGGTCTTTTCATCCTGAAAAATATCCGTGTCAGCGAAAGAAAACAGTTATCTTTATTTCTTTATATCTTTCTTCTTAGTAACTAGAGCCCCTCAACAGCACCCATGCCCGTTCCTATGTATGTGTTAGAAATAACAACAGGGCTTTTAATCTTTTTCATTTTCTGTGTGTCTTTATTATGAACAGTAAAGCTGCCCTTCCTAAAACTGCATCCTAAATTTGGAGAGTTCAGTGATTTGCTCCCCCTTCTTCTACGGCTCTTAAAAAAGAAAAAACGTAAAAGGGAAGAACAACCTGCAAATATAGAGCAAGGACCTGTAACGGTTACAAACGCAACTCCCGAGTATGGCATATACGTATCAAGAACATACCATGGTCTTCAGCATCTACAGAACATTTTTAGAAATATCTTACAGACAGTTTAAACTACTTGTCATTGCAGGAAGATGGCAGCTACAGAACGGATCATCTGGAAGCCTTTAAGGAAGGAAAAATGTTTGGAGTACTTAATTCGCCCAGATTTTGTCTCCATCACTAGTACTGCTCTCCCAAATGGCAAACGCGTGCGATCAAAATCACCGTGGCTCACAGCAGGAAAGGGCTTGTCAGCATCCTGAAGGAGCTCAGTCTTTGACCGTCCCTTCATCTTTTATAAAAATACTTTCCATATTTAGCAAAAAGCACGCCTTACCCATGTTTCGTAATCCAACCTTGACAGAGCTAAAATGTAATCATGTTTCTTCACTGCAGTCTGCCTATCAGGGTTTTAAAACTTTGTTCTTTGGTTAAAAAAGGCGTTATAGACGTTACCATTAAGATTTAGAAACATTACAGGGGCATGAAGAGCCCTTATGCAAGAGGAAGCAGATTTTATTTTAGGTAACACTTCGAAGTTATTGTTCGTTACTTCTTCAGTAGGAAAAAGGTCATTATTTCCCACATACACTGTCATCCTAAACTACCTTATTCACTACTGAACTTGTCATTCTAAAGAGAGTTTATTTTATTGCCTTCAGACAAACACACACAAGCCTCAGGATTGGTGGGAAAGCTGATACAGATTTGATTTAATGATTCATTTTAGCATACTTGCAGTTGTGCAATATTTTTCCATCTTCAAAACCAACATGATATATTTTTAAGTCCCAGTCCCTCAAGTTGCACAGTAATTAAATTTACATTGTCTTCAATTTATTTGGAAATTAACCTCATTCCCACAGAGAAAAGAGGTTGTGCTTTTGCGCTTTACCTCCCACTCAGTTTTATACATCTTATTCCCCGGTGTAATTCTCTCTGCCTCTATCAATTCAAAAATCCTCCCAAATTCCTAAAAAAAATGCCCTCCCCAAAATGTACTTTTTAAAAGAAAATTCTGTGATGTTCCAGGTCATTCTCTGTTTTTCCCAAAGCAAAGAAAACAGTTCCAAGAACAGAATTAGCACGATGATAAAACAAACACCAACAGTTTTCTATTCTATACTGTACAAAAAGCAAGTACAACCCTCACGGGATGGGATGTCAATTCCCCTCCATCTTGGGAAACAAACGACAGAGCTGGAGCATGGGACTAAATACAAACTCTATTTCAATGGGCTGTTCAGAAGAGACAAAACACGGCTTTGTAGGCACATACCAATATCTTTCTGAATTTAAATTTATCCAGGTGACAACCACAGACAAAGATGAGTTTTCACAACTCTGCTGGTGTAATCTGGATTAACCTGAGTCCAAAACTATTCTGGAAAAGCAATTTGAAATGCGATCAACTATACAAACAGCATAAAGGCTCTCAAAAGTACAATCAAGGTAACGATAGCATTTTCAAATTTAAGCCAATTTGTGACAAACTGATGAAGTAGAGGCTCGATAAGTGGACAGGGAGGTGGACAGAAAACTGTCTGAACGGATGGGCTCAGAGAACTACGGTCAGCAGCACGAAGTCCAGCTGGAGTACCCCATGTGTTGATGCTGGGGCCCATGCTCTTCATTAATCAACATCTTCATTAATGACCCAGCTGATGGAGCAGAGCACACCCTCGGCAAGTTTGCAGGTGATGGGAGGAGAGGATGATGTACCAGACGGCTGTGCTGCTATTCAGGGGGACCTGGGCAGGCTGGAGAAACAGGTCAACAGAAACCTCGTGAAGCTCAACAAAAGGAAATACCAGATCCTGCACGTTGAGGGCCGATCAGCTAGAAAGCAGCTTTGCAGAAAAGGACCTAAGGGTCCTGGTGGACACCAAGTTGAACGTACGCCAGCAATGCACCCTCACGGCAAAGAAAGTCAACGACACCATGGGCTGCATGAGGCAGAGCGTTGCCACCCCGTCAAGGGAGGTGATCCTTCCTCTCTGCTCAGCGCTGGGGAAGCCTTATCTGGAGCGCTGGGCTCCCCAGTACTAGAGACGTGCACATACTGGAGTGAGTCCAGCAAAGAGCCACAAAGATGATTAAGTGATTGGAGCGTCTGACATGCAAAGAGAGGCTGAGGGACCTAGGACTGATGAGCCTGGGGAAGAAAAGGCTCGAGGGGATCTCACTGCGTACAAATATCTGGTGGGAAGGTGTAAAAATGATGAAGCCAGACTCAGTGGTGCCCAGAGAAAGGTCAAGAGGAAATGGGCACAAATTGAAATACGGGAAATTGCATTTAAACATAAGAAAAAAACCAAGTTACCCAGAGAGTTTGTGGAGTCACCATCCTTGGAGATATTAAAAATCAATTGGACATAGCCTTGGGCAACTGGCTCTAGGTGACCCTGCCTTGGGCAGGGACTTGGACGTGACAATCTCCAGAGGTGCCTCCCAACCTCAGCCACTTGGTGACTCCCTGAAATCACCACGAGCATGGCTAAATATTTAGCACAGCTGCAACAAACAACAAAATGCAAGGAACACTCCTACTGGAAATGAACACCAAGTCAATGTAGAAACCAGCAAAGCCACAATTGCACTACAAAACGCTTTGGGAAATACATTTTAGAGTAAAATCTTGCAGCAGCAAGAGGATGGGTTGGTGAGTAATTAGAAGAATGCAGCAGCAGAAAGATCTGATTATTTATTTTTAGGTTTTTTTTATAAACACCAATTTTTAGTTTCTGCTGCCACAGCTTTCTGCTGTGCTTTTCACCACATTGAAAGCCATTCCAAGGACTTGCGTCTTCTTGCCATGTGGAGAAAAGTAAAATATCTGTGCTGAATTCTCTTCAAACTGTTCTGTAAAACTGAGGAGCAATCACAGCAGAGTTCACAGTCAAACTCTAATTTAAGAAAGGACAGCTTTTTGTAGGACTGTGCACTACCAAACACATACCAAGAACTTTAGTGGTGTCTAACAGTCAGTAGGGTGGTAGAGGTTCACCTTCAGTACAGTATAGAGGTTCCTCTGAGGCTTACTTCTCAGAGTGACTAAGCTGGACTGCCCTTCAATCCATGCAAGGGATGAATGTAAGGGTTGAATTTTCCACCAACTGGAAGTCAAAAAAACCTATCACTCTATTCCTGACACTAAAATTGGCCTGATGGGTCGCATTTCTTAGAGCTACCTTATTTTGTGCTACCTACAAAATTGGATTCTCCTCTTTCATAAAATGCTCTGATAAGGAACATAGATGAGCTGTGATACTGCATGTTAGGCACCTAGAAGTATTCAAAGTAACCAAGTACGTGAGGCAGGAACATTAAATGGAAACTTTAAAATCTTCTTTCATTAGTGTACACGTATTGAACTAGTTTTCAGCTAGGCTGACGCCCCAGAAAACTTTTCCAGCATTTAGAAGAAAAGCCAAATGCTAATCACTGTCCTGGAGGTTACACTGGGGCTGCAGGATTAGTCATCTTTGGAAAGCAGTTGTGGTTGTTATTTTCCTCTCCCACTGCTTTTTCTGATCTGCGGCTGGTGCAGTGGGAGCATTCTCATCAATGTTTTCTCACAAATTCAGCTTACAAACACGAAAGAACAAAAACACTTAAGAATAGCTCACAGCTCTCAACCCCTACATCCTGCTGTAGAGTGGGGATCCAAAACCTCCTTACACAACTGAAATCAATCCTTTGGAGGATTAGAATAAAAACCTGACTAATTTTCCCCCCCCTTTTTTTTTTTCCACCTCTGCATTTCTTATTCAAATAGGCTGTGGTGAGGAATGGCGACACCAAAAAGTGAGAAGAAACAACAGTTCTTGTAGTTGGGTGTTCTCATTAGAAAATTAGAAGAACGTAAGAAATAGTTCTTAGAGTGTTACTAATTCTGCAAATCTGGAATGTTTTGGGTCATTTAGATCATGACCAAATGACCAGTTTCAAGTCTTTACGAGCTACATCTCCGTTAAGCAAGTCAGCAACGTTCCCTGTTCCTTCCATCCAGTTCCTCTCCGCCCCACCCTGCCCCGGCCACCCGGGGCTGTGCAGCTTCCGTGTCCCCCCGAGGAGCCAGGCCAGGTCCGGGGGACTCGGCAGCTCAGGGGCTCTGCCTTCGCTGCAGTTGTGCTTACAACACCTCACTGGTGGCACTTGCCTCTTTGCTGGAGAATCACTAATTTATATTGAACGGCTGGACAGCTGAGAGACCACCCAGAACTACTCCAGAAGGAGAACCGTGAAGATGACGCTTCTAATCACTTCTATTGTTAATCAAATATTAAATAAAGAAGATTTGGGGTTTTTTTTATTAAGAAAACTTTTCCACACTCCTGCTGCTTGGAGCTGCAATTAATTAGGAAAATGAAAACTCTCAGGTATTTTCACTGAGCGGTGCTACCCTGTGGCTCCAGCGCCGAACACTTCTGCAGCACATATCACAACATCTGCTTTGAGACAGTCTGGGCTTACTGAAGACAAATCTGGATTTTACTACATACGGTTTATCTCTTGGACTCATCACTTTTAAACTAACATGCCATTAAGTATCCTGAAGTCAGCCGGTACGTGTGGAACAACTAGGTGTGCTTGCACAATCAGCCCAGAATCAGCCCACACGTCTTATGGACGATATCCCACTAACCACACTACGTTTCAAGTGAAAGCCACCTACGAAGTTAAGAGTATGTTGTGGGCTTTTCTTCTTTTTCTCTCTCTCTTTTTTTTTTTAACTGCACTATTGATTCTTGGGTTTATTGATTAAAAATTACTGCTGAACTAAAATTTTATGTATTTATGGAGTGGGATACTTTGCATCCAACCTTAAAAGCCAATGTCTTGTCTCCTACATTAACAACATAAATCTCTTGTTGCTTCTGTTCTTCAGAGTCCTTTGTCAAAACTTCATTCATCACCACTGTTCATATGTATGATTCGAATTCCTTAATCACCTACATCTCTGTCTCCAAGAGACATCTGCAAAGTTATTTGCTCCACCATTCTTCCGGGGTACTTGCGGATCATTTGTTACTCAGGTTTGCGAAGTTTTTTGATAAATTTTAGTACTTAAGGCACTACACCCAGTTCCAGATAGATACCCAGATCTCTCTCTAGACATCCACATCTACAGATTAAACATTTAGTTCTCAATTCATTGCAAGATGTAGATATTCCTCACTATTTAAAAGGAAAAAAAAACCCGTATACATTTTAATGCTTAACTTCAGGCATTCTGGTCGGAACATCTTAATCACAATTATCAATTGTGATAATTCTAGCTGCGGTCAGTACTTTCCACTAGTTTCACCTGAACTTAACGAGTCCTGGAATCACAGCTACAGTCTGTTGATTTGCAACGAGAGCTCATGATGAAGAGGAATTCTGCATCAGCCAAAATGCAGCTTTGGTGAGAATCTGTGCTTTAATTTGACAAACTGGAAGATGTTTTGAATCAGTAACATATGTTTGTTATTTTCTAAGTGAATAATTTTCTATATTTAGGCAATAATTACACATTTTACTAAGTTGCCTTCACTAGCCACAGTTCATGCAATGCTGTCCGGGAAACCAAAACAGATAACAGTGCATCACCTAGATGGATCAAACAAAGAATACCCACGCTGCACTCCATGCTGCCAGTGACAACGACTTATCAAAGCTGCTCGAGAGGTGATGTTCTGCACCCGAGGAAAATCAGTAGATACTACAGAGGAGCTGAACCTCAGAAAGGCTTTTTGGTCTAAGCAGAAGATTGGCTTACATGAGCATAAATCCTTTCTGCTTTCAGCTATAAACTATTAAACTATATTCAGTCTGACATTCATTTTATTAGCATTCTCCTGAACTCTTCAGGCAAGCTATAGAATATTTCTCTTTTTAATTTCCAAACAATAGCTTATTTACATACTTACAAAAGAATAAGACACCCTCCCCAATCCTGATTAATTGCCAGACATTACGTATGAACGCAAAACCCCCGGACTCTGAACATACTGCTACAATGGAAATGTGTGAAAGTAATTTTGTTCCAATTTCATCTCATGGGAACGTGGGCTCATAAGCATTCAATTAAAAATAATTCTGTCTGATCGAGATGCGTTTTAGTTTCACATGCTAATGTGGTAGAATGCGTCTAGATCATGTCTGTGATAAATTTTTACCAGGGTGGGAGGAATAAAGACTACTATACAGAAAGAACAGAGCTCTTGCAATTTTTCCTTTTCCATTTAATTTTTTTGTGCAAGAGAAAGTAGTGTTTTGGCAACCTGTGCTGTTTTGTACTATTTGGGTCAGATGACCTGGGGGATAGTACCTGGAAAGATTACATTTGTAACGGGAAGAATCTAAATCAAAACGCAGCCTTTAAAAGAAATCCGTAAGACAAACAAAACAACAAAATCCTGTGTGGCAATCTGCCTGCAACTCCGATTTTTAACGCCAAAAGAAGCCACTTTGATCAGCGCGTCTGACACAAGCCATAGGAATTCCCTCAGCTACTTCCTTCTTCAAGTCCAATAGCTGTGGCTGGACTTGGACATATCTTTTAGGAAAACATCCAATCTCATTTAAAAATTCCAATCTTGGGAAATCCAGAGCCCTTGTTAAACTATTCCAGTGAATCATCCACCGTGTAAAAAAATATGAACCAGTCTCAATTGGTTTTGCTTCAATTTCCAGCTACTGGAGTGCATTAAACTTTTGCATACTAAAGGGCTCCTTATTAAAGAATTTATTTACTCTTAATCTCCCAAATCATTTCAGCGTAAACTCATAAATCTGCCCTAGAGTACTTCCAAGTCCTTTCAAAGTCAATGCTACCTGGACCTCTTATCCTGAAAGCGTGACCTACGTGCATGAAATTCTACCGGCTCTATGAAAATACACCCTGCTTGCATCAGGCTTAGATGGTTACTGTTTGATATCAGCAATCTTTCCCCTTCATTGATCACTGCTTCCCTAAAAACTACTCTCGATACAGTATTTTAAATAGGGCAGGAGCTAATGAACCAATGCACAAGGGTTTCCACCAGACGTGCACCCGCTTGATGAGCATCCAGTTAAACTGCATTTTGAGACCTACAAGCTAGGCAATTTTTCACCCACCAAATACCCGCAGCATTGATTTTATATCTCACTGGTTTCTTGATTGATATACTGTGCAGTACAAAGACAAATAATCTGTAATAGAATTATTTATAAACAATTCCCCTCTGCCAAGTCACTCAATGTTGAGTGTAAAGTGATCCTTCCACAATAAAAAACCCCAACCCTTCAATAAAATTATCAGCAGCTGACTAAAAATCACAATCAAAAAGCAATAAAACATTAAATTATATTCATTCAACAGACCTCTTTTTTTTTTTAATTCTTTTTTTTTTCCCCAAAGGAAAATAATTCAATCAGCTGGATTTCAGGGAAATATTCCACACCATCACAGTGGCCAAAGAAAAAGCCTCATCTCCTGACCTGTGATCCCAGATGGGGAACTGAGTCCACACAGAACATCTTGAGTGGAAGCTCAGAGAACAGTTTCCATAAAAACTTACAGGGTGCTCTATAGAAATCTCAGCATACTGGGATTATCAAACCAGCCTGCATCCCCCAAGAAATATTAACGTAGCTTGATTCTATCTTTTTTCCTTTGCCCATTTGTACTTATTCTTACTTTTACTTACTTCTTAAGTGAGTGAATTAAATTCTGTCAGCTGTTCCATGGTCTACCTAAGACTGAAATTTAAAACACACGTACCATAACTACTGAAATCAGTGATTATTACAGCAACACACAACATTGGGTTTGCATTGAAAATAAAAAGTAACACAATGACTATTAAACCCATTAGGAAAAAGACCATTTTTGAGTTTTTAGGTTAAACACCGGTAATGGCAGCAGTTGGAATTTGTCAGTGTACAGGCGATCACGTTAAGAGAAAAATTTTGTTAATTGTCACAAAAATGCGCAATCTCCAGCTCTGACATTAGAAGCTGGATGAATAATGCCATATGTTTCAGTAACAAGAAAAATTTCCCAACCATCCCATAATTATACTCTATGATAACGCAATGATATTGTAATCCCTGAATGGGTACCAATTCTGTTCTCATCATCCTTCTGGCCTGGCAGGATGCCGAGCGGAGCACATGGAATAGTGCTTGTGGTGGCAGAAAGGCAAAAGGAAAGGAAAAGCACCCACAGACTGTTCGGTCAGGTGCCAGTTTTAGAGGCAACGTACACATTCTTACTAAAATGTCCTGCAGGAAAAAAGTTTTTATCAGTATTGTGAAAAAAAGAGTACCAAGTTAGTTTATTTTAGACAAGTCCTTAAACCTACCAGGATTTTTAGAGGTTTTCATTGGAGAATTTGGGTTTTTTTTGGAAAAAAAAAGAAATTAAATTTTTAAACTAAAACTTATCTACCATTCCAAAAATAGTTTGCTTTAGTGATAAATGAAGTGAAGCTATTTCTCGCCTGTGACGGGTCCAGACTCTGCCATTTTCATTATTCTGCTTCTAATCCTATGACATAAGCGGATTTATTCATAAAACGTGAAAAAAGCAAGCTGTTGTTCAAAACTTAGAAAGACTTAAAAAGCCTTTTCGATAAGGTTCAATTACTACATTACAAATTATTTTCCTTTTCACAGAGTTTTATCAAGTTATTTACCAGTAAAGGTTTTCAATAGGTCCTGTGACTTACCTTATATGAGGTAAGACTCACGCATAATTTTCCTGCAGAAGTAAGATTTTTGTCACCTGTGGAAATTGTCTCATTCTCAACCAATTTTGTCTGCCTACACCACTTTACAATAACATTTTTGTTTTCACACACTACTTTGGATGGAAGCCTACCTGCACTGACTTCACTCTGTTTGGGAGACTTGTTTGCAGAGACAGCCGTGTTTACTGAAGGTGTGATACCAAATAGAGACCTTCCCATTTAAATGATCATTAAAGTAAAAATAATATCGCTCATCTTGTTGATTGCTGTGTTTACATGTTGTCCCACCTACTAGATCTTTATAATATAACTGTTATTATTTCTCAGTAATACTTTGATTCTCTTTACACAGGGAACACTTTCAATATCAGCTCTCATGGGTTAAGCTCCCAGTGAAGTAAGGATCAATATTTGGTACTTCATAATTAAAATATTACACACAGCAAGTATCAGAAGTGATATAAATTATTTCCAAAAGTCACAAATAACTACGAGTGCTTTAACTGGAAACAGCAGGAAAATAGAAAAGGACCAGTTTTAAGGAGGCTGAAGGGGCTCTTGGTAAGAGCACCCAGATCTTCTGTTACCCAGCCAGTACTCATGCAAGGCTGAGGTACTGACTATTTTACTCGCACTAACTTAGGGCGAGATTTTTATATTAACTGCTTAAAAACTGATTGTAAACAAATGCTCAAGACGATCTATAGAATCAGAGAAGAAGAATTCACACCTGTCAAAACCCATTTGAAAGAATACTAATTGATGTACTACTCCATATTGCATTAATCCATGCAAAAATCATTTAAGGTTCAATAATAAACGTATCTGCTTCACGTTTCTCCCCACCTTCCCCTGACAGACTAAAGCCAAAGAAAACATGTCAGACTTGCAAATGTTTGAGCTGTTCTCGAGGATGATACTCTGACACCTTTCCTGTATGTACTGAAGGATGGGCCAGTAATCCATATCATGACAAAGGACTGTCTATACGTTCCTGGGATCCAGCCCCGATGCCCCGGCCCAGCTCACACTCCAAGGACAAAAGTTGCTGGCAACTGGGTTATGAATACAAGTTGGCTTTATGCAGAACTTCATCACATTGCAGCAACAGAAACATTTCTGGTAATTAGCAGTATTTTTCAAAGCTAACCTCCAAGGCCCTGATCCCGCAAAGACTGCACATTCTTCAATTAATGTAATTACATAATTCCATCGACTCTGATGGCATGGGAGGAGTATGGTTGCAAAGCTTATCCTCTACAGGCTTCAGACAATGTGCCAGAACACTTCTGAAAGGGAGTATGAAAATCTTATTAGACACATTTTGCTGTTTAACCAAACCTAGCATTAAGTAATAAAAGATACATAAAACGGGTAAACTGCGTGAGTTTGACATCCTATTTCTTTGTCTTTTTTCTCTGGGCAAAAAAAAAATTCAAATGAATCCATATAATTTTTCCTTTTGCTCTACTATTTCGTGAACATTTTTACTCAATTTACAAGGCTCAGCAAAAACATATTTCCTGCTTTCAGACACACAATGTCAAGCTAGCTATGAAAATAAAACTGTCCTTAATTTGTTCAGCATCCCAAAACAAATCGTTGCTTGTTAGCTGCCTTTTGCTAGTACATGCACTAAACCAGTTTCATTTTCAAAAACAATTTTCCTGAGATTGACTGCAATCCAAAGAGCTTTAAAACAAAAAGGGAACACACACGAGCATTAAAACATCACACGATGAACATGCAATTTAAAAGGAACCCATAATGGTAAGAGTGGGAGAACATCTTTCACATCACGAAGCACGGTTACTGCAACAATCAATAAATAGCATAGCCACAACAGAATTATTAGACAGTAGCAATGACAGATTACAATCCCAGGCTCAATATTTATGCTATGCTAATGCACAGCATAATAAAATAAGTATTGTGTCTCCTCTGTTTTAAAATTTAGAAAAGCCACCAAAAAGCAACACTGCTATTAAATCCCAATTAAAGCTGCCTGGAGACCTGGTGCTGTGGGCTTACTCCCTGTGGGATAGGGGAATATATACCATTTTCTTTCCCTTCTCCCCCACTTTAACCAGTGTTAGCTTCAGTAAGCATGGGATGCGGTGTGCCTAGATCAGACAGGTCACCACCAGTATCTTACACAAATCCACGATAGCCAGCCACATAAACGCACTTTTGTAAGTGCTTTAATGGAAAACAGTGGTTGTTGACTACTACTGATTAGTGCCATCATTCCAAAGCTTTCTTCATCTTTTCTCCTTTGTTTTACTTTTATTAATTCCCGCTCCCTGCCTCCAAATTAAAGGTACCACTGTTCGTGTCCATATTCATGTTTGCACACAAAATGTACCAAAATAGTAATAAAAACTTCAATTCTATGGGACATCTAGAGAGAGGCAACATCATCTGGGGGTATCAGGACAGCGTCAGAGACCAGCCATTACTCAGGGCTAAATTTTATATTCTTTACCAGGAATCCTGCAAAGAGGCCTGGATGGGAGGGTCATGATTTATAAATCGCCATAATTAATTATCCTCTGCCTTTAAAGAAGAGACGGAATGCATAAATTACTAAGCAGGCTGTTCATAGGGTAAAACAGCACAGTACTTAATGCAGGATGGATGCACGGATTCACACAAAAACCACCTTTTTTGACACCTCCATTTATGCCCCCGTATTTGATGCTATTTACAGACTTATGCAGGCAAGTTTCCTGAACACACACATTAGGTGTTTCACTTTTCTAATTATATATTACCAGAAGAATGACAGAGAATTAGCCACTAAAACCTGCTACCTATACATTTCCCTAGCAGCAATTTCTATTTCAAATACTCTGTCCTCCTTCTATAAAAGGATAGCCTGTAACGAAAACCTGAGATTTTACAATCTCCCAGGCAGATATATTCTAATGTATCTCAACTGATGCATAACTCCCATTTCAGAAAGTAACACCAGTAAACTGTTTCTCCATTAGTTTCGGTAAGAGGACCAACTAGATGGAACTTTTTGCTCTAAATACTTCACAAGCTTGTTATATGAGAAGGTGTACAGTGTTATCAGTGCTTGTTTTCATCCATAAAGCCACCTGAAAGATGCAATATCCATGAAGCAGTACTTAGTCTCCCAAGGATGATTTTGCCAACTTAATGTTGCAGTGCTGCCATTGTACAGAATTACCAAAATTTCACTGAAACAAGCTGGAATAATTAAGCTATTTCTTTGATTTTCAAGATATCATTCCTCCACGTAAAACATTCCATCTTAAACAAGATTTTGGTGTGGACTGTCCTCATTATTATTATTCGTTTCTAAATAATGCCTTTGAAATCTTAGGGTTTTGCTTACTTTAATACCGTACCCCTGTTCCAAATTAATCTGGAGAATGCCCCTGGGACAGCTAGATTTTCATCTCCTGTTGAGATCCTTCAGTATAACTCTCCATCATTATGTACTACTATAAAATTTCTTTTGTACAAAAAGAGCTATTTCAGCTTGCATGCCATATTTTCTTCCCTTGACAATCAAGCTGGTTTTACTTATGTTTACTGTGTGGTCTATTGCTATTGTATGCTGGCTTAGCTGGGAAGCTGCATTTCCACCCTGGATGCTTTCCATGTTCTGAACAATTTTGTCATGCAATTTTTTCCTTGTTTTCCTAAAACTTCTAGCATCTTGTTTAATATAGTTAATTATCCGCAGCGTCAACAGTGAAATAGTAAAACTTAATTTTTACTTGGAGTAAACATCTTAGAGAAAACATTTGGGTATTGCAAGTATAATTTATTTTTAAATTCCCCGCTATTTTACAGTTTCTGCAGAGCATCTATAATTCTGCATCAGGAACAGGGATTTTATGTTGTCATTTTGGGCTGATGGATTCTCACCATTCTTATTCTGTATAATTAAAACTGATCAGGCATATCAAAAAAGGCAGATCTTTCTTAATTTATCATTAAGTGCCATGACAATTTACTGAACTTGAGAGAAAAGTTCTATCATTCCCATTCTTGAAAAGCAATTTATATAGACAGTGTTACTGAAATAACAGGCGTCAGGGAAGTATTAGACACTTATATCTCTGCACTAATTCCAAACAAACTACATAACTGTATGGAAGCTTTGTGAATCACGGCTTACATTCTTATGTCATAGCTTTGGAAAAGGATTAAAATACTTTAACATAAAAAGCATTTAAAACTTCCAAAGGCCACACATTAATTTCAGAAGTTGTATTCTAAATTAAAAAAAAAAAACCAAACCAAAACCAAACCCCAACAACAAAAAAACCCAAACCATTATTAGACTCTCATCTCTACCACACTTTTTAGGACACATAAAGACACAAACCATCCCCTTAGCCATTTCATGTTATTCATCAGTTTACTGAAAACATGCACAGATCAGTCACAGAGCATGCAGCATGCAGTAAATGGAGAGCAGAGGTTAATAACCTGGAAGCATAGGATCTGAGAATGTGAGAACAAGTTAAAGACAAGAGTTCCTCTCCATTGTCACTGAGGGTCGAGAAGCAATGCTGCAGCGTAGAGCAGTGAGAGTGGGGGAAATACAGTTTGTCCAAGACATATACATATCTCCGCAAGTGGCGGCAGGTATAACTGAAAGACAAGGGTAAAGGGAGAAAAAACAGAAAAAAGAGGTATTTTCCTTTAAGAAAGCTACTTCGTGGTTTAATGCCCTTGATTTTTGTGCCAAGAGTCAAGGGAAGATGCCAAGTAAGCAATGAAGCAGTTTGACATAAAACAACAGTTTCAAAAGACAGACGGATCTGTTAGCCTGTGGCCATACGCTGGTTCTGTCACTACCGCAAAGGGAACTCACCAAGTCTCACACATCAGAGATGCAAGAAATTGGGCTTTTCACTCCCCCCTTTTTTGGGGTTGATAATGCATTAAGAAAAATTTTTGCCACTCTTTATTTGCCCTGAAAATACAAATGCATGGGTCTGAACCTGGTTTACAGAGTTTACCATTAAAAAAACCTGAGAGAATTCACAAAATTTAACTGATTTTCATGGAAATGGACATCTTGCTTTAAGGGAAAAAATTCACACAGAATTACCGATCAGCGCAACCTGCTCTCGCAGCCTGGGATTCTACTGGTAGAGTATTCCTGTAGTTAATTCTAGTTCCTCAAGTATGGTGCTTTACCATAACTGAGTTACACACTTAAGACCTGGTCAGCTTTTTCAAGAAAAACTACAATCACTTCCACGAAATAACTATAGAGCAATCAATAAAATATCTAGTATTCATCTTGAGTAAGAGAAACTGCCTATGCCCATCCACAGGATATCCTCCCACTCCTCATGGACAGGAGAATAAACGAATTAGAGTAGTTCACCTGCAACAAACTGCAACGTTGGTAAACTATGAAACACATGCATCATATAACCTCAAACATCTATTATTATAGGTTTTGCATAGAAAATAATTCACCGCATAATGGTGTACAATACGCACGCGTGATAGCCCAGCTCAGAGGGGAACTCTGCCCAGGGTATAGAGTGTGGCAAGTCCTCCAGAAAGTACCTTAAGCAGTCTAATGCACTGTGAGATAAGATAGACAGCTCTTCATAAGCACCAAGATACTTCTACCAGACTGGCTGCTATCCCTACTGCAGCCTGGATCAACAAACACCTGAACTCCAGGCTGCAACCTCCTCATGAAATCAAAAAACCCATCGCTTATAGCTTCAGAGATTGAAACTCGACCAATGGGTTATCTACCGCAACTGTCGGCATTTCACAGGCTTGTATCCCTCTATAATCCCTTTATTGGACACGTGTGGCTAAAAGACTCTTTTAGGAGACCAAATTATTGTGTACCTTGGGCAAAGAACAGGACAGAAAAGAGCATCACCAACAGCTGATCCTTGGTGCAATCAGAGGGGCTCTGAGCCTAAGACTTTATCAAAACCAGTGTCTCCCATTGCTTTAGTTTAAATAGCATTCACTACTGGGTTAAAGTCAGTCACCTACCTTTGCTCTGGAAGTTGAGGAACACACAATCCTCGTTGGCCCTTCGTTTGCAGATATACTAGTTTTCAGGAGAGGAAGCAGCTGCAAGGAGGCAATTTCTTAAGCCATCATGCCTTTTTTTTGACCATAGCTCATGTTTTGAGCAACACAGGCTATTCTCTTCACTCCACAGGCCGGGGATGGAGAAGATAAAGAATGGTATTTACAGGATCCCATACCGAGGGGAACCCTCAACACACAAGCCTGCCCTTCCAGCTACCCACAGAGGCCACAGAATTTTTTTCCAAAACCAGATTAAAGAGCATCTTTTAGAATGATGCTGCTTACATTCAAATGGTCATGAGTCCCCTATTCCCATTTAGTATATTTTACCAGCCTTGTTACTAGAAAATTGTACCTTATTTCAAGCCTGTATAGGTCTCACTCCAGCCATTCAACCTTGTTCGCTTTTTTCCAAGAAATTGAGAGTGCCCTCTGTTATCACTTACCTTTGACCCCTGTCGATGCTCTCCATAGATAGGAAGAACACGACTTGATCCCCAAAGCATGATAACCACATTTAGGCTTAACTGACAAACTGGATGAGAATGCAGCGTGTGATGGGAGGAGGAGGAATTTCCCAAAAACTTCACCCGGAGGTTTCGTGCCCTCTTGAGACAGACACAGGGTGAGACAGTGCCAGCAGCACTGCCCTCCCGCCGCTGCCAGCCTCGGTGCCATCACCTCGTCCTGCCACAGCACGGATGGGACCGAGCACAGGAGGGACCACTGCTGCGGGCAGATACCTTTCAGAGCCAGCTCCGGGTGGCTCAAGTGTCACGCTTTGGAAATAAAACCTTCAAGCGTCACCAGTCCTCTTGGGTATTTATACAATAGGGCCAGTGCAATTCTGTAAACCCCCCTTTCATCATTTCAGGTAATAAGGGCAAGGCCATTCCTATTTTCAAGTTGAACTTGTTTACTGAAAGGTGTGATTTTAAACTCATACCAAGAGCAACGCAATTCCATAAACCTGCATTTTCTAACTTGCATTACAGCCACTATGACCAGCATAGCTAACATCATACCAAAGACTAAGCATCTCCGTTATTAAATCCTCTAAGCCAAATCTGAATAAAATCAAGGCTTAGATCCCTCAACAAATATGTACATTAAGAAAAATTTACATCCAACTTTCACTGGCTAATCGTGTATATTGAGAAATCAAGACTTACTTGATCCACCAGAAATCAGTTTTCCAGCAGCTGCTACATCTACAGCTACATGTTACTGAAATTTTTGTTTTCTGTATGTTTTATTAGGCATATTAGAATCATAGAATCATATAATCATAGAATCATTAAGGTTGGAAAAGACCTCTAAGATCATCAAGTCCAACCACCAACCCAAGACCAGCATGCCCACTAAACCATGTCCCTAAGCACCACATCTACACGTCTTTTAAATACCTCCAGGGATGGTGACTCCACCGCTTCCCTGGGCAGCCTGTTCCAAGGCCTGACCACTCTTTCAGTAATGAAATTTCTCCTAATGTCCAATCTAAACCTCCCTTGGTGCAACTTGAGGCCATTTCCTCTCGTCCTATCGCTTGTTACTTGGGAGAAGAGACCGACCCCCACCTCACTACAACCTCCTTTCAGGGAGTTGTAGAGCACGATGAGGTCTCCCCTCAGCCTCCTCTTCTCCAGACTAAACAACCCCAGTTCCCTCAGCCGCTCCCCATCAGACTTGTGCTCCAGACCCTTCACCAGCTTCGTTGCCCTCCTCTGGACACGCTCCAGCACCTCAACGTCCTTCTTGGAGTGAGGGGCTTTTGCTTCACAGCAAAAGGCAATCTTCAACTACAATATAGTACTGAAAATTTTGAAAAAGCAGTATTGCAGAAAATAAAGAACATTATATTTGATTGATGGTGTGTGTGGGTGCGTATTATTCATGTATTCTGTTTACCCCAAGGCCAAAACTGTAGCTCATACTGTACTAAAATCCCACTCCAGAAGATTGTAATTCCCTCTTATAAAAAGTAAAAGCCATCTGATCAACATTTTGAATTCTGACAGCAAAACATTACAGTGTCAACTTCTAATAGCTAAAAAGTAGAGTGTCTGGTTACATAAGTCTGGGAAATCAGGGTGGACTTGAGTCATCCCAACTAAAAAAATATATATATTCTTACATAACAGTAAACGTTCACTCTTTTGTTTTTTTCTGAGATAACGAAAATAATAAAACTCCTCTAATGCCTTCTCACTACACAAATATTACCATAGCTCTATTCTTTAGAAATCTAAATTTATTTAAAAAAATTCCATATGCTCCATCAAACTTTAAGTTATCAACATTCTTTGTCTTTAATAGCCATGGCTATTAAAGCCACAGAACCCCAAAATTTTTAGATCCAAACCAACAGAGATTAGCATCAGTATTTTGGAGACTAAAGTGACAGGATCCGTTCTGCCTGGTAGTCATCCATCTCTCACATCAGATCAGCTGTGATTCCCTGGGATTCCAGAATACAAACTGGATGGAAATGAACGTGAACATGGAAACCCAGCGACATTGTTAAGATAAGTGAAGATGCTCAAAACTGACAGGCATCAAGTCAAAGCACCAAATTCAATCCTTTTGAAGTCAAAAAGTGGCACCTAAAAGTCTCAAAGGGTTTACTCCCATAGGTGGTTTTTTGTGGGTTTCTTTTTGTTTTTCACTTTCTTTACTACACATAATGGGTGGGGAATTGAAAGAAAGAGACAAAAATTGAACAGAACACCAAAACCAACACAGAAAAGGCTCATTTGCTAACCATGAATAATGAGTATTTTTGAATAAAAGTATACCTAAAATAATACTATAAAAGACAGCATAGAGACCCTGACATCTGTGAAGAGGCCTGTAAACTACCTGCTACTTGAGATTTTTTTCTACTCATGTTTCTGGCACCCATGAATATGTTTCCTTCCTTGATCCTGGCACTGTCTAATCTTGCCCAGCGGCTTGTATAAAATGAGAAGGCAAGGAGGAAGCTTCAGTACTGGCTGGGAAAATGAGACCAAAAAAGGGAAAGAAAAAGAAAAACAAACCAGAAAAAAAAAATCCCAAACCAAACACATCAGTCAGCTACATCACTCTTCTAGAAAAAGAAAAAAAAAAGGTAAAATTGCTCAAGGGGAAAATTGTTCTTCCTTTTAATTCTCCCCAACTTCTGGAGTTGCCCTTCCCGCTGCCACCCTGTTCTCATAAATCTTCAGAGAGGTGAACATCTACACTCGAGTGCCGTGAGGATACTCTCACCCGCTTATACCAATCTCCTGTAAGCCTGGAGCTCTGGTCCTCTCTTCCCGAGAGCTTTTTAGATTTGTCTGAACCAGCAGTAGTTAAAATGAATGCTCTCATCATCACTCTGACCTCAGAGAGGGCAGAGATCCTTCTTGTACACAGTCTTCACTGCCTGCCACCCAGCCACATGTAGGGGAAACATATAATTTTTATACACGTATAAAAATTAACCCAATATATCTATATTTATTTGTAATTTAGTGCAGATTTGATGAAGGCAAAGAAACATTTCCTTTCCATAGAGTCTGGACAATCCCGATCAGTAAAGCTATTCTGATGACAGTAGTTAAACAAGGGCATCAAAGAAACACTTTAAAATCAATCGAAGTTCGATGTCGAGAGCCACTGGGGAGGTGGAGGTTAGCTGTGAGCTGAACTGCCACTTGTGTGACAGCAGAGCCGACTCCCACACGAATGGAATAGATTAGAATAGATTAGAATAGGAATGGAATATTTCAGTTGGAAGGGACCTGCAACGATCACCTAGTCCAACTGCCTGACCACCTCAGGGCTGACCAAGTTAAAGCATGCTGTTAAGGGCATTGTCCGAATGCCTCTTGAACACTGGCAGGCTTGGGGCATCGACCACCTCTCTAGGAAGCCTGTGCAGGGTTTGACCACCCTCTCGGTAAAGAAATGCTTCCTAATGTCCAGTCTAATCCTCCCCTGGCGCAGCTTTGAACCATTCCCACGTGTCCTGTCCCTGGATCCCAGGAGAAGAGCTCAGCACCTCCCTCTCCACATCCCCTCCTCAGGAAGCTGTAGAGAGCGATGAGGTCGCCCCTCAGCCTCCTTTTCTCCAAACTAGCCCGAAGTCCTCAGCTGCTCCTCAGAGGACATGCCTCCCAGCCCTTTCACCAGCTTTGTTGCTCTCCTCTGGATGCACTCAAGGATGTTCACATCCTCTTTAAATGGTGGGGGCCCAGAACTACACAGAGCACTCGAGGTGAGGCTGCACCAACGCTGAATACAGCGGGATCATCACCTCTTTTAACCGGCTGGTCATGCTGTCTTTGATGCGCCCCAGGGTGCGGTTTGCCGTCTTGGCTGCCAGGGCATGAACGCATGCCGTGGCTTCCTGCAGCTTTTCTGAGTCTCGCTGATCATCTGGAAGCCCTCCAAGGAGCTTGTGTGAAACACAGAGATAATCAAAACCAACAAACAAATGAGACTTTGCTAAAGATTCTTCCAAATCTGCTGTTTCTTATGTTCTTCTGAAGAAAATTCAATGTCCTAAATGGTCGTCGCAATTGTTTTGGTTTAGGGGATCACATCACTTTGAATTTTTAACCTGAACTCCACATAACTCAAGAGGTGTATACAAGACTACAGCCACAGACTAAACACTTAGCAGAAATAAGAGTTAAAAAATAAGAAGTGTTGAAATTCATGATATGCTCACACTAATTTTTTCATCCAAAATTTTAAGGACAGACTTGAACGAGACAACAGCGTTAAGCAAAACATGCAAAGCCATTTACGTCTTTATTTATTTAAACCAGAAAGTTGATATTTTCTCTACTGAAGTCAATTGCAATTTCGAAATAAATATATCAAAGACAAAAACATAAACAGCACCAGGCCAACATCTTTTTACCAACACAGAAATGAAGCAAATTGGGCAGGGTGTAGAAAAGTGGTCTAAAAACAGTATTTACTAACCCCTCTACAAATACAACCTAGTCTGAAACAGCATATACAGGATTCAAAAGAAAAATTCCCAGTGCTAATGTTTAAGTAATTGTAATTCATAATCTTTCTCTCGGTGCATGCCAGATTTTATGAAGGCTATAAATCTTTAACATTATTGAAAAAAAGTAAGGTCTTGAAGACATACATGCCACATGTATTGGCTCAGAGAAATTAGATTAATCTGCAGCAATAAAAAATGCCAATTCTGCTAAGCCTGATTAAATATTTAGGTCACATTGTTTCTGTGGCAGAATTTGAAAAAAGCACAGCAAATAACATCTTTCACTGAGTTTGAAGACTGAATCACCGTACTTTCAAAAGGGAGTTATGCTACAACATGACTCTATGGGAAAGCCAATACAAAAGCCTTTTAAAAAAACAAAAAAAAACCAAAACAAAATAGCGATCAAAGTAGAAGCTAATTAAACTAGCACATATTAGTCAGCACCCCAAACTATCTGTATACATGCGGGGAGAATGTCGTGACGCGCTACGAAGATTTTACTACTGTTCATGTTAGATAACTTATGTTCTAGGAAGTCCTATTAGTCATCACCCTTATGTTCCCAAAGACAAACCCAAAATACATTCTGTACTCAAATACTACATCAATGATGACAACAATTACTAGATCATCCATTCCGTAAGAATGGTTAATTTATTCTCTGCCTAAAATATCACCTATTAATATTATTTCATACAGTATAAACAGCAGAAAGGCAAACTGTCAAAAGCCTACCTGCCTTCTTGCCAACAGTAAAATACATCCTATACATCATCCAAAATTAGAATTTTGGGCAAAAATTTTATTTCTGTTTAGTATTCTGCCGTCGGTGACATGAACTGTGGTACTGATGAACTGCAGTAGAAAGAATAGTATGTATTTGTTTTTTAGTACCAAGACTATTATGAGATTGACATGCATATGTCCACCGAAGGGTGGTTTGGGGTTCTTTGCGGTGGGTTTCTGCCACTGCGGTGGTAGCACAGTTAAGCTGCTTAAGATACAATAAAAGTCAGTACTGGGGATGCAGGAGATCGCATTGGCCTTTACCATACTAGAACACTTAAAACAATTCCTCCTTTTTCAGCCAGTTTCTTTTTTTTTTATTATTATTCTTATCTTAGAGTCATAATTAAGGTTGAAAGGGACCTTACGAGGTCTCTAGCTAAACCTCCTGCTCAAAGCAGGGTTAACACTGAATCCAGACCAGACCAGGGTTTTGTCCAGTTGGGTCCCCAGGGACAGGACAGATACTCTACAACTTCTCTGGGCTGCTGTGCCAATGCTTCCCTGACCATGAAAAACTGTCGGCTGGAACCTCCTGACTTCAATTCACAACCATTCTCTCTCATCTTCATGCCACACACTTCTACAAAGAGCCTGGCTCCATCTTCTCAGTAACCTCCTCCTACATGTGGGAATGCTGCTTAACCCCTTCTCTGAAACTCCTGCCGTAGCCTTGCCCCGAAGCCTTCTCTTCTCCAGGCTAAACAAGCCCAGTTCCCTCAGCCCATCTTCCTACACCAAGTCCACCAGCCCCCCAACCATCGTGGCAGCCCTCCACTGAACTTGCTCCAGTTTAGCAACACCTTTCCTACGTCCAGGGGCCCAAAACCTGGACGCAGTTCTCCAGATGTGATCCAACAGACAGTGGTCTTGCAATGGCATGAGTCAACTCTCACAGCGCGCCCAGATGTGTTTCACCAGGTCGCAGGGACATGTACGTGTCAGTTCGCAAGCAATCCCTGACTTCACCCTTTTTCACTAACAGCACAGAACAGAGAAGCATGAAAATTATTTAAATACTTAAGAAGCGATTATTTGTGATAATGTGTCACAGATGTAAGTTCCCATGCCCCGAAGCAGCACTCTGTCACAGTACTGGCCAAATGCACACGACAGGCTTATGAGAGGAATATTATCTTTATGCACGGAAGTATTTCTAGTGAAGGAGGGCAAGGAAATGAAAATCAAACAAGTTCTAGAGATGTTTGATAGACTGAAAATCAAATGATAAATATATGAGATTCTTCTATAGAAAGGCCAAATTACCTCTGTACAGGTGAAGCTCTATCAAAAAGAACAAAAGGATTTGTATATTAGAAGCAGACACAAGCAACTGATGACCCATAAGAAAAAAAGATAGGAAAGAGCTCGGAGGAAGTGTCTATTCAGTACTGATGTTTCAGACAAAGAGCAAAGGCTTTAATCACCCAGATGCACATATCCCTGGCAGCTTAAGAGATGCTACTACGGGAATGTTGCTTTTGAAACCTCCTGCGCTTTTATCCTTTGGCTAGACACTTGTGATAATTCACAGGCTCTGCACAGGGATTACAGGAGATGCCTACGACACCGGCGTTAACGCGGACATTTGCATCTCAGTCTGCGTGAATCTGAAAATCCTCCGGCGGGAGACAACAGCTAGAGCACCGCGAGGAGCCGGCAGCGCTTGTCTGAGCCCTCGCCCTGTTCCGCAGCAGGATCCATCCCATCTGAGCCCATGTAAATTGTGGTATTTGGAGAAAGACCTACTTGTGGACCCAAGAGCTCA
Organism: Calonectris borealis; assembly: GCF_964195595.1. Classification (NCBI taxonomy): domain Eukaryota; kingdom Metazoa; phylum Chordata; class Aves; order Procellariiformes; family Procellariidae; genus Calonectris; species Calonectris borealis. Next base: position 3,773,941 of record NC_134351.1, on the reverse strand, counting down.
ATTAATGAGTTACAGAAACATGTCTCTACACAACTTCACAGCAAATTTATTTATTCATTGCAGAACTAAGTGTATTTACTTCACCTAAAAGCCTGTTCTTTCCTAAACTTGCTGAAGGCCATTACCATTAAAAAGGTTGAGTCATTCAACAGTTATAAAGACCTGATGCACATTCAAGTTGTTAAATCCTGATTCTTTCTTCTGTACCTATAGTTTCACCCTCCATTTAGAAGTGTCAGATGTTTCAAAATGCAATATTCTCTTTGCGAGCCATGCAAACTACGGTGAAAGTATATGGGGGTGGGAAGCACCTTGGCTCAAGTACTACTTAAGACTCAGAAATTTCATAAACTGTTATCTCATATTCCTAAAACCAGTTAGGAGGCCTGTTTGAAAATCCTCACTTAAGTGTGGGGTCTGAATGAACTCAAAATTTCCACGTGTGGTGGAAAGGAAGGGTTTCAGGAGCAATTTGGAGGGCACCGACACAGTTCAGTTGGGTGTTACCAGTAACTGCTCTACTTCCCTCCTTGCAGCACTCGTACCTATCCTGGCTTCACACACCTGGAGAGAGAAATTAGTTCACTGAACTGCAAAGCTGGAAAATGTTAGACATATATAATGACATCAGTTAAAATGTGAAATAAGCAGCACCCTGACAAGGAAAAAAAAAAAGTATAATCAATGCTATATTTCTGTTTCGTACTAATGCTTACTTACAGCCATAATACTATTTTAGTTTGTCAGATAAATCCTTGCAAGTTCATTACTCATTCATTTCTTTAGATCATAGTCCACAGTTTTTTCCAAAGAGAAGATTTCTAAAAAGGAAAGAGTACATGTTGTATCTGAATGAAGCAGTTAATGAGCCAAATACCCTGCAACTAAAGATAAAAGACAGGTTCAAGCAAGTCATTATCTTGAGTCACCTCTATTTCTGTTAAGGAACACTGTCCTATAAATACATTCCATTCAAAACAAACTGAGAAGACAAGACTGCAGTTTCTAGGACTCTACTAGAATAGCAAATAATAAGTTTCTAAAAGACTATTAGAATCCCCTTGTTTTTTTAAATCTCAGAAAATCTTACACAGGATAATTTATTGCTATAAAACAGTCTTTTTAAAATGCAAAAACTGTAAGATTCACATCTTCAGTGTACTGTACATTAGACACCCAAATCCCAAATAATAGAGAGGGATACAACCCAGTAAGCATTTTAGTGGCATTAATCTTTTTTTCCAGGCCAGCTAAAAGAAATCAAAATTACACTAGCAGGACTGGAATAATGCTGCTAGCTCTCTCATTTTTGCTTCCTTTCACCATTAAACATGCAGAAAACTTAAATGACACAACTCCGAACCTCAGCCTACTCTGCAAATTCATCTGTAAAACAACACTATCACAAAAATAGTTATTTCTCTATAGGTTTCCTCAAATATTTCTTCCTCTCCATCATAACAGATTTGCAAGATCAACAGTTTTAAAAGCTGGAAGGTTCCACCAAAAAAGAAAAGTTTAACTCCCCATTTTATCTTTGACTATTATCAAACTGTACTGTTTCCAAAGAGCTTATGTGGCACAATAACTATGAATGGGCCATTCATAATAATTAAACAATGGGACCGTCTACCTCCAAACTGCAGCTCTCCGTGGCGTGCAAGTATCTGTGTGATGCTCTAGATTCCCTGCAATAGGTAACAAGACTTCAATGAACTTCAGTTCTACGGCCAAGATTCTGTGCTAAGTTGCATCACGTTCGTTTAATCACACATTCTGCCTAGAGATGACTTGCAGCTTGTCAGACACTGAAGTACCGCACAATTTCCTGGATGGCAGAAGACTAATGAGATGTCGTAATGACTTCCCCCCACAAAATGACAGGATTACCACGATGGCTATGTCTTACAAGTCAGCAGAGACACAACAAGTGGTCAAGGGAAGAGCTTGTCCAAAGTTGAACTTTTAGAGTGGTACGCATTTAGATATTAAAAACCTTTTTAAGCCACATCAGCAATCCGCAATGGTATTTTTAAGGAGCCCTGTGCCATGACATGCAGAGCGGAGGATAACATAGTGCAACCACTCTGCTTCATGTGAGAAGACCCTGAGACACACAGAAGCAACAGTTTGCCCAGGACCCCTCTGTGGTTCACACTGATCCAATCTATCTCAAAACAAAGCTGTGAGTCTGTCCATCTGGGAAGTCTCCATAACCCCTGAGCTGGGGGTCCCGGGCTCCCAGCACTTCTAATGGCATGCAGGGCTTTCAACTGCTCACGCCAGATGGGGGACAAGGGTATTACTGTCCCATCAGGTGCCCGCTCAGAATCCCCAGCAGGTTCAACCAGGCTTAAACCAAGTTCAATGATGTGTCCACGTTGGAAACAGCTGATAGCAGCCTAAAATCTCAACTCCATATGTTGCACACAGGCAAAAACAGGCAAGCCCACATGGAGTACTCCTCTTTCTGTTGATACAGCTAAAGCAGCTATTTAAAATGTTTGACCAAGCTACGCTCAATGCATAGTAACAAAGGATGCTTCATTCCGTTCAAAAATTAACTTAATTACATTTACTTTGCTAAGTCATACCAGCAAGAGGACATTTACTACTAGTATTCTCTTTTCCCTTATCCGAACAATTGTTGTCTCCCCTTTTGTCACAGCCTTTCCTACTAATTGCAATGACACCTCCCAATTTTGGAACGGCTGATCAGCTTATAAGATTCCCCACAGCTAATCTAGGTCAACAAGCTACTAATAAGGCCAGCATATGTTTCTTTTATTTAACGCTGTTGAGATCTTTATAAATTGCTTCTGTCTCCCAACAAAAGCCACTTCACAGATTCGGGAACCTCCGTATGTGTAAGATGTAACAGTGACGCAGTGGAGGATGAAGAGCATGAAAAGCATCTGCAAATAGATCAGTGTGTCTGTGCCTGTGAGCAGCTCGTGAAAGAGCAAGCCAAAGCTAGCCAAGGTTGACCAGTTGACACAAAAATCTCTCCAGGTATCCTGCTGTGCACACAACTTCTACGCCTGACAGTCCGCGGATTAAAACCAAAGTTCAGACTCAGTGGCTTAGAGCTGTTTGATCTTCCATTCCCACAGTGTCCTCTTTCAAACACGGCCTGAACATGAGAATATCATGAAGGCCCTTTTCTGAGAAGCCATTAATTTTCACACTGCTTGGAACATCTAATAAAAATGGGATTATCATTTTTGTAACATACCGCACTGCGTGGGGAGGGGGGGAGAATCTCATTATAAAGCAGTTTCTCATAAATAGAATATCATTTTATATCCAGGTTAGATAACAACTGTTTTCTCCTCCAAACTAAAATGCTACAAAACTATTTCAAAGTTAAGAAGCATTAAAAGCAAAATATCTTTGATGTTTTGAATTCTTATTTTTGAGGCAATGTCAACCAGTCAATTTTGTGGCCTTCTGTGCTGAAGAGAATTTATTGCTAAAATCTAAGGCATACAGCACATGCTAAATGCCACCAAAGTGAAGGACACAGGAAAAAAAATCAACACAAATATTTCAAAGTAACAAATTCATCAGGCAGAGCACTATATGGCAATGGAAGTTTGCTGGGATGAACAGGTCATTTTTTCCTGCTTTAAAGCAAACACAGAAAACCAAACAAGCTGGTTGAGTTGCAGATAAATACCCAAAGTCGAATCCACAGAAAAATGCTGCTTCCCTGTTTATTTCAGTGACATGATGTCTGCATGAAAATATTCGGGGACAGGAATTACAGAAAGCCACTGTTTGTACCGACAGGTCCCCCAAAAGTACCGAAATAGAGACCGGGGCTGCAGGGCATCCTGCACACGCATGGCCTGCACCATGAGCACCACCAAGCAAATCCAACATCAGCCTGACGTTAAAAACACCCCTCTTGTTCAGAAAACTTAGAAAACAGTCATACTGTTGCAATAACTTTCATTAAGGTAATTCCCTTCTAGCACAACTACAATCCATGTGTGATGCAAAAGAGGAGAAAAAGTTACCTATTATTCTTGAACAGCTCAGCTCGGAGATATTTACATTTCACTACCAGGGACTTGTGACTATGCCCCTCCCAATATCTGCAGAGTTTACATATCACTGTATCACTATGTATTTCACTATATATTTTATAGTGAAACTGTTTATTACTCTCAAATCCTTTTTTCTTTTCTTTTGGTTATAAAAAAGGAAGAGGCAAGCTGATGCTCAGAGAGTTCAGTATTTAACAGCTCTGGCCACAGGCCATTAATTCCAAGAACCCCTTTCAGAGCTCGATCTTTTATTATTGTATAATTTGACTTGTGAAGTCTCTTGATGTACACTGGTGTGAGAACAGAAGCAGTCTCTTTTCTCTAGGGTTTGTTATTATGGAAACTCCTCTATTATGATTAAGAGATCAGTAAACTGAGATTTAATTTAATGGTCCAATTAAGATTTGAACCCAGAATATAAAAGGCTTGTCTATTGATCGTTCTTATGGTGGCATTAAAAAGCTGCTACCGAAGGCCAGGCTCCCAGTGTGCCGGTACGATGCAAACCCGCATGTTTCAAAGCATCCTCGGAGCCGCGCAGCTCTAGGCAACAGAAATCCCTTGTTACAGCAGTACCAACAGAGAAGTAACGCAGCGAGCAGGAACTAGTTTTCATATTATGTGTTAACAAAGGTATTAGGTTGGCTCTTATGCTCTAAATCTACCACTGATGTCTTACTAGTATTATGTTGCTTTTTGATTACTGAAAACTGAAAGCTGACGTTTCTAAAATCAAACTTTTCCAAAATAAGGTTTCATAGGGTCAAAGGGTTCCTCCCCTAAATTCAGAACAATTTTAGGAAACTTCCTATCTGGAAAATGGCTCTAATTTAACACCATTCATTCGCCTGCTGTAAGAAAGAAGGTAGAAAGATGAATTTAATAGACGTATTGCATATCCTATTCACTTAATTGCTTTTGCTCAATTCACACAACTCATTTAAAATTTGAAATGCTTACTAAGCTAAAATTTCACCATTTAAAAATCACAATTCCTGTACGAGAAGCAACTCTTCTGTTCCTATACTTACGTTTTCAAATAAGAATTAAAAACAAATGAGAATTAGAAACCAAACAGCTTTGAAGCATTCATGCAGCAACTGGCTTTTTTTTCAAGTTTTTCTCCTTAAGAAGTGCCTTTGATTTGGGTAACTCAATTTCACTAGTTTTCTGCACCAACTGTCCCATTGCTGTTCTCCAGCGAAAGAGGAAGCTATATGTTAAAGAGCTTCCCGAAAGCACCGCGGACATCAAAGAAAAAAAAGGCAGGAAAACCAGAATGCTCAGAGTGTAAAGCCATGTGGGAGAGAAATTTGTTTATCTTCCTATGTGAGCAGCCTAATGAGTTTCGAGCCAGCAATTACATCTCATTATTGGCACTGTTAAAAAATTTTGTTAAGCAATTGGTAAATTCTAATTTCACCACATTCAAACACTAACAATTTCAGATTTTTCAGTTGAGTGTGGCCCCTAATAAGCAGGTCAGATCACACATGTCTTGCTGCCGCATAAACGTTTTTCTTCTTTGTGAACACACATATTGGACTATTTGAATAAGCAACTGCCTGGCAAACTCAAAATGTCTTCTGCTCTATACACAGAGATCCTGGTTGAAGAAAGCTTAGGTTTAAAAATACTTCACCAATACAAATAAATAAATAAAAAATATTTTCAATGAATAATCATAGGCCAGGAAAAAAAGACCATGGAAGCAGAAGGAATTAACACGTACGTTACAGAGTCATCATCATTCTGCCAACACAGCAACATGTGAAAAATTTGATTCATTTCTTCTTTATCCCTATTTTATAAAAGCAACAACTGACATAATCTAGGGGAAAGAAGAGGGAAGTAATACGCTTTCTTCTTTTAAGGACAATGCAATATGAAAATTGACAATAACAATTAATCTGATTACGTACAGCCTAAAAAGGTAGGGAGAAAGTATAGTCAGGAAAAATAAAATGTCATCCACTCCATCAAACAACATGGGGAACGTTACAAAGATGTGCAATTCTATAAAGGTGACTGATAAAGAAAAACATTGGAAGAAAAATTTAACCACTTTATTAAGGGACATTGTGAACAAAATTCAAATTCACAAACCCAACAGATACTTATATAGTAAGCAAACCCCATACTGGGATAAGCAGTGAAGTCTCCTCTGCAAATGAACTAGCATTTATTTCTGCAAACCCAAGCACTCAAGGATTATACCAGCACCCAAGAAGGCGGCACACATTTAAATGATTAAAAATTGTGTGCTAAAACAGAAGAAAAATTTCACGGCAAATGTTTTTACAATTCACTTTTTAACCTGGAGTTACTGTTTTAATCACAAAAGTTTTACAGTACTCTGACAATTCTACTTAGAGCGATTTGGGCCATCATTGAAAAAACGGCTGATAAAATTGTAATCATTAGACTCTGGATGCACATTATTCCATATTTTAATAAACTAGCTACATGGTTTCATATGCAGGAATATAAAATATGCAGTTACATGCATCTATTATCAAAATTCAGAGACTTCCTTAGGAAAAAGTCAAGTTAAAAGACTAGTTATGAGAAATGCATTTTCTCCTCACGCCATACCTGTTTTTCACTCTGTAGCAGTAACTACAGTAAGCTTTTTTCCTCATCCAGCATCAAATTTGCTAATCTAAGTCACTTGCAGCTGGTAAGTACTTAATTACTGCAGTAGCAATACAGTGTTTCTAGAGAAACTCACACATTACAACTTAAAGACAATTTTTAATCCAGCATAATCTTAAACTGAGCTCAAAAGATGCAGTTTAAAGCAACATCATGCACCCTTATTCTTAAAGAACTGTCATAAATATTTTCACTCAAGAAAATCCAGCCAGACTATAAGAGGGAACAGTAGTAGAAAAATTAAATTACTAACATAGAAATCCATAAAACAAATTATTTGGCTGGGAAGGTGAAACTTGTCAAATACAGCGGCACATATCAGAATAGATGGCAATTTTTCTTGGTAGCTTACAAAACATAACTGACTCTACAAAATGATGAAGACACTGTTGAAGAGTGCAAAGAGAAAGAAGGGTTTCAGCCTCCTCTCAGATGAGAGAAGGCAGACTTGGGGAACCACAGCGGTGCAGTCATCCTTTACAAGCATGGATATTTAAGCACGCTACTACAACTCTATTTAAAAAAGAAAGGAAAAAACCAACATTGAACTACTCCAGTGCCAGCATCATGCTCCAGGATATCCTACAGCACTCATCACCACCAGTTTCCAGGCTGGCTGACCAGTGAGAAGTAGGGTTACTATCTCTGCTTCCTCCAGATGGCAACAGAACGGCCGGCTCTACGTCTCACGCTTTGCTCTCGTAACAGGTATAGCAGGGCTACGATGACAATCAAGCACAACATACTGCAGCCTATAGCATGCACAAGCTAAAGTCTCTGATCTGTATCTCTTTTAAGCACACCTTTTTTCCTAATTCCACTTGACTCCTACGAGCATCAGAATCAGAATGAGACAGAAACCTTTCTTCATATCATTCCCTGAATCCCATGAACTCTCTACGATAGCCAAAGAAATCAACAATATATGACACTGATAGAATTACATGCCATCTTTAAGTTCCTTAGGTCACCTAACGGGGAGAAGTGCAACGATAAACTATTCTTAGCGGCTCACACAGCCCTGGATGTGAATAGCTGTGGTGATAGTGTAGAAAAAAAGGAAAACTGGATAGGGTTTCTAGCCCATAAAGTCATTTAATGTTAAACGTGCATGTCTAATTAGTGAGGTGTATGGCAACCTCTAGTGGTATATGCCTGCTTAGAAAACAGCAAACATTCCAATATATGAAGCTATAGGGAAAGCATTTGCCTTACGTAATCAGTCTTTGTCTTGTCACTAATTTTATTAGAATGACATGGTGATGAGATGTCAGAATACAGCTGTTCAGGGAAAGATGCTCTTCACTTCCAAGTGTCACACATCCTAGAGCAGGCAGCCTAGCTGCAGAAAAGCTGAATATCATGAAAGCTGTTTCCAAATAGGTTAAAGGAATTAATGCCAACGGACTTGCAGCTTTAAGTGACAAATCGAATACCTGCACTAATATGCCAGTTAGGTGCGTGGCTTCACTTTTGGTAACTGTACTTGTAGAATAGAAACCAAGCAAAGGGAAAACCTCCCCTCATTGCAGGTACGTAACACTCCACCTGGCTGGGCTTCGTTGCTTGGACACTATACAGCCACCTCTGGCAGTCAGTTGTGACAATAATGACATCAACACACTTTTTATTTTTTCATAATAGTCTACCGATATAATTTAAAGATACTACAAATGTCAGCACTCCACAAATATGAGAGAGACACAGTGCAGTGCAATATCACCCTTGGCACTATGCTGATAAAATAGCTTTCTGTAATTAAAAACAAACCAGTGGTAACAGCGGATAGAGAAGGGAAGGATCTCAAAGTCAGGGCAGTCTACAATAGAGGACATCCAACATTAAATGAATACTGCCCTGGATCTTATTATAAAACATCTATTACATCTATTTTTACTTCCAGCAGCTGCTTGTGATAGATTTATACAAATCTGTCAATTTTCATGCTTGCTGGAACGTGATACAAATTACCCAACGTTACGAAGTTGTATTTTACTGAGCTCTTAAGTACGCTATATTGAATATTCTCAGCTAATTCTTTCATAGAAAATAGTCTTCAGAATTTAAAACAATTGACAGTCTCTGCTCAGAATAGGATTAGGAAAAAGGCTGCGTGGAAATGGAATTACTTCTCACATTAAGGAAGGAATCATTAGAGCATCTGGTGAGGCTTAAATTGTGACTGTTGTATTGCTAAGCAGATTTTAAGTTAAGTGTTTCACAGCTACTTAATTTAAAAACCTATACCCTAAAACACTTTATGTAATATAAAGTACCATCTTCTTTTTAAGCTTTTTCTTCACAGAAAACGCTTTTTCGTTATGGATACTGTGGTTTATTCTCTCAGATGCTTGCACTCTGATGGCAGAACCAGAATAGGAATTTAAATATAAAAATTCTGCCTTGGCATCATGGAGCAAGCTGAGTCCATCAGTGCTGGCTAAATTTAATAATAGTGGCTAACAGACTTCATAAGGTAGGAAAAGGAAGGACAATGTATGCCTCAAAACATCCCTCTCTCATGAAATATAAGTGTTCATAAGTATTTATTCCTATTGCTTTTCTTGCTAACTGAAACTTTATAACAAATCTGTGTATTTTGAGAGGAAATCAGGTTAAAATACTTCCTTTATGGTGCTTAAGCCTGCCAGGGAACCCAAGGTTGTAAAGCTCCTGAGAAGAAAACGTTACCATACTACCAGTAAAGTCTTACGGGAGACAGGCTGCCACTGGAACTGACTCTTCCCGCCAGCCTGCCCACGTCCTAGCCCCACGGGACATTTCACCGTAGATTTTAATACATTTTTATAGTAGGGTCTTCTGATTTATAAGCAATCATGATCATAGTGACAAATTAAATGCCAATCGTGGTGGCCATTTTTGCCTATTGTCCAGATGTATAGTTTTATACCTGCAAAATAAGATCTTCAGTCAACATTACACATAAAAACTGAGGGGGGGATGGGGTGGGGAGGGAATCAAACATATTCTCTAACTCTCCTCTTGTTTTTCTGTTTTAAATTTAAATTCACCTCCTTCATTACAATTTCTACACTATACTAATATGGAGCGTCTGGCTACAACAAGGCAGAAGCTTAAAAATAACAGCATGGAATACTAATGGAATAATATAAAATAATATAAAATAACAGCATGGACTATATAAGAATATCATATTATATATCATATAGCCTTTTTTTTTGCTTTTTCAGTTGATGAGTACGTCCATTTTCTGTACCTATCCTTACATTATATCCAACTACAAAAATACAGCTCCAACCCTGCTGGCACCCAATGGCTGGCATAACCAGCATCCTTCTCAGCCTGCTATCCTACCACACCACAGCTGCTTGGACGTTGTTTGGTTATTATTTGTAATACTGCCCAGCTCAGATCCCATGCGAAGTCTCTCTGCTAAAAGCCATACAGAAACCAACCAACAGTAGCTACTAAGAGCTTACATCTTTGGAAGAACTAAGAGTTTTGAATATGCCAGTACTATGTGTTTGCTCTAAGGTCTCTCTTTCTATTTGGCACATTTCAAGTGTGGCTTTGTTAGTCCTTCACACAATAAAAGATAGATAATTTGACAGACAATTTCAATGTGACAGAAGTTTTCTGTCATTGACCCCTATTGCCTCCTTTCCGCATGCATCAGTGTTAAGCAACAACAGAAGTCTGTCTGCCTTCAGTAAGAATACCAGCACAATTATTTCACAACTAAAAGCAAGCAGCAATGTTAAAGTCTCATTATAACTATGCGTGTCGAGAGAGATGATGAATAAGGCACTCAAACGTCACAGCAGATTATTGAAACGTTGCATACATGCAAGTGCAAGGTGTTGCACATCCTTCCTTGGGTCCTGAGATGGGTCTTAAACATCAGGGAGTCAATTTGCCTCAAAGATGCCATTACAGATGGTAAAAACTGCATGTGAGAAGGCTGGAAAAGGCTGGTGTAGGGAGGAGCCTCACAGCACATAAAGGCTCCTTTTACGTTTCTGAGTTGTAAGGTCGAGGCGAGACGTGTGTGCAAAGGTACTGAGGTTGCTGCTTCTCTACTGATGGCTGCCACCTCTTCTGATAAGCCAGCAGACCACATCCTTAGCCTTTTCATAACCCAATTAGATCAAAATAATCCAGCTGAGCTTACTTTGAACCACGAGTTTAAATGTTGAACAGTAGATGCCCATAAACTCAGAGCATTTTGACAAAAGCCAAGCCACACAGAAATACACATGCAGTTACGCTAGATGACTACAAGATTACTGAGTGGGGGTATCAGCCGGCTGTAACAGGACTAGCAAGATAACCTCTTCCTGGCCCAAATATAACCCGAGGAACACATCTTGCTTTGGTCTGCAGAAACAGCAGAATAAAATGGAACAAAATCAGAAACCAGGAACATAGGAAAAAGCTCTGAAGTGGAAAACAAAGTGCCACACTAAAAACCAGACCACGTTTTTGAGCATCGAGGTAGCGTATCTCACACCACGCTAGGATCTATGATTTCAGAGGCCAATGTTTGCAAATGCTTGGAAAACTCAGACTTCATGTCTATGATCTGAGAAATGAAGAGAGCAGGTATTTAAGACAATGTCTGTGATACATAACGGGAAAATAGGGCGAATGCCAAGCAGGGAAAAGGTAATGGCAGAATGCATTCATCCTGGTTACTTGTCCATACTTTTACAACCAACCATTTCCAAAAGAGAAGGGGCTCGGAGAGAATTAAATCCTAAAGTGCACTGGTTTAAGAACAAAATGTATCTCTTGCTAACCCAGTCCTTTACAAAGTGTACAGACACGCAATTATCATTTATTTATTTTTGGCACACTGTCTGTACCTGACAAGCACTATAACAGTTTATTCCAGATCGCATTAACGAGGACCTTCCCAGTTTCCCTTGGAGCATGGAGCGGGGCTGGCTGCCAAGGTAAGAAGGATACCTGACGCATGATTACCTGCCTTTACAAAGTGGTCTGCAGCACAGGTACAAAATACGAAGGACCAACTTCAGTATCTGCTTCTTTAAAGTTATGGCCCTGTTTTCGAACCAGAACAGATATTGACTATTTATTACTATGCAAGCTAATAAACTTTATCACTTGAAAAGCACGGGTGTAGGTTTTATTGCCCGTATTTGTAGGGCCCTATCACAAAATGATCATTGCGTTATATCTGATGTAACAAATAGACCTTTTTCCAAATATGAAGGAAGAAGTAAAGCAAGTTGAAAATCCAGTCTGCATAGTACTTGAGAATCACCACTCAGTGCATTTTTATAATAACGTGATACATGACTAAAAAAAACCGTAATTCACACCAATCCCTGAAAACCTTCCGGTTTGAAAGCAGCTACTGAGCTGTTCTATTAAGAGAATCAAAAGTCAGAAGTTTCTCAGACAGAGAAACTAATATTTTTTTGTGCATTCAGAACAGATTCAAGTATAAAGCAAATAAGATTTATTCTGGGATTATTTAGTTACTCAGCTATCATGTTAGCTATTTAGTTCATGAGTATCTATGAAGGCATATAAAATTCAAGTTCCTCTACTCCTGAGTTTCAGTAAAGATAAGTTTTAGGAGAAGTCTATTTCTGAAGTTTTATATTTACCTGATGATCCTCTGAGCAGCATACTGATGAAGGGAGCGGAACTGCGCTGACATATTTGCTAGGGCTGCCAGACAATTTGTATGAAGGTATTTGTCCTGTCAGAAAGAAGACGAAAGAAAAAAAACACATCAAATTTTCCTTTTGATATACACTGACACCTATTGCAGGAATCATTCAAAAGACTGAGTAATATATCTGGCTTTAAAGCAAATGGTCAAAAGCATATAGCAGAAATGCAAAGTATATATACTTGGTGATGTTTTAAATATGTTTTCTTAAAATAAAGGCTTATAAAAGAGTGATTGGTTCATACAGATTTCAGAGTGTGTATGTATACACACATATGTGTATGTGTGTGTCTGCATATCTTCAGCAATGTTGATTTACAATGACATCATAGATGTAACAAATACTGAAAGACATTCTCCTCCTCTCCCTTCCTCTCTCTCCTTTTTGTAGTCTTACCCTAAAATTTTCTGCTTCATAACTCATCTTGCTATTAACTCTTTCAAAGCACTCTATATATCCCACAACTATAACCGTACGATACTTCAGAGATCTGGTCCCCTTGTTAGCATTCTTGAAATCATTTGACCAGATAAGCATTTAAATGATGGCCCTGTCAAAGTCAAGGGTTTTCACAAAACCAAACTTGTTCACTTATCCAATCCAATAGTGGTTTATTTTCCCTATTCAAGTCTAAAATATGCATTTACATAACATAACAGATTCCAAATTCTACAAATATATGCCAAGAATGTCCTCGTTTCTTCCAATTCTTTTGATCATAAAAGTGAAATCCTTACGTTTTCCAACTTAAAATATATTTAATTTTTTTTTTTGCTATTTTTTCATGTAAAAATTTCTGTGCCTTTAATTGTTGAAAATATTCAAAAGTGTATTATACCATGCTTACATGTTTGAGATAAGGTATAGAATCAAATGTTTGGAAAATGCACAAAAACAATCTGACACAAGGCTATAAAGTTTTGCTTTGCTAGAGCTCAAAAAGGTTTTAGGGCCCAGTCACTGTCCTACTTCATAAAAACACTAACAATAAATAGAGCTGAAATTCCCACTTCTGAGTAACTGAATAGAGACAAACAACCTATAAGGAATCATTTCTTCTGATCAACTTAAGGAACTTTTCCTTCTCATCTGAAGATGAGCAGTTCAGTGCCTTTAGAGAAACCTACTCAAGGAATTGAACGATAATACAGAAATGGTGTTACAAGTTCAGAACCACTTAAAATCGTGCTTAGTTAATATCGCTGATCTTCCCATTCCTTCCCTCCTGTAAATTCAGATGCCAACTGGTTGCAACAGAATGAAGAAAATCCCACACCCTGTTTGAAATTGAATTCATGCTGTTGAAGTTAGAAATCCACACTACGTGCGTAAGTGCTACACGGAACTCTTACCCTTGTCCGTGTCATGTTGTACTGGATGGTTCTTATGACGACTAGTATCAGGAGACTCCCAAGTGAGATCTCTGTTAAGACACGCTCAGCATACCAAGTGATATTTTTCAATATCTGAAAAAAAAGAACCAAGTTCTTCAGCACCGAGGTCTGAATACGAACATAAACTGGCATTCCTTAAGATAGGTAAATCAGCTTCCAGCCTCAAATGTCACCAAAACCTATTGTATTCTAAAGCAAGAATTCAAAAAAAAGAAAAAAAAAGAAGAAAAAAAAAGAGAGAGAGAAAAAAGACAGACCTCTGCAGTTTTATCACCTAGAAGATCTCACCAACTCTATCATAAGTCATGTGGAAACACACTAAGTGTAGAAAGATGATTAAATTTGGCAATCCTGTAATTTCTATGCCCTGTGCCACCACACTCCTATATTCTTTTTGATCTCACCCTTTACACTTCTTAAAAAGTCTCCAGTTCCACCCCAGCCATCTGACTAATGTTGCCAATTCCTTCCCATTTTCCCTCATTACAAGCTGGGCAAGAGGCAGCACGTACAAGCTCTGACTGATCGGCAAGAGCGCACATGCTGAAGGACGCAGGGCAGATCAACAGGTTAACTGTTGACTTCACACCGAAGCCTTTCTCGTGCCGGTGGTGAGGTCTCTTCCCATTAATAGGTTAGAGGAACTCATCAGCTAGGTTAAGAGCTTCGTATCTTTCAGTGCTCTCCACTGTCAGGGTGGACGAAGTTTACCACCATTTCTGAGTTTACTGCAGAAGGAGAATCAATCCACTCTTTCCTCTTACAGCACTCAGCCCACCAACCTGGAGTGACATAGCAAACACATGCACAAAAACCCCCTGCCTAAAAGGACTGGTGAAAATGAGTCAACAGGAACTGCCCTACAAAGATGGAGAAGATCCTCTATAAATTCAGGTTATTCTGGGTCAAAACAAAAATTTGCTTAACAAGGACAATTCCACAAAAAGTTGTCACTCTGTGTAACGGAGTGACATATAACTTGATATATTAAGTATGTTTCATTGAAACTTCATGTTCAGATGTCTTAAAAAGAATCCAAAGCCCACCAACCTCATCGATCAACTTCATTAATTAAACTCTTCTCTTAAAAAGTTATATGAAAACACTTCTGACTATATCCCTTCTTCCCAGCTCTCCTTTGGATGAGTGAAAAGAATTGTCGCCCTTCACTTTACATCATTTCTGCTTTTAGAATTCCCTCTTCCTCCGAGTAACAAGATCGCTCAGCAAAACCTCTTCTTTCTTTAAGAGAGGGGATGAAGAAGTAGCAACTGAGTTGCTATGAGGAGATATGGAGAGTTGGCTACTGAATGACTTGCAGAAGACAAAGGAAAAGGCAATGCTGGGAACTAGTTCAAGCTGCTGCTGGTTTTATACTATTTACTCCTCTGTCTAAGATATACACATTCATATAAACTGTGAGGGAAAGAATCATAATTTTATTTGTGAAAAAGAAGGGATATCTAGAAAGCAAATTTAAAATCATATGTATATATTAATTTAGCAAAATTCTGAAATATTTAAAAAATAGCACTTTCTGAATCTAAAGTCTCATAAAACCACCTAAAAAAAAGGATAATCTACGCAATGATATCTACACAGGCTTCTGAAGGAATATAATACTAAACTCTGCAAAATCTGTGGCAAAATCCGGGCCCAAAGTTTAGGCATCTCTCATTACGAAGTGCTACACCACAGCATCATCTCTTGGTTTGGTAGTGCAGGACTCTTCCACTACAACTCCACATTGCCACAGAGAAATGATTCCACATCTGAAACAACGAACATTGGTTGTACTCACACATTCAGGTAACCTGGAGAAATGGACAATCAACACATAGGTATTTAGATCTTGTTATCTATTTGTTAAAGGTGCAAATGCCTTGTCTCATTAATGGTAATGGCAAAGGGTTACTTCCTTGCTCTGATAATCAGGTGTTTACCAACAATTGTATGTCATGTTTTTAAATCAGGTACTCACTTGGTTGCTAATCACTAAAAGAGCATAGAACTGGAACCCAAAAGGACACCCTGTATTTGTAGTTTCCATAATATTAAATTTGTCATTTGAAATTCTGTATTTTATATATTTAAGGGGATTAGTAATTATGGTCATGCACACTGTTCAGCTCATCAAAGGCAGTATGTTAAGCAATCTTTTGCTCTTTGCCTATATTTGAGAAGGAAACAGGGGACCAAGAGCTATTTTACTAACACAGCTTCTTCCATTCAGCCCAAAGCCTGGATCTGTGCAAACCTTTCTAAATTACAGAATCACAGAATTGTTTAGGTTGGAAAAGACCTCTAAGATCATCAAGTCCAACCGTTAACCTAGCACTGCCAAGTCCACCACTACACCATGTCCCTAAGGGCCTCATCTACACGTCTTTTAAATACCTCCAGGGATGGTGACTCCACCGCTTCCCTGGGCAGCCTGTTCCAAGGCCTGACCACTCTTTCAGTAAAGAAATTTCTCCTAATGTCCAATCTAAACCTCCCTTGGCGCAACTTGAGGCCATTTCCTCTCGTCCTATCGCTTGTTACTTGGCAGAAGAGACCGACCCCCACCTCACTACAACCTCCTTTCAGGTAGTTGTAGAGCGCGATGAGGTCTCCCCTCAGCCTCCTCTTCTCCAGGCTAAACACCCCCAGTTCCCTCAGCCGCTCCCCATCAGACTTGTGCTCCAGGCCCTTCACCAGCTTCGTTGCCCTCCTCTGGACACACTCCAGCACCTCCATGTCCTTCTTGGAGTGAGGGGCCCAAAACTGAACACAGGATTCGAGGTGCGGCCTCACCAGTGCCGAGTACAGGGGCACGATCACCTCCCTGCTCCTGCTGGCCACACCAGTTCTGATACAGGCCAGGGTGCTTTTCATACAGGGGAATATGAGTAGGCTATATAGTGTTGAATACTAACAGCACAGTTGTCATTGCAGATGACAACTTTTTAAATGGAACGTATTTCTTTGAAGAGAAAATTAAAAGTTGATTATAAAAGAAGACTTGAACTAGGAAGTTCTTATTATCTTCCTGATCTTTGCTTCTCTTCCATCAGTCCACTTTGGTACTGAATTTTCCCCATGGTCCCTGTAGTTGGGTTTGGAATATCAGCAATATAATCAGCCAACAGACCGCTGTTGACCAATCCTTCCGAACATCAGTTGCAGCAGGCAGTTTGATGTGTTTTACAGTATGCCTATTGCTGAATTTCTTTTCTAGTCAGCAGCCTTACTTTTTGCAGTAAGTTTAAGACAGAGCGCATGCCTCCCACAAAGCCCCATAAACTGAGCAAATGAGTTATACTACAATCTGTGAAGCGTCAAAGATCTGAAGCACGACGCTGTTTTGAGGACCCAACAGGCACTCAAAACACCGCAGTAATGCAAGTTATATTAGTGTTGCAAACGGAGAGGTTAGACTATAATTGGTTTGTCACCTACTCTGAAATATGTAGTCAAAAAGCCCTGTAACCTACATATAATTCTGCTTCGTTTTATCCATCAACTTGTGCCCTTAAATCCCAAACACGTATGTCACAGGCTCTCTTTGCTTTAAGGGTTTCTTATCAGTTGGGATCCAGTCCTCCTTCCCTTCCACACCATACTCCCACCTATGCCTTTAAAAGCATTTTTATCAGCTCCAAACACAAAGCAAAGTAAGACCTGTCCTATCAAATACACAGCACGACGACAACGAAGACCTTTGAGAAAGGCATCCAACAGTTTCTCAGGCAGTCATGACAGACCTATATGTGATTAATCAGAAACATTCAAAGCAGCAGAATTAAAAGGAAAAAAAAAACTTTTTAAAGGGAGTATTCTCATAGGACTCCTCCTTTGGGGTAGAAAAGCAGCCACCACCTTCACATACCTGATTTTCTTGGCTACCCCCAGCTTGATGCCCCCTCTAAGTGCCCGGCTGCCCAGGCCACCCACCCCGACAGCCAGCGAGAGGCACTTGCTTTTTGAGTACTCCACCGCAGAGCACCCCAAGCCGAGCTCTGCAACGGGTACTGTGGCTTTTCCCAGCATTTGTGATAGGAGTACTGCTGGCAAAAATCAGGGTATTATTTAACATAAGGCGCTGGGGGATATTATATTTCCCTTAGTATTGTGTAGGATCCTACCGTAAGTAATACTTAATAGTCAGGACATAATTACACGTACATTTGATCAAAACTCTTAGTCAATAGATTCTAAAGAAAAACCCAAGTGGAAAAAAAAGAATCCTATGGAGCTTCTTCTAGACTAAGGTAATACTTTACAAGTACTATCTTTAAAATGCCTTTTTTTGTTTTGGTTTGTTTTTTTTTAAACATTTTTTAACATTCCATGCTCTGCAAATTCCACGTGCACTGACATTTCTTTCATTTACCTCCCACCCTCATTCTCACCCTCTAACTCTGTGTCTCCTGAAGCTCTTTCACAGTACAAGAGACATTTGAAATGGCATCTTAATTAGGATTCAACTCTCTCCTCCCTCACTTTATTCCCAGCATACCTGAAAGCCCCTCTTTCATGAAGTATTTCAGAGAAGATTGCATTTGCCTATGTTGAAAGATCTTGGTGTTTTTTTGAGCAACCTCCTAAAAAGGAGGGACCTCCTAAAAGGATTCTTACGTTTTGAAAATCATGCATACAAAGGCCTATGCAACAAGAGGTACATCCCAAATATCATTACAGACTAGATACACTAAAATGAAAAAAAGATACAGCCACTGAAGACATTTGGTAGGCTCAGGAAATTCATGCTAGTAGGTAAGCTGATGCAGTTTGAGATACAGAATATCTGTACAGTATATGAAGAAACAAAAGTTCAGATCACTGAAATAAATTAAAAAAAAAGAAAAGTATCTCTGTTATCATATACTACCTAGTACCTGACTTTTTGTCAGCACCTTCCTATTTCCCACAAGGGAGCTGAAGTGAAGCCAATGGCTATAGCCTATAGACGGGAAAACCACTGTTTAATAGCAGTGCAGTGCTGGCTAAGGTGACAAACATCCCCAGCAACAGGCTCAAGTGTGACATTTCTGGTAAACACCTTTTGCTAAAAGGGTAGAAAAATCAGAATACGGGGAAGAGGGAAAGACTTGCGAGGTATTTAAGGGAAGAATGGTCAAGGCTGAGGAACAAATAGGAAACATGAAATCACTACAAGCAAGGTTTCCACATATAGCAGGCTATGAATGGATGTGGAAACAGGTATAATTTCTGGTTATAACAAGTCACTAATTCTATTTTAAGACAAAGTGATGATGGTATAAATGAAAGCAAGTCATCCAAGGAGTTTCAGTAAACAAGGACAACTAGTTAGGACGGACAACACAGATGATTAACAGGAATAGCCTGGAAGACAAAGAAAAATCCACATGTATTTTCACAAAACAGGCAACTGAAAAGTTAAAAAGCTGTGAGTTGTGTAATTAATAGATAACACACATGAACTTCACTGCAAGAAGATACCCTGCTAGAGGACAACTTGATCATCCCGAGGCTGCTAAGCATAAACCTATGATCAGATACAGCAAGTTAGTGGGTTACCTTCACAACTGCAAAATGCTAAAGTAAGTGTAGACAGTCACTTTGGTTGCAATTAGTTGTTTGTGATTTCTTAAAACCAGCTTATTTATGACCATGTGAATGTATCTGTTTTCAAGAGAAGATTTTATATAAATAAATAAATGAACCACTTTTACAACAAAAAATATTTCAAGCTGAGCACTTGAACCTCACAGAAGAAAAATATACTGTTATTTGAAGAACCGTATACGATCATTAAGTAATGGTTACATTCTGTAATATATAAATATAACAGGGATACGTTGTGGTTGCACATTTCATTTCCTGACTTCTGAATGCTTAGAGTACTGAAAATTTAACATACTTTTAAAAACAAAATATATCTATGAAAATGGGTAGTATAAAATACTATTTGTTTTGACATCACACACAACGGAAATCCAAAGCAATAGTACATAAAGGGACATATTTCCAGATGCTTATTGAAAAGAAAGAATTTTACTCAATTTGCTCTAAAGTGATACCCAAACGTTTTTTTTTTCCCCTCTGAGATAAAATACACTTAACCCGACAAAAGATCAACTTACTGACTAAATCTCTAATAAGCTATTTCTTATAGTCTCTCATTTATGAGCAAAATAGCAAAGCAACCTCCTCCCACAAATAAAACGAGGCCCATGTTTCTTCCCACCCCCGTTGGCGTTATTTTGTGGGGCACATCCCTGTCCTGTACTTTACCAACCAAAGTGGAAGTTCCTTGATTCACACTATGATGGAACTCAGGAGCCTTAGGTCCCACCATGTGCTCTCTCACAAAGGGTGTCCCCACGGGACAAGAGGAATGGGACTGGAACAAGTTAGATAATGTCAAGTAGCACCTTGAGCCCTCAACACGTCTTTCTCATCCACCTGTGGCTCCCTGTGCTATGCACTAGCCTTCACCCTTCCCATTTTCCCTCCCTGTAGCCCATACCCAGCTCCTTGTCCTCCCAGACCCCATTCCTTCTCAGATCTTTCTCTTCCCAGCTTCCAACTCCCCCCACCCACACCTCGCCCATTCCAGTCTCTCATTGCAAACAACTGACTTCACCTTCTCCAGCATTCTGTCACTCTGCCCCTACCCTGCCTCTTTTCTTATTCCTTTGTTTAGCAATCCCAAATCTTACCTGTTTCTTCTTTAATTCCTATCTCTGCCCCACTGCACCCATCCCATGTTCCTTGTGCAGCCAGCCACAGCCTCCTTCCACTTTCTCCTAATTGTTGTCACGTCAGGCTCCTGTTCCTATACGCTTTCTTCAGACGTGTAGACGTGGTGCTTAGGGACATGGTTTAGTGATGGACTTGGAAGTGTTAGGTTTAGGGTTGGACTCGATGATCTTAAAGGTCTTTTCCAACCCAAATGATTCTATGTGGCTTCAACCATCGCCAGGCAGCAACAGAAGGATCACTGGGTGCACAGTCCCATCCCACAGGAGCTGGAAGCAGCACTTACACAAGCTTCAGCTTGTCCCTACGTATCTCAACCGATACGTGCTCCCTGGGCAGGGGGGGATGCAAACAGCCCGGCTGGCTCTGGCAGCAGCAAAATGAGAATATTCAATCACCGTGGACATCAGGCCACCTCCGGCTACGTATCTGCTGTGCAGATGGAAACTGACTGCTCCGCTTCCCCCTGAGATTTATAGTTTGGTCAAATTTCGTCAGATTATAGGCAGCAAAGCCCTAGCACAAAGACTACTTTCCAAATTTCAAGTTCCTAATGCAAAACATGAGTTACCAGAGCTTGTTAAAGAACACATTGATGGTTGTAACCACGGACAAGACATGTTCACGACCTAGTCTCACCCCAGAAACGGCCAATGGTTCTCACTGAAACTTTAAAAACACCAACCCTGGAAAATGACATTCGCTGAGACAACTATGCCTTGGAATAGTACATTACTCTTAAAAAAAAAAAAAACACAAACCTCAAAATTCAAAGTTAAAAAGTTCCATAATAGGCCCTGTCACCTCTACTCTCCTCTCCCCCATACTGAAGAAAGCAACCATAGCAGGGAAGCAATGAAATGCCTATTTAAAAAACAACAGCAACCACCACCATCCCTCACCTGGTTTTGGGTTTCAGAAGCATGAAAGATGAAAGTACCTTAAGTTTCAGAATCATCTACCTGAAATCAGTGCCACAATTCAAACAATCTTATTGGTTTGCAGATAAAAAGGGAAAAAAAAAACCCAAAAAGCTCAGACCTGGGGTGGTCTTGCAAGAATAATTAAAAAAAAAAAAAATTAAGAGGTTTTGATTAATTGCTCTTTTTCACACCAGGACACCTACAACTCAGGGTGCAAGAACTGCAGATGCAAAGAACAGGAACTCAGTTCTATATATACCGAGCACTGAGATTCTCAGTTTCCTTTAACATTGCTTGTGGGATATTTCTTAACGCAATAAAAATAAACAGAGTTAAATTGTGATTGACAGTCTATCACTCTTTACTACAGCATAAAGTACTATAGTAGTACAATAGGTTACTGCTACATAAAGTATTATATGATGTTATTTTGACATCCGATGTAATTTTATTTACAGTTTCATAAATCAGAGAAGAAAAATCACCAATACGTGTCCCCTTTAGGGAATTCTTGCATTTATTCCTTTACTCTGTTGTTGTTATTATTATTAGTGAAAGAAATTGAGCTCTACGTGGTTACAGGGACCTAACTGCATTAAGCCAATTGCAGGAACAGGACCTATGGTTTTGATCATATTTTCCAGGCAGTTAAGACCACATTCATTTTAAACAAAAAATGCTTCAGCAGTCAAAAAGAGTTTCTGTGGTTTCCTGAGCTCTTTACCAGTCGATATAATCACAAGATTTATAAAACTGTGCTTACTAAAATTAATCTCAAAAATCAATAAATAAATGTGGGTTAAATACCACAAAGGAAAATAGCCCATAAATGGACTGTACAGTCATGCTTCTTATAAGAACAGTACACACGCTACACAGCAGCAGAGAGAAAAACAGGCTGACTTAAAATATATCAAATTCTTTTTTTCTTCATACTTTACCCAAGTGATGGGGAAAAAAAAGAATCCTGCTGTAATTGCTAAAATTTGATAAATACTGGCAGTGAATAAGAGTTTCATTCCAGTTGTGTAACTGACGCTAGATGTTCACATTTTACAGAAATACCTATACAGCTTTCCTGCCTCCATTCATTTTGCTGCCCTATAACACCCTCTCAGCCTCTAGAGGATGTGTTATTAATATTTAAGAAAGTATGAGACTAATTTATTTCTTTATACTGTAGTTTTTGAATAGTAACTTGGTCATTCATACCTGGAAACATCCATTTAAGTAATTCAAAAAGATGGGTGAGGGGAAGTGATTTATCAGTATGATTTTGAATCCTTTTTCCACAAAGTGGGGCACTAACTACACTTATTCCCCATCACGGGATCTGTGGGAACCCACTACCCAAATATCCATTCCCCAACATTTCACAATGCAATGCTCACATTTGTATTTTGATATCCACATCCCTCTGTAAAGTTCAGGAATGCCACAGATAAGAAGGTAACTTTATTTTTTGAAGTATAACAGAAAGTGGTTTCTCTATAGATAAGAAATCCTTTCTATAAGAAATACTTAAGAGTTGGTATCACATTCATCAACTCTCTTGTCTATACCAGTTTATTTAGGTGACTTTCGGAATGCACAGTTGAAGCTTTGAACAAGGGAAGACCTCCTCTTTCTCCTTCACTGCATCCAATCCATCCACGTGACACCAAGATTAAGAGCAGGGGCAAGAAAAAGCCTTCAAATTCAATAAGAAAAGCGCTGTGAGGGTGGAAAAGCATTCTGCTTAGCCTCCAAGTTCGCTCTCTCCTTCAGCATGAAAACAAGCCCCCAGTCCATCAAAGAATGGAAAAAAGGGTAAGAGAAAGAATAGTAAGGAAAAGAGGAGCACAGGAGGAAGAATTAGGGTTATTCCATATCTATCCTCTGCAGTGTCCTAGCACTCCATTGGCTTTTGACAGTAAAAGTTTCCATTTTCACAGGTTTTTCTGCAGTAGGGCTGGCAGGAGAAGTTCACATAGACAGGCCTGCAGGCTCAGGCACCTCACAGCCACCTCTCACTATTTAGCTAAGAAGCAAAACTAGCAAAACTCTGGCCACATAACGCTATTAATGAATGGATGCTTCTCACCAGACATTATGGAGTAGGAAAACACAACCACAGAGTAAAAGAGAGAAGCAGTTAGTGAAAATCTGAATTAAAATCAAAGATTAAATTGAGAAGAAGACGGAAGAAGCAAAGGCAGGACTGAGAAAATCAATGCAGGGTAAAAGGAACAAGGTGGGGTTTGGTTTTGGTTTGTTTTTATTAAAATGGAAGTAGTACACTAACGTCCACATTGCACAGAAAACGCTACAACTATATTGGCAGGGTTAGCCGCAAAGACAAGAATAAACTGGACAAGAAAACTTGATTTATGTTTTCACTCCACAGCTGGATCCTCATTACCAATTTTAGGGAAGTCTTCCACTTTTACTTATCCAGTAAGGAATTTATTGAAAGACCATGTGTAAAGCCTTAAAAATGAATGAAGAATGATGGGGGAAGAGACTGAGGCAGGAGTGAAACCTTGTCTGCTGTACTCTAACCCTCAACATGCTCAATTAAGGGAGAAGTTAAATGACTTTGTGATATGGAACCCAAAAATATACATCACACACGTACATGTATGGTGCGTACGTATAGATTCAAGGCACACAAGGGTGAAGCAGAAGAAAGCTTCAGGAAAATGTTGTTTCAGTCATCTGCATGGTTACTATAGGTGCTCCTCCTAAAAGCTGCTTCCTAAAAGGTACTCCCAGGAAAATGCATATAAACATCATCTCTTCTTGCTTTCTACATGCAGAGCTATAGGAAATAGTCTGAAATTTCAAAGAGTAAATATGGTAAGTCTCTACCGCTTGGCACCAAGAAAAAAATGCCAGTTCCCTCCAAAACAGGCTGGAAATTTCCCTGGGAGAAGAGTTCTGTTTAGATACCTTGACACTTGCTTCCAGACTTTCATATTTCATTAAATTCACACAACCCCAAAAGAGAGTTTCCATGTCCCAGTCAAAAAATTAAATAAAATCAGTGCAGACAACTTCTGCATTATCGTAGCTTTAGAAGCTAGGAAACTAGAACATAATTGTCCAAGGGATTCTCCAGCACAGATGGTCAAGGCCCATCAAAGCTAGTCAAAATTTGGATCATATTATACAGACAACATAAAATAGATATTAATCTAGCAGAAAGACAGAAAAAGAAATGCCAAGTAAGGAAATAACATTCAGTCTGGAAAATAAAACTCCAACTAAAAGCTCCTCTCAGCTGCATCAAACTGGTTAAGCAAAGTTTTTCAAGAGAAATAAAAAAGGTTTTCTGTTTTTCTCTCTCTTCCAGCCTCTCCACTTCCATGACAAACACTCAGCATCTTTGAGGCAGCCTGCCTGGCTATTACTACATTAATCTGTAACAGGAAACACCAAAAAAAGACAGAAAAAGAGGTATATGCAGCATCTCCTCTACAAGAGGGAGCCCGTTTGTTCACTTCACTCGGGCAGGTTTTGAAATGGCTCTTCTAACTTCAGGTTACTAGTCCTTACAGAAGAAATACACATATGCCATCAAATTTGGATGAACACATACAGCCTCTGCTGAGGAAACAGATATACAGATGTATCTTTATAAAAATAAATATTTAAACGATGTTTAGAGCTGAAGAATTATTTACCAAAACAACAACTCACCACTTCATGAATGGATCGGTTGAAGCCATCATCCTCTGTAAGGATCAGCAAAATGATAAGAGCCATGTAAACATGGTGTGAATTCCTTTCCTCAACGTGGTACAGAATTTCAAGAATTGGCAGAACCTTTAGGGAAGGAAAAAACGTGTGCATTAGTTTAGTCTTCAAATACCTCAGACAATAAACAGAGGAGGCTCTAAAGCTCCCGTGCATCACCCTGCCCCTTAACAATATCATAGCAATTCCTCCCTCTTGAAATAACCACCCCTAAATAGTGACGTACAGTGTTCAAACACCTTCCATCTGTTTCATTCTGTCTCCACAAGGGAGTCTAAATAAATTCTTTCTTGTGGTCAGACATGGAATTTCAATTTCTAATAAATGAGATTTCCAGCCATACCAGTTACCATAGGCTCTGAAAGCTTTAGTTGCCCTCTAGACTACGGGAAAATAAATTGTTAAACAAGATTTTCACCAGTTCAAGCAGGAAAACAATTGTTTCTAACCATTTGTGCTACCACAAGCCTGGTCTGAAAGGGCTTTCCTCATCAAATACAGCCAAGCATATCGGAGCTGAGGTGCACAGAGGCATTTTGAGACCTGAAACTCAAACCCCATTTTGGTGTGTGGAGGTAATCCCAGAAAAGAACCAGTTTGGGTTGAGTTAAGACTAGAAAAGGCCTGTTTTTCCAATTCTAGATAATATGCAGCCAAAGAGAACTGACATTATGATGAGAGTTCAGCCCAAGGTCTTGCAACATTTCCACCAGGATGAACAGCTTAAGCCAAAGTCTTGCAATAATAACGAAAATGAGATTTCATTGCAACAGCAAGCATACCTGAATGCTAGTCTAAAGTTAATCCAGATGCAAACGTTGTCTCTCTACCAACTGAAAATTAGCTTTCCACTGGCTCAGTACAACGTGGCTTCCCCGGGCTGCAGAAATAGGCCTAAATCGCAAAATACCCTGGAAAAAGGAACTGGAGAAAACTCTCAATTCCAAGATAGCGGATGAGATGCAGAATTCATTCCAAGAAGCTTCTAGACACCTAAAGACTTGCTGTTTTTCAAAACAGGCCGAGTGCAGCAGGATGAATCATGTGAAACCTATTCTGGTGAGCGGCCAGGACACCGAGTGCTTCACAAGCCTCTGAAGTTACCAGAATGTTCTCTCACAATCAACCAGTCCCAAAACAGTTGGAACATATTAAACCACACAACAGTTTCTATTAAAACCAATGAGATTGATTCATTAAAACCAATGATTGATTGCTACAGGCCACAAAACCTTTTGAAGATGCTTTGGCCGGGGTCAAG
This sequence comes from Calonectris borealis, assembly GCF_964195595.1. NCBI lineage: Eukaryota > Metazoa > Chordata > Aves > Procellariiformes > Procellariidae > Calonectris > Calonectris borealis. Next base: position 3,747,502 of record NC_134351.1, on the reverse strand, counting down.
ACAATACCACAACAAAAGCAGAGGGAAAAAATATTTACTCATTGCAAACATCCTTCCTTTACCATTTCAAAGGATCCCTCACAAACCTCTCTCCCCAGCTGAAACTGGAGTCGATTTCTTTGTGTTTTGTGAATATAAGTCTTGAGAGTAAGGACCAGGTTTTCCCTGGAATATCTACTTAGCATATAGCAAAAAAACATTAGTCCTTTTCCTTGGATGGGGGAAAAGGGAGACAAACATCACTGCATTAGTCCACTGTTCAAATTATTTCCATCTCCAATATTTATACTGCACGTAGCTTTGCATTGCATAAGCTCAAAGGGATTTCCAAGTCCAAGTACTGTGATAAGCTGCATATAGCAGGAAGCAATATAAAGCTACCGAAGAATTGCATTTACAGCTTGACTTTGCAGGGACAACAACAAAAGCCTTTCTGAAGTTAACCAGTGGAACAACTTCTTAGTTTTTAAGACAGCTCCCAAATAGCTGTGTCTGTTAATTTTTACAGCTACTCAAAATTGAATATACTGCCTTATAAAGTACATGCCTTGCACTCCTTCAACGTAACTGTGATCCCGTCTGGTTAGTGCTAAATAATACCATACAAAGTACCCTGGCGAAACGTATTCCTTCAGAACAGCCCAACGTATCTCCTCTGCCTATGCACATTAATATTAGGTCAAACTGTAGCTGAAAAAGTGCATTTGTATTCCTTAAGTGCTCCAAGTCCTAAAAGTGTGTTGCTACAAACAACATTAAAAAAGCATACCTTGATTCTGACATTGAGACATTATAGACATTTCCATATGAGCCGATACGTGAAAGTTCTCTTACTAAAATTTCATACTAGCTACTGAAATCCCTCTCACTCTGAAGAATGATCTGGCTCTCCAGATCACTGCAGTCAGTCCTCCTGCCCCAAACACACCTCGAAAACTTTCGAAACCCCCTCCCATCTCCGCTCCTCTGGCCACATTTTCCTTTCCACTCCTCTTTCAGACTTCTCTCCATCTACGTACCGGACCAAACTCAAGGAGGAGGTGAATGGCAACTTAACTCTCTCTACCTGCCACTTCCCTGCATCTTCAAAAGGTTTTGTGGCCTGTAGCAATCAATCATTGGTTTTAATGAATCAGATGAAATCTGATTCAATTCATACAGTTTCTATCACCCTTCCTCCTCTGAACACTTTTTCCTTTGTACACTGATTGCTGAGGTTCACACACCTTTAGGACAAGTATTACTGTCCTCAGAACAAAAACTATTTGACTAGCCACCACTTAAATAAAAAAGAGTTAAGATATAAGACTAAATTAAAATTTTAATTATGTTAAAATTTATCTAGAATTGTAACCAAAATGCACTTCTACACTTTTATGTTACGCACATACATTAAAACTTTTATATCTATCTTCTTATGCACTGGCATTGCCCAGCCACATACTGAGAGGACAATAATTGCTTCTTTTTGTATTGCTGGCCCTTTTATTCACAGTCATTAAACTATCATTACTGGACTACTAACACTCCTCCATCAGGAGCAGCTTTTAACTGGCAAGACACGGCCACCATTAAAAAGTTACTTTTAATCCCCAAAACAAGGGGCAGGTAAAGATAGACACTGAAAAGTGCAGGTGCTATATTCGGTCCAAGGTCAGGAACAGTTTCCCCAGCAGAGTTTTAAAATAGCTTGTCTTTAGTATACCACAAAATACAAGACCGCATAGCCACACGAGTAACCTGCTTAAGCCAAATTTATACCACAGGAAAAAATATTGCTGTACCATCAGTTAAAATAAATACATCATCACATACATTATTTCAGTCCAGACATGTTGAGAACAACAAAATGTACAGCGTACAGCAGTGCTGCGCAGCTCAGCAGCCAAAGCAAACACATTCAACAGAAATAGCTTATTTCTTACAAACAGATATCTCACTGGCAGTTTTACCTGCAATATGGATGTTAACTGCTCTTACAAACAGAAGGTGGCTCAACATTCTCCCATCCACAGACCACAACACTACGCTGATGAAAAAATTTGCTAATTGACCCCTATTTCACCAGTCTCACCACTTTCTGGAGATTCCTTGCAAGTACTTTCAATAAAATAGCCAAATTCCAGATGTGAACATCCCTAACAGCATCAGATATTTAACCCAATTATTTTATAAAATTATACAAAGTGACATGCTGTAAGATATGGAAGACACACAAACATCCTATTCATTCCACCAAGCAGAATGTTATTGTAAGAGCAAAAAAGATGCATTGCCTTACTAATGATAAAGCATTATAAAGCACAACAGAAAATGAAGATATTTATAGATAACTGACAGAGGTAGATTCATACACAAATGAGGAAGCAAGCTGAGACATTATCTATTACAACAGTTACCAAAAACACACTGAATCTATTTACAAATTAAACTGAAGTTACAAAAGAGCAAAGACATTTCAAAAACCCCTAGGAAATGTCACAGAACATCTGCTAGTGATGCTCCCTGGGCACTAAAACCGGGAAATATTAAAATAGGGGAAAACACAGCAAATGTGATGCACTGAATGCAGTGAAACAGGAACAACCTGCAAAACCCCTAAAACTTTTAAGATGAGCACTCAGCTGACTGCTGACCTGATCCCTCATATAGCACAGACTCTTACACTTCACCCAACTGCCTCTGTATGAAGAGGCCACTAACTTATGCCATGTTCCTCCAAAAAGTCATCCACCCTTATTCAAAGATATCCATAGATATCCACTGTTTTGTCTCTGAATTAATTACCTTAAGTGTTTTGCTCCCATATCTCTAAGTTGTGGGATTTAGTTCTCCAGGCTTTAGTTCTTATTACACCTCTCTGCAAGCGAAGAGTCCTTTCTGTTCAAGGCTTTCCCCTTGTGAAGGCATGTACACATCCTGATGCTTCTCAAGCTCTTTTCTGACCAACTGAGTAGTTAGCTTTCTAAGCTTCTCACAGTTTTGTTGTTAATTTTAAAGCAAAAAAAAAAAATGTTTCTCTACACTCTCTCCATTTTTCAATAGCCTGTAAATATTTTATGAAGTATGGTAGTACACGACCAGAATAGTATGCAGCATGTTAGCACCACTCTTGCAGTTGCCATATAGGGAAGGAAATAACCAGCTCTGTTACTCCTGCCCCTTCGTCTCATTTACAAGCCCAAGACTGAATTAGCCTTTTTCACCACAGGGTTGTAATTAGGAGATCGTGATTTCTTTGTCCAGTAACCCTCCCACCCCCAATCCTTTCTGTGTCTGGCTCAGCCTGCATTACTAAGCAATTAAAATTGCTCCTCTCAGTTGGCTGCTGCTCATCCTTACCTGCCAGCCTGCTAAAAAACAAGAGGATTGGACAAAGATGTCAGTAATGTGTCAGTAGTGATCACAAAAAGCAACAGCATGCACGAAGAGTAAAATGAGAGCAGACCATTTCAAATTTTGGTATTAAAAAAAACAAATCGAACATGCTTTTCAGAACATCAATAAAATCAAATGAATCAAACAGACTTTGCAGTGATGCTCTTCTCAATTTTCTCAGCTTTTCCCACAAAGTGTTTAATGTTGCTGATTATTTCTGTGATTCTGGGATTTTCTGATTTTTTTCTTTTTTTGAGGGTGAGGAAAGATAGGTGATAATATATGGAAGTATCCCACATTGCAGAGCATCTGAGTATCTGCATCCAGAGTTGTTCTGACACATGCACCTCATGCTTTTTCTGGAAGTTTTACAATATATCAAACATCATAATTATAAAACAATGCACACACCTAACCTTTATTTCTCTAAAGATAAACTGATACAGTTAGCAGCTGTGAAACATGTCATATCACATACCAACAGCCCAGAAAATCAAATATGACCATTTGTTCACAGAATTCATGCAAAATGACTCAGCCCTCACCTAGATAATCTGCAGCGGACTGCACAGGAGTTCAGTCTTGAATCAATTCAATATCAACCATCTCACCCGAGTTTGCCAACAGTGGCGTCTATCAACTCTGATTTTAGCAATACATCTGCTAGAACTTGGACCGAGACCAAACTCATTCCATATCTGCCATCAAACAGGCAAGGGATCTAATTATCTGGCAAGATTTCAAATGTTAAAATGGAAAGGGTTTTCTATTCCGTTACCAATTCCCCTAGACAGCCATTACCTTATTAAAGGAATACTTTTTAATACGTAAGATTTGTTAAAGTGGTTTGTGACATTACTAAATGTAGTGGGGCGCATAAGCTAATTTATAACCTACAAAAACTGCACCAGGTGTCTGTTATATTGGTTATTAATCACAATCCTATTTAAAGCAGCTAAAAAGTCACTACAGTTGCATTTCTATAAAATCTGTCAGCTGCTCCTTGAGGAGCTTCAGCTTCAGGTCAACCCCGTAAGACATTTGGCATATTGGTCAAGTTACAGCTCATTTTGTTAACTATTATCCCTATACGCACACAGTAAGCTCGTGTAACTTTCTGGCCTGAATATCTAAAAAAGAAAAATAAAATAATGAATAGAATGATATCTGCTACCAGTTTCTCCACACCACGCCCAGAAGTCAGCAAGTTTGACCTGTATCAGACAGTGGCATTGAGAAAGAGGGAATCAAAGACAGCCTGGTAGCTTTAGCAGTACTATCTTTTACTGCAGTGACATTTTTAGCATCATACTCCTGAGATGACAAAATAAAAGTGGTTAAACGAGCCAGAACTGGTGAATAAGTGAGCCAGAACCTACTGCCCCCACCGCACAACAGGGGACACTGGCAGCTGGTGACACCCAAGCTTCCAGGACCCCTCGTGATGAGTACAAGGCAAGCAGAGCAATACTTACAAGATTTTCTATGTCCGTTCGTGCCAACACATATGTCCGTACATTGCTGTTTTGATGCAGAAGCATGTATAAAAGAAGAGTCGCTTGATCAGATTTCTGCTGCTCACACAAAGCTGTGTATAAACTGTTAAAATTAATCTGGAAAGCGTGTGGATTTGATGATGAAAAAGCAGTGTTATCTGAAACAAAGAAATTAAAAAAAAACAATCTTTAAGAAATACATTTACCATCCAGCTATTTGTTAACTTTATAAATGATCTCTCCGTGAAATACTTTATACGGACACCACAGTAAGGAGGAAACAAAAATCATCCATGACTCTCATCACCCATGGTCATAAACCTTAATAGGGTCTCATGAAGCTTCAGTTGTGCCAAAAAGCTGAGGTTGTTCTCCCACATGAACTCCAGTAGGACCCCTGCATCTGCACAAGCCACTCATCTTTTTTCATAAAGCTATTCTGTTTGTCCAAATGGCTTCCGCTGGTAGAAGGGAAGGCAATCCCAGGAGCTGCTGCAAGGAGGGCAGCTAGGGTGTCTTCTCTGGAACCGATGTACTGATGATTCACGTGTTTCCAAACCCTGCACCCCAAACTCCCAGGTTTACTTCACTGGCATCAAGGTGGAGCATCTCCTATCTATCTCTTGGCATGACGGGGCAGATGCCCGTAGGTCAAGACTATCAGTATAGGTGTCGTCAGGACTTTAAAGATGTGTGTGTGGTGGGGAGTTTAGTGGGTTAATTCAAGTGATTTAAAACACCACATCATATGGTCTAACATCCCTCAAAGTAACAGCAGTTTGTTCGTGTTCACAATATAATCTGTGCCAGAGCTGGAAGTGAGAACAAAACAGATTTTTGTTCACAGAACCTTTTCACAAGAAGCTTTACCAGCTTCAGCAAAAACATCCATCAGCACAGATCTCTAACATCTAGGAATTTCCAGTGGAAATGGAAAAAGCAAGTGTGACAGTCAAGGCACTCATACTCATGTCAGAAAGCCAGATTCGTGTCCTTACTCAGCCTCCAGATCTCCCCAAGTCAGAGATTTTGCCTTTGGTGTCTTTACAAAAAACCTTTGAGAGTGCAAGGTTTTGTTTCAGTGCGGAGCAGGTACATTTCTCAACTCCCAAAAATCTTCACAGAAATTTGTATAAAGTATTCTCCTGTCCAGCTCTGTTCAAAAACATCCATTCAAAGCATGCATCTTCTGTGACGACACATGAAGTAGGACGAGTCTGCCTTTTTGAGCTGATTTACTTCAGCATCCTGGCAACTGAATACAAAGGCTATCTTTGCTGAGCACACAAACAAGCTATGCATATGAGAAAATTACAGCAATTTCGTGGCAAGAGGATATTCTGGGAACAACAGCAGTTTGGATACTCAAGTATACTAAAGGTCTGGACTTAAAAATTTCCGTATTACTATAAACAAGATGTCCAAAGTTGAAGAATTTAACTAAAATTCCTTTGTTCCCACAATAACAGACTACAGGCTTCTGAATTATTGTTTATTAAAAACGCCTTAACTTAGGAAAGCTCTGCCGTATAAAACAGCGTGACAATACTACTACTGCTGCACAGTGATTTGTGGACAGAAGGGATTTTTAAGGAGAGGAAGAAAAGACTCAGAAGGATAAAGGAAAAAAAAACAATGCAAATTTCAAACCCTGCTTTTTTACAAGTCATTTTACAAGCAAGTGGTATTACGATAGCCGGCATGCTAGGCAGCAACAATTGCACTTCATCCAAATCTTCCTTCTTCCTCAAATCCCAAAAGATTTCTCAGATATTATAGACTGCATCACCACGGAAAACAGTGACAACAGTGTCACCACATGTGTGCCCATGGGAAGCAACCGTGAGCCAACACAAATTTGGCTCTTAAATGAGTATTCCCATGGTTTCCTACCAAGCTTTTCCACTCTTCTGGAGAAATCTCTATACTGGTAGGGACTGATCACACAAACAGTCCCTACACCCACCGAGATGTGGGTGTCTCGCTTTCCCCTTTCTTTTTAGCCTGTATTCTTAGCAAAGTTTCAAAATAGCTTTCAGTATGGAAGAACGTGATAGTTGTCACTTATTTTGAACATCATCTCCACCCTCTTTGGAAGGAAAAAGTGCTTGGAAGACCTGCAGGAGCCCCACAGGAGCCCTGGCTCCCACTGGGTTTCTGGGGACCCGTCGGAGACGGCGTGCCGGGGAGCCGCTGCTTCTCTTGGCCTGGGCGAGGGGCGACGGCTCCAGCCATTCAGCTGAACTCAGCAGGCGGCACTGGAGCAAACGCTTCTCCTTTCTGCAGGAGTCGGGAGGCACTGCCACACACGCGGAGGCGAGACACAGCCCATCGGCGACGGAAACCCTGCCGCTCCCCAAAACGACGTACCAACAGGCAGAGGAGAGACCGAAGCCTGGTTTTTCTGAACTACCGTTTCTGCTCCCACGCCCCCTTCAATCACTGATCGTGATTATGGACCGATTGGTTTAAAAACGTCACGCTTCAGGCGGGTGTTTCTCTTTACTAGGGAAAATTTGGGTGTAGACAGCAAAATCAGATCAATTCAATACGCTCTATTAAGCGGCAACCTGATGCCACAGTTCCTTAGCTGAGGAGTGTCCACTGACTTTCAAGCTTCACTTCTGTGGATGTTTAAACTGTGCCACTTATATTTATAGCACTTCACTGTTAGTTTTATTAAAGAATATTTAAAAAACTGTAAAAAAAAAAAATCTAAACAGTATTAAAGAAACTTATCAGCAACAGCAGCATATCCTGTGTTATTCTACAGAACATTAAACTGACCAACAGAAAAATTAAACTATTCTAGACCATGTAGAATAAAGAAAACTATCCTGAATTTTATTAGTTCTGTCCCAATTAAATTATATAAATTACTTCAACAAAAAGGCCAGTTTTCATTTTATAGTCACATACTATAGATCATTATGGCAGTAACCAGCCTTTCTTTTTCGTATCATTCTCCTCTTACCAGCCCCTCAGAATGTTCACAGGAATCAAATCTAAGCTCAGATTTAAACTCAGTTATATGAATATTGCCAGTGGAAACAAGTTTACGGGAAACAATAAGTCATTCTATAAAGTACACATCTAGAGAAAATATGGTTTTTCATGCTACTTTTGATATAGAATAAGTTCTTTTAAAATTTTATGATGATACATGTGTAACGGTTTTCAATGAAACACATTAATAGTTATTGATGACATTAAACAAAGTTAACCAAAATAGAGCATTCGCAAGTTCTCAGTTAAGTTTAAAAAACCCCCAAAACTGTATCAAGAATTTGATCTCAATTGCCAGTAAACAGTATCCAATAAATCAAAGGGGCACATTAGGACACTAAGAATTCTTGAGAACAACCCTCCATCCTAATATCCAAAAAAAATTTCCTAGGTGAAGGTAAAATGAATTTACAGCTCAACCTGCTAAAAACGTAATGGTTAAAGGAATATAAAAACTCCCTCCAAATAAAGTGAATAACTTGGGGTATTGATGTGGCTTCACAGGTTATCATGCAGCTGCTGAGCGGTGCCAAGTAGTTCTGTGCATGCTGCAACCTGCATAAAGCCAACGAAAGGTAAAACTCAACGGCTAAAACTGGACGAGATTTAAGTGTATGGATGAAGTATATATGAAAACAAGCACGCTGCCTGCAAGCTGAGCTATCTAGATAGTCCAAGCTGTGTTAGGGCATTACTGTGTCCCAAGCAAGACCGCTGAGCAGGGCACTGTCAGTACAGCACTGCACCTGCAGTTACCTGATATACGGACTGGAACCAGCCTTCTCAAAAACCAGGCAAGCACTGAAACAACTCTGAAACTTTCCTTGTATACAGGTCTCATGAAAGTGTTTACATTAACCAGCTTCTCCTCATATTTGCAATACAAGAATACAGTTAGCAAATCAAATTGCTTGTCTTAGCTCCAAGGAACATGATTGCAGCTAAACAGAATTTCCAAAGTGCTACAAAGTTTTAGGGGACTCCTGCAGACTCTTGGGTAACCGACCTACTTATAGGTCAGTTTTATTTATATTTTATGAAATGATGAAGCTTTCTAAAATTTATCAAGTCTGAAGGAAAGATTATCCTTCTCCCCCTGCCCCTTCAATTAAGTTCCAGCAGCTGAGGAACTCCACCACAAAACTCCCACAAGAAAATGTACTATTACTGCTCTTCCACAGGCTGGCCGGAGGGAAAACAAGTTTTGGAAAGAGAACCTCTAAGTAGTCGCAGCAACTTAACATTTCATTTTCAACAGTTCATGCTTAGAAGTAAGAACAGATACAAACCTTGCGTGTTCTTGAAGGACATAATAGCTTGCCTGTAGGGATTCGGCGTATCTGGAGCGTCGGTCAGATTAGCCAAGACCAGCAGAAGCAGCAGACTCTGGTTAGCAAGAGGGGAACACTGCTCCACCTGCGGCGTTGGTTTACTCCCTACCCCGCCTAGCGTGAAGACCGTCCACAGGCCAGCTAGAGAGAAAAGGCAAAAAATATTATGTTTGTTCACTTTTTTATCTTTTCACTAGAGGAAAAGATAGCATCTGACACACAGGTAGGGAGAAGAGGGAAAAACAATTCACCCCGGGTCTGGCTACTTGATTTCTCAAAATGAAATTTCAGGAGTCACACAGCAGTAGGCATGGAGAGGTGAGAATTGAAAGATTACTGGAAATTCAAGAAAATTAAGTCATAGGAATATATGAAAAGGAAATTAGAAGAGGTGAAACAAAAGCATGTGTTTGAAGGAGAGAACCTTAAACACAGAGCAGATACCAGCTGAAGGATTCATGCAGTAATGCTAATCATGCTAGCATATTAAGACAGGAAAAGGAGCTTGTATGTTGCCTTTTTAATAAAACCGCCTTGGTCCATCATGCAGCATTTTTCTCATGTATTCTATTTTTAATAAACTCAGCATTTTTTAGGCAAAACACAGTAACAAAAACTAATACTGCTTAAACTAGAATCTCCACATTGAGAGTCCTGTAGAGATCATCATCATTGCTCATTATTGTGGGTAGACAACATAGTAGAAAATAATAAACTTCTTGGAAAAAAAGACAGGATCAACAGCAATTCAAATTTAAATTTTAAGGTATTATTAAACTCAGCCTCATATTTTTGCATTCCTACAGAAGATGAAACAACTTGAAAAAGCACTCCAGTTGGAAATACTTACACTGCTCTGAAATTCCTTTTTAAGAGATTGCATGTAAGATGTCAAGGTATGGAAGCACAAACTGTTTACAATAATTAGAAGTTAAAAAGAAATAAAAGTTTGACGTGACAAATCACTATTGATGTTGTCGAAAAAACAGACTGACTGATTCCTCTTGGGTAAGCAAGTTTTTGTTGTCTCACAACTGCCTCGAAAATACACATGTAACAAAGCACCAAAACTTCATTCATTTTAGACCCGCAAAAATTTATTAGGTACAAAAATGTAAATAGCTCACCCTTCCACACCAACTCTCAGTCCTTTGCTCACTAACTATAGTAAGAATGCATGTTAGAATACCCTCCCCTTTATGTAGGTGCATATATATAGTGCATGTATAGCTCCAGTATAAAGGCTGCACCTGAAGGCTGCTCATTAAAACTCTCATTATCATACTGTTTAAACTTTGATGTTTGAGCCTGAAATGCAGAGTCATTTTCATACTTAATCCTTACAGCATTAAAAAAATTAACTCCAATACTAAACTCCTGCATTTGAAATTCCTGTTCCTAATTCCAGCAGTGTTGGTGAACCAAGTTGACCAGCTATGTGCCCAAATACCCATTAACAGGAGACTGCAAGGGGAAGGGGGCAGCAGGGGAGGATTAGAGAACTCCCCCCAGCAAGTCCATAAATCCTTATTTCCTTGCCAGCACTCATGAGACTGTATTACACTGGGGAGAAAAGAAGAAAAGCACCAGAGCTGAAGCAGAGACGCTGCAGACTCAGCATTACTGGGGAAAAAATCAGGGGAAAGGATGAAAGTTGCCCCCCATGGCTAAGGTGACCCATGACAACTGCAGTGTCACTGGGCCTCCACCTTTATCACATCTGGGCTCCTGGTACATTCCCAGGTGATAAGAAGCAGCCCCTCCCAATCACATTGGATTATATTCATCCCCAAATGCCTGCTTAGCACTTAATTTTTTTGAGCTTGTCTTGAAATTTTATGGCAGCGACTGAGCCATCAAATTATTCATTTAAGAGGTCAAAGTCTTGAATTATACAGCATTGCAGTAAGAAATAATCTCGACTTTAAAAAGACCCCCAAATTCTTATTTCCTTTTTTTATTAATGCCTAAATTAAAAATCAATTATAACACACTTCCTTAAAGAAGACAGAAAAATTAAGAAAGTTTGGTTTTCAATCTTCTGTGAGATTTAAGATGATCTTAAAAATTTAAGAATCTCTTTAGTCTGCGAGATTCAAGGTGCACAGGACAAAAACCTGTAAGTCACCTGAATGCGAAACATAAGTATAGTATAACCAATTAAAAGAATTTGAAGTACTCTTAACCCTACAAAATTTCAAACCAGCCAAAGAGTATTTTTCTTCAAATGTAATTATATAGTCAGATTTTGTAATATGTTCCCTTCATCAACACAATTGCAAGGCAATTACTGCCATGTCAAGGGCAAGGGAACTAATGCCATTCAGTGTTAAGCAACTTGAAGAAGTTCTTATAATAAAAAGCACTATAATTACAGCCTTCTTAGCAAAAATTTAATGTTACATTAATAATGCTTTATCACTGCGTTTTTGATCCACTGTCCTTAAATCAGAATGAAGCTGAATAAAAATGATGACCATGAAGTTAGCTTTTAAACTCACATGAGTTATTCAGACAGGCAACATGCAAAGAAATCCTTAAAAAAAAACTGAAATAAGTATATAGTTATCATTTCTTGTTAAATTAATTCAAATTCAGCACATTTCTTCTCTTAAAGTAAAAGTTTAGTGTAGGTCTCAGCTAAGCCAGCATTTTTAATTTTCTACCACCCCACCCTTCTGTGGCTGGCATCTGCCATTACTACACCTTTCCTCAGTAGTTAGGAAAAGAGGAATATGGCCAAAATACTGGTGAGTAAATTGAATCTTCCACCAGGGAGAATGAGGTAATTGTGTCCACGAGAAATCTGCACATTGATATATGACCCAAGTAACCTCCTGAAGTTGTGTCCCTTGTTGGTAGGTGTATTCCTCCAGAAAAGCAATCGTATGCCAATGGGTTCATAATATTCCTTTCAGTTCCAAAATGCAATGTCAAATTAGGCGTAAAGTATTGGTTGGTGCTCCCAATGTACTCAAGAGACATTTCTAAGGAAAATATTGTTTCTAATCATTAACAGCTAATTAAAGTGCTAAACAGATAAAGAGGAGGACAGAGAGATAAGTAGCCAGTGTTTCTAGTTGTATTCTATATGTTCACAATATTTGAAATATCACTTTGCTACACCTGATTTTACATTTATGTAAATTTCAAAATTTTTAAGCTATATTTAAGTTTTTTAGCAAATGAAACAAAACAAAAGCAATGCTGCAACCCCTCAGAAGCTCTCCTCGCCATCTTCTTTTCAGATCTAAAGTTACAGTTAACAGAAAACTAAACACATGATGAATATACACTGATACAGAAAAAGCACCCAGAATCACACTTCAGATTCTGCTTCACTGGAGCATCACAGAGAAACAGAATAAAAGGAAGAAAATCTCATGTTTAAAATTCCCATTTAAGCCAATCGCACAGGCACAGGTAGCTGTAACCATACTAGTGCTGCCTGGCATCATTAAAAGCATGGAATAAAATTTGCCTAGACACTTTAACATATAGTGCTTGGATTTCTTTCACATTTAAATTTCACTTTAAATTTCATTTACTCTTATTCTCTTGTCATTTTAGTATATATCCCAAGGGAAACACAAATTACAGAAGTTTTCTTAAAGCTTTCTATATCTCTGGGCAGTGGCAAAGATGAGCTACAATGAGAATTATAAAAAAATTGTAAAACTAAACAACTGAACTGTGAAAAGGATGAAGGGGGCAGATTGCCTGCAATAGCATCATGACCCAAAGTGCTTCTGAAGCTCTAGAAACTCTTGAAAAAGCTCTATATTACCAAATATTACCTTTCTGGTGCTAATTATAAGTGATGAAGTTAATAATCCTTAACCCTAAAACAGTCTCTTCAACATTTATGTATTTGAATCACTTATTCCTTCTATAGAATTTACTGTTTTCTACAAAATACTTGTAATCTATTTTTAATTGCAGTTCTTTAATATGACTGTTTCTTGACTTAATTCCACATGGAACCACATCACTAGAACTTTTGTCAATTAGAGAAATATTAAAATTTTGCCAATTATTTCTGGCAAATACAGAGATACTTTGAGAAGGAACAGACTGCTTTTACCTTTAAAACAGAATGAGAAGATCCATTTTTTCCTTCTCTTCCACAAAACTACCCATCACAGCTTCTTTTTTCCCTATTCATACAATTCTATGTAAGGCACAGCGAGGAAAGCAGGTCTTGCTTAAGAGCAAGATACCATTTTTTGCAATAGAGAATCTAAGGTCTGCTGTAAGATGGCTGGAAACACTGTTCATAGCCATGAAAACAAACCCAGGATTTTAATCTAGTTTGACAGTCTGGAACAACACTTAATGGCAAAATGAAGTTACGACACATTCATCAAAAAAGAAATTTCTTTCACCAGGCTGTTATTTAATGTAAACACAATTCTGCAGAAATCTCAGCCTAATGCTCCGCTCTCTCTTACACAACAAGAAGATACAAATAAGGTTCATGTTTGTACCTACTTGGAGAACAGTTTAAATGCACTTATTTACTTTCACGTGACTAAGGAAAATTTTAAGAGCTTGATTTTAAAGACGTTTTAAAACCAAAAGGTAGGAGGGCAGAGGGTACTTTACAAATTTCCTTATTATAAAGCATTGGAATGTATAGCCAACTGAACTTCTAGCACTGCATACCATTATTTCAAGTTAGTATATCAAAAAACTGATATATAATTGATTTGTGAGCTTTCTTAGGATATTTATTAAACTAGTTGTAATTCTTCCACAAAACATGTCTTACTCACTTTCCAACCTTCAGTGTAAAGGCTTAGAAGATAAATACTCTGAGCTCTCTCTCTGGAAAGAGCATTAAATTAACGCAGAGGAAATTGGTGTTACTTATTTCAAAGTATCTTTCTGGGAAAAGGAGAATTTTTTTATTTTTTATTTAGTAACAATTGCAAAATACAATCATATTAATAATTGAACTTCATCAATGTCCTGGTTGAGGAGAACGGGTGAGAATAGCCAATGAACTGAATTGTATGATGTTAATTGCTATATAATGTCGCTAATTGTGATTGTATATTATATAATTGTATTTTATTATTATTACATAATTGTTATTATCACTACTATGGTTGCTATATGCCATATCAATGGTATCACAGTAAGAATCACCCCAAATTAACGAAGAATGAATTTTGATGAAACTGAGCAAAGTGCAGCGATGATAGAACCAGACAAGCGCAGTGGTGATGGAACCGGAACTGGCTTCAGGATGCAACAATCCAACACCACACACCACCCCTCCTGCCCTGACGGACTGTTATGACAGATGGAGCCCAAAGTCAAGGACTAAATGAACTCAACAGACATTTTAGAGGGATGACCCATAGACTAAGGGAATGATATCTGTGTGCATATATCAAAAGACAGGAAAAGTGGTGGTGATTAATTGGGATGTATTGGAAAGTGTGGGACCTGGGCACGACGTAAATGGCATAGAATAAGGGGTGGATACTATCTGGTTTCAGCTGGGATAGAGTTAATTTTCTTCCTAGTAGCTGGCATAGTACTGTATTTTGGGTTTAGGATGAGAATAATGTCGATGACACACTGATGTTTTAGTTGTTGCTGAGCAGTGCTTACACTAAGTGAAGGACATTTCAGCTTCTCATACTGCCCTGCCAGCAAGGAGGCTGGAGGTGCACAAGAAGCTGGGAGAGGACACAGCCAGGAGAGCTGACCCAAACTGGCCAAAGGGATATTTCATACCATATGATGTCATGCTGAACAAAAAACCTAGGGGGAGTTGGCAGGGAACTGGCTGGGCATTGGCGAGCAATTGCATTGTGCATCACTTGTTTTGTATATTCTTCTATCATTATTATTATTTCCCCTTCCTTTTCTGTCCTATTAAATTGCCTTTATCTCAACCCACAAGTTTTACCTTTTTTCCGATTCCCGCCCCCATCCCACTGCGGGAGGAGTGAGCGAACGGCTGTGTGGTGCTTAGTTGCCAGCTGGGGTTAAACCACAATAATCAAGTTTTCCTTTGAATGACCTATCCTTCATTAAGTTTAAACATCGGCATTAAATTTCAATTAATGCTAGCATAGCCTTGTTGAGTATGCTCGTTTCTCTCATCACTGGAACTGGTAACAGCAGATCCTTTCCTCGTTCCCTCACACACACAACCCACATCCTATCACACCATCATTAGCATCCTGCCAATGAGTTTTATTGCTTTTGAAACTATTTTGCAGAGTGCACCAGACTGAGGTGCAGGCACGGGCTGCTTTCGAGACTGAAAAGGAAGAAGTAAGAGTTTTGGTAGACATGAAGATCTTCTTGATCTCTTGCTGTCATTTTAACATTTCCAAAACAAAAATCCTGCTCTCTTGTTGCAAAAATAGAACGAACACAAGTAGATGAGGCTAGGAAAGTCGGTTAAAAAAGCGTTAAATATCAGAAAGAAAAAACCACCACAAAAAAACCACCAAACAGAACAGATCTAACTTATGCTTCAGTAATCTGTGCAAATAAGTCCTAGCTCCACACCCTGCTTTCCTATTTATGAAACTTGCAGCATCCAGAAGATTGTTCAATGCTGCAACAACATCTAAGGCAGCAGTAAATATAGATTATGAAGAACTAAAGCAAAAGTGATTTTCATTGCATCTAATTGATACCATCATGCACTTCCTCCACCAAAACCAGTGAATACCGTATTATTCAAAAACATCACAATTACTATTTCATTCTTATTACATTCAAGCAGCAGCTTTGGGAACTTGAGGGTTGGGTTTTTTTATTTAATGCTTATTATGTGTGTCACATTTCTTAAGTCAATTCAATGGTTCTCACATTGTGGTCTGATGAACACTTTCTGGTGGCCCATGGAGAGCTGGCAGTTCATGTTGTGCTGGCTCTTGTCCTTGTTTCCAGCTGCTACATTGTGTTAGAAGAAAGCTAAAAATACATAAATACTTTCCTACGATTACTTTTCCATGTAAGCAATTTCTCAAGTTGCCACGGGGATGTTATGTGATAATGAATGGGAGAGGAAAAAGTGGTCCATGGAATCATAAATGGGAGAGGCGGGATCAGTGAGGCAACTGCTATATCAAGATGCAGTTCACATAATGTCTCAAGTCAAAGTAATTTCATACTTTATAAGCACGTCTTTAACATCTCAGGTCTTTATTTAAGCAACTTAAAACTGCTAATTTTTAGGAGGAGGACCGGGTATACTTGCTTAAAAGACTATAAAAACAGCAGCTACGTTAGTTTTAGGAAAGTCCCATTGCAAGTTTTTGGAAGATTCATTACAGCAAGAAACGAGCAAAGATGAAATATAGGAAATAAGGAATAATTTTTATGTGGTTAATGAACTTGCATGTTAAGTATTACATCCTCAAGCAACGTTAAATTTATGAAGAGCATAAACAGTGATGTATACACAAACTACAACCTCTGACTGAAAAAGTGGATCTGATTACACTGTAGATTTTTTAGGTAGGGGAATTATAAAACTCAGAAGCGTAAAAATGGCTGTCCTAAATATTGCAGTAGTTTTTGCAGCTGACACAAGTTCTTATAAACGATAGATTTTTGCAACATTATATCTGACATGGTAATACAAATAATAAAAGTAACAATCTTTAATTTTCAGCAATATTTTTCATGCTCTCCACTGTCTGCCATGAGACTAACAGAATTAACCCAAGCTAGCTTGCGACAAAGAAGGAAAGATGTTTTAAAAACAACTACAAATGAATAGTTTCTGGGCGACACACAGTCTAGCAAAATAAATTCACATTTTAAATACTGGTAGGCTAGCTGGTTTCCAAGTCATCAGCAGGCTACAGCAAGAATTCACACGTGGGAGATACTAAATTTAAAAGCTTGTGTGCAGTGCTGTAAGCATTTTGAGAGAACAGCTATATACCAGTCCATCTCGACTCCATTTACTGTTTGGAATATAGGAATGGTAAAAGAATTTATATGAGACTAAATGCACGATCAGTTGAAACGGCACATCTAGGCTTAAAGTCCTATCAAGCTACCACTTAGTCCTAGATCCAAAGTGCTGTGCAAAGCCAAAGACACACGTCTCAACAATTTGCATAGTGGATTGCCATGGGCTTTATTTCTGGTGCTTTATTACACTTTATTTTCAGCATTTAATTCCTAAATACAATAGAAAAGTGCTGCATTTCTATAGAAAGATTAAAAGCATGTTTTAGATGACATTTTTGAAATGTATTTAAAAACCATTCTAGAAGACATGTTTTAAAACCAAGTTATTTCCTTCTCATCAAATCAGTGTAACAGAACCACTAAGACTGGCTCATTAAAATATATGACTGAGTACGACTTATTTGTTTGAGGGTTTTCACACCTAATAATACTAATCTAAAGGAGACAAGTATTTCATCCTACTTGCCAATAACAGCAGAAGATAGTAATTTCTGTGAAGCCAAGCTCTGCAACATACATTCTGCTGCCTGCCCTGCTCCTGATCACAGCCTCTCCAGGAATAGCCCAGTTTGTGTGTGTATATCTGTATTTTTAAAATGCACCCCAGGCACCTGATTTTTGCCTGTCCCCATTGCTCCCAGCAATGCTGCAGCAGAACGGGAAAGCTGTGGGGAACGGCTGAGCTATAGGAGCCGCCGGAAAAAAGACAGCCCAGCAGATCTCCACATAAACTCTCCGAAAGCCGCAGCACCGAGAAGCACCAACGTGTCCGAGGAGGCCGGGGCCGTGATGTCATTAACACATTCTGGAAGCAGTTTTTCAGGAAATGAATCATGGAAGCAAGTGAAATGCGAAGACCTATTAGGTAACCATGTTCATCCCCTACCCATGCAACAGTGTTCGCTCCAGTACATTTTGTTATTCTATCCAGTCTAATTTTAAGGGACTAGTAATGGAGCTTGAGCCACATCCTTTGGGAAGAGTGTTCCATAATCTAATAAACCTCATGTTAAGATTTTTTTCCTAATATTCAGCCTAAGCATTACTTTGTTCAACTTCATCTACTTATTCCTATAAGTGGTTCTATGTAATACCATAAAAATTCTCTTCCCCAGTTCAGTGTTTATAGCCTTTAAATAAAAGGCACAGTCATGTCTCCTTTGTTGCCTAGCCAAACTGTATACACGGATTTTTCTTTCCTTTCTTTGAAAGTCTTTTCCACTTTGTTTCCTGTGATTAATCCCAGCTCCAACACTCTGCGTGACCTCTCAAACATCACTGCACTGAAAAAGATTACAAATACTAAACTGCGTAGATTTAGTATAACGAACAAGCATATTCCTCAATTCACTGCAAAAATAGCATTTATTTCATTTTAAACTATTTATCCTCTTTTTTATCTCTAGATCTCAGGAGATCTCTTACTGTGACACCTAAAATGATATAGGCTGCTTTCAGGGCAGGAGCCCCATCTTTGCCATTAGATTGCCTAACTCTTTTTTGGTTTGAACTTCAAAATAAGACAACCACCTTTTCCCAGGAGTTCGAAGCTCAGTTACAGAGCTGCATTCCCATGAAGCTTTTGACACCAGGGCTATATCAGGAATGTATAAAGACACTGAAAAAAAAACCCCTATTTCATCTGAAAAACTACAGAAACATTTATAAACAAAGTCAACACCTTTAAACTGTCTCAATGAAGTTATACACTTAAGATTTCCAGATGGGGTCTACTTCTCTCACGTTCACATAGATGCTGAAGAATGGGATAGCTTTGTTATCTGGAAACCTCTGAATTCATTTTTGATAATCTGTAACACGAACCTGAGTAGTAGACATCCCTGGTGACAGACACCTTGAAGAATTAAGTAAAGCAAATTACATACCACATTCCCGAATCAAAAGGCTATGAAGTTGCCAAATAAAGCTGGAAATAACTCTAATAAACCATTAATTCACTTAAAGAAATATATTAAAAAAAAACTATAGAAAGGGAACATCTTAAACAAGGAAGGAAATCTTCACATTTTTATTAGCTCTACTCCCGGCCCATTGCTGGAAACACCTATTTCAACTCCTCTGGACACAAGCAATACAATTTCTGAGATGGAACAATATTTCTGCTGCAAATTTGAAGACTGTCCAGTACAACTGAAGCTGCAAATGTGACCACAATATTTTAAAAAAAAAGTTTTATGGTATTATATAAGAACACAATACCACAGTATTATGACTACTTGAAACCTGGGAAACTAAGTGCAAGCTAGAAAAGAGGAGGGTGAGAGGGAGGAAAACGTATGAGAAATGTGGGAAAAACAGCAATCCACCCAGTGTTGGATTCAATTTTACAACAACTGTCTGACTCAATCAGCTATCAGCCTTGGAACAGCAAACCTCAAGCCAACAACAAACTCACATAGTGAGACATTAAAAAGGAGTTGTTGGGTGTTGGGGTTTTGGGGCTTTTTTTGGTTTGGGTTTTTTTGGTAGGTTTTTTTTTTGAAGGGGGGAGTGGGTTTGGTTGGGTTTTGTTCTTTTTTTTTTTCTCATTGTTTTGGGGGATTTTGTTTGTTTTTTTTTTTTAAAGTAGAAAACTCCTCTGGCTTTTGCCCAGGGTACTGTCCCGGTACTTTATTGTTGTGGTCAGAATGGGAGGGAGCACAGTGAATGTGTATAATCCCACTGACAGTGGGATTTTCAGTAACATTTTTTGTCAACTCAATCAGACAAAATTGGGGATGGAAGCAAACATGGAAACATGTTCAAAAATATCTTGGCAAAGTGAGAGCAACATTTATTTGCAGCATTGATTTTGACAACAAAATGATCAAGCTAGTCCACTGAAGAAAAACACTACCAGGACCAAACCGATGGCTCAAAGAAACCAGATGAAGAGGATGGAAACAACAGAAGTATTAAAAGTTGAGTAGATAGGAAGAAATAATTTTTCAGAGCATAAGATCACAGGATGATTCAGGCTGGAAGGGACCTCAGGAGGTCTTTGGCCCAACCTCCTGCTCCAAGCAGGGGCAGCTATGGAGTCATCCCAGGTTGCTCAGGGTTCATCCAGCTGAGTCTTGGAAACCCAGGATGCTCCCTGGGCAGCCTGCTCCACTGCTCGACTGTCCTCACGGTCCTCACACAGAAATGTTTCCATAGGATTCCAGAATCTCTTATTTTCTTTTCAAACTAATTCTTCATTTATAAAATGGAAAAAAAAATTCCCTTCCAATCCTACACATTTTAAACAGGATTAAGGGAGAAGGAAGACAAGCAACAAAAAGTTTTCAGAAGTACAAAAATAAATTTTTCAAGAAAAATGAGACGTAGTGACACTGATATCTGATCTTATAATTTCACATTCATTCCTCCCTCTAGCTTCAACAGATTTAAAGTCAGGTGGGGAAATGATTTTAAGACATGTACATGCTCAAAGAGGAGGTATTTTGAATGAAGGAACACCTTTAAACCTAGTGCTGGCACATGCAAACACTTAAACGAAATACTAGCTTTCCTTACCTATATCAAAGTTACTTTTAACTAATACAAAACCAGCAAGTCAAACACTTGTCAGCTGTACTTGCCAGCCATTGTTTCTTTTGCAATGAAGTCGCTAGGTACTTATCAGCAATCTGAGCTACACCTAACTCTGCGCAAGGCATTGTAATATGCATATAGGGAAAGCATGCATCTGTTTTAAGAGTCTGTAATAGAGAATAGAAGGAAAAATATAAACCCTGAAAGAAAGGTATAGAGAACAAAACAGGTGAAGAAGGTAATTACGTTTCGTATACTACATAATAGTTAAGAATGATTGAGGAATGTACAGTGTAATCCATCAAGGTGAATTTATGATACTGGTCCAGCTCTAAACAGCTTGAATATTTTGACAAAGACAGTAGTCAGAGTAATGCGTGGTGATTCTTGGGAAAAAATCCACAACGATCACACTCACACTACCCTAGACAATAACGCCTATGCAGCCACATCAACGGTGGGCAGAGAAACGATTTACTAGGAGAAGTGATCAGTATTGTAAGTTTGGAGATGGTGTAATGTTAAGACAGTATTCTGAATGTAACAGAACTCTGGAAAAATTAGAAGTGAGAAGTCTTTCAAGGGTCAGGTGTCCAAAAGTGCTCCACACACCACATACAGACATTTCCAGGAGAAACTATCTCCCATTTATGCACTGCAGAAGAGGTTTTTAGATCTTCAGGCGATGATCTTGGTAGAACATGAAGTACGAACCATAAGAACGACTGGAGCTGCTGACTGCCAGACATTTCTGGAAGTCTGATTGCAATTTACTGGAGAGTTGCAGCCAGAAGTTTTTAAATAGCTCCTAGCATACTGCAGAATACTCTCCGGATTTATTCTGATAACCTTTGTCCTCAAATTATTTTTGCTTTACTGTGCACTCAGAGAATTGCAAGTATTTGTTATCACAAATTTATGCACACCTTGATTAACCTCCCTTTCAGAGAGAGGGAAGAGAAACCTTTTAAAACCCACTTAACAGAACAGGGCTGCCAGCATGAATTTTCCTCTCCATAGCAAAAAGGCCAAATATTAGTTTAATGGTTTTTTTTCCCCACGTGGATAGATATATTTTGGGTTTTATGTATGTATGTATAAATGGTATTTTATATAATCATAACATTTATTTATAAAAATTATAAAATATAATCTATTTCTATAAATTATCAAATATATTATATCAACTATAAACATATAAATAAGGCAGAATCATGAAGCACTCATCATTTATAAATACACATTTGTAACGCATGCATTAAGTGCAAATTTTCTCTAAGTACAAGGGCTTCTCCTATGGGCAATTTGCTGCTATTCCATGCAAACGGGCTCTGCTGCACTTCAAACACAACGTAAGACCTAACTTAAAAATGTGGTGCTCAGTTACCAAAACAAGTGGTAATAAAAGTTTGTAACACTTTCTCATTCTTCTCCTACTGCAACGTCGATCTGTTCCAATCATGAACCACAAGACTGAACACAAGCGACACAGATGTTCACAATTTCAGGCAACTGCAAAAATCATGGTTGTCCACGCTGTGCCTCGGTTCCCTTCTCTTGTTTGTGCAGACGATACCAAAACACTTACTCATGGGCACCCATCTTTTCTATGCCTTAGATGATCCTATCATAAATGAGAGCACTCAAATTTTCCTTTTTACCATCAATCTTTATTTCCTGGATTCCAGTATTATTTTAAAATAATGCTAATCGGGGTATCGCTATTAATGAATGCTTTTGAAGCAGCACCCTCAGAACTTCATCCCTACATAGAGGGAGAAGGGGGAAGAAGAAATTCAGACTGCCATTGACAGAAGTGACCAGTAATGTTGCTAGACCGATCAAGGCATCCAACAACTGACTTCTCCAGAGCAGTTAGAATTTTATATCACTTAGCAAGTTTAACACACTGCTCCTGTTGACTTGTTGTGACTTCAGGCACTCAATTCAAAATGAACCCATTTCTTAGGTGAGACATGAGAATATGAGCGAGTGGCTCCCGGGAAAGTCTCCCTCTAAAATGATCTGCCTAACGTCCTAACAAAAAAAAGAAAAAAAAGAAAAAAAAGAAAAAAAAGAAAAAAAAGAAAAAAGAAAAATCAAAGAGGCAAATTTTTCTGGACTCAGTTGCCTAAAACACAAGATAATTTTCATCTTTCTGTTCCCTTACTTGTTGAACATATGCAGCTCAGTTTCCATGGCAAGTATCACGACAAGACATATCCCAATTCCATGACAAGACATATCTCTTGTTGGAGGACTTCAGAGCTCATTCTTGCCACCACTCAAGGGGTCAAATCCAGACTTAAGTTCAAGTCCAGTATTCAGGAAACAACAAGGGTCAGGTTTACCATGGCAAAACTCAGCATTTCTCTATCTGTGTTTAACCCGGCAAGAACTAAGCAATTGCGATGGAGCAGGATGAGGTAAGGGGTGAATTCACTGCCTGAATCACAACCGGACTGATTAGCAGACCTGCTGGAGCTGGCTCTGCAAGGATGCAGCTCTCCTCCTGGTCCCGGTTTCCATGATTCCCTCCATCCCATCTCTGAATTACATCTCGAAACTAAACCTCAGCATCTTCTCCAACTGCTTCATGCCCTTCCTTCTACTGAAATAAATGCCCACTTGCTCCTTTCCCCAGCCTGCTGCACATATTCCAGATAAAGATCCCAGCCTCCTGTTTCTTTTCCCAAACAAAACTAAGAAGGAATAGCCAGCACAGCAAAGTCATTACAGATCTGCTGCTTCCCTGCTAGGTCTAATTTTCACTCCTCCAAACTTGTGAAGCACCTGAGCACTGGTACCTGCAGCAGTTCCAACCAGCTTCTCTACCAAAGCCTTCAAGAGAGCATTTAAAAGCAGGTAAATAAAACTCCAAATATAAGTACAGTTGGAAAACTCACTGCTACACAGTTTGGGAGTGCTCTGGCTGCCACCCATATTCCCGAGAAGACTTGCTCATGCTCCTTGGACCCCGCCACCTCTCCCTGATGCATACATGCAATGGGCATGTTGTTTTTAATCTGCCACAGCTTGTCCCTATTTTTGCCTTAAGCCGTAACATTTTGTAATGCAGTGAGGTAACTTCCTCCTCTACACTACCTGCTGTACCAAGGAAGAGAAAGTCCCCCAGTGTTAATTCTCTTGCTTGAAACCTGGTCCCCCAGCAACTGGATGAAGCAACTGCAGGGAAGGTCCCCCTCGCATCCTGGAACAGGCTCACAGACTTCACGAGGGGTGCCGCATCCCAAGCCTCGCTGGCATGATGCTCCGTGGAACACACTTCATGAAAACTCAATGTTCAGACAATCTTGCTGCCAGCTTTTCAACAAGTTTCTGCTCAACGTATGCAAACAGCAATTTTCAGGACCTTGTAACTTGGCCAGATTTAGCAAACTTTAAGAGGGATTGCAAATGGCACATCTTTGTCCACGGCTTCACTCCCCTAAGCCCCCCTTCCCAAATCTCAAGAGCCTGTTCCAAGGCATGAAGGCTCTAAAACTCCTCAATAAAACAGATGTAAGAATTCAGCATTGGTTAAATAACATTTTTCCCTAACCTCATTCTCAGAAACAGAAGAACTGTTTTCAATTAAAGTAGTGCCAAAAAAAAAAATTAAAAAAAAAAAATCAGCCTAAGGAAGATATTCAGCCTGAAAAGTTTCATCACAAACAACTGAAGTTTGAAAAAAAATTATGAGCAATTGAAAATTGGATTTCACTACAGCAAGTGCTATATAGGGTTATCTACAGGTATCAATACCAGCTCCAGCCATGAACATCATAAAAATGGTACTTTTAATGATAAACCATTGAGAAAAATGGCAGTCCTGAAGAATGAAGTCCTATCTCTCGAACAGCGTACCACAGGCAAACCAGGGCAAAATTTTTCGTTATCTTGACTAGCCAAAAATGCTGCCTCAGCTGAAAGAATCCGGTCTCCCTGCTCACTCTTCAGAGCAGACATAAATTACTGACAATGTTGATGAGCTGTTTTATGTTAGCACCTGCCCTTTGGCTTTGGACTCTGAACTGAAATCAACTCCAGAGGCATCAGATAGCAACAAGTTTTTGTCACCAGACACCACGGTGGGATTCAAACCAACAAAATGGAGCTGCAATACACGATATCCTATTTGAAGTCCTCTTATGCATCTAATACCTATCAAGTTGCTTGTCTTTTGGGTAAATGGCCAGCGTGGAGGGAATGGTGTTGGGAAAGGTTTTGGTGTATCAAATTTGCTGACTACAAAAATACAACACTATGGGGGAAGAAAAAGGCTGACTAAGTATTACTAACTCTGCCTGTATATACACACTTTATAAAGAGACATTTTTTCCAACAAAAATTGATAGTAACATTGAAATTATATAGAAACATGTGCTAACACTCATCAACTTTACCATTAAAGACTAAAATTACATATAATGTATTAAGAAAGTTTTGGTTCCAAATACTGATCTGCCAGTTGTTATTAATTTACCTTATGGCATGAATTACATAAAGATTTGCATTTATCCCAATATGAGAAGTTACATTTAGAGGCGCTTTATTTTGTCTCTAGCATGCATGTTCAGTTCCAAAATGTTTCATCTTCAGTACCCAAAAATGTTTTACCACAGGGCAAGGGATTCCTTTAGGCTTTTCCTGTTCACAAGGATTTTGCAATAGTGCCAAGCCATAGAGTAAAGCATTTGCTCTCTGGGAGGGCAATTAGGAAATACTGAGAACTACCCATGACTGCCTTCTCTGCTATCACCTACAATAGGTCTATGCCGATGCTTGAGAAAGAGAAGTTAATATAACTTTTTCATATAACCTACAAAGCAATTCTCATTCTGTACAAGACCAACCTAGGTGTTAAAAAAGCCAATCCGAGCAGCAGGACTGCCCTCGAGGGTGACGCCCAGCACCACTGCCTCCAGGGCTACCACACTCACTTTTGAAAAGTGCTCCAGATTTTCACGTAGCGCTCTCTTCTGCGGAAACTATTTGGCAAGCCCTGCCTAAACAAGCAAGCCCTACGTTGTACACAAGCTTTGTAGGCTTTTAGCATCAGTAGCTGCCGCTTGTGCAGAGTAATTCTTTTTAGGCTACCCAGTTTTGAATAGATAATTCAAATATTGTAATGTTTTTCATAAAAACATTTCCGCTATCCCCAACATTCACTCCATATTCGCACAACCATTACTCAGCTAACTTTATGCAAAATCACAAATGCTGCCAAGCTGTTTGGTACGTGTGCCCTCTCGCAAGCCACAGCACAGAGAGCTGATAGCAGGATCTTGGCACCAACCCCTGCCCAGGGCTGGCACCGGCGAGGCAACCCACGGCTCTGGCTGCCTTGGAGCCTGGGCACAACGGCGTCCCGACTGCCTGGACAGCCAGCCGAGCTCCCCTTCCCGCTCTTCTCCTGCTCAGCCACTCTCTTACCTCCCATAATCACCCTTATGGAGGTGGGTTGATGATACCGTCACTTTTAACACGCAGTTTCAGGCTCCATGAACTTAAATACTCATATACTAAAATATTCAATGGTATTTGTATCTATCAAAATTATAGTTGATCTGATAGTATTTCACATTGATTACCTTATTACTGTCAGGAATACTGACAACATGCTTCATCAGAAGGGAGAAATGGATATTGATTGCCTACGTCCTAAACTCCACTTAGCAAAACAAAGAATTACGATTAGCAAGACCAGTTAAAGAGAGACACGTATATGCTCTATATACATCTTATAAAATCATCTGAAATTGTTAGTTAAGTGTGAATCTTACACAAGTTATCACATGCAAACAGCATGTTTTATTAACCTTGAAGCAAGGCCTAGCAGTTAAATCATGAGGATAAAGATCAGGACACTGGAATTTTATTCCTAGTTGTAATGTCAACTCATTGTACAATTTTAGTCAAGCTGCAAGCATGTTATTTCCTCTATTTCCCCTATCTGTAAAAATGAGAATTTTCTACTTAATGAAGGCATTTACCTCTCAATGCCCTTGGCCTGAACGTGTGCTGTTTGGTCGTGTTACGGCACTGGACAATCTCCATTTATCATCTCCCCCGAGATCCCAGCTCAGCAAGGTACTTCAGTTCAAGAACAATTTCACTGCCTTTACCAAAACTACTCTCATAATTACAGTTTCCCATGGAGGCAGGGAGTGAAATAATATTTCTGGAAACAATCCTTAGCTTTATAAGCAATTCCTGAATCTGGACCAAAGAACAACTATTAACGAGTAGTAAACTACTCAGCCTCCCAATTTCTGCTTCAGGAAATAAAAACAACACCGGGCTGGTGCAAGTCGGGGACGGGACCGTCGGCGGGTGCTGCAGTGAGAAATCCCGAGCTAATGTCCCAGTCGCCTAAGAAATCTCTGACTCATTGAAGAGAGCCAGAATGGATTATATAATACATTGGAATAGATTATATATTCATTGGGTATATACATGTAGACGTATATATACATACAACTCTATAAATACATAGCTGTAATATATAAATCTTTAGAAAGATGGATCATTTATTGACAGATATTCTGAGAATGCCAATTGCTGAGAGAAGCAGTTCCATAAACATAAGCTACTGAGGCTCAATTACATGGATAAACCTGAAGCCAGAATTAAAATTATGCAAGCCAAAACAATTTTTTCTAGCCAGATTTTTATATTTTTGTATTATCTACATTTTATATATCTGCATTTATTTTAGTATATTTACATATATTTTATATTTATATAACATTTTCTTTGTTTATATTTACAAAACAAATTATTCTGATATAAAATTTATGCATATTTTATTTTTTATCTCTCTAGGTATTTTGATATCTACACAAGGTATATATATTTGTATATATACCCACTAAATATATATTTATATAGTATACTAGGTCATATATTTTTATATTAGAAAAATGTATTTATGTTTATATATTTCATATTTAGTCACTATATTTTATTTATATTATACAGTTTTTCTATTATATAAATACATACACACACACAAAACTAGAGGGTATCAAACAACCGTCAACTGCTGTGGTGCCTAAAAACATCTCCCATTCTTGGCAGAATTAATTTGACCCAGATTTTCCTTCCAGAGTAAACTCTGCTAAAACCTCCCACAATTCCACTTTCCCTTCTCTTTCAGGCAAGGAAAATTGTTGCTCAAGGTCATGATCTGATTTTCTTTCTAAAAACCAAAACCCTCACCAACCTCCCACATAGGTATTTCCACAAGCATTCTTAACTGAAGTCCGTTAACTATAAAGCGTTCAGAGGCTTCTTCCCATTTCCAAGTATCTTATGAAAGCGAAATTAATTTCGCTAGTTCGCAAGCTCAGCGTTGACAAAGCATTTACCCAAAAGATTAAGAAACAGGTAAGAAAACAGGCTCAGCTTATGAATTGCTTGTAGATGGCAGTAAGACAACTTAAAGTCACTGCATTAAGGGCTCAGAGAGGATGTATACCTGATACCCGACCAGAACAAAAAAGCACCGTGGCTCAACTGCAGAGGAAAGAGACTATTAAATATAAAAAGATTAAGCCTTTCCAAATCGGGAAAGAAAAAGGTACATAAGCTTTGGCAAGTTCAACGCTAAGCCATATTGAGTCAAGCCAAAAATAACTAAGGAACAGCTTGCTAAAGGTATAAAAATTAACAGTAAAAGCTTTTTTGAACAATCTGAAGTAGACAGCTCCTCAGAGAGGCCAAAAAGTAATGGAGGCGTTAAGGGAGCACTCTGAGAAGGCCAGGCTCTAGCAGACGAGCTAAATGAAGTAGGCTGGGTGCATTTTCCGACACACTCTGGATACACCATCAGCAGATCTGATGCAAGACCAGTGGAAGGAGCAACTGCTGTGGTGTCCCCGCTCAGCCTCTTTCGGCATCTTCAATCAGATTAAGGCTCAAGAGGAGGCTGCCTCTGAAGAAATAGTCTTCAAATGAAGGGTCAGGAGAAGACTTAGGAAAAAATTCAGAACAGCCACAAATCATCAAGAGGGCAACGAAGCTAGTGAAGGGCCTGGAGCACAAGTCTTATGAGGAGCGGCTGAGGGAACTGGGGTTGTTTAGCCTGGAGAAGAGGAGGCTGAGGGGAGACCTCATCGCACTCTACAACTACCTGAAAGGAGGGTGTAGCGAGGTGGGTGTTGGTCTCTTCTCCCAAGTAACTAGCGATAGGACAAGAGGAAATGGCCTCAAGTTGTGCCAAGGGAGGTTTAGATTGAACATTAGGAAAAATTTCTTTACTGAAAGAGTGGTCAGGCCTTGGAACAGGCTGCCCAGGGAAGTGGTGGAGTCACCATCCCTGGAGGTATTTAAAAGACGTGTAGATGAGGCCCTTAGAGACATGGTGTAGTGGGCATGGTGGTGTTGGGTTGACGGTTGGACACGATGATCTTAGAGGTCTTTTCCAACCTGTATGATTCTATGATTCTATGATTCTATAAGACCAGAGTGCTCACCTGGTAGTGCTAAAGCAACCCTACTATGAAATCTTCAAACAGAATGAGTCTGTTAATAAGCTGGTAACTGCAACATCCATCTGTGAAGAGCTCCTTTGGATGCAGGACATGACATCTCTGTACCTTCACTGTAGGCAATGTATAAGCAGAGCAGTGACTACAACCAGGAGACACATGGATAAATTATGACTTTTGGAGAAGATTCAAATCAGGCTCTTAGATAGGTAAGTCATACTTATTACAAAAGCTGCACTGACCCTTCCCATTTGCTTAACATTTATCCATATGTTTATCTCGCAGACCTTTCAAAACTTTTTGAAGAAGTCAACGAACAGAAGCAAGAGCAATCTAGTTGACACAGAGCACATGTCAATGGGGTTTTTAATATAGCTTCCACCAAAACCAGCAGCCCCTTCCCTTTGCACATTTCTCCCCATTTTCTGTACCCTTCTAAAAAAAAAAAAAACCAGTATTTGTGTGGCCACACAGGAAAATTAATTTCTTTAGCCAAGTTGAGGGGAAGGACAACTTTCAGCTAGCTCAATTCTCTGCGACAGCTCACCATGTGGCCACAGAAATGCAAATATGAGCAGAAAACGGAGAGGCAGAAACATGCAGGCAAAAGCAGTTGCATGCGGTTTGAGCTTCTTTCAAACAGCAGCTCATACTTCCGTTGGATTGAAACTAAATGTGGAATTGCACCCACTACAACTGGATTTCTAAGAGACTTTGTCTTTTTAAAAAAAAAAAAAAATCAAACTTCTGAAAGAATAAGAAAAGCATTCACAAGATTTAACAGGGACTAAATAAAGGAATAAATGGTCAGTTTGCGTAATGAAGGAAGATTATCTATAGATTACCATACGGCTAACTGGGGTACTAACACCTCTGATTTTCAATACATATCTTGGAAACCAACAAAGCACTCAGGGGTTAAAATCTGAAGATACAAAAATCTAATGCAGATCATTAAATGTAAAGTGACTAAGAGTCACAGAATAACCTCCTGATGGAATGCCAGCTAACTACTAGGGTGATAAATGCAAGGTAGGACACATATACACATGGCAGGGTAAGAGATCTAAGCTACACATCATAGCAAATTCTAAATGAACTATTTCCATTCAAGAAAGAAATCTCAGAACCATTATGGATAATCCCTGGAAGTGTCAGCTCAAACCTTAGAGCCATCCAAAAGGCAAAGTGATCGATGTTCAGATCTCTTGAGTACAACCATTCTTTCCCCCAGGCCTCTTTGATCTGAGGCTGGTTAAAGTGAAAACACTGGAAGACATTTAGATTTTCTGACGGTGGGAGACAGAAACATAAGTGAGTGGTGGAGGGGGGACAAACCACCACTCTTTAAGTCAGTGTCTCACCCACATAGTAGTCCACCCACCTAGACCGTAACACCCCATTCAAAGATGCTATGGGAGACCACCACAAGCCTTAGTAAAGCTAAGTAGACAACTTCAACCACTCTTCCCTCATCTGCAAGCTTTGTCATTTTACCATTGCAAAGGCAACGCAGTTGGCCAAGCACAATTTATTTATGCTCCAGCCATCCGACTGCTGCAGCTATACCAGCACCATTTCTACAGCTGGCTAGCACTGTTGCAATAGCATGCCAGACAAAGATTCAGAACTATGTAATTTCATTTTTAAGACATGTGGCGTTTTCAGATTGTCCCACAAGACTCAATATCCACGTCGAGCGTTGATTCTCAGCGTTTATTTGTATCTGGACTACAGAGGTTCAGCGGTATAACTAAAGCGATGCACATCTATACTTTTTACTGTTCATATTCCTTTCACGTCCAGGAATCCTCACCATAGACATAACTACAGCTAAGCCAAGCTTCTCTTGCTTGAGTTTATGCATTTAAGAAAAGCATAAGCAGCTATAGAAACACCTGCCTCCACAATAAGGAATGCCCTGACATAGTTATTGCAGTAAAAGCCTCGGTTCTAACTCAAATACCTAAAATCAGTATGACTTTGTGTAAACATGCCTTACGTACTCGAGCAGAGCCTATGGACCTCATTAACTAGTTTTTAATCACCATTTGGTACAAGCCCAAAAGAGAAAAACAAACCAAACCACGGTACTGCTTAATTAATAACCCTTTAACCAAACACAGCATTAATTTCTTTGAGGAAGATGTGAATTAAAGGACTCCAAAATACATTCAGAACAAATTTGAAAAAGCAAATGTACAATATATCAACTATTATGTCCCAAGCTTTTTTTACCTCCCACATTTCTCACACAGACATAAGAGTTTAATGATAAGACACCCACATGCATGCATGATTATGATTTATGAATAGTGGACCACATTCAACTCTAGTTAAAAGCATTTGGCATTCTAGCAGATTATAAAATCCCTTCCTACGCTTGAGAAAGGATACAATGACGATTTCCGTAACGGACACCACACTTCATAAGGAATTATGTCTAGCATGACACCCACACTAACGAGACAGAACTGTAAATTTTAATTTATACAGTCATTATTTCTTTTCAAAGTCTGCCTCCTAAGGAGGATGAAGTGACAGGGAAAATGTCAGTTCTACACAACAAAGGAATTAATTTGTACATAAGGTGCAATAATTACAAGTATTTCAGGTTTCCATCTTTAGCAGTTGCCTTGTGCTTGTTTCAAGTATGTGCCAAACCACAGTGAAAATGTAATTTAAGATTAATTAACTGGAGAGCTCTAAATATAGGCCGAAGCAAACTTCTACGCAGTTTATGTGCTTTATGAATTGACTATAGCAATTTGCAAATATGCCAGTTCTTGACATACTGATAAGATGCTGAAATGACTTTAAAAATTACTTAAAATATCAGAGCATGCCATGAGTTTTAAGAGACTGGTGGTGGTTGTGGTGGGGAGAGAGAGTGCAGAACACGGGGGGCGGGAGGAAGACGCTATTAAAAAGACAGGAAGAGAAACACTGTAACAGTGATTGAGAACACATTATTTTCCAATACACAAACTGCAAAAGCACACAAGGGTTTTTTTTCTTCTTCCAGTGAAAATACTAAGAAGCCAAAAGGCAAAGATAAATGTTTTCTATTCAGCAAGAACAAAAATTCCACAAGTAGCTACAAATTATGTGACAAATCATTAACCTGACTCGACAAGCTACATTGGACTATGTTTAAAACATTTTAGTTGACTGATCTAGAAATTAATTATTAGATTTTATTCTCTATATATTGTTCAAAATAAGTTTACCTAAACCTTCATTTCTGAGAGACTTTTACAAGTAGGCAGAGTGCACCAGGGGAACAGAAAAACAGTGGAGGAAGAGACAAGACTCTTACAGTCTACTATTTGTTTTCTCCATATCACTTGATGCACTTATTCAGTAAACTTACGCAGTCCCAGGATAGCCTGTATTAAACATAATGTATTTTCAATTTATGAAGCAGCACTAGCATAAACGGCAGATGCACTCAGACCAGCCACACTCAATAGTTTTCCCTGCATTTGTTCATTTTAATGCTGCAATTAAATCACTCATTCGCACCAAGCGCTGTCACCAGGACTTTATTTTGTGACTGCTACATCAGCTAAAAATTGTTTATTTGGGAAACAGTACAACTTTTGCAAAGCTTCAGAGTGTTTTAGAACTCGGGATAGGGAAAGTAAATAAATCACAAAAAGGGGAAAATTTATATAAATCTTCACTAATAGGTAATTCTAACCACTAGAGCAATTGTAAGAAAAAAGTAGTGATAGCAGCCATTGCAAGTTAAAAGTTTACAGAAAAATTAAAGAGAACGTTGGGCAAGAATAGGAATGTGGCTAACGAGCACATTTTCCATCTATGCTAAGACTATTTCAGGACAACTTTCTTAATTGCAGAAGTGTAAAATGCTGCACTTTCAATTGCATAAAGCCTTTACATAATAAGCAGTTCTTTAACCTAGATTACATGTAATTCCTGTCCAAGAACAACTGTTACAAAAATCCGAGGCTCTATAGCTTCTGTCCATCTCCCAGGCTGCTCTGACCTAGAAGCAACAAACACCACCTTGAAGACTATGTAAGTAAATCCCTAATTTAACCTTTAATAGAAATGACAGCACAAACAATCCCCAAACTGAAAAACAGAAGAGGAAGTCAAGGAGGAAAAAAATGCCTGAAATCAGTAAAGATTCCTCCATAACAAAGTGAGGTTATGTTTAAGTGTGTTGGCAAACTCCATTCAATGATCACAAACTCTTATTCAGATTAGTTGAAACAGCAGGCCTACCTCTAGAAGTGGCAGTATGCAGATCTTAGATTTGATTTTGGGAGCAGATGCTCCAGATGCTGTTTGAGAGACACCGTGGAAGACCAATGCTTCTTCTGAAAATGTCAATAGAAGAACACTTTGCCTCCTCTCCCTTCGTGGTCACAGGCAAAATAATTTAAAGTTGAACAAAAGTCATCTTGATAGCTTTCTGATTACAGTCATCTGATTCGTTCTACCACGTTTGGCAACAGGAAAACCCAAGGATAATCTCAAGTAAGTCAGACTTTGTAGGAAAGTCGCCTATTTATTCAAGTATGGGAACATGTCTGCTTGGAGCAGTGCCCAGACTTGCCATTATTCTCCTAATGAATCTGTTTCGTTGGGTCTGGTTTTTTAATTCCTAAAAAACCTGCTCCAGATTTGTTGCTGTTCATTTGTTTTATCGAGACTAAACAACTGGATCATTGAGGAAACCTACAGATAACTTATTTTACTGTATGGAGATACAGTTTGAACCAAGTCCTTCATCTGCCCATACTAACACTCAGAGTGCCTCAACAGCAACCATTCTGTTTCTGTTCCCAGAACGTTATCAGCTTTTGAGGACAGAATTTATTTCCAATATCCATAATTTCAACTAAATTAAGATTCCTCAGTGAAGGTATGACTTTAGAGTAAGTCTGGACTAGTGCCCTGAGAAGCTCTCAAGTCATCCATACGCATGTTTGGATGAAGCGCAATCTATGTCTTGGCTCTCGACATTGTGAAACGGAAAAGCAGCATTCACTGTAGCAGGATAAGGAATGGTTTTGCTTTCATTCCCGCTGCCAGAAGAATATCTTGGTCTAACAAGCCTACACAACCTCAACTAAGTATTAATTTCAAGAAGTCCGAAATCATTGCTCAAAACACTTGATAACTCCAATTATCTGACTTTGTAAGCACAGGCCAACTAGCTGGTTGTCTTCATCACTGGATTATTAGCAAGAGGAATCTTCATTTTTACTTTTTCCTCCAGAAGATTGCAGGTCATAAGAGTTGCAAGCAGCTGCTTCACTTTATCTGATCAGATGTCTGAAATGCATGTTTGGGAACAATCCCTCCTGCCAGAATTTAGTATATATTCCATACCAGGACATACAGTTTCCTAGCAAATTCTCTAGATGAAAAGAATACATGTGTTTTTAGCAGTGTACTTTTAGATTTACAACAACTACTTTTTCTCCAAGGAGAAACTTTCCAACCCAAAGGAATCTTTATTCCGTTACCTAGTACAGGTGTTGTTTCTGGTTAGATACATGCAGTTGTACAAATCATTTTTGGGGTCGTCACTAGGTTTCAGAAGCATGATGCCAAATTCTGTTGATCAGAGTTGTCACAGGCATTCCAGCTGCTGTGCCTGATTGCCACCCCCCGCAAGATCATAAACAGTTTACTAATATATCCTAGCAAGTACCCTTTAAGCAATTTGTTGTTAAACTCATTACATTTTGAAAATTGCCTATTACTATTCTATTTTCCAGCCATGTTTTTGTAGCAGTTATTATATCTTAGAACCTCTGAAATTCTAAAAGAACAGTTTCCTGTATAGGTAAG
This sequence comes from Calonectris borealis, assembly GCF_964195595.1. Taxonomy (NCBI): domain Eukaryota; kingdom Metazoa; phylum Chordata; class Aves; order Procellariiformes; family Procellariidae; genus Calonectris; species Calonectris borealis. The sequence continues at coordinate 3,712,471 of NC_134351.1, read as the reverse complement.
TTATCATGCACTTCATCATATCTTGCTTGACCTTGCACTACAGAAACCCAATAGAGTTCCAAATGTTGTACTTGGAAAATAAAATAATTATATCCTCTGTTTAGTAAAACTGTTTTCTTTAGACTTATTTTGTTCCATTTTCCACACTTCTCTATAAGAAACAGCACTTACACAAAAGACCTAAGCGCTCGCAGTTGACTACAGAAATACAAGTTCTTCATAGTATTATTTAAATATCTAGATATCAAGAAATTCTGAAATTGCATCTTAAGCTTAAAGCTCTGTCATCTAAAAGCTGTCATGTACAGCCTCAGAATCAGAAGTGGCTGGAGACATTTTATCACAATGTTCCCACCAGACATCAAGGTGCTCTGCATATATTGTACCTGGTCTATAACTGGAAGGCTACACCATCTTCCTTCTTCAAATGCTTAAATATTGTGACTTTACATTTGTTCTAATTGTGGTTTTCTGATCGTTTTCAACCTAATTGTTTAAAAAAAAAACCCAAACATACTCCACTTGGTATACTAGGAAAAATGAAATGCTCCTATATTTCTTTCATCACTATAAACTACAGAGCATCATCAAGAAATATCCCTTCTCCCCTACAAGCATCCAGGACCTTCGCTAAAGCTGAAGAGTTGAAAGTTTAGGCTCTGATCTCAAAAGATTTCCACTGAAGCTACTGGGATGCTGCACGAGCATACGATGCCTCTGTGCATAACCACACCCCAGTACAGCACCATACCCAGTTTTAAAGCCATGAATACATGTCCTTTGCCATGCAGAGCAATAGGAAGGCTTTTATATCACACATCCTAGAATTTGCCATTGTCATCTATGTTTAATGGCAATCCTCAGGGTCTGTTCTCTTTCAAGAAAGAGCTGCATAGCTTCTGATATGTTTACACAAAAACTTCAAAAGCAAAGTATTCAGGGAGTAATATAAGACCAGTTTATGCAGTTGGAAAAAAGACAAGCCTTCAGGCATGCAGCCTCTAGTTAAATTTCTGTTTAAAGAAATGACATGTTCCTTTGCCAGTCCAAAATAAAAGTTGGTAAGCCTGATAACTATAATACAGGATTTTCCTTGAGAATACAAGAGGAAAAAATAGCTAAGACTGTTCTCAGCAAAATATTCACTTCTCATATATTCTACCGGCTAATCCTTCTCCCCACTCTTTTTGAGTTTCACTTCACAATGTATTTAGGCAGATATTACATGACAGGTACAGTAAGAACCAGTTGCGAAAGAGCTATTTCTTGCCTGCAAAGTCCTAGTTCATTTAAGCCCTAATTCAGATCTGCTGAAAGCTAGCTTGTTCTAAAGGCTCTATAGAATTTACAAATCCACCTTTCCCCAAGTGTTCAAACCTATATGACAGACATCACAGAGTTTCTAACAGTTAAATTTCTCACATGTACAACTAGGGCTTACGTACCGACAACACACTGAGTGGCAGAGTAGAGCAAATTCAGTTACTCAGACGGGGCAGTTGAGGGTCCTGGCAGTCCCCCAGGCAGCCTCTCCTGAGCCTCAGCAACAGGAGGCAGGATGGGCACACGTCTGCATTTTGCAGGAGGAGGAGTTATAGCAGGATTGTAAGAGAACTTCTCCATTTAATAAAAAGAAAGGCAAGACTTCAATTTCCCACTCCCCAATTCTCTAAAAGAAGAGAAAGGAGGAAAAGAAAACAAAAATCCCAAAGAAAATGAAAAGCAAACCCCTGTGTAAGCTGTGCATGCTGCCCCTTCCTAAAACCCTTCAGCCACAGCACTAGCTGTGAGCATCCAGCAGGACATCTCACTTGGGTAGACACGGCCTGCTGCAGGCAGAAATGACACAGGATGGCGATTACAGGTCTCATGCTGGAAAGAAAGAGCTGATGCAGAACATCCTCTTGACAGCCCTGTGCATCCCATTAAAATCACAGTTTGTCTAGGAATGGGGTTTCTGAGGAACGCCTGCACATTTTAAGCATATTCTTCACAAGATATGAAGCGCAAAATAAATCTGGGAATAAGATTAATAATAAGACTTAATAATAAGACTTCAATAAGGTATTTAAGTGCCAGCTGAAGCTGACCTGAGAAAGCCTACTGGTATGTGTCTTTCACCCTCAGGCACCCTGAAGACTTGTACATTGCCCCAGACATGTTAAAACTGGAAGTCCTACAACACTGTGTAATACAGAAGACGCGTGGCAGAAATAAATAGACTTAAATTGATTTTGAATGTTAGCTGCAGCATAAAATTATCTCACCTGATGTAAGGGTTTTGCATGAACTAAGACCAATGAGAAAGTAAAAATTTTCAGTTCAGACTGAGACTACAGGTCTGTATATTTATCAGCTACAGATTCTCATAAGGCTGAGCAAAAATCCAAAATATTAGCAGGAATGCTAAGAAATTTAGTCTTTTAACAATTATTAGGAATTATTCCAGAGTTAGAGTCATTCTGAAATTTTTCATTTAGACAGAAAACCTTGTCCTGTTCCTGACCACAATTCTCTTATGAAACCTCGTTTCCAAATTTATTACCTACGCTGTTCAGCAGAAGAGTGACAAGGTCTCAACTCTGTCATTATTAATATCCACAACAGGAAGACAAGGTTTGGACCTTGGCCAAAGAAAATCTGTCCGTTGAATCGCAGCAGTTCCCCCGATAACAGTCTACTTTAAACCTCACAAAATGCTCCAAAATGAGTGGGAAAGAGGGCAATGCTTGGCACAGAGGAAGAAATACTATCCAGAAAGCTCTCTAGAAAGGCCAAACATTTGCTTAACATGCTAAATAAAAATAACATGTAAAAGCTTGCCAGACCAACATGCTCTCCATTTTGCATGAGCAAGCCCCTAATGACAACCCAACAAAGGAAGTTTGTTTACCATTAGCTTCTTTGTATATACATTCACATCAGGAACGTTTTTATGTCCACAGCAGTAATTTACATACAGGCAAGAGCTTTCATGTCAGCCAGCCAAATCATAGCTGAGTTAAAGAGATATCAGAGAGTCATCCTCCTCCCTACATCTACTCTGCCTTCCCAGCTCCACGCCATCCCCATTCCTTCCGTCTTACATGACAGAAACAGAGAACGGAAAGGACCAGAAGATAATACGGGAAACTCGTGCAATAAGGGATTTGCTCCTGTGCCTTCCTCTCCAGCCTTTCATCTATCTAGTCCTTCTCAGACATTCCACAGTGAAAGAGATACAGCTATAAGTTTATAATGCTTAGTTTCACTAAACTCAAATATTTGTTGATGAAAGACTAAATGAATAAAGCTGTATTCCAGCTATGGTGCTGGTAAGTGAATTTGTATTTCAGGATCTCAATACTGTTCCCAGTAAAACGGTTAGAGAAATCTTCCTTTGGGTGCCAACCTCAAAGTCTTTAAGCCCTCTCCTAAGGTTAAATTCTTGGAAGCTGTGCCATCTGAAGACAGTTTGCGTAGCACACGTACAGTGTTACGCTTCACATACATCCCTGTGTTATTCCAACTGCAGTAACTGGTCTAATGAAAAATACTGCCTCTCTCTACAAACCTCCCTTTCCTAATCATCATGACTACACCAGCAGAACAACTTTAAAGCTATTCTTGTAAGACTCAAAGACCTTCTCTTGTGGAAAGCTTCGGGAATGCCACCATATTGATGCCACCAATAGATGCGTTTCTTTATTCTCTCTCTACTACCAAGCTGCTTTAACAGCATCTTGAGGAGCCAAAGTAATAACTCACAAAGTCTGCACATGTGGTATGAAAAGATTAGACATGGCTTAAGCAGGCAGGGATCTAAATCCAGATTGATAGAATCGTATGAGGGAGCTGGTGGAAGTGCTCACCAAGCCACTATCAATCATTTATCAGCAGTCCTGGCTAACCGGGGAGGTCCCGGTTGACTGGAGGTTAGCAAATGTGACGCCCCTCTACAAGAAGGGCCGGAAAGAGGATCCGGGGAACTCCAGGCCTGTCAGTCTGACCTCGGTGCCAGGGAAGGTTATGGAGCAGATCATCTTCAGTACCATCATGCGGCACGTACAGGACAACAAGGCGATCAGGCCCAGTCAGCATGGGCTTATGAAAGGCAGGTCCTGCTTGACTAATTCATCTCCTTCTATGACCAGGTGACCCACCTCGTGGATGAGGGAAAGGCTGTCGATTTTGTCTACCTAGACTTTAGTAAAGCCTTTGACATCGTTTCCCACAGCGTTCTCCTAGAGAAACTGGCTGCTCATGGCTTGGACAGACTACGCTTCACTGGATAAAAAACTGGCCAGATGGCTGGGCCCAAAAAGTTGTAGTGAATGGAGTTAAATCCCATTGGCAGCCGGTCACAAGTGGTGTTCCCCGCATATTCTGTTTAATATCTTTATCAATGATCTGGATGAGGGGGTCGAGTGCTCCCTCAGTCAGTTTGCAGATGACACCAAGCTGGGCGGGAGTGTTGATCTGCTGGAGGGTAGGAAGGCTCTGCAGAGGGACCTGGACAGGCTGGATCGATGGGTCGAGGCCAATGTATGAGGTTCAACAAGGCCAAGGGCCGGGTCCTGCACTTCGGCCACAACAACCCCATGCAACGCTGCAGGCTTGGGGAAGAGTGGCTGGAAAGCTGCCCAGAGGAAAAGGACCTGGGGGTGCTGGTCGACAGCCGGCTGAACATGAGCCGGCAGTGTGCCCAGGTGGCCAAGAAAGCCAACGGCATCCTGGCCTGTATCAGAACTAGTGTGGCCAGCAGGAGCAGGGAGGTGATCGTGCCCCTGTACTGGGCACTGGTGAGGCTGCACCTCGAATACTGTGTTCAGTTTTGGGCCCCTCACTACAAGAAGGACATGGAGGTGCTGGAGCGTGTCCAGAGGAGGGCAACGAAGCTGGTGAAGGGCCTGGAGCACAAGTCTGATGAGGAGCGGCTGAGGGAACTGGGGTTGTTTAGCCTGGAGAAGAGGAGGCTGAGGGGAGACCTCATCGCGCTCTACAACTACCTGAAAGGAGGTTGTAGCGAGGTTGTTCTTCTCCCACGTAACAAGCGATAGGACGAGAGGAAATGGCCTCAAGTTGCGCCAGGGGAGGTTTAGATTGGGTATTAGGAAAAATTTCTTCACCGAAAGGGTTGTCAGGCCTTGGAACAGGCTGCCCAGGGAAGCGGTTGAGTCACCATCCCTGGAGGTATTTAAAAGACGTGTAGATGTGGTGCTCAGGGACATGGTGTAGTGGTGGACTTGGCAGTGCTAGGTTAACGGTTGGACTTAATGATCTTAGAGGTCTTTTCCAACCTAAACAATTCTACGATTCTCATATTACACTGTCATCAGCAAAGCATCCTTAGCACAGCAGACACCAGCAAAATGCCATTTCTTCCCCTTGCTCCAGCCCTTCACCCACAGTAAGGGAGGGTGGAGAGGATGATCAGGGTGAAGCTTTGTCATTAAGCCTGTCCTAACGTGGCTGCGCCCTCCCAGTCAGCAGCTGAGCATGCACAAAAGTAGCACGTCACTTAGGTCTGACCCATGTCCCCCGACCTGTGACAGTTAGAGCCATCAACCAGACTGACGTAGCTTGGCAGCAGCACGGCTCTGGACTTGGTGCAAATTCAAAATCCAAATAAAAATCAAATTACTGAGAAGCAAGCAAAAATTCACACTTTCCTATAAGGATAATAATTGAATTTCCATGTTACACAGAAATTTTTCAATAATGGAAATCCATTCTTTTCACCAGGATGTCTATTCCTAGGTGCCACATTCTTTTCTTGTTAATAGTATTTTTCTTTCCCCAAAGTGAGTCACTCTGGAAAATGCCACTCGCTTAAAAGAGAAAAATTGACAAACAAACCCAACTGTCATGAAAATTAATGTTCACTGCTCTATACTGCAACTACCACATACCGATAACTTAAGCTTCAATCAGAAAAGTTCCAAATTACTCAACAATAGTAACTGGCTTCAGGACAAGGAAATAAAATTTAAATCTGCAACTGTTAAAATAGTTTCTACTAATACACTGCTAAGCACATGATCTGTTTGGCTTTGCTCTAATTTGGCTGGGAAGTCCTTTGCAGAAAGAAGGAAAATGTTTTTGATGGCTTGTTCAAAGGGAAAAATAGCCATTTATCAGGTTATGTAAAAATCTCATACTTGTGTTGGAAACTACAGTTTGGCAGAACACATTTAATTACCATTGGCTCTTCTAGAACATTAAGTAAAAAATAACTATGTTATAATCGCATTAAGGGTTTGTCTTTGTTGGTTTAAGACAAAGATTTTAGTCAAAGGCCTCATTAAATCTTAGATCATTCTTTGCACAGCTTAGCTCCTCCATGGGTCTACAAAAACAAGGAAGTACAGCTATAATCCATAGAAATAAAAGAAAGATGGAAAAACTTCCAAGCTTTTTTATGCTCAAATGTAAAGAGGAACATTTTCCCTCTCAAACTAAAATTGTTCATTAGAAACTATAGCTGTTGAAATGAAATTATTTGTGAAATCAACCCTCAAAATCAGAGTCAAACACTTCAGTCCATATAGGCAATATTATAAATATGTGCTCTTAAGTACATACCCAACAAGGCTCAAGAGAAAACATACTATGAGCCACATCCAGATGGAGCGTGGCTCCAGCAAGGTTGTACTACCTCAAAAACACAAAATTCACTACAGCCATGATTTTCATAGTATGTCTACTTATCCTGCAAAATATTTTTGTCTCGCACTACGCAAATTCAGTGTACTCTCCGCATACTAACCACAATTAGAAAAATGCGCTACACAACTGAATTAAAAACAATGTAGCACAAGAAAATAAAAATTATAGTTTTACGATCTGAGTCAAGGCTGAAAGTTTCTGTAAGAATCTGCAAGACTGCAATTTTGAAATACACATGTCCTAATGCACGCAAATATTTTCGTTACAGATTAATCAGATTCAAGTGTTCATCTGATTTTGAGTTTTGGTACCAGTGAAAGTTTTGCTTTAGTAATACACTTACATTTTACTTCATTTCCCTTAGAGCCCCTGCAAAACCTACCATAGCCGTCATATCCTAGAAGCACAGTATTCCTTTTCACGATGTATATTCAACAGCCAGAATGACATCTTTTCACTTGCATTAATGACTTCATTAACAACTTAGTTAATTATCCACCTCCTTCTGGACAGGTTCTAAGAGTTGGCAAGACAGCGACCACTTTCTGCAAGGAACATTCTTGTCTCATAAGTATCAGTGTTAAATAAGTGTTCATCTGCAAGCTCTTTATGTAAAGGTTTTTTTATGTTTAAACATGGCAGTTGAGTAAACTGACATCACAGATTGAGGCTATCTTCATACCAAATTCATAGATCTAATCTGTTATGTGAATTAAAATGTCTACTGCTAATTGAGAAACCATAAGCTCTGCTGTATCTGCAAGATCTATGCTTAGGAAGTTCTGCTGCGTTAATTTAAGGATTTAATGCAATTAACAGGTAAGCAAATTCACTGCTCCTCTTGTCCACTTAAGTGACAGACGTTGCCTCCTGCATCTCCCAGCCATGTATGATTACGTCCCTAACTGTGAAAATGTACTCTTTAGTTTTTTATTTTTAAATTTCACTCCCTTTCCAAGGCAAAGGCTGTTTTAATTTATTTTGAGCTTTGAAGTAATTTCCCTTCTGCCCTGACAAAATTATTGGTAAGGCAAATAAAACTGTTTCAGAATTTGAACTAATTTGATCATGACACAATACTTCCACAACTGACTTGTGCTGCTCCTATCAGTAGCTCATTCTATGCCTAACATAATAGATATCATATGAATAAACTTCTCCTCTTTCACCTTGTACATGTTAAAAAACCCACCAGACTTCGTAAGTTACTTGAGGAAGGGGTTAAAATACAGATTTCCTTGCAGATGCACTAAAAAAAAAAAATCCATCATCACTTATTTTGGAGAAGGAGCAGGAAGCTAAAGGCAAAAGGGAACAGGGAACTAAACCGAAAGCACACAGACACACTTTCAGCTTCCTCACGTGTCACCTATAATGCATGAATAATAAAATAAAATAATAAAGAACAAATGCAAAATAACGTGGCTACTTTAAAGTCTGCAGCATAGCCTTTGCACTTCTTCAGTCTTTACAGACGTGGCCAAAGCAACTCTCCTGCTATGCTGAGCTGGGGCAATTTTTTACCTGAATGACCTGATGCCCAAACACTCCTACCCCAAAAGGTGGCACAGGAGAAATCTGGCAGGAGGATGAAGGGAAACCAGTTAACATGTAATTTAATAACAAATACAGCTTTCGATTAAATTAATCCATCAGCAGACCTGAAAACCCAATTTTGACACAGAGCAATAAAAAAAAAAAAAATTGTTGCGCTTTATCAATGTTCCTCACCCTGACCTGAAATGCAGCTCCGTTTCTCCTGTCCATTCACTTTCCAACCCCTCCAAGGGGAGGAACAGACAGTAATCAGACATCAGGTGTCAGTGCATCTGAAATCGAAGAGACTATCCTTTCTCCTGAAAATGCGCAGCAGCAGAACACGTCCTGAGTGGTACACTGCAGATATTTTCAAAATTATGAAGAATAACTGCCTTATGGGGTTCTAAGTCACAGGTGTTACTTCAATATCCCATATTAGTGCAAAAAAACCCCACCCTTTCGGACACACATTAACCTGACATACTCTGTATCTGTGATCCAGAAGGATGACCATTAAAAAGTTTAAGACCTGTTAATACTTCACGAGAAGCAATGTGGCCTGCTGGAAGAAAATGCTGATCCTGAAGACTTTAGTTCCCAGATTTTGGGAACGGCATGGTCAAACCTCTTTATCGTTTGCAATATGTTAGAATTGCAGAATCATAGAATGGTTTGCGTTGGAAGGGACCTTAAAGACCATCTAGTTCCAACCCCCCTGCCATGGGCAGGGACACCTTCCACTAGACCAAGTTGTTCAAAGCCCCGTCCACTCTGGCCTTGAACACTTCCAGGGATGGGGCATCCACAACTTCTCTGGGCATCCTGTTCCAGTGCCTCACCACCCTCATAGTGAAGAAAATGTTCAAAAATGAAGTGGAAATAACGGTGTTTACAATCTTTTTAAAGCATTTTCACATTTATTGCTAAAATAAATGCTATGTAGGAGATGAACACTCTTGTTGACACTGGATTGTAAGGTGAAGAGGTATGGATTTCTTACCATCCCCCAGCTGAAATCTACAGGACTTTAAGAAAAACTAGAGTATAAGAGGTTTGTTGTTTTTTTTTTTTTTTTTAAAAACTGATTATTGAAATTTTATAGTTATAAATATTGTCTTTATCTCAATTTCAATTTCGGTAATTCTCTAGAGCTAAGAAGAGTTTGGAAAGCATGAAATGCCTCCTTTTCACCCATATAAAATTCCTTTTTCCTAGCCCTAGTGCTTGCAAGATATCAAGTTTTAAATACTTTTGTTGTTACAATATATCAGCTTGATTCTTCGTTTCCTTTAACAAGCAATTTCCCCTGAAGAATTAAAGAAGAAAAATCATTTTTGAGCCAACAGGTTTTCTTTTTTTTTTTTTTTTATAATGGGTTATTTGAAGCTGCTCAGGTTTTGGAATATGAGGATAAATGTCAGGGAGATAAATCACCAACACACCTCATGAAACTTGCTACAGCACTCTCAGTAAACAAGCTGGAACATATGGTTATAATTATGATTTGTATGACCACAGAAATCAGAAGCTCTAGTCATAAACTACAGCCTCGCTACGCTATGTATTGTACATACTCAACGATGGTCCCTACCCTAAACAGCTGACAATCTACGTATAGGGCAAGAGACAAGATGGATTAGCACAGAGGGGGGCTGACAAGAGAGAAGAGGCAATACTAGTCAGCACAGTAGCAGAGCTCCCAGCACACCATGAGCCTAGACAGTGTCAGGTAGATATCATAAAAAAGAGGCTTTACAGAAGACTTAAAAACACATAAGCCTTGAGAATGTTTAGTACGAAATATTTTGTCACTGCCGTAAGGGTGGAGTGGTGACAGCCAAGGGTCCCCAGGAACGTCTACCTCTCTGAAGGAAAGAAAAAATCCCTACTGTTTGCTCCTTGCAAACGTGTAAGTCTCACCAGAGTCAATGGAAGACTTCCAAGAACTACCAAGCCCAGGACCTTAGAGTACAAATTGCTCTTTTGGGAAAGGATGCTTTGCTATCATTGCCATCAGCATCTATGAAAAGATCGGGGGTCCCAGAGCAAAAGTCTATGCTACCTGCCCAGCTAGTTCTAAATCACTGGTGGTTTCCTATCAAAAATACACTGGGGAAGCTTAAAAGAAAGATCAAGAATTTCTTAAATAATTATACTATGACTCCTGTGGTTTCAAGATCCTTGTGACTGAAAGCCCCAAGAGTCCCGTTGATGGACCTGGAGCCTAGGCATGCTACCAGAAGTGCTACTGCTGTATAACTGTTCTATACTCTTGCATCACTCAAAACCACAAAGATAAATTAGATTTAAAAAAAACCAAACACAACACACTATGTCAAAGGAAGTGTGCAAGAGCTTGACAGTGAATACACCTCTGGCCTGCAGAGATTTATGCCAGAGGCAATGCTTTTTCTGTGCTACTGTGATTAAGACAGAAGATGAGTTTTATCTCGTGAAAAAAGGCAATGAAGACTCTCAAAGGGGACATTCAGGCACTGCTCAGAGTAGTTCAACCTAACTTCAAACCAGCTCCTCTTGTCCTCACGGCACCACAGCAGAGATTTCGGTCAGGGTGAAGCTGCTTAGAATCCAGCTTGCTGGGCAGCTTTTGCAGACTGAGCCTGCCACAGCTACACTACTACTAATACTCAATTACTTGGTCTCAAACGTTTGAGCTGCAGCCACACGTTTTGATCCAGTTCAGACACATCTTTAGAGAAACTAAGAGAAAGGTTAAAGATCTGGATGCTATCTAAATCTTCACATTCAGATAGGACAAAACGATTACAGTGACAAAAGGGTGACGCTGTTACGGACTGTAAGCAAGAAGGAAGATGAACAGGCAGAACTGAGAAAGAAGTGTCAGATCTACATTTTCATTATGGTGAGCATGAACAGGCAATTAAACATTGACTAAGCACCAGGGAGACAGACGAAGTTGTGGTTATGTAGCAGATCATACACCAGATCTGTGACACATCATGAAAAGGCTCTGGAAGGTAGAAACAACCAGCCTGCAATATTTGTTAGTAGAAAAAAACCTTGGTGGAATCGTAATAAATAACAGACACATTGTTAGTAGCCTTTTGTGTCCATCTACCTTGACATGTTTTAATCTAGATATTACAAATCAGACTATATGAATTGAAGAGGAAAAAGATATTAACATAAAACACTAAATTGTTTTCTTGTGCAGTTCAAGATAACCATGCAAGTGCTCCTATTAACCAGAATGTAGCACCAAAAAAAATGGGAATAAGCTAGAGTATATATAAGTCACAGATGTACAACACAGGTCATCAGATGCCTTCAAGAACACCAATTCTGAATGACATAATGCTGAGTGAAGTACATACTTACATGATAGAAAGCCATTAATGGTCAGGAATGTTTGTCTAGTTCCAACCAAAGAGTACAGACATGAGAAAACCAGTCATTATTGACCACTATACACTGAGTTCTGCAATTTATATTAAAGCTACAACAGTACATTTGTGGGCCAGATTAATTATGATGATTGCTTAGGTGATTAATGAAGATGAATCCGGGTACTGCCTTTTCATTAGTTTCTTACAGGTACAACATTGTACCCATTACAGCTGTAATCATCTGAACAGCACAAACTAAATCAATTAGATCTTACTGTTGTAGTAACTCCTAAGTACTGCAAGAGGCATTAAAGTGTTTGGGGTTTTTTTTCAATAGCAAAGTATAAACTGAATCAACTATTTCAAATGAAACCATGTAAATTGACTTATTTTTCAATAGCCTTGAGTAGTCTTAGAATATCATCTGTTTGGCAGTTCCTCCCTGTAACATGAATTTTATTTTGCAAGAAATAAAATGACTAATATAAAAATTTTGCTTGCCCACTAAAAGTTCTCTCAAATTGCTTAACCGTGTACGGTGAACTGACAAATGCTAATAATACTCCAAAAAAAAAAAAAAGAGGAGGGGATTTAAAACCAACAAAAAAATTATTTTTTGGAGGTAAGTTAGTTCAACGTACTTTGTGAACCAAGAAAAATGAACTTCTAATTTCTAATGTATGAGGTCTAATCTCTACTGCCACGCATATTGATGTCATTTATGCCTTCACAACACATCAACAACATACCACCAGATCTAGCAGCACTTCACAATTATTTTGCACACCTACAAAAAGACTGCAACAACAAAGCAAAGTTGACTCAGTATAGAAGAATGTCCTTTATGAAGTTACAAAACTAAAATATCATTATTTCCCCCCTCATTCCAAACCCACAATTGTTTGTTTAACTACTGGAGGATAAGATAATTGGCAATACAATTCTAACCAAGGTATTTTATATACAGGATGGAGAAAGGTACTTGCACACAGATAACTGGCACGCAGTCGAAGGCCAAACCAAGGAGAAGTAATTGGTGTGAGGATGTTGGCTATATGGTTTCAGGGTTAAGGAGACTCACGAGAGGATAAAAAAACAGGCTACGAAGGATGAGGAGCAGGAGAAGGTTAACTGTGGGAAAGGGTAAACTTCTGCTCATATAATGTATAATTATCACTCCTGCTGAATCACAAGGAAGGAAAGGGGGGTGGATTTAAAATACAGTGCGTATAAGAGTTTGTTTATCTACTGCTGCTGTGCAAGTGACTACAAAATATACATAATACATGGTAACGTAGATGACTGTGGTATCAGTTAAATAATTTCAAGTTAACAACTACAATAATTATCTCAGGCCTCAAAATTTCATATGAAAAATAAGTAATTTTTAAAACCAGGCTCCTATTCTCCTTTCATCCTAAACAGATTTTATTCAGACTCTTTCAATAAACTTATTTTAAGCATTACGTGGTATTTAAAAGGCACTGAGCAAGATAAAAGTGAATTTTCAATTCTTCCATTCTTCTTTCAATTCTTATCTTGTAAAGATTACAAAACACACAAAAATAAAACTATACAGAAATCACGTCTAAGTTTTCCCTATCTGCTCATTGCTCAAAACTTCCTTCTGTTCCATAACAGACTATCAATTTGTGTTGCTGTCTTCTAATCTGTATTGCACTCTACCCTATATAAAACAAAGGATTGCTAAGGGTTAATCAGAAATATTACGGATAGACAAGTATGCCATTTACTCTACCAATCCTATTGTGTCCAAGTTTCACCTATAGTCCAACATCGCACACAGGCAAATAAGAAGACACAAAAAAAACATTAACCAACTGTTTGGGCACAAACAGAAAAAAGTATTTCAGTTTTCTAACAGGATGTGGTACTTATTTTTGACCCTTTCCCAGGCAGGTCATTAGAAAGCTCTTTATAAAGGCTCTTTTACTTAAAGCTTTAAATGAAGATACTTAATTCACTGGGACAAGAAATGGCACTTCAGGTACTCATGAAAGAAGCAACAAAATAAGCGTAGGAGTATGCCAAGGGAGTTGTTAAGAGAACGGTTCAAGAGGAGTGAAGGGGGTGGAAGTGTAGGAAGAGACAAGAACAGACGTAGGCTGAAACCTTAAGAGTCTGCATTAAGAAATGCAAACTCGATATAAAGAAGTAAAAAGTCAGGGGGAGATAGGATATCAGAGGAGCTACAGAGGAAGGCAGGAGTGGTGGCAATTTGAATGGACTTTACAAATCAATCAAGTAACCAGAAGAGGGAAAAAAGCTACTTTGCCTGTGGCAGCACTAAGGCAGAAAGATACTCAAGCATGACTAGCGAGATTAGAACCAAGAAGAATAAAACCATCAGGTAAGTAGAGGTATCAAAATACGCAGTGAGACCTGCTCGCCAGTCACAAGCAAAAGAACAAACCACATACTGAAAACTGCTCCGGAAAAACATTTTAAGAGCAATTTTCTCTAGCAATTGAAAAGAAGGAAGAGAATGTACCTGTTGGGACTCTTGAATAAAAACGTTGCAGGGAACAATTTAATTAATTTCTTCTCTGTTTAAATAAACTGCAAACCAAGCAACTGTTTTCTGACGCATTTACGTTACAGGCACAACGCAAACACAGCAGTGGTCTACCCTTGAGCGTGTAAACTGGAAACCAGAAAGGAGATGCGTGTTCCAGCAGCGCACTGAGCTGTGTGTAGCCTCATCTTACGCAGAAGCAGCGATGTGTTCAGGCTATGCTGCTCCAAGTTAGAGACATGCTCTTTTACTGCCTCCATGAGGAGATCCACGTGCACTGCCACAGACTGTAAAATATTCTCTGGCAGACCACTTGCGGCCTGAACTTTAATATCCCCTGGGGATGCTGCCAGTGAATGGATTTCACGAAAGAGCAAAATAAACAGTATCAGTTTTAACAGCAGCTGACTTGCGAAGTGTTATTTAGTTTATCGGGAAAAAGAAAATAACGTATACCATTACTGTTAGCAATATATTATATTTTATTCTTATTATACGGAAAAGAAAAACCTTTAGGAAGGATTTTTATATGTAATACACACACCAATAAAACACAGCTGGTGTGGGGAAGAGCGCAACCACCAACCAAAGCACACTATATAGTACAACAAACATGAGAAACCTTTTGCTTAACAAAAAATGGCATCAGGTCTTTCATATTCTTTAGGCGGTATCTCTCTATAGCAAACAGTCCACCCACGAAAGGTCAGGATCTAGTCATACTATTCAGGAAAAAACATTAGTCAACCTACTGGGAAAGGCATACACTACAATATGTTACAAAAATTCCTAGCTAGGCTACTCCCTTATATACAGAATCCTTGAGACTGGAAGGCACCTCTTGAGACCACCTAGTCCAACCTTCTGCTCAAGCAGGTCACCATATCCACTGAGTAATCATAAAGAATAAAATATGCACATAAACATTTTAACTAAGTTGAAGCATTATCAAATGGGCCACTATTTGCTTTATTATTTTTAAAAAAAAAGTATCAACAAAAGCAGAAAAATGGACTAAGTGTTACTTTTACTATGTGCTGCCCTCAGGGAAGGTATCCCTGCGGTGCCTGCAGATATAATTGCCTCCGATTCTAACACATCTTGAGATGGACCGTCCATGATTACAATCCAAGCAGGCCTGTGGACTATTTTCTATACTGAGCATGCACACTGGTATCGCTTGTTGAAAAAGCAATGGGCTACAGGTGTGTTTGTAAGAGAGGTCACATCGAAGGCAATACTTCATAAGGTTTGAAGTGTATAGTTTATAGAAAATAAGACTCACTTGCTACCCCAGATGCAATTCCGTAAAGCAGTCCTCCTCCATCTGTTTGCTGCTGAAAGACATGGGTCCCTGGAGGAGGGCTTCTTTCTTGTCTAATGAAATTATATAGTAAAGTTTTCACAAGTCTGCTGGTATATGGGAGACTGAAAAGAAAAAGAAAACAGCTTTAGTTGACTCACAACTTGCAAAATTTGGCACAACAAAGCCCAGGCAGGGTGCAAAGGCCGGTGTTTGGCATTAAACACAGACAGTTACTCTCCCAGTCTTGAGCAGACTGGAAAGGGAAAGATCGCCAAGGTCCTGCCCGTGCAAAGCTGTACTGACTTCAGCAGGGCTCTGCAGGAGCACCTTCAACAGCAGGATCATGGAAACTATTTTTTGTTTTCTTTTTTCAATACTACTTTTAAATCAATCATTTAATTTGTGGAAACTTTGTATTCTTTTACCTCAAGAGACAACTGGAAAAATATTTATGCAAGGGAAAGAAACATATTTGTTTAGTTTTCACTCCATGCTTTGGTTACATAGAACAGGTAACAATAGTATTTCTCCACTCTCCCAGTATTTTTGTCCATGTGTGTGGCTGGGGCCAATATGCAAAGACAATGAAACATCTGACCTCACATCAATGATTTTGACAAATGCACATAAAATTTGTTGGATTTAAAAGGTTACAGTATTTCCAAAACAGGGAAGGACTTCCACAGAAGCAAACAGTTGGTTCCTATTCCCATATGATTTAGAGGTGATCAGACAGGGGCCGTGTTACAACGAACTCCAGTCCCCTCTAACCAGTACCCTTCCAACTCTTCACATTGCCCTAGATTCCCAGCCACCAAATTCCCACCCCTCTCTCCAGAGGCCAGGCACCTGCTACTCCCAACTCAGATCTCTTAGACCACATACTGTCTTTTCTCCCAAACATTCCCCGTTTTGCCCCAAACCCTCACTTCCTTCAATCCAGAGACTGAAGAACCACCAAACCTCCCAAATACTGAGGCTCTGCCTCTACCCTGCTGCAGCTTCAGGCTGAAGCCTGCCCTGTGCTCCCTCTGCCCACAGCCAAGCTGAGCCTCCCTCCTTTCCCCGCATGCCGTCCCGGAGCAGTACCTCTCTCTTGTATCTACTAGAAATTTCAGAACACCAGATAATAGATACACTTCCCAAAAATCTGCCCACATGGAATTTAAAGCTGAAAGAGGATGAATGGTAGCCTGACCAAAATACGTAAAAGCCACCATGACAAAGCATTTAAACAAAACAACCGACTCGCCAGAACAAGTGCTATTACTCATACGACCGAGTTTACCACCTGCTAAGTATTTCCACTATTGCAGTTTAAAACTCAACATAGCACATATGTGCGATCTTTCGAGGGGCTGCTATTTATTTGTATCACAAAAAGGCTCATTAGCATTTCTGAGGTACACGGGCTCTCTAGACTGCAATGTTGCAGGAAAAGACCCATAGCTGAATCAAAAAAACATCCTGAAAAGTAAAAGCTGTTTTAAGTTAATGAAATTACCCTCGAAAAATGAAAATGGCTTCCAAAGTAGTTTTACTGAAGTCAGGACTGTGAGATTTAAACCTGAAACTTTCCAACAGTCTTTACAGAGGTTTGCTTTTGTGTTCTGTTTTCTTTTGAGCAGAACACATTTTCTATCAAAACATATTTCACTGTCTTTTGTTTTCAAGTACAAACAGTCTAAACAAGCGATCAGAAGCATTTGCTTTGCCATTAAGTACCACCCCAGAACACGACATACCATCGACCATGCATCAGGTATTTGTGAATGATGCTCTCTCGTAGAATTTCTTTATGGAATAATTGGCAGGACAGGAAGACGATGAGAGTTGTCACAGCTTCCAAGGAAATGCTGTATGTAATATCTCTGCAGGAAAAAAGGAACATTTATAAAGATTGATCTACTGGGCTTGTTTACAAACTGACTTCCAAGAACACTTGGTAGCTTCACCTGAGGTTATACACAGCTTAGCACAGCGAGTTTCAATTGGGAACACAAACAACAAAGTCAAAAAATCCAGAATCACTTCATACCAACAATGGGCTGTTCTTCTTAGACGTAAGCGGTTTTTTTAATATGCCAGAAGACAAGACAATGTAAAAACACTGAAGTATTGCCCAGAACATTCCAGGTGCAATTCTCAGACTACACTTCACTCTAAAAATAACAGATTATTTCAAAAGCATGTCCTTTGTCCTGCTAAACAAACTGTCATGAAACCGTCATTCTAAGTCAGGGAAACGTGCAGCTAGCCAAACACAGCTCCATCTGCCAGGAAAAGTGGATCCCTAAGAAAGGAATATAATATACAAATGCTAGTTTAAGTGTAAGAAATGCTCAGGATATCGAGATACTACATACAGTTGTTCAGTTTTAAATGGTATTTTTGAGGTAACAGCGAAGTCTGAAGTTTCAAGATATTACAGCCAATCCCAAAGAATGTGCTGTAATGATTAAATACTGACACCAGATAGTTTAGCAAAGCTCACTAAGTTCATTAGGAAAGGCTCTGCAGCAAAATGGATGAGAGATCGATCCACTATTTGGGATATCTTGTGCTTTCTGTTCCCACCTCTGCCTACAATGACCTTGTTACACATACCTTATTTTTAAAAGAGGGAGGAAAATGGCATTTGCCTCCTTAATCAATAATAAATTGCAGACTACAAGAAACCTTTTAAAACACAATGAAATGACTTGGACATGAACTAGTATCATTCTTTCTTTCAATCAAAGACCATTTTTACCTCCTCCAAAAGTAAGGAGATACTTCATTCGGTGCAACAGTACCATCCTCTAATCCATTATGAAGATTGTTTTTAAGTACTTTTAATGTTTCCCCCACTGATACTACTTAATTTCCACGGTATGCTTCACAATCCAATATCATTAAGTTACAACAGGTGTCCAGCATCAATTATCAAGGTTTTTTGACCTGGAACCTACTGGAAATTCAAAATCTATTTATACTTCTCAAATGCAAAGGTTTTATAGTATCTCTATTTAAAATTAAGAAAAAAAAAAAAAAACAAAAAACACAGCATCAGTGTGTATTTAAGCACTGATGCTAAGTTTTTCTTTGTTACAATGTCACCTTCCAAAAATCTTATTCTTAACAGTTAAAACAAGTATAAACATAAAACTAAATGCTCTTTCAAATAATGATGACTTGAAAACTACAGTGCAATCTCTCTTGAAACAAAATAAATAAACCACAGAAAAGACTGGCAGGAGTAAAACTCTTCATTAGTCTCAGGACCAGACCTGGTGTGGTCCTTACCAAAATGAAGAGGATTTCTTTCAGAAGAAATCAGTCTGATTTTTAGCACACTCAGTTACTTCAATATTCTCAAGGGTGCTGCTAGAAATGCTGTAAGTAACATGCATTACTGCAAAACACGAGGAAGAAGAGTTTCGTGCATCATGGTGTGTAGACAGCTTAAGTTAAGCTCTTCTGCAGTAGCTCTAGGCCAGTTTCTGAGCAAAGAGTGCGCTAGTTATTTGCTCAAAGTGAAGAGCAAACTGGAATCACAATTTCCTGGATCGCAGTCCACACAACCGCACTACCTCCGATACAAAAATGTTTTTGCAAGTGAAGGTTATGCAAACTCACTGCTTTTTTTTTTCCCTCTCGCATGATTTAAGTATTTGAATGCATAACATTTTAAGTTATACGTCGGGAAGAGATGTACTGCTTAAATAACATTCTTCCTTAAAATCATCACGTACATTTTAATTACTTTTAGTTTTTGTGAGCCACCTGACTTTTTGCCCACTACTGAGGAAGTTGGCCCGTGTAAATGCTGATAATTAGATCAGGCCAGAGGTTACGCTGTGATTTGGTTCCACTGCAAATTCATCTAAGCCAGAAGCAAGGCTGAGCTAGGAACCGCTCCCACCCCCTCTCCAAAACCGTGATGCTTTGCCATCCACTACCCACATCCATCCCAAGCAAAGAGAGAAGACCTATATGTACTGATTATTAGAAGTTTAGCGCCAGCAAAAAAATTAAGAAATGTTTTTCTATCAAAATAAAAACAACAGCTTGGAAAAAATACTTCGTAGCTGTAGAAAAAAAAAAATTCAGCAGCTTATCATTACCAAGGTTAAGAATTCGAGAATAATGTCTCCAGCCCTGAGTTGATGAATGAAGAGGCTGACTTTGTGACATGCTGCAACATCCAAAACAGCTGGGTCACTTTGCTGAGGGGAAATAAATTTCAGAGTCTAGTATATTTTTTCTCCATCTCAATCATTCATTTATTTATTTTTCTGACAAACCATGCAAGGGGAATAGCAAATCTGAGGAGACATTACAAAATTCTTTTCTATTTTTACAAGATTCAGTGTAAAGAAATAAACAAAGAGGTTACTGTAATGTATTAAGTAATTTTTTTTTTTTTGGGGGGGGGGGGGGGCGGAATCTGCTTTCAATACCCTTATATAACTCTGAAAGAAAAAAAAATAGAAAGAAAGCTTAATTCATGCAGCTCCAGTTAGTGAGTTATTCTCATTTTCTTTCTATTTGAAACCCAGTTAGGGCACATGTAACTGCAGAAACATTCCACTCAACCTGTAGAATCTGTTCAGATTAAATCTGCTCTGACATAAACACAACCAGAGTCCTGATATCTGGACCAACCCCTCAGCTACAGTCACCCTTAATTTATCAGCACAAGGATAAAGCTTCAGAGCAAAATTATTTTCCCCACCAAGGGTCAAACGTACAGTTTTCTGAAACTCAAGCATTTCTAAAGGGTCACAAGAACTACCAGGAACCTCTTTTAACTTCAAAGAAAATACTGTTTATTTATATTGAGAGACTATAGAATAGGGGGTTTTGTTTTTGAATTTTTTTTTTTTTTATTCAAAGCTATCGGTCATATAGAATGACTTTACATGGAATTTATGCTGATCTCCAACTTCCTCTGAAAACTGTTTGCTTGCAGATAAAGAGGAAACTAGAAATAATGAACTCATGTATCAATTACGTGTCAAAATTTTTTAGCTATTTATTTCAGAAAACCAGAACAACTGCATGATGTTTTGAGTTTCTGTGGGGTTTTTTTTCCTTCTCAAGTACCTTATAAAGCAGAATAAAAAAATCCACAGAACTGACATGTCCCAAGGAAATGGGCTTCATAGAGCAATGTACCAAAGCATTATGTCTTTTTTTTTTTCTCCCTCTGGATTTTCTCATTTGGAGATTTCAATAGTTATTCTCACTTAATGTTTTCCTCTTTTTCTCTCTCTCTCCTTTCCACTGGAGGATATACTCCCATATCAGGTAGACAAGCTCACAGATATTATTCTTTTTTCCCTCTTAAGACGTACTTCTTTCATGAGGGAACAATCTGGCATAGACTGAACTCTAGAAATCATGGCAATCATTTCTCTCCTGCATTTGGGTTCTTTCCTTATGACAAGTAGCTGTCCTCCCTGGTATCAGATTTCTTACACAGTGACACAAAGCAAGCGCCTGTTTCTTTCACGAGGTGGAATAGGTCCAGGTTCTTGCATGTGACACCCAAGTTAAAACTGACTTCTGGCAACAAACTTTATATATACACATTTAATCTCTAAAGCAAAGACCTATCACATGTATCTGTGTTTATCTTAAATTATGAATTCTTCAGAGAATGATGACTTGAGCTCCAAAACGCAAGATTCCTAGATGTTAGCATAACATAAATATGTGCATGTACTTAACGCGTTTTAGTATCTACATTTCAACCAGAAACAGTTGATATGTCAATGGATGCCTTCCAAACCAATGATACCAGATCATTTCAACGAATGCTTTTAAATTAAACAACCACGTACAATTTCTATTATAGTAATCTCTAGACAACAACTCATTAAAATCAAATGACAAAAATTCTAGTAAGTCGGCGACACTTTCCATCTTAATCCCTTTTGTCAGGCAGATAGTAGAGATCCTGGGCTCCTCTCTGAGAGATCCATGGCCCTGGGAGTACTGCTTTAAAGCAGCACTGCATTTAGACTTAAAAGAAGTACTGCTTTAAAAGAAATTGGTAGAGTAACTAATTCTTCCAGGATACAAACTTCTCTTCTGGTCTTCCATCAAGAACATACATTTTTATTGATTTATTTTATTTATTAATTGTGGTGGCAGACTTGTAAATTCCATCAGAGCTATCAACCTTCAGGCGTTTGGGGCCGGAGAACCGCACCAGACCATCTATCTGCATATCACACCCACGCAAGGTTTTGTCTGCTTGAACTGGACCAAGATTTCACCTTGCCCTTTTACAGACACTTATTTCAAATGTATCACAATACTGATACCTGACTTAAAAAGTTCCAAATGCCTGAAAAAGACGTCTATGGTCAAACCAGTAACCTTTAACAAAAATAAAAGGTTTCTTTATGGTAGAAACAGAAAAAGAGCACACAGAAGCAGCCAGTTAAGGCAACCTGCCTGAGCAATAACTCTTCCAACTGCAATAGCTTGAATGCTTGCCATTACTTGCTAGCACCCACAGACAAGTACTCACGCTAAGCGGTACCCACATGATGCCACACCATGACACACCACTAGGTTTCAAAGTGGATTTCTTCTGAGCTACAAAGAAAACGCTGGAGTCTGAAGCAGACCAAAATGTGAAGATCATAATAGCAAGGTCATCTGTCAATCATAGCCTGTGGGGAAAATACAAAAACCAAAATACTCTTGTCTACTCCTGCAGACTTAAGTAAAAGCAATAGGAGCAGTTTGCAGGGGTCTGATGCTACCAGCAGCTTATGTATCTAAGGTGGTAAGGGGAGTGGTGTTAGTGTAACTGCTGTTTCCAAACGATGCAACTGCCTCCCACAGAACAAGAACTATGGGCCTGTTAAAACCTCAGCTTATCTGCTTTTTCCATTCAAAACCACGTGGATGACCTTCTATCAGCATCATCTACCAAGAACTTCAACAATCTACCTATGTGTCACCATCCTGCTGCTGCTGGCTTCTCTCCAACGCCAAGCACCGCTCACAACTGCTTTCTGTGCTCACCACATCATTCAGCTTTGCTCCCTGCCTGCAAGAGAGAGGTCTGTGAAAGAGGAACCAAGGCGAAGCATAGAGGCAATATATAGGAAAATCTCAGCTGGGAACTCCTATTACCACTCTGAAGGCACATGCTGTTGTAAACACTTTAATTACTCAATGAAATGCAGCTATTTCTATACTTTAGCACACAGAGGCTGAGAGCTCATAAATGATTTCACACCTACAGAGCAAACAGCCTGAACAGTCAGAAACAAAACTCTTAATTTCAACTCACACCACCAGACCAAGCCCCCTCCCTGTTTAAATATTTTCCTGAACTTTCACCCAGCCAGAGCTGTCTACTCCGAGTATTAAAAGGTTAAAAGGTAACTCATTTTCTAATTTAGGACAGTTGCCAAAAGGGCTGATTCATACAAAAACTCTCAAATCATACAGGAACCAGGTTTCATTTCCCTGCTTCCTGAGGGCCCACCAGAAAGGTGAAAGAGGAGTCACCACAGAGAACAGGATCAGTTTTGAAAACTGAAAAGCAAGTAGAATATCTGGTTATCGGTCTCAGGATACAAGTACAACAACTCAAAGTGAACATAATCTTTCCTCTTGGAATCACTCCTAATTTTACACCCACCGATGGCAAATACGCACCGTGGCAGCCGATAATGCACTACGCTCATTACAGCTGACTCCAAACATTTGGGAGATGTCCCAAAGGGGCACTCAAGAAACACCAACTGGAAGCAGAGAGCATCTCTGACATTTCCTACTGCATCTCCCAAGCATTCTTGACTGGGAGACAGAATGAGAGTGAGAAAACAACCAAAGACGGAAATACTCTAAAGTGAGTATCTGAAGGATTAAAATGACAGTTGGATTCAAGACCCTTTAATCGCAGACCTGTTCCTAAACCATCTGAGACTATGTGGCTATGTACATTTTCATCTCACTGGCATTCAGTTCCTCCCTCTACAGTTTAAAAATATTAGAAAAAGTCTAGGACTTCTAAATGTTGCACACAGAATCTATGTTCTTCTGCGTTCACCTTTCATATCAACAAGTCTTGTTAGCAATATCCACTAAATCTAAGTGAAAGACCTTACCTTTCGAACAACAGAACGCGAGAGCAGTCCGAATACCTGTAAAAATGGACAGCTCAAATGACTGGGCCTGTGTAGCTTTCAACCCCCAGGGAAGAGGTGGCCAGAGAGAAGATAATCCAGGTGCTCAAAAAGCTACTGTAGACCATTGCAGAGGTCTGGACAGAGCCAGACCACAGGAATCACGTCCTGTGTTCCAGTCGTGCAGCCTGCGTGAAAGGCAGACCTGCTCCACAGTCTTTCTGCAACACCACTTCACAAATGTGCTGGTTTCAAGGCAGAGCCATCTTGATGTAGTGACAACAATAACCTCTTTGGGTCTCATGCTTGTCTAGGCAATGGAGAAAAACGGCTTATGCCTGTCAACCTGGTCGCTGTCACTGATTTGAAACAGTTGGCAAACTCTTACGGTGCCAAAAAGATATGCTTGACTTCAGCGTCTAGCTGTCTTTGCTGCCCAGACCAGAGACCAAACCCAAATACTAGCAAGCGGGTGTTTTTCAAGATGCATCCAGTATTTTTTGCGAAGACAGCACTGAAAACCATAACAGAGAAAGCAGGTTATTAGGAGCTTGAATATACAGCCTGATGTATGATAAACAGGACAGACCTCTGATACTGTGCTCTGCAATTAGAAAGTTTGTTACAAGTTGAATGTAAGTTAAGGCTAGCCTAGCGAAAACACTGATCTAAGTCTAATATAAAAATAAATTAGAACAGAATTAGAACAGAAAGAAGAGTATGTGACACAGATAAAGATTCTTCTGCTTAGGATCTTTAGACACTTCAGAGGCCACACATCAGAAAAGAGAAAAGGATATAAAAGTGATGAAGAAAATCTTCTAAACAATAAATATTTTTTATTTGCTGCACCACCACAACGTGCAGCAGTAAATAAAACTCCCTTTATACTCACTAGATCCCTCCTACACAGAGCACAATAGTCTTAAACTTTGAGGATCTTCAAACTGAAGCAATACAAACCTCTTTCAGTTTGGCTATTTCTGCTAGCTTCAACCTAAGTTTTAGAGATGAAAGTTTCCCTTTGATGATTAGACAAAGTTGCCAACAATGCTGAAGTCAAATAGCTCTTCAAATACTGTAGCTACAACAATCTTGATAAAAATTCCTTCAACAGTCCTTTTTAAAAAAGCACTATTCTGACCTATTGTTTTGAAAGTAACAAAAAAATTAAAATATGACACTCCTGAAACAGGAGAGAAAACAGTTCTTAACTTCTTCACTGGTCACAATTAGCAAGGAAAAAAAAAGCCTAAACATTTCTCATCATCTGTACATGGCATCGTTCCTACACTGCAATGATTCCATAGAGCTTTATAATCATTGTATCGCCCTTCTTCCTCCTACATTCGACTTTTAAGCCCACAGGAAATGTAGCGAGCATACTTAAATGAGTCAAAACACTGTTAACAATTAAATTTGGAAGTAACTAAGATTGCAACCTGAAACAATTTTAACTATAGAAAAGAATGGAACAGCATAGAAATATCAACTAACTTCTACTGGCACCACAGGGTGCTACTTAACAGTGATGTAACTAGATCACAGTATTTCATTTTTCCTCCATATGCATTTATAGTCTTTAATGAAGTGAAAATGTACTGATAACAACCAGATGTTCAGTTATGTATACTAGCTCTTAACAAGCTGCTGAAAGAAGCCTTCATAATTTAAAGCTTTGGGAGCTCTATCTTGCAACAAAATGTTAGCAAGAGTTTCTACATAAAAGTCATACAATTAAATATTGAAGTTGCATCCTTTTGCTGACTATGCCGTTTTAATCATTAATGTACACTCTTGAGTGCTAACATTAACAAAACCAAAGAAAAAGCAGAGTATCCATAACATACCCAAAGGAGCCATAAATCAAACATCAACATACTGCTACACAAATGTTATAAGGGACTGCATTAAGTCTAATTCTTGAAAAGCAATAATGCCGTAGTTTCTATAAAATGTCTTAAAATTAAATGTGAAACCTTTTTCCTTGGCATTTTGTACAATGCAGCAGAGCCTGTTTTTCAGAAGGGTAATTCAAGATCTTTTTAATAACTCTCAGATACAGAGCCACAATGCTGCAGAGTCCCATGGTCCTCACTACAACCTGTTTTAGCTATGCTGAGTGTTAACTGCCTTAAAGCACATTTGCCTTTCCCAATACAAACTAACTTTGAGAAATAGTTTCTTAAATTCATCGTAGGCAATTCTGAGACACTTCTAGATATGCTTTGCTGTACATCTCTGCAGCCTTTCCCAACAAAAATCAACACATCTTGGTTCTTCAGTTATATTTCATAGTAAGGGATACGGAGAGGTGGGTTACAGACTTACCATTTGTCATCTTCCCCATCTCACACTTTCCTTATGAATTTTGAGCTAGACTGCCCACCTGCATCTTCCAAGTATGTCTGTAGGTTATTCTGTAGGCAGACACGAGCTCATTCTGCCAAGGCTTCTAGTACAGCAAGTTCAGAGGTGAGCAAGCTCTGCCCACGCTCAGGAAAGACTCGAGCCTTGAGCTCATGAACTCGGGGCCCGTGCCGAGCCCAAAGTCTTAGGCTTGCTGTTGGTCAGTCTGGAACATGGGTTAAGATTATGTAGCTGCCTGCAAAATACCACACACAGGTATCCTAAGCTCTCCTCCCAACAGTACCTGTCGTCTTACATATACATCTTCACTACATGATACTCAAGTGTGAAGATTAAGATCTTTCTATGTTATAATGACAAATTTCTCACTACTCCGTAACAGAATCTACACAGCTTCATCCAGCAATGCTCTCCACTCTTCAGTAACACATTTGCAAAAAAACCATTAAGACAGCACATCTGAAATTATATAGAGGGGAAAAAATTATAGTACCTCTGAAGTGCACTGCTTTCACCAAAAAGCACTGACATGACATTTAAACAACTTCAAAAGCAAAGAGTGCGGGACTGTTGCACAGGTACCTCTGCTCCTGCATTCTGGACACAGAGATGGTCTTCCATGCTTTAAAAATAATCTTAGTATTTCAGTGAAGGAGGAAAAAAAAGCAGATTAAACTGGGGTGTAGAGAAGCAATATATTTAGACAGCAGCTGCCAGCTGTATCCACTTCTTCATGAGACTGCATCTACAGAACCCAAGGGACACACTAACTGTGACAATCCTGTTAAGGCTATTGAATGCTCCTCGCAGAAACTTTGCTATTCTGAATGACGCTTCAAAGACACGGAGATTTTAATGGCCTGTCACAACAAAAATTCATCTCTAATAGCAGCTTTACAGACAGACGTTCTGTTAGCAGTGCCACTGTAAGCTGTCAGAGCTGCTTATCTTCTAGCAAGTGATCCTATGTCCTGCAACAGAAATCATTCGAAGTTTGAATATTTCTTGTATTCCACTCAGACAATCTACTCCTTCCCAAAATTCACATATTAGGCTTGTAATTTTCTTACTTTATTCCCGCTAAAGACAGAAATTAACTACTCCCTTGATACAAAGTAGGGAAAGAATTTATAGCGTAAATCTGATCAGGGAGAGGGAGGGAAGTAAAAAGTAAATTCACTACTAAAATAATCCTGATCACTCTCCTGAAAAAAATTAGTATTACAGTAAGCAAAAATGTCTCAGCCTTATAAAACCTTTAAGAAGAACAGACTTGGATTGTGTATTAGAGAAAGCAAGTTTTTCCCCTATCTCCTTTCCCCTACCCTTCTTCCCCTTCAATGATATGGAGATAAAATCATTAGATAAAGCATTATCACATTGTTCAACATATTATATTGGTAAACAAAATAATACACACTTTTGTAAGCGTTAGTATCTTATTAACAATTCGGTAGCATGCTACTGCAGGAAAAATTTAGCTAAGAAAACTTATTTGACAAAAAAAAACCCAAAAACCTTCCACGTCTCTCTTACGAAAAGTGAGTATGTTTTCGATACAGCTGAACATTAAAGATTATAGACAGGCTTTATAACTACTTCTTTTTTAATAAGCCATTATTATCACTATATTATATAGTAAACTAAGTGCTTTCAACAGCTACTTCCACTCCCAGCAACCACATTCACACCGAAACAGAGATGCTGACAGGTTCAGTTTTTGAAAAGGGTTAAGAACAATCATGCCTGTAAAACTTTTTCTGCCAGAAAGACAGAATAAATGATATTGGCCTCCACACACACATTGGGTCTTCCAAGAAAGAAAAATAAAACCCTGCAGGATTTATGAACTTGCCCATATATCGCAGTCCTTTCACCCCTTTGTACTTCCTCTAATCTGCTCCAAACAAAAAGTGTATCTGTTCCAGGAAGTCCTGACAAGCTTTGCAGAATGACACTCTAAATCATATCACTAATTCATTACACACTACCTACCCAAACCCTCATGTAACGTTGACAGAGTTGTATTTAATGAGAGCAATGTTTCAAAAACTATTGCATCTTTGTCAGCTTTCCAACCAAAAGAACAATCCGAAGTACAAAACCTAAATCATCAGCAGAGCTATATATAATAGATATTAGATAATCTGAAACTCTTTCAAAGTTGTGATGCTTTAATCGGGGCACTACGTTTTAGGCACAGACTACAATGCAATTTAACACAAGAGGTACTACACTATCTTTGGTAAAGTTTATCTTGGGAAAAAAGAAGTTAAAACTTATCAGGACAGGTGTGGAAAAACATTTTTCTTTCCAAAGAACAAAGTTAGTTCTCCTTCATATAATACTGAAGTATACTTCGTGACACATATCCCAATGAGATGTGGAATCAACGTATCTCAAATACAGCAGATGCATGAAAAAAGCCATGTAAACAAATTCAGAGATCTACAGAAACATTCCACTTAATCATTCCTCTTCTCTCTTCTTCAGACATTAATTCACTGGTATTTCAGAAATTAGTATAAATAAGTCATATGACTTAATGCACATGCAGTTCAAAAACCCACACAACTGCAGAAGAGCTTTTGTTTGCGCCTTGCTGCATCCCCCCGAGATGAAGTGACACCTCCAATGTACCTTTCCCTGTACAATTAGCACAACCATTTCTAGCCAAAAGTTAGCAGTAACTAACTGTGTAGTGACAGAGGTACCTGAAACAAATGTCAAAGCTCCTACAAAATAAAACAAGATAACTTCTGTTGATGGTTTGGACTGGGTGCGAGATGCTGATCATGTACTTCTTGCAACAGAATATTCAGGGCTGGTGCTGGCAGCAGGTTATCATTATCAGTACTGCACCATCACACAGAGCATTCAAATATGAGTATTTACACTTATAACCCCATCACTCTAAGTTTTATATTCTCTCAAATGCTCAGTTTATACAAGGAGGCTAAAAAAAAAGAAAGAAAAAAGCCAACTTACAAGAGGGGTATTTCAACAATGAGTTGGATGAGGCAACACAGCAACTCTTCTATGAGGTCTTCACACTCTGTTCCTGAAAAGAAGCACACCAAAGGTTTTCTGGATTTTCAAACACCAAAAGAAAGCATAGATTTCAACACATAGATCCAGACAATCAATATTTTAATTAAGAAACAAACACTAGAAGAGAAATTCTACCTATTTAAGAAGATAGCATTATTTCCTGCAATAGAAGGCACTTGGGATTATCACCAGAGAAAATGGCGATGCTAAGCCTTTTATATATAAAACAAATAACTAATAACAATTGGATAAATCAAATGAGATGTTGATATTGTAGGAATATGCTAATATTAAGCACATCAAGCCTTACTTTACTACTTACCTAAGTTCATACTAAATAGTATTATTACTAACAGTTGATCACTAGTGACTTCTCACTGGTCCACAGTTCAAGTCTCCTGTCAAAATTCCCTGTGCTCTGCATATTTCTTCACCTCTTTTTTTAATCCCAAGTGAAGAAAAAGCAGAGACAGACAGAAAACACAGATTCAGTTGTCTAATGTACACTGAACAATATTCTAAATTGTGATACGTCAAATGAGTGCAGCCTACAGCACACATCACTGCTGCTCTTAAGCAATTAAATCTACATGCTATTTCTTCATGAATACACATTTATTTCTCGAAGAGGTTTTACACATTTCAATGACAAGTAAGAATTCATGAATTTTCAAAGTGAGCAGTAATTATTCTCTACTCATACACAATGTGACAAAATGCATGGGATGATTAAAAATTATTTTTAAAATGCAACTACTCTAAGCAATAAAACTGGTGGTGTTTTATGTTAGCACTGCAATTTTTAAAAGCAACTGTAACAAAAGACTTGCAAGACTTACTGAGGAAAAAGCTCATTAAATCATTTGAAGTTGTTGTATAATACTAACAAAAATAGAAGATAAATCTCTTGGCTCATTAGGATTTGTTCTGCTTTCAAAATAAAATTATAAAGAGAAACCTACAACACAAAGAAATGTAGGGGTTTTTAGGGCTGAATGGCCCAAGAGCAGGCATAGTTTTTCCCTCTACGTTACCCGATAGGCATTACAGCACCGCAGCACAATGATTACCCAAATGCTTGTTTATTTTGTATTTTCAAATAAATACGTCTTGCAATAAACACATTATAGCCAAGTTATGGCAGTGTTACTCTGTTTAACCCAAGTTTGTTCTTAAATCCAGAACTCAATTTTAAGAAGCACACCAGAGGGAATATTCACAATAAAGCAAAATTATTTCTTTCCACAATTGGTTTATTAAAAACACATTAAAAATTGTCACCTAGTGAACTGCACGTTCTAAAGGAAATCAGTTTTTTATCACGGAAACGTGGTTTCCTTTATATAGAATCCCCCATGAGTAACACAATGTAGCTCCTGTTAGTAAAAACGGAGAACTGCTACAAGTATTTAACCTTAGACAAAACCCACCGCCAATAATAAAGCCCAGATAATGTATTCTAAAGTAACTTGAACGTGACAGTTTCCTAAGGTTTTTTTAATCTAGGAAATGCTTACAGAGCAAGACTGCTATTAGTTCCCAAAAGGTACCTAATTTTTCCTCTTGACAACTGAGGAAAGGGAGGAGAAGAGAGGAAAAAGGATGAAAAAAAGTAGAGTGAGTGCATTTTAAGAATATCGTTTCTTCCACCATGTTATATACACAACTCATTTGAAGAGAGAATAATGTTATTTGACTATGAAAGAGGGCTCTTCCTCCATACTATATTCAAAATAAAGCAAGAAAATATCAGGTTAGCATAATCACGTAGAATGGAAGATGTTAGTCTTTCCTGCTCTGTTCTCAAACTATTTTTCTTTTTTTTAAAAAAAGGTTAATTGCTGTAATCAATGCCATTCAGCTACAATAATTAATGTATCCTTTTCCCCATTGGGACACATGCATTCTTGTTTAATTCTTGTCTTGCCAAGACAATGAGGCGGATGCATGCCAAATCTATAACGTGAGAGAGAGCTATAAACATGGAACACTATGTGTTTTCATAAACAATGTCTTTTTCAATAGCAGGATAAAGACAACACACACAATACTCATTCACATTACTAGATCACATTCTTGGATCAAAGACACATGTTAAGCCTTTGGGAAAATAAGTAAAGGGTGAATCTGGCCAGATAAGATTAGAGCAGACTTGCAGAGAGAGGAATCATAGATGCATCTTCGAAACTCCGTAACTGCAAACACACGGTTTTTAAAGTGTCCAGTTATGCTGAAGCACCATTTTTCATCAGCTATATTTAAGTCCTCGAACATGTGGACTACTTGCATTGTGGGTTTTTTGGCTTTTTGGTGGGGTTTGGTTGGTTGGGTTTTTTGTTGTAGGTTTTTTTTTTTTAAATATAAAAAAAAAAAATACTTTGTATTTAACTTTTTCAAAGCTACAGACACTGGATTAGCAGACACTACACAGGCAAAATGGCTTATCCAGAGGAAAGTATACATGCCAGGAGATTCCACTTCTAGTAAAATCAGCCCAGCTCCATCCTTGGCCGTGATACAGGGCCTAACACAGACAGTAAAACAATCTTTCTTCTCAAGAACCTAACTACTATGTTGTCACAACCTGATGTGAGCTGATGTAGCAGCGGGATGTACCTAATGTTAATAAAATATTCAGGAGTAGCAAGGTATAGACTCATCTTAGATGCTACTTGTTTTTCTGCCCTGTTGCTCCTACAGGTAGGATAGAACCTGGACATCAGCAATGACATAATTCGCCACTTGTAAAACAGTGCCTCATTCATTCAATTCATTACACAACCAGCAGACTGAAAGCTTCTTTCAGTTTTGTGGTTTGATCTTCAGCACTGAGGACTCTCAAAAGCTCCCAAATTTCCCTTAAGAGTGTTAAACAATGAGTACATAAACTAATTGCCACCCCTCATTTTCTTCATGTGATAGCTGAACACTCATGAAATCATTTAAGGATTGCAGTAAACGTATTGTTATTTACTGCCACCTCTATGTCCTCTTATCTGCTAAAATACACCAAATAAGGTTCCTAGGAGTCTTGTGATGAAAACTTCTCTACAGAGAATGAATAAACTTTCCTACTACAGGTCAGGGAAGAGGTTGGATGAATTGACGTTTGACTTAGAATACAATACACAGCATATGCTCTCTTACACCCCTGAATCACAGTACAGTTAAAGAGCACACACAGAAGTTATGGGATACAGACAGTGGAAGCCTCACCGAAAGATGAATGATTTGTGTTAGCAAGACTAACTCCAGCTTCAGATCAGCATATGCTGAGTTCAGCTTAGAATTTACTAGTATCAGGATTTTTTAGCTGAATCTTAAAGAATATGGTTCAAGTCTCTATAAGGATTTTCCTACAATCAGAATTGTGCAATATCCTCCAAAGTTGTATGCAAATTCCCAATTATGGATGAAGAGACAAAGGTTGCACTTCCTGGGCTAAAGAACCATCTGAAAACTGCCAAAAGGAACAATCTCCTATTAATGGACTATTCTGAAGGAAATCAATAAGCAGTGCTGTAGCAAGGACTCGATCTTCTCCAATTTGTTCATTACAACTTTATAATGGTAGGCTACAACATATCCATGCACTCAAACTTTTTACAAAATGAAAAACCTCAATAATCACATTTTATGACACAAAGCACACTTGCACAGCTTTTGTGCAACTGAGCACAAGCATATGAATTGCAAAATCTGGGAGAAGAATTCTTCCAGATAAGACAGGTATCAAAAATGCTAACTGAACAATAGTGGCTCTCTAGTCATATATAGCCTATCAAAATACAAGATATATTGCTGAGTAGCCAATGACAAGGATATTTTCCATACATCATTACTATAATATACTATACATTTCTGCCTGACATACTGAATATCGCACAGCAGGTGCTGATGCTCTGACCGACTGCAGCGTGAGCAGCCTGACGTGCTGACACTGCAGTTACACACTGAGTTCCCAGGTGCTATATTTAAACTCAGAGAACATGGTACTAGGATATATTCTCAGAAAAGAAGGGGGGAAAAAAAAAGCGATGCTCATAGTTTAAACAGGGAAACAACCACCACACAGTGATTTCCAAAGGAGTTTTAAGATGATCCTGAAAAGAACGGTTACCTTTTCTCAGAAGGCTGTGAGATTGAACACAGCATACAAAAACGGATCATAGGAGAGAGAAGTTGTTTTTGTTGTTGGCTGGTTGTACTGTTCTTTCCAATAACTACTCACCAGCCATTAAGAAAATAAGCACACAGTACTTCAAAATTCAGACACTGTATTAAAGCTTTTATCTATATGCACATTTCATTTACATTATATAATTAATAATAATGTATTGTATAAGGTTTGTTTTATCATGTTTGCAATTAGAAAATAGTAAAATAATATCCATCTCTGGGAAATGAGAAGGCAGCAAGGACAACTAAGGAGAACTTACATTTTTAAAAAGTATGCTCACCAAAGACAGTGTTAAGTATGTACAACTTTAGTAAAAGTAGTAATGAATTTGTGTAAACAATAACAAGGTATGCTCTAGTTTCCAAATAATAAAAAAAAAATGCAAGAAAGCTACACTTGACTTAATTATGAAAATACAAACAAAAAACATTTCATCTTTTTCTGCTCACTTTAATAGGCCTTAACAGAACAGCATTTTATTACACTCCATTAACGATACTTCACTTTTCCTATAGCTAAGTATAAAAGCTACAGGAAGGCATTCACTTTATTACCATATTCTATATGTATTTTAAAAATCTGATGTGAAGATGGCAAAAAATGATGGCTATGTAAACACAGCACGTTATGAACCTCAACAGCTTCAAGAAGGTCACAAGGACCATCTCCAACTGGAAAACCAAGTCAAAAGCAGCAGCGGACTCGAGCCACGGCTGAGTGGGGAGAGCCGAGGAGGAGCTTGTTTCCTGCCTCCATCTCCAGCTCTCGCCAGCAGACCACACACAATTACCTTCCTAATCAAGAACATCCAGCAAACAATCTGCTCAAAGATAATTGCTAAGTACATTTGCCATCAATATGCACAAAATTATCGCTAATAAATGTCACTGTGAATTACAGTCAAGTGCTACTAGACATGGTATAAACACGGATCTACCCCAGTGACAAGAATCACTTTTCATACCATGCTGCGAGGAACTCCCAGTGTCAGGAATAAAGATCCTGGGGGTTCAAGCTAACAAAACGTCTCAGCTTTTCCATCCGTTCTACTGTGCTACACTCGACCACTGAAGCAAGAGATGGGCAATTTTTTTAAAGCAAATATAAACCCATAGGCAGGCTGCAATGATAGCTTATTATAAGCAGGTGTTACTTTGTAATGCATCGGTTAGCTGACTTAATTCTTAGAGATTACTCATCACAGTTTAAATACATTAAACCATTTCAACATGTAGCACAATCTTTTGGCACCAGAAGTCTGATTTCCCCACAGCGACGGCAGGCGCCAAGGAGTTAAACAGATTTTAGTGAACAGTTTTCACTATTCAATGAGCAAGCAGCTATTAGGTATTCTCAACGCGTGTCCTTGCTGGACTGATTGTTGAGAAAAATCCATATTCAGATACTTTTGGTTGTTCTTCCACAATCCACTCGCACTGTATTAGCATTCTGATACCAGTCCTTTTTGCCAGACCATTTTTGGCTTTATGCAATAAACAACATGCAATTACAAACTCAACATTATCTTTACAACAAAGCAAAGGAAATCAAGGCTCCTGTCCTGGCATTATCCACCATGTGTTCTGTAAGAGCATCTTGACACGGTGCTACACAAAGATTTGTGGCAGACAGTGTTATGACCTTCTTTTTGCTGTAATCAAACTGATTTTGAACACATTCACATCATTCACATTCAAAAAGAAGGACCAGACAGCAGAAAGAGAAAGCAGAAAGACTATTTGAGCATCTTCCCCACTATCTTTCATCTTGTATAATACATGCTCCATTTCCTGGAGATGCACTTATTTTTGAACATTCTGCCTAAATTCTTTGACTTTTCCTGCACTCTTGTATAAACTACTGCCCACTAATTAAATTTTAGCAGTTGCCTTTTCAATGGATCAGTTGTTACCACAGTACTGTTATCTTCCCTCACTAGATTCCTAAAAATTGCATTAATTCCACTCCCTGGCTGCTGCTGGTTTATGAACCATATGTGAAAAGAAACACTAAATAATTGCGACATCACCATTCCTTCAGTAGTATGTGGTCAGCTTCACTCCAACTCTATTCTGTTCTTCTGAAGAGGACCGTTACCACCTTTCCAACTGTATGAAAATGACTAAAGCTAAGGTAGGTCTACAACATCACTTCTGAACAACTGTTTAAAAAAATGCCAAATTAAGTTTTTAAGTAAATGACCATTTTAAATTTAATACAAATCTTTAAAGAAAAAAATAAACCAAGCAACTTAACCCCTGCTCTAAAAGAGGTCTTTCCTACAAGAACCTGTAACAGGCCAACAGCTTGCTAACAAACGCTTAATTCTAGCAGAAGATGACAGTTATTATGTTATGAAAAGCTCTCATCGCATTTTGAAGGTGTTCTCGTTCGCATGTATGATACAAAGAAAGATGGTTTACACCGAATTACTTCAGACCCCAAAGGAAGTAAGTCAGTTTTACTATTGACTACATCCTTTCAGTTTCACACGTTGTCCTAAACGGTAAACGTGTTGTACATAACCGCATTGGTACTTCATTTCTAGTTTTAAAGCGAAGTTTGGGATTCTTAGTGTAAACAAAACATACAATTATTTCAGTATTTTCATCTACAAACATCAGAGCTTTTTAGTTTCTTGTGGGATATTTGTTTCACCAGCACTGGTGTATACCTACCATATGAGCCTGCTGCTTTCTCTTCATAAGTAAAATGAAGTTGCAGCTCCTCTTCTGACATTCGACTGATGAATACTTTCAGCAAACAGCAAATAATAAACAGAGCATTGTGAGCCTGCCAAATAAAGAGGTGACTAGAAAAGAAGCAGAAACAGACAAGAATCAGTAATGCTTAACCTGCAAATATGCATCAAACCCACAAATAATATATGCCAGGGTAGACAAAAGGGTTGCTACAGTTGAAGCAAGGAAAAGCCAAAGTGCTTAAGCAGGGAGTCTTCAGTTGATGCTACAGCAAACAAACTGGAAACGTATTTGAAAGAACTCTTTTTTTCTTCCCCCAAGAGGATACAACCTTGTTCCTAAGTAAGTTTGTATTGTTAAAAACACCAAAGTCACCAGAACCACCACTCTTCGAAGAGCTCACCAGATGGCTCAGCATACTTCTAAATATTTCTAGATACTATGGACTCAAGCCACTCAGGCATTTGAAAATTCCAAGCTTCGATATGAAAGCTACTCTGGCTCCCTGAACCTTAGCACTTTTCCCAGTCAAATAGCCTTCAGATGACCGTAGGCATTTATGGACTTCAGGAGCACAATATAGCAAGATTTTTCGATGCAACACACACAGATATTTTCCAAGCTTTCTGAATGCAAGGGGAATACAGCTTCATTACATTTTCTTGAGTCCCAATAAGCAACTGCTGGAAAGCTCATACAACAGCATATAGTCAAGCTCTTGCTTGAAGCTATATTTTCAAGGTATTTTTGGATTAAAGCAGCAGGAGCTATCCAGGCAGGAATAACTTCTTTCTCCAGATATAAGCAAGAAGGTTGAGGGCAGTCCTGGGAGCAAGGGGGCATTAAAAAGAAAGTCTTCCTTTTTGAAGCCCCAGATCTGATGAGAGTTGGACATTTGTCTGTGGGTGTGGGGGAACAATTACAGAAAGCTTCCTGCAAAAACTATACAGTTGCTGCACACCTAACCTCTTGGAGTTCTTTTCTACTGCTGAAAGGGGCAAGCAAAACCAATGGCAATTGCATGATATGATTTGAAAGCAATGTCTTTATACAGAAGTTTGTGTTCAAATCCAATCCAGTTTAAAAGATTTCCAAGATAAAATACTGGTTCATACATTAAGATTTAGCTAAAAAGGTCAAGTGATTTTTTAAACAGCTCTAAACCACTGGTAACGGAAGTTAGACCATTTGTACACAAATGTGTTTATGTAACACACAGGACGAACACAAACATATCTTTTTCGCCAGCAGTCTATTTATCTATTACACTTAACCTTCTCTGTTTGGAGAAGTACTAGATACTTGTTCTGTTTCTAACAATGATTTTGGTCTGTGATTACGTTAACTAGCAAAGTAAAAAACTCAAGAGCTAGCAGCAAAAGGAACATTTAAGAAGTGAAATGGCACACACAGCTTTTTTCTGGGTACTTACTTCTGGCATTCTGCTGAAATTTTTAACTCTTTGGTTCTAGAAAGAAAGACTTTAATCAATGACCCAAGGTTTCCTGTTCGAGGATTCTTCTCAACTAGGTGACAAAAAATAAGATATGATTATATAGCATGCGTAAATTGACACTATTTAGTTTAAACAATATACAGAATGAAACCAAATTTCTATGTCTTAAATATTTCTACATAAAGCACAGTATGTCTGTTTTTCTGTACAGCTGTTGTTCTTCTTTAAGATTCTCCAGTACAGGCCTTACTACTCCATAATTGTTCTCTCAACATACTTTTTATCCTAGATTTAAAATATCCCAAACGTGGAGCTCGTACTGCTTCCTTTCCAAGACTTGTCTACAGCACAATAGTCTCCTGTCAGAAAATTGGGCAGGTTTTCACAACTAGCTTTTACTTTCTTGAAACATCGTTGATCACGTTTATATTATCCCTTCCTTTCGTCCTCTGATTAATTCTTTCCCTTTATTGATCAGCTTAGAGGGCAGAGGGGAAAAAGAGGTAGTAGGAATGGAGTTACTTGTTTTAAACCTTTCAGTCATTTCAAGTTCTACAAAACAGTTAATGAAGGAAGTTTCTAAAAGTTTGGGATATATACATAAACACACTCTTTACACTACTTTAATCTTACTAGTGGAACACATACAAGTAAAGTATACTGAAGACGTGGATGTGCACGTGAACGCTGTTTCTTAATTTTTCTGATTAAGCACATGGAAAAAAGTCAAGATGTCACAACTTCTCACCTAAAGACTTGCAGACTGAGATTGTGGCTTCTTCCAAGAGCTTTAAGTCAGCACTAGAAGAGGGGGAAAAGAAAATAAAAATGGTTACACAAGCAATTGGGTTCCTGTACTTGAAGTGGAAATTCATTACAAAGCAGTAGTAAAATATTTCTATGAAGCCTTAAATTTTACTAATCCGTTAGCTGGTTTACATAGGTATCACAGAAGCACAGAATGGTTGAGGTGAGACAGGACCTCTGGAGGTCATCTTGTCCAACCTCCCTGCTCAAGCAGGGCCACCTACAGCCAGCTGCCCAGGACCAGTTGTCCAGGTGGCTTTTGAATATCTCCAAAGACAAAGACTCCACAACCTCTCTGGGCAACCCACGCCAGTGCTCGGTCATCCTAGTATCAGGACAACACGCATTTGAAGTAAAACAGGAAACCAATATTCAAAAGTGAGTTGTTTGTAAAAGTGAAATGACATCACTACATCATTTGCGTTACTACCACCTTTGTGACTTCAATACCGCCATGCTTAGCTTGATGCCACTGAAAATACACATGGAACAGCAGCCTACAGAAAGAACTTGATTTTTTACAAGAACTATCATATGAAAGAACATCTTTTTAAAAAGCGTAAATGAAAGAATCCACAACCTGACATTTAACCTCAAGCTAAGCAGCACTTTCCTTTAACTAATGTTATTATATTAATGCAACAATCACATCAGATACACCAAATTTTTCATAACTTTATTAACTGCCTGCTGGTATGCCTCAATGAAAACCATCAGCTGAAAAGAACAATAAAGCACTAAAGCGGAACCTGCCAACAACCACTGAAAGTAAACAGCAGCTGCATCAAACACACAAAAAAAACATTTATACACTTCTATCACTACAAAGCTACCAGTACAAGGTAACTGATCCTCGAAAACAAAACCGAAGAATACATGGGAAGTATATTTTCCTTAACAGATGGGAATAAAAGACCAAAAATAAGCAGATATTGTGTCCAATGCAACATTAAGCAATATGAAGGTGTCCCAATATTAACACCTGAAGGGCAACTTATTCCACAGTTTCACCACCCTCAACCTTAAAATTTCTTCCTTCTATCTAGTCTAAATCTACACTCTTTTAGTTTAAAACCATTACCCCTTGTTCTATCGCTACAGGCCCTACTGCTCAGGATACCGGAGAAGATTGTACAGCCTCTATACATACACACAGACATACAGTCTGACCTACAGGAATGGCAGTCCTTCTGAAGCTCCCCAAATTAAAAGTCGGTCAAAAAAAACCAACCAAACAGTTCAATGCTTACAGACGTAACACAGTATGTAATATAGGATGAGCAATTTCAGAGCTCATGCAGCTACATCCTTGTAATTACAGGTGTGAAAATCACCATCCTCAGAATAAATAGGAAAGTAGCAATGTAATGAAACCTGAAGCCTATGAAAGTCGAGTGCTTGGAGGCCATACCACTTTCTCATATAAAAATATTGCAAAACTTAATACTGCCATAATTAGATTGCCAAAGTCACTGTTGCTTCCTAAGCATTGAATTTTCTGATGAGTAACCTGATTTATATAAAAACACCAGAGACTGAAGACAAAAAGGGCATGGTACCACATGCATCCTCTCTGTCCCACCTGCTCAACGCCATCTTGGCAACTACCTGCAGCTCTGCCAGTGAACTTCTAAAATGCAGTGGTGGGGTAAACAGTCCCCCCTTCTTTCTGTTTTTAAATTTAGACGGTAATCCAGTTTACAGCACAGTCCTAAGAACTGTTGCATCAACCTGAGATTAACTGTGGTGCTGTGTGGGAAGCCCCTAAACCAGCTCCACTGCTGAAAAACCATGTGGAGCCGTGCTCTTGGAAGCTGTTAAAGTTTGTCTGAGCTGGGCCCAAACTCCTGAGGACTGGAAGAGGAGGTAAGGATATTGGTAGAAACAGCAGCCAAAAGAATTACTTCAAAACTTTTCAATAGGAAATGCTTCAAGATAGAGACATCAAACAAATTAAGTTTTAAGATGCCTGCAAATTTTCCTGTGTATCAGACTAATTTACTGTGTAGTGAGCTGACAGCAGAGACAGCTCTTCACCTACAGCTGAATATCCCAAGACAACTTTAGACACGCAGATTGGCTTTTTCTGATATCAAATACCACCATTCATTCCTCCCTTATAAATTGCTTTGCAACTTAAGTTTCAGAAAGAACAAACGTACACTTTCATATACACTTTAACAACATTAGACTCAGTCTCAAAGGTGGTCTCTTGTTCCAGTGCTAAAAACACGCAGAGTAATTAAAAACAAATGGTATAAAACCAGAACACCCCACCAGCAACTACAGACAACACAGTTTTCTAGGTCTATGTGAAACAAGGACTTTTTGCACTTTTTTTTTTTAAAAAAACTTGTAAATTTGTCCAGCTGGCAGCTTGTCATCAGGATGTATTCCTTCCTAAGAGCTGACAGGCAGGGTGAATATTATATTGGACACCAACTCAGTATAGAGTTCTTAGGTACTGAATAACCATAATTCAACACAATGTGACCCACCTCTCACTATCCAAAGATGCTGGGGACTTCTGTAATACAGACCGAGTGATTATAGTAATTGCTCCAGGATTTAAACCATAAATGTAGACATACAGCTTTTAATTATGGTTCATTTTTCCTCTAATTTCTAAGCAGTTAGGTTTTAAAGTATAGCATTCTTAAAAGTTTTTTTTTTCTTCCCTTTTAGTTATTAAAACCCACACAAAGTCCTCAAACAAATTCCACAGAGCTGCCTGATTTCTACAAGTTGCCAGGATCAAAAACAGTGGCAAACCAAGCAAGACCTTCAGATCTTCTACACAGCTTTTAGC
The DNA here is from genome assembly GCF_964195595.1 of Calonectris borealis. Taxonomy (NCBI): domain Eukaryota; kingdom Metazoa; phylum Chordata; class Aves; order Procellariiformes; family Procellariidae; genus Calonectris; species Calonectris borealis. The sequence goes on along the minus strand of NC_134351.1, from coordinate 3,671,561 downwards.
GGCAAAACAAGCAAGACCTTCAGATCTTCAGCAAAGCTTTTAACACTTGAGTCATTCTTTTTCCTACCAAAATGAAGTTTAATGCTTAAAAATTAACTACAGCCCACTCCCCTTTACTCATACAACAAGAACACAGAATTGAATTTTGCCATCCTCAAGACTAGGCAACAACATCTGCAAAATTTCAGTTCACGCAACAGAAACACCTAGCGAGAAGGAACTACAGCAGAACACAACCCCAGCACACACAGAGAGCGACATGGTGTTCTTACACTCAACAGAAGCAATACTACTGCTACATACCCAAGGATGGATTCATGGAGAAAGTATAGTGGGGGGTACAGAAAATAGCAGCCCATTTCCATGTACCTGGGGCAAAGCATAGCAGTGGCTTTCTTTCCTTCACTTGAGCAGGAAACAAAAGTGAGAGACATGGAAAAACCTGCATTTTTTTTTTGTGCTGTGAAGACAGGAGATACATTATATTAACACTTAGGCAGAAAATGCCAGAGCCAAGATTCATAAGGCACAAAAGAAATTCTACAACCAGCTATGGTACTGACTTTGCTCTACAATCCCTATGGATATGACATTTGGTTAATGAATGAATATAAGAATGGAAACCTAACACTACAACATCTGTCCTTTCATTAATCCACAAAGCAGCACCGGTAGTATTCAAACTATTTTTCAGCACTAAGAACAAGAGCAAGCACTGACAGACTGAAGCTTCTTCACTGGACTGATCAGAAATATAAGTTCCAATTCTCTGAAAACCCTGACCCAAGGAATACGGACTGCCTTGTTGCCAAATATATGTGTATACACATGCACATATATAGATATCTATTTTAGGAGCTTGCTATTTGGGACAAAAAAAGTCTAAAATGCATTTAAATTGATCCTCTTCAACATACTATATTTAATTGTAACGAAGTACCTGAGAAAACAACCTTTCAGAAAAGAAAAGGAAAAAATCCTACACATTTCCCACTCTGCAATTTTATCTACCAAGAACTGGGAAAATAAAAATTACACTTCTTCTGAAAAGAAGCTTCTGAAAGACAGTATTTTCTACAACACGTAAAAATAGAAGAGAGATTCATTAGGGATGGAGGACTAAAATATCCCCTGGTCTATGAGAATCGTTAGTATATTCTCAACAAGAAAACGATCACCAGTTTCTACCAATAAACAAGCAGCAAGGTAAGTAAACCCTTCCTGCTGCTTGGTGGCGCTGCTGAGCATCACTAGGAGAAACCCAGACACCCCAGTAACATCCAGTAAGCCCTACCATGGAGGAGACACCACTTTGGAAGATGTTCACATACACGTGGCAAGAACCACCAGCTTCAGGTCATGGATCTTTAATATAAAGATCATAGGGACCTGGGTGAGTTTGTACATGCAATCACAGATTTTAACTGGCACAACCTGAAATAAACCATTCGGTTTTGGGAAAGTAGTACGTATCCCAATCACATTTACCAGTTCTACAATTTTCCGAGGCATGAGCAAAAGGTATCACCTGGTGTGGGGATTCAAATGGGTTGTGAGCACTGCGGGGAACACTAAGGATTCAAAGAAAAGTAGACTTAACCACGCAGACTTGATTGGCTCATTTAGATCCAAGCAAACATCTGAGGTGCAGGATTGCTTCCCACACACTTCAGGAAAAAATTCCAGGCTTCACAGGAATCCCTGGCTCATCCTATCATCTGGTGGCCAGCATTTTCAAAGTCCTTTATAAAAGCAAGAAATTATTTCATTTGCTTTTTTATGTAGAGAGTAGGCCCACAGACATCAGCAGAACTGTAATTAATAATAATAGTGAAATTTGCTTCCTGACAGCACAGACTTCTTTAAAGTCTCAACACAGCAAGCAGTAAGAATATTTTGCATACAGATTGTCACTACAAACCCATCTGTACACAGGAAGCATCTGTGTGACACCAGGTATCGCACATCAGCGATAGAAGTAAAAAGCAATCGAGGGTAATCCCCTTCTGTCAGAAAGAGGACAGCACAGCCACTACACCTACGTCACATAATAAGGACACCGTACTAGGAAGGGAAGAGAAGAAATCAAAGTTAAGTTCAAACTTGCAAGCTCAGATACTGCCCCTCTGATGCTAGAGGTCACCTCTTTTTCCTGATACAAAAGTTCAATCCCTCAAACCTGTACCATCACATAAATGCCATTTGGGAATTCGATGCACACACCCCCACTCAACCATACGGGAATACTAACACAAGCCAAAATTGCCCCTTTATATTTCACAAGGAAGAGTGAAAACTATGAGTTATCATATGTATAGGCAATGATTACTGACCAAGTAAAACATAATATTGAAACAGTATTTAGACAATACAAATTCTGTTTCATCTTGCTGAAATTGCTCTTCTGTCATTTCATAGTTGATCTTTCAATTTTTTTCATTTTGTTGGGATTTAATCACTTTGTATTTGTAAATACTAATCATAGTACAAGGCGTTTCTTCATCAGTGAGTTAGTTTTCTGTAAGAAAGCATCTTTTCAGTAGAGGTGGGGAAGAATGGTAAATTGAGCAGTCTATTGCTCAAAAAAAATTCATAGTTTTCATTGACTGCAGATTTTTATTTCTGGCTTCACACTACCAGAAAGAGATTCTGCAGTCAGCTATTCTGGCATATATTGTAAAAAACCATTACTTCCAAAAAGAGGGAGGGGGTGGGGGAGTAAAAAAAGAAGGAAAAAAAACTAGTGGAGTTATTTTAGAGTGGTTGAATTCAGTTGCCTTACTTTAAATTTACTAACAATCAGTCCCGTAGACTTCAGCAAAACCGTAAGTAATAAAAGACAGTGAAAGTTGCTTCCTGACAGCATCTTTGAAGAACATGGTTTTATCTGCTTTTATTTTAAAGGCATCACAACATAAGAAGTTTCAAAGTGGCAGTGACTACTGTTAAAACGGCTCAACATGGCAAGAGAAAGTATTCTGCATACAAACTGTAATTATAAACATATCCATGCCATGACACCTACTCTTATTATGATAAGAATAAGACTCAAACCATAGCAGACAACTACCCCCTCTAAAAGAGGGGGAGGAAGAAAAAAGGAAGCAGCTTTCCTGACACTTTTTCCCCTCTAAGTAAAGCTTTTTTCTTTGCCATTGAATACAAAACAGAAGAATCAGCCCATTCAGTAAATTCATACTGTGGGAATGCTGACTTTAATGGACTAGTTGGAGGAAAGACATCAAAGAATAAAAAGCTGCATATAATTTATTGTTCCAATTTAAAAAATGTACCATATTAAGGCAACATAAAAGTTGCTCATTTTTATGTCTTTCCATTAAAGGCTCATGCACACTATTCTTGAATCAGCGACTCGTTAAAAACTCCAGGGAAGGAACAAAGCGGAACAGTAAATATTAAGCACATGATTTTCAGCAAGTTCTGTGTTAGTTAACTCTGTTTCAAGTTTTCCATCAGGAAAGAATTGTAACTAATACCACCGCTAAGGAGGAGGTTGCAATCTTGGTAGCAACTCATAGGAGAGCCAGACAAACACAAAGGTCTGCCTAAACTGAGAGCTAAGACTCCAAAGTAAACCTCACAGATTTTGCTCGTAACAATAACTAAAAAAGTCATCCAGAAAAGCTGTATTTTATTTTTCCAATATCCAAACATTATTCAGATTGATAAGTCAGCCACTTGAAATGTAGGAAGTGGCAGACTTAAGAGGTTTTATATGATTTTAATTCAGCTCCCATGAGCCCATTCTGTGCAACAAATAAGGATCCGTGAAGAAAAAAAGTGAACATGCAGGAGTGTGAATTTAGACCACCAAGCACTTCCTAACGGCTGAAACCAGAAATTTCTCAGCAGACACTTCTGTAGCCCAAGGGGATTTTACCTGCTTAGCATCCATGACCTGCTTTACGGAAGAGGAGATCACAATACAGTGAAAAGCATGAGGCAAACTAAAACTAAATTGCTGGTAGCTTTTTCTTTCATTATCACGTATGCATATATCACTTATCTCCTACCACTGCTAAATCGTGTAAGGCCCCAGTGGCTTTACCTGCCAAATACCCGAGACTGCTCTGGCTGTTACTATCACTCATGCCAGAGAAGTCACAGGCAGTGAGCAGGGATTCACCGTCAGCTCATTTCTGATTACTGATGGCTGATTCATAATTGGGGTTTGTGAATGCACAGACCAGAATTACTCCCACTTAATATTCCCCCTTAATACTTCCTTAACTATTTAGAAAATCAACATTATGAGAGGAAGAACAGCCAGCCCAGAAAAACTCCCAGCAGCCAGCTCCGCTTTGACCCCATGCTTTCACAGGCATTTTTTGATAGCACAGCAGGTTTAAGCAATCCCACCTTTTAGCCCAACAGCCTACTGTGCCCCAAAAATGAATCCTTCCTGTGCCAGAATTGTTTTGTGGTGCCATGCTATGAATCACTCTAGGGAATTAACTTGGCTGAAAAAATAAACACTTTTTTGCTGTGTTGTTTTTTAGACACATTAGTTCCTGATTAAACCCAGAGCAGACCTGAATAAACACTGGAAGGGATAGTGAAAGGGCAAGAGTATCTTGCATCAGTAATTGCTGACAAAGACACAGCAACTTCAGATTCAGTAGCATTGGTATTTGGCAAACTTCATTCCCCCCTGCAAACTACCTTGTGTTCTTCACAGAAACAGATGAAAAAGTTAACTGAAAAAATAAACCCAGCAAAGACGACATGGCCAGGTAAATGAGCAATGCTAAAGAACTATACACAGAACCACACAACAAGAGATTAACATATACAATCGGGTAGGCGTGGGGAGAGAAAGCAGAAGAGCGAGAAGATGAGAAACAGATGAATGGAGGAAGAGATCAACCAAACTGAAAGGGGAACGGAAGAAAAGCAAAACAATGACAAAGAAAGAAAAGAGTACAAAGTGCCGAGAAAAGCACAGCATAAGAAAATGAAGACAGACAGTAGAGCATAGAGAGCAGTACCATTCAAAGATCAGATAGCGTATCACGCCTTCGTCTTTCTCAGAGTAGAAAGCCAGTAATTTACCAACTCTCAAGCCAAGGGCTTCTGATTTGGGGGATTAAAAGACTATTGTTCCTCAGAAGATCCAACTCAGTCTGGCAGCCTGAGAGACCTTCCTTTGCCAGCTGTGATCAGCAGCACCTGGACTAATTTGGAACGGCTTCTGTAAAGCAAAGCACTATTCACATATTCCTCACCAGACAGGAAGCATACAAGGAAAAGTGTTACAAACCCCACAAACTTCACTTATACACACGGAGTCAAGTTTCCCTTAAAATATCACAAGTACTCTTTGCCTTCCTTGCTGATACTGGTTCCTTCCTACAGGTAAGGTTTCATGACAAGGTGAATCTGTCAGGCTTCTGTCACTGAAAGGAGGCAATCTACCCCAGCCCCACCAGTTCCCACACGTTGCTGGTTTTTGTTGGGTTTTTTTGTTGTTGGTTGTTTGCTTTTCCTACTACCTTCTCCTTTCAGGTTTTTCTCTTCTCCTTTCCCTATAGTACTGCCATATATAGAACAGAAGTGTGCCCGAAGCGGCGTCCAGAGAACACAACCCTCTTCTCCCTGGGGATCATATCAGTCCCATCCTTGCAAAAATTTGAGGAAGTAGGATAGATCTTTTACTCTAGAGTTACCATCAATTACCTCCACAAAAACACCTCACAGCATTTATATGGCTCCCAATAACACTTGCAAACAATCACTTACTATAAACAAACCAATTTTGCAACATACAATTGGAAAAAGTATAATTTGAAAAGTGAATTCTGTCTTGTTTGACAGGTGAAAACTGGTTCCTTTCCACAACAGTCAAAAACTAGAATCTTGCTCCTGTCAAAAGCATGACCTACACTCAAGCCTCATTAAAACAAAACAGAGTTAACGTGGTATTTCGCAAGCTTTCAATCTCAGAAATGAACATTGACCTCTATTGTTCTGTTCCTGCAGGCAAGGTTATCTGATTTAGACAATGGCTGAGGGTGCTGTGCAGCCGACATCATCTGACATCATTTGTCAAATGGCTCTCTCAGGTAGATGCAACTTAATGGGAAATTTCTGTTTCCTTCCAATTATTAAGCTGCACAAAAGATGCCTCTAAAAATATTTCTCTTCTAGCTGCCAGGCAAGAGCACCATCTGGTGTTCAGCTAATTAAACTTTCAACCTGCCTTTGGATCAGTTTTTTTTGTTTGCTTGTTTTTTCAATTATGTTTCTTGTTTGGGGTTTTTTTGTTTGGTTGGGGTTTTGTTTTTTGCTTGTGTGTGGTTTGGTTTTGGGTTGTTTTTGTTTTGGTTTTTTTTTTAAGCAAACTTACTCTGCACTGGATCGGACTCCATGAAATAAGCACAAAAAAGCTGCAAAGCAAGCTACGAAAACTCCTTTCCTTTGCTGGGGGAAGGAGGAGCAGTAGAACAACTGAAAGAAATTGCTGGGGTTTTATATATAACTATTTCCCCCTAAAAAAAAGAAAACCAAATGCAGTGTTAGAAGACTTCTTAGAATACTGTCCATCTTGTTAGTCATGGGTAGGCTGTAAACCATTCTTGCATCTTCAGAGATCTTAGCGAAAACACGACTGCCCCCTCACCCACTGCCAACTGTGTACCACCCTCTAGGAGTTTTACAACTCACAACACTATCATCTTGCTACCCTCTGGCTATTCTCTCCATGCAGAAGACAAAATCCTTCCTCCTCCTCCGCACTCTTTACAAAAATAAGGCCTAGTAAATGCCTCTCAGTTGTTTATCTTAACCGTTTTCCCTCCTAGTTGTCTGAATTTCCACTTACTCACAGGCACTCTAGTATGAGACACAGATTATCTACCAGATCTGCTCCTAATTGTTATGAAAACAAACGTGTCTCTGCCTTTCAGAAGCTACTGTGCACAAGACACGGCACAGAAGTTAGTCATGTAACATGTAAACTATATCTCACTAGAAATTGTATTCCATTCTTCATTCAATCACTAATTTATATTCAAGGTTCGAGAGCTCAGGATAATCATAAATCTGCATTAGTTTTTCACCTTCAGGAAAAAAAATACCTTTGACTACCATTCATTTTGACAGGAGCTCTGTTTTAACAAAAAAAAAAAAAAATTGAAAGATGGCAATAAAATTGGCCAGAACAGCTCTCAAAAACGTTTCCAATTTATTAAAGATTAAAAGTGTTCCCAATTTTAGCAGTAACACATTGTGGCCTATTTAAAACTGTTACACAAGTGTTTAGATGTAGTCTGTTATGACCCTTTATGAAAAAGCTAGGTCCTTTGCAAGAAAATACTGCTAAAAATAAAGGGGATAAATAAGACATTCAGTTGACAGAAAAGTATCAGGTCACATTATAAACTGTAAAAACAGCTTAAGTAATACTTAAGGTATTAAGTAACACCAGATTGTTCTTGTAAGACTGATAATCAATACACAGGCCAATGAACTTAGCGATGGACTTGGGTTAACAGAAGTCACAAGGACTTACGTTCTGTATTTCTGGAGATGTGCTATGGATCCTCTCAAAAATATTAATTCTGTTTATATCTACACCACTTGCTAGAGTGAAAAGACATGCAAAACTTGAATTTTAGATATCTAGAAAATATTTTTATGGAGACAACGTGCCAGGCTTCTTTTTAAAATGTAAAAGGGGGGAGGTAAGCCATACAGACTAAGAAACTTAACAGCTTACCTACAATTAAGTTATGGAAGATGTACAAACTCAATAGCTAACCTACAATTAAGTTATGGAAGATGTACAATTCACTGTAAGTTGAGAGGAAACATGCGTTGGAGTCTTCAGCAACTCCAGAAACACCAGAGGCTTTCTCAAAGAAAAAAAGAAAAAGGCACCCCAAAACAACAGTACAGAACCCACTTCTGAGCTTTCTCAGCTACCAGGAGAATGAATAGCAATTACAGCTATTATGAAGAAGAAAGGAACCCACAGGAATGGAACAGGTGATGCAAAGAGCTTCCAAAATTAGAAACAACAGAATCCATTTTACATGGGCATTTATTCCTCTGCTACCTAAACCAGGAATAATTAACAAAACCACTCATTTGCTTTCAGACTTGTCACTTCTATAAATATATTTATAGGTTTAGTTAATCAAGGTTTAGTTCTTCAACAAGCACCACCTTACCTGTTTGTTGGAGTGGTAAAGCTAAAAGACAGCAGCTGATTCCAGAACGGGTCATTCTCGGAGATGGGCTCTGCTCCTGATAATTTTTTTAAGTACTCATTTTCCGGAAGCTCACTGATGCTGCTGCTATTTGCTCCCATCTTCTTTATTTGGCAAATCCCTTTCTAAATTTTCATTTCTTCAAGGAGAGAAAAAAAAAAAAACAAAAAAAGAGAAGCATTTAAAGTCTTTTGTACAAATAAGGAATATACAGATCCTAAATTAGCTATCAGTGAAGCTTTAGTTCACTACCTTGAAAAATTACTGAAATGTAGAAAACAGGCACATAGGAAGGCATTAAAAGATTTTCTTTCAACAAACTTAGGACAATAACATCTTTATCCAAGGAAGTTAAAAGCTACTGTGCTGCTACTGCAGTCATCATCTCACTTTGATTTTCATAAATTACATTCAGCAAGAAGACAGTGTCACAGCTGTAGTAATTATCAAGGTTGCTACCAGTGGGGAAAACTGCAGGGAATTCACAATTTAAACAGGGGTGTTAAGTTAACAAGCTATTCTAAAATATGTTTTCCAACTAAATATGCACAGATAGCTAGGCAAATTACTCCTATTGTCAAGAAAGGGAATCCACCACGCAGCTAATTCCTGAATGCCATGAATGATCGACACCTTGAAACCCCCACCTTGCCAGAGTAAGCACATTGTTATCACTGCTGCAGAGATAACCTGCATCAAGTGAGGAAAGGTACTGCTGACCACACATGAACCTCCTGATCTTTGTAAAATAATGTGGTTGGCTCCAGTCAACTACTTCAAGGAGGGGAAAAAAGCTAAAAAATTAACACATCAGAAACACAACTGCTTTTTGAAGCAACACTGCAGAAGCTGGCAGAGATGCATTCCAAAACCTCTTTCCATTACTAGCTGTGTTATACTTGATTTGTGTAAAGAATGAGATTTCAATTCTCCATGCTGCTTATCAGCGCTTCTCACCTTTATAAACAATTTAATTAAAGAAAAAAAACCCACCACGACGCTATTAACTATGTGCCAGGGATGCTCCTAAGCATTTTACATCTTTCCAGGACATCAGCTTCAATAATCTTCCATCTTTTAAGAGAAATAACTGTGACTAATAGCTTTAAAAGTTTGTATTAAAAAAAAGCACCTCCATCAAGATAAAAGCGCTGTGCAATGCATTACTGTGTAACCAAGTACTCACTCCTGATCTGGCATAAGACACAATAAGGACAGCTATATTAGAAGATACAAGCTACTACTCAGCAGCAACACTTCCCTTGGTCTCGACAAAGATATAGGATCGGTTTCAAGAATCACTCCAGTACTGATTCTTATAGACTGATCATCTTTGCAGAAGCAATTACTTCCAGAAAAGGCCATTCTAGCAGCAGTTAATATAATAAAGAACAGGATAAAAATGAGGAAAACTTACTAAAAAGAAATGAAGAGACACAACGAAAAGCTGCAATGTTTGCAGCCATCACGGAGGCTATCTGAAGAACTTATATTCGAGATTTAGAGTGAATGCACAGTACCAAATATTTCAGAAACAACAAAATGCTGCAGATGGAGAGTAGAATACAGGATACTATTAAGCAATAAATAGGTCTTTAAAAGGTGAGATCCTATAAAAATGAGGAAAATGTTTATTGTTTTCTAAATTTTGTTTGTAGGGGACACTATAGGCTAGGAAAATACCACTCCACGCTCCTCCTCTCCATTCTAGTACTCCATCACTATTACTGCTCTAGAAGACAGAACACAGCGAGACAAAACTTTACACTGACTCAGTGTATCTGCTTTTATAACAACTGCACCATTGTAGCTTTGCCATCATGCACCCAGGGAGCTCTATTTTTATGAGGCAGTTTGGTTTCTACCACCTCCCTTTATATCTGACCAAAGGGGAGAGAGATACAATAACCTTATCACCTCTGTATGTCTCATTTAGCAAGAAGCTCTGAAGACACTGTCTATAGCATTTGCAGAAGCCATTTTTGTCATGGGGACTACCTCCAGGAGGAGAAATTTAAAAGTGGCCTAGGAGTAAAAATGGAAGTTTGTGCCAGGGAATTCTGTGGAGAAGCATTAAAGGATTATAAAATGTAATTCGTTTAAGAGGATTTTCCAGACCTTTGGTTGAACGTTTATTCACAGAACAGAATGAATGCATCTTACTTGAATACAAATTTTGCTACTTCAAAGAAAAAAGCTCAGTGTACGCTATCTTTGAAATAAAGCCAATGAATACCAAAGCTAGAGAATAAAGTAGAAGAGAAACCAGTTTGCATAATACATGAGAACACTGGATCATGGCTTCGAAGCAGAAGAATCAAGGTTCAGCTTGCACATGGACACCTCAGCTCTGCAGCCCCTGGTTTGCACATGCCCAACTACGGCAGAAGCCAACAACAATGCTCTTGGCCCTGGACCCATATTTCGGCTCAAGTCCCTTCCCTGCATCTTTAAATGACTTATAGATCATACATTTAAACCTTTATTTCTAGGAGTACAGACAGTTCAATTCCGTGTCTGCCTCAAGTTCCCATCCCCTGCTCATGCTTCCCAGCTCACATAAGGAGTAGCTCACTTGCTCCAAGACGAAACCCAGGGGAGAAGATAAACAAGAAGTAGCTGGAGCCCTGCCTTCAAATTCCTCCACCTGAACCTATAACTCCTGAGTTCACCGTGCCAGCACTCTGACCGTGCCCTAAATCCTTAGCCCATCCTCCTAAGGCGAGTAACTCCACTTTATTTCACAAGCTATTCTCACAGCTTGCAGCAGCTCCCAAAGCCCCCCATTTAACCCATTTCCCCAGCAATACAAAAGCAACGGGAACAGGTTGCAAGCTAGTTCTTGAAAAGAGTCTGCATACTTTCCAGATTTCCTGCAGTATCCCAGTAGATTAAATTCCATTAAAACAAATCCTCCAAATTAAACAGTGCTTTAAAAGCAAGTTTTAGCAAAATATTTATTGTCTATTTTCAGAGTCAGCATCATGCCCACTTCTGTGGCCAAAGCCATACGAGCAACAAGACGAGCTGCTGGCTAGAATCCCTTGTGAGCTCTCCCTGTGCCCTAGCACCCGGCTGGCTCCTTCCAAACTGCAGAGATTGTTTTTTTTTTCCCCAGAGTGCCTCCTCAGAGTGACAGAAAAAAAAGGCACTAGCTGATTTTTTTTTTTTCCCCCACTAAATGAAATATCAAGCCATTGAGATCTGTCAAAAGAATCCAACCGCTAGCTAAATGCTTGTAGAAGTAGGTAGCAGATATGTGGACTTTGCAAACTCTGCCTTCTACTCATTTGTGAGCCAACAAATCTTAGAGCAATCAAATAAACAAGCAGATTTTTCTCCAGGAGGGTTTTTTCGTCTCCTAGGAACGTTACATTCACTATACTCCTCTAAAGTAAAAATTTCAGCAACTTCTACTGATACTTATTGTAGATGACCGTATGTAGAAACAACATACGAGTGTAACAAAGCTAACTCCTTCCATCAGGAACTTACGTTATCTCAAAACTTGCTGAAGTGCTCTGCGATGACTTCATGATGCAGCCTGAGCACCTTCAGCTCCTACAACCTAAACAGCCAGCTTTAAATAAGACAGACATTTCTGAGGAACTCCAGCCATCAGGTGACAGAGGAAACAAGTCTCTCCTTCAGAGTTCATTAATATCTTACAGGACAAATGTCTAAAAATAATTTAAAAAAAAAAATCAACATTTAATTTCCTGGCATTTTAACAACAGTAACAGATTAATCTCGATGCTTTAACTTAGATGGTTACATGTTATCTGTGATCTCCAACACATTTCCAAGACAGATGCTATTAAATAATATTAAATTAAATTCCAGTCACCACCTTAAATCATTTTCAAACATGCTATTAAATAACAGACATGTTTCTTTTAGAAACAGCTGCCTTTAGCTGAAAAGATCACTCAAATAAAACATGTAACCACTTAAATTTGCAAATTGCTTTTGATTAACAGGCACTACCACTGTGTCTCTAACACTGTATGCTGGTTAAGGCAGTAGAGGTTCAAGTCTTTAGATGACATAAAAGGTTGGTCAGTATTTGGAACACAATTACCACAGTATTTTTTAAATACTATCTAATCCTCACTTAGCCATGATTTTCCCTAAAATTGACTTTCATAACAGAAAGGCTGCTTCAGGGGATCCCAAAGTCACTTCTGAACACAAGGTTAAACAGATTCTGCTTCCTCACGCGCTGAAGTGAGATAGCCACAAGAAACACCAAATAACAGAATTTCTTTTACTCCAGCAGTAAATTACCAATGAAGTCTAAAATTTTTTTCTTGAAATACACTAAATAAATGCATAGTTCATTAAAAAAAGTTAAGTCTTCTCTTGAAAAGCAATTAATCTAAATATTTGCTCAAAAAATACAGACAGTATTTATTAGCAATTCATTTAGTTCAATACAGTATTATTACACCTACCAACAACAACTCCTTCTTTCTAAATAAGCTGGGAACACCCCCAAAGAATCATAGCCTGGTGTATAAGTGTCATGCTCTATTAAATCCAACATCTGTTTAGTCCCAGAACTTGGCTCCATGATGCAGAAGCAGATGCTTCAGAGCAAACACAAGGGAGTTTGTTTTGCACATCAGGACTCATTCCAATCTCAAATAGCTAGGGGTAGATATAAAGCCCGAGTTTACTGTCCCTTCTAAAAGATTTTAATATTAATTATTAACAATGTTTACAAGAATATCATTTTTCCTCTTCAAGTTAAAAGTAATTCAGCAATACATACATGCTGTGTTTGAGCTCCTAAGTGTAACTCAAGATACAGTATGTGTACTGTTGAACTTGGAAAAAAACTTGTCACACTCTCTAAGCCTTCTATTTAAATAATTTTAGATAAGTAATTATAGTTCAATTAAGTATTCAATCTCTTACTGGTCTCACAACTTAAGTGCCAATGCTGACATTTTGCTAATCCATCCAGTATAGCCAGCTCCCCCTCCCAAAACTATCCTTGCCATGATTGTCTGGCTCAGCCTGCAGACAACCTGAATAATATAGATTATATATACTTTTTTTTTTTTAAATGAATACTTCAAGAATTTGAGACGGTCACGCAGACGATTTTACCTTGCCATCTGAGATCTGGTCTCTAGGCTGGGTCTTTAACACAACCATATGAAAATAAATTAAGAAGTGATGCTATTATACATTTGAAAACCTAACAAAATTTCATCTCCATACATAGCAGCACTTTCATTACCTTTATAGTTTGCTGCTTTATGAACTAAAACAAATGGACATGGTTTTCCTTTCAAGCAAAGCAGCCAATATCACTGTAAAGATGAGAACGTATGAGATGTAATGCTGCTTATTTAAGTATTAGCAAAGCTGCTGCACTGAGGTTTTTGGCTGATTCCTATTTGCATCCAAGACCATCTTTCACCTGTGAGACATTAAAAAGTCCCACAAAATCCTAACACTCCCACACAGTTATGAGACTACTGTAATATATATACAATTCTCCATGCAACAGAAGACACAGACGATATATTAACTGTAGGTATTGTTCAGCTCCAATAGTCGAATTTTACTGTCCACACAATATATTTGAATTCTGTCTACTCATTCATATTACAATAATATTTATAGCTAAGGATCAAATGCTTCGTGGACTAAGTATCATACACAACACCTACATAACCTACGAACAGATATCACATCCACAGATAAAGAACAGTCTGAAAAAAACTAAGTTACACCTTGTAGATGTACATTCATGTGCAGGATCAGAGTTAGTGGTCTAAGGCAGCTGCACAGCCCTGAAGTTTGTTCATGGGAAATATTTGTTTAATGTGTTCGTTTCATCCTGCTTTAGTAGAGCAGGGAAAGCTGCAGTAATCCAGAAGCCCTGCTTCTTTTGCCATCTTTATTAAGATCCTCAACTTTCTGCTCCCAGCAAATCAGCTTTTGCAACTCACTAGCCTATTTCTGTCACAGTCTCAATGCTCTGTCCTAGCTTATTCCCAAATACGAGATGTTCCTATTTTCCATGCAACACACAAAATATCTCAAAACGTCTCTAGGCCCATTGAAAGGGAGGTAGTCAAACCAAAGACGGGAGATCAAATAGGTCCCAGTTGATCTGAGCAAGTGCTTGCATGTACTGCTTTAATCCTCACCCCTCTGCACCTCTTTGCTAAGCCTGTACCTTTCATCACACCCCGAAGACTGCAAAATCTTCATGACGTAAGAGATGTTATTTCTGTCCATCAGTAAACAACCACGCAGCACTTCGGGACACGAAAGAAATGTTCCGAATAAAAACATACGCCTAAAGAAACAATGTCACCTGGTTCCCCAATGTATCTAAAAATCAGAATCTTTGTATTGATTAACTTTAATTGCTGCTACAAATACCTATGGTGTCAATATGGAACAATTTTCCAAGAGAAAGTGAATTGGGTCCCACACATACCCAAAGGTACCAGAAAAGGACTAACAGATCTTAACTGTAGAAATGAAAACTGATGCTATAAAAACCAAACAGCTTTGATTTCAGCAGCTAAATTACAGTTTCTCTTATCTATGTACCCTCATAGTTGCTTTCTGTCCACTTCCAGAAAAGAAGCCGACAAACAGTAGGTTAGACCTTGTAATTCAAATCACAGGTTAGTTCTCTGAAGCATGCACTTATATATCTGAAAAGCAAAGTGGCAAAGCTCCCTTAGTAAGGATAGCATTGCAGCTTTCCTGGCATATAAAGTGTTTATTAAACTGCACTGTTTGGCAAATTATTTTGGGAAAGTTTTGGTGCTGTTTTGCTGCTGGAGGAAGAAAAGGAAAACAAAAAAAGGGGGGGATTTGATCTTTTTTCAAAGACAAAAAGCAGTTAAGACAAATATTTCACTAATACCAAGAGATCATTCATTAGCCTTCACACATACTCCAAAATGAGGTACAAAAGCTTAAGAATTGTGGTTTTACCAATTAAATTGGTAAAATTTTGCTAAACAAAACTCATGATGCAGAAATATACGGCCATGAGAATTCATGCCCGTAAAAGGAACCTTTAGAAAAAAAAAAATTTTTTACAATCCTCAGAATTTAGGAATTTTTGCCATTTTTAATCAGAGAAAAGCACTGAAATAATCTTTGTTTTTAAAGCATGTTAATGAGCCAAAATATTGCAGCTATAACTTAATGCCTGGCAATCATCAAATGCAATCAAACCACTACTAAGAATTCACCTTCTCTTATACAGCAGTCACTTACAACCAAGCAGCAGGGGAGATTTCAGAATGGAATAAATGCATCCTTCATCACTACAAATTAAAAACGTTTCCTACTGTTTTTAAGCTAATGAGTTATGCAGGAAAGACTCTTTCTGCTAATCTTACTTTTCGCTGTACTGATTTGTAATTTTCCTCCCTTTTTCTACAGCATATTTGGCAACCAATCCTTTCTCCAATTGCCTTTACCCATGCTTCTTACTTTTCCATGCTGAAAGTGTTCAGATACATTAAAGCATCAAAAAAAAAAACCCA
Source organism: Calonectris borealis (assembly GCF_964195595.1). Taxonomy (NCBI): domain Eukaryota; kingdom Metazoa; phylum Chordata; class Aves; order Procellariiformes; family Procellariidae; genus Calonectris; species Calonectris borealis. The sequence goes on along the minus strand of NC_134351.1, from coordinate 3,655,798 downwards.
CAAAAAAAAAGTTTTGTGCAAAGTAGGGGGAAACAGGCAAGCTGTTTTTGTGAAAGACAAAATATATGAGCTCTTTGAGAGAACCTGGTTGACCATAAAGGGATTTATCTTTGCAACCTGGGGGCAAATACCATCTTTCATAGTTGCCTAGATATTGATCAAATTCTCCATTTCTCCTCGACCCACTATTTTTCAGACTCTACCAAGTTTGATGGCTACTGTCTGGAGTCATGAAAGTCTCCACTATATCTAGCAGCACAGCACACTAACCATTCACCAGATACCAAAATATGTTTTCTTAAAGCTCAATACCTTGGAACAGATGTACTTTTGGACAGCAGTAAGAAATGCAACACAATTATGAAGTGGTCCACGCAATTCTTAAGTACAAGAAATAAAGAAAACCACATATTAAAGTCTTTAGGTAGCTCTCAAGATAATTTAATCTGTCTTGTCCACTGTTTACTCTGCTGAGTGAACAAACACAGCATCTTTTTTGGTCCTCCTGGCCAGTAACCTGTTCTAGTGCCTTCCTCCTCTGTAGCAAGAGCCTGAACAAAGCAGCACTGCAATGACATTAGTATGGTCCTTACAGGTTCCACTGAAGCCTAAAGTGTCTTGGCCGTAACAGAAATGATTAATCTTGATAGATTTACTGCAGGCAAAGAAGGCCCCTCACAGGGAAGGCAAACAGCAGCTGAAAAAAATAGTGATGATACTGTGTTTTCTGCTCCAGTTACTTTTCCACATGCATTTTACGTGGGAGTCAGTCATCAATAAAAGCCTAATTCTGAAGAGCACAATCTGCTTACTTCGCATCCCACCCACAGGACAGTTGTTCTGCTCACAACCGAAGAAGGGATTTTTCAAGACCTTCTTGGTTAGGTAGCATATTTCAAGCAGAAGAAATCGTATGTGAGTGAGCCCAGACATTGTGGTTGTTCACCAAACTGCTCAACAAGCAATGCTATAAATCACCTTTGTCTTTGCCAGTTAACTCTATGGTAATCCCAGAGTTTGCTATTTTTAATGAAGTGTTCTGAAAAGGAGGTGACAGAAACATGAAAACCTAAATTCTATAAACGAGACTGAGATGTAGGGCTTATGTATTTTCTCAGTGCCATCTCATTTCATTCTTTTTAATAACATATAATCACTAACCAACAGGTTACTGTTGTGGTGATCAAATCTACTAATTTTGATCACTAAGGAGATGCCTGTTTACTAATCTCAAAATAGCTTATTTCAGATGAACTACTAGTCACCTTCAGCAGTCACCTTCACAGCCTTGTCCTGAACTGGAACCACTGACTCATAGGGGAAAAAAAGCCTTGCTCAACTGCCTTTCTCTAAAGTTATACAAGATCCAAAAAAGCTTGACATAAAAATGCCATTCCTTCTTACTGTTCCAACCTTTTTTTGCCTCAGAACAAAAACATCTGATACACAGTGCTCTGAAAAATATGAAAATGCTACATTATGGCACTGGACACCAATAAGCAAATATATGCTTGTGGCAAATTATGATCTTGTTTTGAAGACCTAGAACTGAAAACCACCACATATCCATCCACCATGTATCGGCCCTGACATTAGCACATACCCATTAAGTGGGGTAAGAAACCCATTAAGTGACAAAACTAATTTATATTAAGCTTATTTGTCCTCTTTCTCTCCTCAGTCATAATGTTTTGTCAGAGGCAAGACAGCAGGTAGGTATTAAGCCTCTTGAAGGAGCTTTTCCTGACGGGATGCGAATCCCACAAACACCTTTCTGTTAAGAAGTCGATGTCACTTCAGAGAGCTTCCACTTAACATTTACAGGTAAATAAGCATTTATAGCATTTAAGTATTTCTTTGTCCAATTTACACACATGCAACAAAACATGTCTCTAGTTCATTAATATAAAATTCCACAAGATCCGTTAGGGACTCCTTAATTTTGTCCATTTTTAATGCTGCTAGTTACACTCCCACACTAAAACATGATACTCATGGCCAAATCTCCCTGAAAGTTCAAAAGCCTCATGAATTAAAATTTAAAGCTACAAAAACTATGAAGATAATTTTTCTGACCTCCTACGTAATTCCAGTTGTAATATTTTATTAAATAATTACTGCACCAAGCCTACCAATTTAAGGGTAGAATGACAACATCAGTTTTAGACATACATCCTATCACAGAGGGAAGGAGAAGTGGTGTGGGGGCAATAAAAAAAAAAATTACCTCTATCCTTACTCTTACATTCCTACGTCCCAAGTAAAAGTCAGAACTCAAACACAGCGGGTGTTTTCTGGAATACCTGCAGAAATAATTTTTTTAACCTGATTAGCAAAACACCATTAGAAGGGAGGGAAGCTGGGTCAAGCACACCTTATGTTTCTGCATAAAAGGCTCAACTTTTCTCCACCTGTTAAATAATTACTACAGGTATATAACATATTTTTCAAAAGTTTCAAGAAGTGAAAATTCAAATGCTAATTCTGCTCTTTGCAGTGGGCAGATATTTCTTCAAAGGTTTTGTTTGCCCTCACCAGTGAGATTCCTGCTGCTTGCAGGACTGCTGTACTGGAACTATAAAATGAGAAGAACAAACTGAACTTTAAACAAGGATATCAATGGAATATAGAGATTAAAAAAAAAAGACTAATCAAGAATATGCACAACCCATACTGAGACCTGACTTTACAGCTTAAGAATGTACTGTGTATCTGTACCAATATTACTGGTTTGACCATATCTTCTTCCAGTGGCCAAAAAGAGACTTTTATTACCACAAGTACAGCAATGGTTTTCAAAAGCACAATTTTACACAAACTACCTGATAAACTATGACGGCTTATAGTGTTGGAAATTTTGTTCGATATGAAAATGTTTTATGATTATTGATGAATTTGTCCCTATTTTTACAACAGAGCTATTTGTCTCTGCTTTAAATGTTTCCCACAGCTAGAAATCTATCTACAGCATAAAAAAACGCATGTTGTACAGAAGGCCAAATATGTTTTGTATGTACGCCTAATTTTATATTATACTACACATCATGATTTATATTGCCTACCTCCAGGGTCTACTGCAAATGAAATTATACTTGCCAAAGTGCGCAATTACTATAAGGTGTAATGGGCTTTCCACTCTAGAGAATACACTTTGAAGAAATATTATTATCATCTTTAACCATCCACTTTGACAACAGTTCATCAGCCACCAAACAGGATTTCTTACTTTTAATATCTTCTGTCAGTCATCAGCATGTTAAAAACACCCTGGGATCTTCCTATAAAATCACTGGAAGCACTAGAGCCATCGAAGTTTGGTATTAAATTGCTATAAATACTTTTCTACTGAATTTATCAGAAAATAGTGATGCTGTGCAGTAGATGCTGTGCTAGTAAAACATCCGCACAGGACTGGAAGAGAAGGAGCTGATGGTTGCTTCATTCAGCCAGATGAGAGGGCTGAGCAGGGTTCACCATCCCCAGGGCCGTCCACGGGCTTCTCCTGGTGCAGCAGTAACGTGGAAAGAGAAAACAGCCCAGGGAGAGAGCAGAATGAGGCCTGCCTGAGCTCCTGGCAATCTAAGGAGCAATGATGATTTTAAAGTCACCCCAACTGGAGCAACTTCAACGGTTTTCACTTGGGAATTGACAAAATGGGGGATTACACAACCCAGCGGCCTGCGTTAGGAAACTGGACCCAACCACCCGGGAGCTTCTTTCCACTCCCCTACACTCAAAAAGTGCCCAATGCAGGAAATATTAACAATCTCCTTACTTCTACAAATACCTCAAATGATTATAACTGCAGCCCGGCATGTCATCCCTCAGTACACGCAGCGAAAGAAATCAGATTACGGCCTCACAAACTCACTACACTCATCACAAAAGATTAAAAAAAAAAAAAGATAAAGATAAACAGTGCTTGGCATGAAAGCATACAAGACAAAACCTGATATCAATTAAGGTAAGATACAAATTCTCTTTTAAACCAAGATACTTCCCACTCTTGCTAAATGTTATCCTTCAGAAGTATGAAAACAAAGTGGCAAGAGTGAGACTGAGCAGACACGTTATATTGCAAAAGCAACCACCGAGCACCACAAAAAGCACCTGGTTGACAAAAGCAGAAAGGGAAATACGCTATTTTATAGCCTTTTCGCTAATAAGAAACGTCATTAAGAGTACAAAACAAGAAATGCAGGTATGAACCTCTCACGTTCTGGTTTTGACCGCGCATAAAGGGACAGCAGGCACAACCCCGAGCCCCTGCGGGACCCCCGGACACCCGACAGGGAGGCCCCCGCGCTCCCCAGCCCGGGCGGGCGCACAGCGGGTGCCGGTGCCCCGGGAGCGGACACCGGGCAGAAGCGACGGCCCCGGGAACTCTCCGTGGCGACGGTGCAGAGAGTTACAGCACAAGCGCAGCCCTCTATCGCGATATGGTGGGCGTCAGGACAAGAGGACAACCGGGACGCTTAGGGGCGTGCGGCAGCTCGCTGCGCTCCCTCCCCGGGAGGGGCCAGCACTGAAGGGGGACGGGGCAGAGCCGCCGAGGTCCACCCGCCACCGGCCGCTGCCCGCGCCCCTCGGCCGCCCCGCCAGCCCCCTGCGACGGGGCGGGCCCGGAGGTACCGCCGAGGCCCCGCTTACCCCGTCAGCGGCGCCCGTCCGCTCGCACCGCCGCGCCACAACGCCCTAGGGCAGGAGGCGGCCGGTACGGCGGCCCCGGTACCCCGGCGGGCCCGGCCCGCCGCCGAGACGGCTCCCGCGGGTGCCGGTAGCCGCGCCCCCGCCGCGGGGCCGGCCGCCCGGCCCGCTCCCCTCAACGGCCGCCGCCGCCCCCCGCACCCACCCGCGCGCCCAACGGCCCCCGCCCGGCGCAGGCGCGCACCCACCGCTGCCGCCCGCCTCCATCGTTCCACGTCGCCAACACCGCCCCGCCGCGCATGCGCACAGGCCGGTAGGGGGGATGGAGGGGACGCCGCCGCGGGGCACGCCGGGAAGCGTAGTCCGGCGCGGAGGGGCCCGGCCGCCTCCGCTCCGCTCCTCTGCGTGCAACGGGCTTCCGCGGGCCGGTCGTCATCCTCCGGGCGAGCCCTCCCTACGGCAAGAGGCTTCTCTCGATCACCCGCGGGGTGGTCGGGGGCACGGGCTGACTGCCTCGGCCTCATCTCCTCCGCGGCCCGCCTTTTCAGTCAGTGGGACGTGAGGTAACTCGAGCGAGTGGGACCAAGAGCCAGAGGGAGGGAGGGAGGGAGGATTTAGCAGGCACGGTCCTGCCCTCACGCTGCTTTAGTGTCTTGTTTCTACCTCTGGTAACCTCCCGTCTCCGTATCTGAGGTGGTTTTTGTGCCGTCAGTAGCTCGTTCTATAAGTACCCAATGGTTCCTTCAAAAGGGAAACCCTTTCCGATATAATTAATCCTGAGCATAATCTCCTTACCACAGTCTGTGACACTAAACATGCAGCCCGTCTCTCACACGTACCCGTAAACGGGCTGCGCGAGCAAATAGGGCGTACGCAGACAGCACAAGTGCAAAGGTGAGGTCTACCACTTCATATACATTGCCACATAAAAGCAAAAATGTTGGCATAGGGTTTGGCCTCATGTTCATACAGCGTTTGATCGGACCGCTACAGCAATAAAAATGGTGCACGGTCAACAGTTAGAGTGGCTATAAAAGAGGTGGGACTGTATGCACCAAAAAGGAATTGAAAAACAATCCTCATGCAAAATACAAGTATTGCTACATCTATCTACGTATAAATACATCTATTCACAACATTTCAAATAATTCATGTTTCAAATACAACAATGAAAGAAAGATACAGGACTATGATCTAAAAACATTGCTCAAGCAAGAGAATCACTGTGGCAAACATGGTCTTCTAGACCATTTCAGTTAAACAACTGCAATCAGGTTCACTGAAAAGCAAAAATAATGACAGCCTGCGAAACCCAAAATACAATTTGGGTCATCAAGCATGTTCTAACAATCAGAAAACTGTGCAAGGAAGTATTCTTTCATGTATTAGGCAGTTTAATGAAACAGAATTAATTCTCACGGAAGGCAGATTTAGTTAATCTAAGTGTAAGTTAAATTTCTCTTCATTTCCTTTACCTGCAGCCTCTGAAGAGACTGTTCTGTCAGCAATAACGTTCTGCATTGTACGGAAATCAGAAAGGAATGACTCCAACAATTGAACCTTAGCAGCATGCCCGACAACTCCCAGAAAGCTGGAGCGTGATCGCTACATTTGGGTAATAACAGTGTATTGTATTACTGTCATTAGATCAGCTTTGTGGATAGAATTTAACTGTGTTCTATAAACACATCTGAATAAAGATAATTTTGCACAGAATTCAGTACTAGTTTAGACATCCTTAGAGGCTGATCGTGTTCCATTTAACCTGCCAGAATTTCCTTTGCCTGCAGAATCAGGCCCATCAAAATAATTGGTAACATAAAACCTTCTCAACTTTTATTTAAGAATTTTTTGCATATACTTGCAGTTTTTTAAGGATGTATTTCAGTTAAGTTTATTTTAAGTCCTTGCCACCCAGCTACCTGTGCAAGCCAACACATGGAAGGTACCATGTCATATTTGGACCTTCCCATAAAGAAAAAATAATTTGAATTAGTTTATTTGAATGGGGTTTTTTAAAAATATTTTCAAATATTGGTTGATTTCTTGATTCTTCCTCGATAGTATTTAAAGAGAACTAGACAGCTTTAATGCTGAAGATCTTAGGACTAGATTTACAAAAGTACTTTGGTCCCTAAAGATGCCGACTCTGCAATTTTCTAAGTCTTCAGTGTAAATGAAACTGCTACTTGCTCTAGTAAATTTTGGTAATGTCCACCTGCCACCATCTTTAGGCGCCTAAGCCCTTTTGTAAATCTTGCTTTTAGTGAGTAACAACCATACGGAAATTTTCTCAGTTAAATTAAATGTCCTAGATCTATATTGTTCTTTCATGTAAGGATTTCCTTAATTTCTGTCTGCTTATTTTTCTTAAACGAGGCTTTGTGCGCTTCATTGCATCCCAGCAGATGGTCTCCTGCACCTTTGCTCAGGCTCAGGAGTTCATTTCTTTCACCTGTTTTTTAGATTATTTTTTGCTTAACTGTTCACAACACAATACGATTATTGACCTATTCTTGGAAAAGAATAGGAACAGAGGAGTTGCAACACAAATCTGCCAGGATTTCTAGTGAAGTGCCTCATTCAGGAAAGTTTTGTGATGTAGATTACTCACGTTAGTGTTTAACTGCAGCTAATAAATGTACTGAAACGCTATTCCAGAAAGCACAAACGGTGTTCTTCTACAAACAAGAAGACATACTTGCATTATCTGCCTGTTTTGCTTTTTGCAGTCTTTTCAGTAGGCCTGGTGTTTAAATACGATGCTGGCACACAGCTAGAAGCCCAGCCCAGCCTGCAGTCTAATTTACTCTACAGCTTATTTTCCATGTTACTGTCTGATGCACTTCCCTATATAATAATATCCTAAATAACTCAGAATCATTGATTATATACACTTTATGAATTGACTGCATACATTTACAAATTAAAGGAGCCCCAGTACAGCTCTTGCTCTACTTCTCGCTGTGTTCGCAGCTGTTAGAGGTGAATATATTACTCCAAAACTTCGGCCCATTTATGAGATGCCCGTATGTTAGAGCAGTGGCTAAGGTTACCTGCCCTGGGAAGGAAGCACAGCTGAAGGGACAGTCCTTTCAGCAATGCTTACAGTGTAAGAACACAGGCTCGTGTTCAGCTGCACACCTGCAACGGATCTTCATTTCTATAGCCATTCGTGCATGACCTCAGTTCCAGAGTGACTTTCTCAGGCAGTTTACTCCTTTCTCATTGCAAGGTGATTTCAGACCCTTAGAAGTTCCCAGCTTTCAGATTTAGAGCATGAACTTTGACAGTAGTGGTAGCAGAGGAATTTATTGTTTGGGGTGAAGTGGGGGTTGATTGGTTTAGAAAACCCAATCCACCACAGATTAGAAAATGTAAATTTGTAAAAGATTACATCCACCTTTTACCAGCTGAAGTTTTGCTGGATAGGGTACCATTTGTTGCAACAATATGGACGAAATATCCAAAGAATTGGAGGACAAAAACGATCCAAAACTGATGTCGCCTCTTTCCCTTGCTTCCGCTATCCAATCCCTGTCTTTTCTACTATGTGATCCACACAACAATACCTGTTGGTTTTAGGAGTGCACAGTTAGTATTGTTCTCTTTTATTGTATGAATTATACCATGCGTGCATGCTCAGAATAATAAAACCAGGTTTTAATATCACAAAGGGTAGGTACTTCACCGGTCTAGGAGAAAGCTGTATCTGCGATACATCGATCAGATGGGGGATTATGTTGCAAGGATGATGCAAAAGCTCATTAAACAGCAATACCAAATTTACTTCCTTATAGACTAGCTCATTAAGGGAGAGCACACAGTATTAGGCAACGTCTTACAAGGAGTTTTCTGTGATTCAACTCATTACAGAAGCAATGGTTGTAGCAACAAGGGCCCGATACCCAGCTGTGAACATTGCAGATCGATTCACACAAGACCTGACACAACCATGTAGCGGTAGGAAACAATACGCCTCACCAGAGGCATCCGACAGACATCAAGCAAGTCTTTGGAGTAATTAATTACCTGGTAGGAGAAAACACAGTTGCAAGAACAAGACTGGACCTCAGTGACGGATCAAGGACTGCATATATAAAAATGTATGCCTTTTTAGGCATACCTTAGGTAGGACTTTTGGAAAAATGGTAAATCCAAAATTGCTGGAATGGCTTTATTTTGATTTTTTTTCAAGAGCTCTCTGGTTTGGCAGAGAGGACAAAGCAGGACTTATCACTTCGATTCCCCACTAAGCACAGTGGCATCTAAAACGCTTCACAATTGCACTGTCGTGTTGGGATGCAAGTCAGTACCAGAATGCGTCTTCCCAGGAGGAGGCAACGCTGGACTTCGGAGTTCACTTTCTTTATCACAAAGGCCGTAGTTTTATGACCTCCTTCTGCCTGGGGCCTGTCTACAGGTGTCAAAGATTTTGTTACCACTCTAAATATTTATAGCTCAGAAGCCTAAGAACAATTGTATGAAGCAACTTATTGTTAAAGAAAATCCTGGTTTATTATAATTCAAATTACACAAGCATGTTAAAGAGACTTTAGTTGGATTTTTTTTTTAAAGACAGAACTGCACCATTTTAAACCACTCCAACAGAACATAAGCAACAATTCTCTTGCATCATGCCCCTGCTGCTCCTCTTCAGGAAAGAAAGGCACAATGTTTCAAGGAAAATAATTAAAGTATCAAATCAAGACTTTACTTTTAGTAAGCTAAGTACATTTTGCATATAGCATAACTCCTTTAGCTCATTTGACATGAAAAAATCTATATTCTTCATCATTTAACCATGACGGTTATGTTGCCACAATGCAATTCATAGTTCTTTAGCAAGGTCAAGAATAGCTATAGCTTTTAAGGTGAAAGCCTGAAGTATTGCACTAGCAGCTAGTGAAACTAAGATGCTAAGATACATTTACCTTCCAAAGCTAGATTTATTTATAAGTTATTTAACCTAGACTCTATAATCGCACCAAATAGATTATAGGTGAAAAGTAGTTGTGGTGAGGAAAATAAAGAACTTCAGTTTTCAAACATTTTAAATTAAGAAACGTGCTAGCTGCCATTTTAGTGGCAAAAGAGACCCTCTCCTGTAAGTGACAAGGGGTTTTATTCAGCTAAAATGTGCAAAGAAAAAAGTCTCAAAGTGAGAGAAGTATCAGCAGTTCATATTGGACACAAGGGAATAAAATCCTTACGAATGAATTCCTTTAATCCGTTTTCTTGTCAGAAACTTCTGTGGATCTCTTTGCAGCAATTCCATTTGCAACACCATTGCTTTCAAACTGCAAATAAAAGACAGCATCATTAATGGGATGTCAAAAAAGGACTCCACACCCAGAACAGTAACAGTTGGTGATGAAAATTACTTTTAGAAGCAAGGCCAGTGAAGATCTATGAAGAAATCTGCAGGAAGAACCGAAGTGATGGTGTCTCTTTAGATTTACACATAATTTCTGCTTCGAGGTGGCGGGGGGAGGAGTGTGGGCAGAGACAACATATACAAATCTTTGAATTTTCTTAGAAGAGATAACTAACAAATGCACAATTTACACACACTAAACATCTTCCTCCATTATGAGTGGTAGAGCTAGATGAAGAATACGTTGGTCTTTTTTTTAATTTTGCTTCATGCATCTGGTGTGATGTAGCAATTACTTGACTTCTCCCTTCTCTGAAAGAATAGCCAGTCATTAAAAAAAAAAATAATATAACTAACTAAGCTGTTTCAGAAAACAGGTGCAATTCCTATCCTTCCAAGACTTACCAGAAGCTGTCTGGGAGTAACTGCTATTTCCAGCTGGCTTAGTACTGGTCATTCGCTTTCATAAGACAATAGCCACAAAAATGTCTACAAAAACACCCAACTATTTACTCTTTCATGGTGCCCACCCTGAACTATTTCTGGGTGCTTTATCTGGCATTTCCCTGGTTAGCTACACGATTAATCTTACTTTATAAATTCCAGACTCATCCTCCTGATCTCTTTTCGTGGCTGAAGGTGCCCGTGGATTTCCAGCGCTGCCTCCTCGACCTCGTTTTGTGGCTGTCGTTTCTTCCACAGCCTTCTTGGGCCATACGCGCTTAATGAAAGGTGCGATAACGGGATAGATATACGGTTCAAGGAATTTCTTGTAGACCCAGAGGAGAACAGGAATGACAATACAAGGAATGCACACCATGGCTTCCTCTTGTTCTGTGACAAAGCTGGTGAGGGGAAAAAACCCAACAACTTAGGATGAGAGCGTTTGTCTGCCGTGAGCTAAGAAAAGTCTTAAATAATGAATAAAGATTGTAGTTGATATCCAAACATAAAAGATTCTTTAATAATAGATTAACTGTTCGTTTCAAAAATGCTGTGTGTTCCAATGTTATAAAGTCCTCAACAACAGGGGAAGACTTCTTGACATTCTAACATTCTTGACATTTTAACAAAAAAGGAGTTGAGTTTCCATTCATTCATCATTAGAAAAGCACATTCAGAAAATAAAAGGTTTTGCCTAAACCACACAAAAAACAGTTTAAGCAGTGAGCTGCATATATTAGCCCAGTTCTTACTATAATATAACAGAGTCCAAAAGGTTTGTTTTTCTTACTCCCTTTTTATTTAAGGTGAAATTAAATGGCAGGACTCCAATCAATCTAATGGCTTGCTCCCACTGAAGGGCAGGTTGGTGGGAGGCGGGGGAAGAGAATCCTAGTCAGGATTTGCGAAAAGGAGAATCACAGGAGGAATCACTTGATCCCACAGCAACAGATACAATTGGCCAAATTATTAGAAAATTAATCTTTCCCTCTCTCCCAAAACCAGGAAGAAGTCTTCAAAAACGGCAGCCTGAAGTCTGCAATGAAAACAGCAGAAAGCCAAAGCACGGGGGCAGAGGTACAACTGGGAGAGGAAGCAGTTAAGCAGGATTAGAGCTGTCCCTTTCAGTGCCGATAAGCAATATGTTAGATACACTCTGCTGCACAGCACAACTTTGCCCTTCACATTCCTCCTTTCTAGACTGCTGACATCTGAATTCCTCCATTAAGAAGCAAAACAAAAGCTTTGCAGGATGGAGAACGAAGAGACAGATGTGCACACTTCGTTTGGGATCAGAGTTTCACTTTTTTTTTTAAGCTATCCTAAAGATTTTTAGCCCCAGGCTCTGTGGAACAACAGAATATCAATCTCCAGTTGACTACTTCCAAGTGTAGTTTTGGCTACTTCAAATGTAGTTTTAGAGGACCTGCTCATCTCTGAAGTCAGAGAGGAATCTTAAATTGAGACAACAGGAATGGTGTAACTAATCAAAGCCGTTCAAAAAGACAATTCGTGTACTCTCTCCGCCAGAACTTGCTAAACACTAAATTTTCAGCCAGATGTTGTGGATTCATCCGTTAGCTACAGAACATGGCTGGAGGGAACACCCCGAGCTGTCTGACTGAGGTAACAGCAAGTGTCTGCGCAGCCACTTCGCGTCAAGATTCCGGACTGAAAAATAAGTCATACCTCTGCCAGAGGTAAAAGTAACACAAGTCCTCATACATTTAAATATCGTTCACGAGTTTCTCCTGTGATTTGGTGATGCTCTGTTGGCTGGTTAGCATGCAGTTAATTTTTAGGGAAAAAAAAAAGGGCAAACGGTCCGATTTTAATAGCAAGGTTATTTTTGTGTGATACAAGCTGTCCCTGCCTCTGTAAGCCACCATACGTTAGGGGCAGCGCAGAGAAGATGCGTAACACTGCAAATTTAAGTGCGATTGGTCTTTGTTTCCCGTGTTTAGTCGTTAATCAACTATTATTATGGAAATAGGAAAAAAAACCGCAAAAGAAAGGCCCCGCACTCACCTCAGTCGGCAGCGACTCAGCGCCGTCACCGCCTGCCGCAGCCTCCACCGCCGCACCGGAAATGGCCGCCGCGCTTCCGGCTGACGCGCGAACGCGGACTCGCCGCCAATGGGAGAAGGCGGTGTGCGCACCACGTGCCACACGCGCCGCCGGGGCCCGCCCCGCCCTCTACGCCCGCCGAGCCCCGGCCGCAACCGGGGCTCGGCGGGCGTGGAGGGGGGGCGGGCCCCGGCGGCGGGAAGAACGCACGGACCGAATTGGTTCTAGCTTATACCCAGGCAAGGACACCGGGGTGAGGGAAATAAACACCTGCATTTCTTTCAAATTCCCTGTTTTAGGGAGGAATGGCGTTCCTAAGTCATCAGCTGTCGGTTTTTGGCACCAGCGCGTGCCACCCCACAGCTCATGTGGCGTCCCCGTCACACGCCGACGGTTCAGAAAGCCCAGCAGACCCACCGGGCACCACTTACAGCAAAACCCTTGAAAAAGCAGAGAAGCGCACACCATAAATCTTAACTTTTTAATTTTATTTATGTACATCTCTCGTGTCAGATTTACTCCCGAGCCATTAGCTTTTGCTTCTTCAGCTTCTTTTGGGATATCTGAAAAACAAACACACCAATGAGAAAAGAGTGATGGTCTACACCTTCCCAAAACATCTTACAAATAAGTTTAAAAAGAGCGTCATCCTTTGAAAGAAGCCCTGAGAACTGTTAGAAATTTCTTCATCCGTTTACAAAACGTTCCACTAGTAATTCCTGCACATAACAAAGTGCCCTTAAAGTACTGCACTGCATACAGGCTGTCACCTCGGCTGAAGTCTTATTGTCACACGCACAGACGGGGAATGCTGTAACCACTCTGGGGGAGGGAAGGATAAACCATCCGTGTGACAGAAACCGCCGAGAAGCATCTTCCCAAGTTCTCAATGTTGTATTTACACTAAATATTGAGGTTGCTCAGAAATAACTTCTGATTTTTTCATGGGTATTCCAAAGGTGTCCTAAGATAGTCATCACAGCAACCCCCTGTCCGAAAAACATTAACGCGCGGATTTCTTGCCAGTGACGTTAGAGGACTAAGGGTGCAACGCTTGGTACCTTTTTCTTTTGAGCAACTTCCTCCTCTGGCTTAGGGACGATCTGCTCCTTCTCGGTGAGGATCATCTCGATGTGGCAGGGGGAGCTCATGTAGGGGTTGATCCTACCATGTGCTCTGTAGGTGCGCCGGCGCATTTTGGGAGCCTTGTTGACCTGGATGTGCTCGATGACCAGAGAATCCACATCCAGACCCTGGGAGGGGGGGAAAGAGAAAACTCCCAACTTGTTTTTCTCTTCAAATAAATAATCTCCACAGCAAGAACATGAATAACAACCCCCCCCAACATCACTGCTGGCAAATTAACAGAACTGAGTATTCACCAAGCGAGCACCAGCTGAAGTCGGAAGAACACCAACCACCTTTTTACACATCGCAATGAATTTAAACCGATGCTGATGGCTCAGAGAAAAAGAATGATTTCATGGTTGTTCCAAAGGTGTCCTAAGATAGTCATCACTGCCATCAGTTACCATGTTAAGCACTGGGTATTTTACAAAGACACAAACTGACCACAAGCCCACAGATTTTACTTTATTTTGTAGATTTTACGAGATCTAAACCACACTTACTCTAAGCAGTTGATAACCATGCACAAACTAGCTATCTGTGAAAAATGATTACTCACATTTTAACTTGAAATTCAAACAAACAGTAAACCAAAAGCCTCTACACAATTCGGTTTCACCTACAAAGCAGGCCTTATCCAGCCACTGAGTTCAGGAGCGCCGACACACAGCACGACACGAACACTTGGCATTGAATAACGTCTACGCAACCCACCTTGAGCTCAGCATTGCTCTCCGCGTTTTTCAGCATGTGCAGCAAGAACTCCGCGCTTTTCTTCGGCCAGCGTCCCTGCGTCCAGCCCCACTGCTTGGCCTGGAAGAAGAAGAGAGCTCCCTTTTTTTCCTGGTGCGACACAACTTGCCCTTTACACACCATTAACTTGCTGTTACATCCCCTTTTATTAGGGCTGCATACCAAAATAACTAAATTTGATCAATTATTTGACACTGCAAGTAGATTCAATGCTTGCTGTACTGGAATGAAGAGTAACTCTTTCCTCCCTCTTAAGTTTATATATAACATTAACAGACTATTATTCTCCACGCTATCTCAACATTTCTCTCTTCTTTAACCAGCCACAGCCAAAGCGTCCTTCCCACGCTGTCATCTCAGACCTCACCTGGGCGCATCTACCGACTCCTCCGTTGTAGCGACGGAAGGGCACGCACTGCTTCTTCAGGGTGACGTCCTTCAGGTACTTGGTGGCCTTGCGGATGTGCATGCCCTTGATGGCCTGGGCGGTCTCACGAGTGTTCTAGCAACACAAAGCACAGCAAAGTTCCTTTTAGCAGATCTTTCCAAGTGACAACAGGAGAAAAAGCGCTCCTCTCCCTTTCCTGGATCCTATTCTTTTTGCTACACACCCAGTTTACAAGAAGGACTCACACAAAAAAATAAAATTAAAGAATTAAGAATAATTAGCAATGCTTTTTTTTTTTTTTTGCTATCTATTTTCCTAACCCTTGGTATGGCTTCCATTACTGAATCTGCAGCTCTGGCATGTCTTTATTGTTTTTTACCTAATGGCTAGATCTTTCCAACCAACAAAATTAAAATTTGAGTATTTATACTTTTCATAGCTCCTCTTTGGCCACTAATCCAAAAAAGCAGGAGCCTGAAGGATAAATTCCTACTAAAATGTCAAATATGGCACCTCAGAGGAAGCAATGAGAAAACAAGCTACACAAACAAGCTACAAACAATCTAATTATCTCTGTAAGGGAATCCTGAAGGGGAGAGAAATAGGCTCACTAAGAAAAAACCCAAATAAAGTAAGACAGCTATAGTAAATGTGAAATCAAAGAGTAACTCTAATCCTTCCTGATCACAATAAAAGAGCAAACCTCTTTTCACTTGCACTACATAACACCCAGCAGAAAAGCACCGGCTCTGCTTTGGTTTTGTGGTTAACTCCAATGAGACCTGAATTCACTGCCGCACCTATACCTCCTCCAGAGAACCCCATGTCCTTATGTGCAGCCCTCACGCCAAACACTGCTTGTCTCCCCGCCTTACCTCTTAACCAGCAGCACGACCAGACGAACCCCGTGTTCTTTCCAAACAATCAAAAAGGCAGAGTAAGACCAATGAAACAAATCTCTCATCTCACACTAACCCAATTCCTCCTGCTAAATTCACTACAACTGTTTTCCTAGTCTATTTTATTATCTATGATAGCCAGGAAGCTCTTTAGGTCACACGATCTTATTTTTGACCCTGTGGATAAAAACCATTACAAGCAGCTAAAGCAAACACGGGCCATAACCCACAGTACCACCCCTAAGTAACTATGTAATGATACAGAAGAATAAAAGACATCTCCTTCAAAAAACCAAACCAAACCAAACCAAACCAAACAAAACCCCAAAACAAATGAATTTGCGTTTCCTACTGTGCACACACCGCGTACCTTGAAATGCACTCGCAGGTTGGATCCCCGAGACTTGCATGCTGCGGAGAAAAAAGACCAACTTTTGGCATTAAAACGTCAATGGCTTCGGTGAAGTCCTACGCGAATCCACGAAAAAACAACTCACATTTCGTGGGGTTCTCCGGATCCAGAGAGTAGCGCACCATTTTTGAAGCTCAACTGCAAAAAAGCAATTAAAAACAAAAACCCGTATCAAGCTTCTAACACAGACATGCAGAACCTGGACTGTTCACCTTACTGCCGACAGCGAACTAAAGGAGCCGCTCAGAAATTACGCTTTCTTTTCACAATTAAATCCAAAGGTGTCCTAAGAAAGTCATCACGGCAGCCATGGCCTCTCCCTCGGGCCTGCTTCCACCTCACACCCGCCAGCCACCCCCCCGAGCTCCGCCATCCCCATCCCCATCCCCTGCCCGTCCTCCCCCGCCCCAGCCCCGCAAATACCGAGGGCGTCCGGCGAGGCGGACCGAGCCCTCGCCCCCTCACCGCCTCCCCGGGGCGCCCTGGGCAGGATGGGCCCGGATTGGGACCGCTCGCTGACCGCCATGGCTGCCTCACCTCAGGGCGGCGGCGGGGAAGAGGAAGAGCAGGGCATGCCGGGAGGCGGGAGAGCCGCCCGCTCTCGCGAGAGCTCGGGCGGGATTTCGGTCAGGGGGCGTCGCGGAGGTGCCGCGCCGAGCGCGGGGCGAAGGACGCCGCAGGGACCGTCGACAAACGCGCGGCGGCGGGTGGGGGCGAGGGGCCGGTCAGGGCGGCGCAGCCCCGCGTGTGAGCCCGAGATGTGAAAATAAAACGTGCGTGTGCACCTGCCGACGTCCCCGCGTCTGTGTGCGGGTGTGGGGGCGCGGACACGCACCTGTGCAGGGCTCCCCGCAGCCCGAGGCCTACCACCGCAAAATGGCGCCGGGCCCGCCGCCCTGAGGGGGTGCCCCCGGCAGATCCCTCGCTGTCCGGGGAAGAGACCTCTTGTATTCAGGAAGAAAACTGACAGTGGGGCCAAGACACGATTTTGTTAACCCTCAGCCCGAGGCCAGTGGTGTTTGCAGACCAGAAATCGGTGGAGACGAGACGAAGGAGCAAGCCCAAGGGCCGCAGCTAGATGGCAGTTCAGGATGAGAATAGAGAGGAGCACATCGCTTAACAGAGGTATCCAAGACATGAGACCAGAGAGATTCATGCTAATGAATTGCAACTGGTATTTATTAGCCATTATTAAAAAAAATCAAAGACTTACTTGTTAGAAGATATTTTTTTCCATTTTAGGCTACGTTTGCAACTAGAGCTGCTTGGGAAATTTGACAAAGCAGCGGTTTGATAAAACCGAAACGTTTCCTGAAAGTGATATCCAGTTACAGCAAAAGGCTCATGGAGAAAAGTTTGACAGAGTGGAAAGAAAAGAGAAACATCCTCCTGAGCGGCCAGTAGTCTGGTGTCCAGGCACCTCCCTGGCACGAGAGAGTCCGGGTTCAGCTCTGCGTTTAGAATTGAGCAGAGCAAGAACTTACTGCCCATGTAAATGCTCTGACCAGGAGGCTATTTTTGGATCTCTTGTTTAGTGCTAAAAGCCCCCAAAGCTTTGAAGCTAGGATTTCACCCAGATGGGAAGAGGAAAATATTTGAACTACCACAAATATTTATGTGGCTGGAAACTGTAGAGCTCTAATTTCGACTGCAGCTCTCCATTCACCTGCCTTAAAAGGTGCCTTTTACTTTGCTTTCAAGGAGAAGCTTTCTGCAAAAAGTCTCCAAGTAACTTCTAATCACCAATCTCAAAGCAGGGAAACCTGCTGGGATGCGGGCAAATATTTCTTCTTTTTATATACAAAGTTCCGTGAAAAAAAGAGTGAGGAGCCCATACTCTCAAGAACACACACCAGCTTTCAGTCGCAGATGCTTATTTTGAGATACTCAAGATGTGTTTTCACCAATTAGCACTTCCATCATCGTCCGTGGGATTAGAAGCCACTCAGCACCTCAGTACACACAACCATCTCAGAACAGCGGTAATGCGAAGGAGGATCAACACCGCCAAAACACAGGCACGACAGCCTTTCTAAGCCAAGCGTTACTAGAGAAAAATAAACAGACAAGAAAAAGTATCCTCTGGGGTCTCATGACTTCGAGGAAACAATAAATACATAAAAAGAGATCTCAGCGATGACTTCCAACAGTGTTGGAAGAAGCAGAACACTTTTTAGTGTTTCAGTTCTCCTTCCTATGGAACAAGAACAGTACTATTTCCAGGAGCACTAAGTTTCCAGATGCAATAGATCAAAACTACCAAAAGCTGAGGTCCTCAAGCACATCCATGGCCTTCCCCACCGTATTGTGGGAATCTCCTCTCACAGCCCTCCCTCCTCCTTCGTCGGTTCTGCCCTCCCCTCCGCACCTGCCTCCGTGTAGAAAACCAGTGCTGGTGGAGGAAACCAGCCTCTCCATGGGAAGCACCTTTACACGCAGCTTCTGCTTAGCAGCAGAGCACAGAAGCAAGAAGACATTCAGAGAAAGCTGGAAGGGAGATGTGAAGCTTTAGTTGACACATGGTGGGAATTATCACATGGTCATTGTGTTATCAAATCCAAAACAAACAGGGCATGTTTTCTGTTACTTACGTTTTCTGTTTCCCCGACATGTGGAACTGTTTATGATCAGCTGCTGAGGGCTTGCAGTGGTGGAGGTGTAGAGGTAGGAGCTTCTGCGGATGGTGTCAGGAAATGAGATGCATGTTTTCGTCTTTGTTGGGAGGTTAACAACTGCTCTCAGAGGCAGCCTAGCACATATCTGGTGCTGAGATCAGGGCTGAGGCAGCTGAGCATGTGCCCTTGTTGAGATTTACCCAGATTATTCCCCCAGTGCACCAGCTGCCTTGGATATTTAGCTTCAGTGAGCTGACTCAAACAGAGCTTTTGCATCCTAAGCAGAAAATTTAGGCATGCAAGTCCAAAATCATGTTCCTGAAAACTCCTGCATAGGTGGCAGCTGCCTCCTAATCCTGGAATCTCAACTCCATAGGATTTTACCTTAAACTGCCCTGGTGCCACCCCTCTTAGCTCCCCTGTCCATACCACCGAGCCCTGGTGATTATGCTGTGCACGCCCAGGAAGACCTCACTCTCAGCAGGCACTGAAAGCAAAGATCCAACTGTGTTCAGACCTGAACCCTTCCTCTACTTTGTGCTCCGGAAGCTGCTGCTGGTAGCATCCTCCCATGAAGGGCTTATCACAAGGGCAGCAAAGGTAGAAACCTGCAGAAAGTGATAGTGCCCATCTTAACCCACCGGTGTGGTGGCCACAGCACACTCCCAGGACATGGGAGACCCACTTTCAATTTTTTTCCCTTGAGAAGCTTCAAAGCCGCATCCTAACCAGAAGGCCAGAGGCTATTCTGTGGCAAAGATGTTCCCACCCTTCCTGCTGCAGGTTTTCTGCCCAGCAGCCTGTGGGTTGGGTTCACACCTCTCCTCTGGACCTGCTTCTGGGGCTGAAAGGGGACTGCACCCCTTAACCTGCCGTGAAACAGCCTAGCAGGCAGCGGGGAGGGTACAGGTACAGGAATGTTGTTATCATCTAAGACCTTTTGTGGATTTAGCTGTGAATAAACAAGCGGCCTTATCAGTTCTACTGGAATTACCAAGCCAAATGTCATCCTAAGTGACAATCAGTCAACGCCCTTGATAGCCACCATCCCTCCTGGCCAGAGGGAGAGGTGAGCTCCGAGACTGGCCAGGGCCGTGGTTTCACGGCAGGACTGGAGCCAAAGGCACGGCTGCTCAGTGCCAAAAAAAGAGCTCACTTCCAGCTGTAGGACCCCCCTGCTCACCTGCCAGCAGCTCTGCTGGCGTTCAACCGCTGCCACAGCAGATGTGACAGAAGCAAACCTGTGCCTGTCCTCAGCCAGCTGGTTCAGAGGCCAAGGCATTACTTTTAGCTCCTACACTCGCAGCTCGAGTGCCTGGCTGTCGGCTCAGGCACACATCTGCCTCTGCCACCCCTCCTGAGGGTGGTAATTTCTGACAGAGGGGCAGGTGGAGCAACGGGAGGGTCCGTGCTAAAATCCCTGTGACAGATAGATCCATTGGGGCTGACTGGCCAAGCTTAACTCTGGCTCTCTAAAACACACCGCGTGTCCGCCGCGCAATGGGAGGGGGTTCTGACCTGTTCTTTGCACAGGAATGGAAGCCAATTCCTCAGACTTTTTTGGCATTTATCTTACAGACCCAGTTTTTGCAGCCCAAGGGTTATGTGGGCATATTAACTGTCATTCACAAAATTACATACAAATGGGTTGCTTGTCCTAATACTTAAGCAGAAAATCTTGAAGACAAAGGCACCCAATATTCATTTTAAATTGAAACCAGCTTAAATGCTGGAGCTGGAAACACTGAAAGCTTTCCAGCCTTCAGACAGCTGCCACACCTTCTTTCCCTGAACCCCTCTCTCCTGACCAGCCTACGGACTCCCTCTGTGCTCCTCCTCCCAAATGCCTGGCTCCTCCAGAGGCACAGCTCGCTCCCGCGTTTGCCTTTTCCTCCCACCATCAGCAAAACAGTGGCATTTGGACGCCTGGTAGGTGAGTTCTCCAGCTAAGCCACTCTCCACAACCGTGTCCTAAAATCTACTGACCCAAGCAGGGAGTCCCAGGAGCAAGATCTGTGGGGTAGAAACGGAGGAAACGCAGAAGATGGACTGACCATCGTCGGCAGGAGAAGACACTATAGGAGTTTTGCTCTGCATCAGTAATTCTGTCTCGGTCACTTGAAGAGCTCAATTACGTTATATATTCCTGCCTGTGATTTTTAAGAAGAGATGCTTCCACAGGGGGGCAAAAGTTCCTTACTTAAGCAGATATATATAAAAAAAATACAGATATTTATGTATATATATGTATGCGTATATATAGGTACGTACATGTACATATATAAATCATCGTAAGTGTATCACCTAAAACCTGTGAACAACTGGAATGCTTTTGATTCCCTGTGATTCCTCCTAAAACCCAGGCAATTCTTTACAAGAAGAGGTTAGCTACACAGTCTATTTATTTCTGTTGTGTATACGCTGTACCCAGTCCAGGGGTGAGGAAACGGCCAAGGGATCTCGGTGTCGTGACAGCTGAGTATCTGTCCTTTCCGTCACCACTGCTGAAGCGTGACGCAGCAGGTACAGCACCTTCCCTACGCTGCTGGTGACCAGCCAGCCAGGAGCGTAGTCAAAACAAAAAAACCACAGCAATCAGTGATATTGTCTTAATACTTAACATTTTTTGGCATATTGTCCTAAGCAGTGGGTTCATCCACCCCCTGCACGCCCAGCTGGAAGGGAATCACCGGTAAAATAAATTTCCTATGTGAGTAAATAACCTTGTAGATGAAGTTTGTGTTTATTCAGTGTATTTCTTGCCAGCAAACCATTTACGCAGGTTGTGCAGGTCTATGACTGCTCGTTCATGGCTTTAATTGCCAGAAATGAACCAGCCAATCGCCTTGATGAGTAAGGCAGTAAATAAAGACATCATGTCAGTGCCTGATCATAAACACAATTTGGGTAAACTAAATTCTGGGCTTATGTTTGCTCTAACCTGTGTAGCTCATAACCGAGAAGTACTGCTTTAAATGTGCTTTTGGTTAATGAAACCAAAAAATATCCCTGGAATCGGGGATATTGCCCACAATTTGCGTCCACAATTTAGGCACAAATTAAAATATGGGAAATTCAGTTTAAACACAAGAGAAACACTTTTTTTACTGTGAGGATGATTGAACCCTGGAACAGCTGGTCCAGAGAGGTTGTGGAGTCTCTATCCTTAGAAGTATTAAAAAAACAGCTGGACAATGAACTAGCTCTGGCTGACCCTGCTTTGAGCTGCAGAGGGTTGCTCCAGACGATCTCCACCAGCCCCTTCCAACCCCAGCTCTTCTTGATCTGTGAATCCTGTCAATGTTTCTAAAGCTGAGTGTGCCCTGTACTATGAAACAGCCTCAAACTCCATCCATTTGTCGCATTGCATCTCCTAACCAAAATGGATCAAAGAAGCCTCCTCCTCTCCTTTGTTATTACCTGCTCTATCTTTCTGCGGCTGCCTTGTTCAAGAGCACCTCTGGATCAGCTGATAAACCACCATCAAACCTGTTCTTCTCTTCCAGGGGCTTCTCCACCTCCCTGCTGGCAGGCACAGCACGGAGGGACCTGGGGCAGGAACGGTCCTTGCCGGCAGGACCGGTCTTTGTCACCCCTGCAGCCCTCTCTGTTCTGAACCAAGGCAGAGATCTGCTCAGAGCCTGGAAAACGAGGTTGGATGATGCCTATGAACACAACCTCTGCAAAAGTTTCAGCCAGCAGACAGGGTTCTGTCCATGGCATGGCAAGAAGCTACAGCCCTGAACATCTACTCTCTTCCAAACCTAATGTCTGTAGCAACCCTTCCAGCATCTTCATTTATCACCCCAGTGTGTGGTTTCTGTGTTCATTCCTTTCTATTCTTATTGTCAGAGATTTTCCCCAAGTTTCTGCTCTCTCCTGCTCTGACAATTGCAACATCTTCCTCTCCACGAGACGCAGACTTCCCCACTTTGATCCCAAATGTCACCTCTGAGGTCATCCCTCCCTCCTGGCTCGCTCCTTCCCTCCCTCTTCCAACCACCCAGCTACCTCCCCCTTTGCTATTGCAACGACTCTGGCACAAGCCCCCTCTTTCAAAGCTTTCCCTATCTGTCCACGCTTACTAATCCTCTCTAGCTGAGTCGCCCTCCCCCTCTCCAACCTCTCCTCTCCGCTCCGCATGGTCTTTTCCGGCATGCATGGCCCAGTCACATGCCGGTGCTCAGGAAGGTCATATGATGGGCAGGGACCACCGGGCAAGGCTGTGGCAGGCATCTGCTGAACGCAGGGCCCCGCTAGGTAGCACACCTCTGGCTCCCACCCCATCCCATGGCCATCAGCCACCCCGTGACTCAGTCAGGTGCTGGACCTGCAGCGTGCGGGGACGCGACGCCGACTGCACGGGAGGCAGAGGCCGTGGAGTTGCATTGCAAATGCAAGGCAGGAGCGTTCCGTGCGGGGAGGTGGTTAGCGGGACGAGTCCTGCACCCACACCCAGACTGGGCAGGTCTGCTGCCACTGCTCCCCTGTCCTGCCTGCCCGGCAGGTCTCTGCTCACACCTCCTACATCGTGCTCTGCTTGGAAAATATCACCCTTGCTCTGCGAAGCGTATCATAGAATCATAGAATAGAATCACAGAACGGATTGGGTTGGAAGGGACCTATAAAAGGTCCAACCCCCCTGCCGTGGGCAGGGACATCTTCAACCAGATCAGGTTGCTCAGAGCCCCGTCCAACCTGACCTTGAATGTGTCCAGGCATGGGGCATCTACCACCTCTCTGGGCAACCTGTGCCAGGGTTTCACCACCCTCATTGTAAAACATTTCTTCCTTCTGTCTAGTCTGAATCTCCCCTCTTTTAGTTTAAAACCATTCCCCCTTGTCCTGTCGCTACAGGCCCTACTAAAAAGTCCGTCCCCATCTTTCTTCTAAGCCCCCTTTAAGTACTGAAAGGCTACAATAAGGTCTCCCCGGAGCCTTCTCTTCTCCAGGCTGAACAACCCCGACTCTCTCAGCCTGTCCTCATAGCAGAGGTGTTCCATCCCCCTGATCATTTTTGATCCCTCCTCTGGACCCGCTCCAACAGGTCCATGTCCTTCTGGACGAAGCACTGCAGGGGGGGTCTCACCAGAGCAGAGCAGAGGGGCAGAATCACCTCCCTCAACGTGCTGGCCACGCTGCTTTGGATGCAGCCCAGGATATAACTGACCTGTACAGAAAAGCCCTCTTGTTTTTCCTGTGCCCTGACCTTAGTCTGTCCTTGGACTGGGAGTTCCTGGGATGAATATCAGCAATGTCTCTACATCACAGGCAGGAACACAAGTACAAAGTACTAAGAAATGCCCCAAGCTTTTCTTAATTAATTACAGAGCCACTGACTCTTCCTAATAAGATCCACGCACTCAACAAACACAATAAATGGGAGAAGTTAGGCAATTAGGAATAAATGGCCAGAGGGTGAAGCAGAGTCCAGTGGGGGACCAGCATCCTCAGGGACATCTCATTCTTTCCCATCTTCATATTGCACGCGCTGCAAACGGATGTGATTGATGTCCTTTTCATTGCGACACCAAGGAATGAGACTGGATTCAGGAATGGGATAACGGATGGGTTCTCAAAGTAAAATGTGCAAGCTGGTGAAAAATGAAATGAATAATATTGTCGGTATAAGTAAAACCAATATCTAAGGAGAGCAGGAGACGCCACGTATCTCCAAGGATGGCTCGAGGCTTTTCCCCATCTCAGGCAGATCTCAGTGCTATGCCCTGCTCAGATTTGAGAAGGCAAAAGATTCAAAGAAAGGGTAAATGAAAAACAGGGTGCTGGGGAACAAATGATACCGACCTTGATGATACACAGCACCGTCTTGGGTTGCTTATTTCTGTGCCCCAAACTGTCACGCTTTTTCTGAAAACCAGAAGATACTGCGTAAAGTCCATGTTTGACGTTTAAAATACCATTCCCCTTTAATGCGAATCACAGTAAAATACTGCCAAAGGATCTCCTGAACACCAGCCAAATCAGCAATCAGGACCACAAAGAGAGGAAGAACGTGCATGAGCTGTCTGACCCAATACAGCCCAGAAAGAAAGAATTATCTGGGATTTGCAACCGTAAAGCTTGGGTGCAAATTAGCAATAATGGTGAGAACCACCATTATATGTTTTTATAGGGCTTTGCTAAAGTAAGTAACAAATTAATTGGTTTTAAGAAATAACTCCTTTTCTTTCCTGTAGGCACTGGGAAGTTGAGTGGCATGCTTAGCATTTCCTCGTTTTGGTGTCCATCCAGATTTACAGGATCAGTTTTGAAAGCCTGAGTGCCACTGAGATAAATTTAAAGTGGATTTAAGAGTGCTGAAAATGAAGCTCTGATTTGGGGTTTAGTTCTGGGAAGTTTTCAGAGAAGGAGGAGCTGTCAGCTTTCTAATTATTCTGCCAAAATGCCAACTTGCAAGATCTTTTAGCTGCTAATTACCAGAAATGAGCCCAAAGATAGAACTGTGCCCCAGTCTGACAGACCCCTCTAAGCAGGCAGGAGAGCCGCTGCCTGCTCTGCCAGTTCTTTCGGTCTCCTCTCGAGGTGCAGTCCAGCCGAGTGTTGAATATCTCTCACTGATGGTGCTACCACATCCGCTCCAAATATTTGGGCCAAATATTTTATGCAGATTTGAACAAAAAGCATGTGGATAAGGATATGCACTTTAAAGGAACCTTTAAACCAAACAACCGTCCCCCAAACTCCTCTCTGGACTCTCTAGCAGCTCCACTTACAAAAAGGGCAGGGGAGCAGCGTTAGTAATTTATTATTTTTAATCTTTTCCCTTTGCTGGATGCAGGAGAGCTAAGGCGTAAGCGCTGCTGGGGGCTCACCATCCACCATCTGAAGGGTCAAGTGATCATGAACTTCTGAAACGTTTCTCCAATCCCTCACCAAAATAGGACCTCAGAAAGGAGCAGAAGCAAACATCCCCCTGGCCACCCACGACACCTCTGCACTGCCAATGGGCTTGGATCCAAGCCCGTGTTCAAGCCCAAACATGCTCAGCATTCGTACAGCTTGGATGGAAAAGCGTGGGGTTTGGGTAAAGGCATAAGAAGAGAGAAAATATACGTCATTCCTCGGCACAGACCTAAAGACATCCTTGTCTGCAGCGTGGATGGAGCAGCCTCACCACCCACCACTGGGTCTTCTGTCCCACACAAAGCAGCCAAGCGGTCTGGATCCATCTCACGTACCATGGGACGTGCTGGGAATGACAAGCCGCTGAATTACACTTGTCCGCTTGGACACAGGGAATAGGCGTCAGGACACACTCAGCTCTCGCTGGCTTTCAGCCTGTGCTCCTGCACAGCTCTGCTGAGGCTGGAGATGGGGTAAGATCACCTGAGGGTCTCTGCAAGAACAACACGCTCGATCAGAGCAACCTGGGGACTAATGCAAGGCATGGGCAGGGGGAAAAGAGATAAAAATAATCAAAAAATCACTTTGTGTCACTCAGGCATGTCTGGGAAAATAGCAGAACAAAGAGTGGCCAAGAAGAAGTTTCTCCTTGGTGAAGGGTGGTCCAGCAGCAGGAGCGGGGACCTGCCATGGGGAGGGGGCGGCCGGTGGGGATCAAAGCCTTCTGGAAACCTCCCTGCCGATGGCGATGCCCGGAGGCAGGTACAAACTGTAACGTTCCTCCCTGTGTGACAACGTTCACAGGAATTAGCATTTCGCAGGAATGCAGGGATTTATTCTTCAAGGCCCACCGTATCCGCGAGCGGCCCAAACGCTGCACCAACAGAGCATGTGCTTGATAAGAACCCAGGAACAGATGCCAGCGGATTTAATGCGGGACAGGAGGCCCATTGCAGGTTTGCAGACTGCTGGCAGGGTCAGCTGTAAATATTCCCTCACAATCAAAGGCATTCATCTGAGGATTACATGCTGGGGGCTTTGTGGTAAAGTAAATTTGCAACTAACAGGACCATTAATAGTCAGACAGTTTAGTTGGCTCGCTGGCTGCCATTTATTTTCCCCCCAGTCATTTTTACTACATCTAAATACCATGGGGATGTGGGACTTGAATGATGTGGCCTAAGAAATCAGCTTAGAAGAAGCAGGAGAGGGGGTTACCTCCAACAAAGAGAGCTCAACGGGGATCGAACGGGGATATCAAGAGTGGGTAATGCCGCTGAAGCATGTGAGCTGGTTTCATAACCTGATGGAGATTAGCCTCTTCTGTGAGCAAGCAAACCTATCGAGGGCTATGAAGTATTGGTCCTATAAAGCACGTTCATAGAGGGGCTGTATTGGAAAGGCTGAGGAGGGAAGACTGCGAAACAAAGACACCACGGCCTGTTTTCACCCCGGTTTGATGCTCACAGAACAAAAATATCCAGAGCAGAAACTGTGCCACATAAGTAATATCTCTCCCCTCTGCAGTAAGCGCAAAGTATAAAATAATTGGTGGCGTGACGGAATGATGACAAACCAAGAGATCCTGGGCTGAGCAGGCACAGGGTGATGCAAGGATTAATCCGGGATATTATTTCACCGCAGAGCTGCCTCTCCAGGACCGCAGACCCTTTGGGGCGCAGTCAGCTCTGCACGCCCATCCGATACGTGGGTCCTCCCGGGGCCTTCGCCCCAGCTCGCTGCACCCTGAGGTTGCTGCCGTCCGAGCAGCCCTTCCCTCTCTCGGTTTGTTCTCCAGCCCCGTCTCTACCCCTCCTCCCCCATCATCTCAGAAACAAATTAGGCAGAAGGAGCCAAGAGGGAAACTAACACCAATCCCATTAAATTCTACTGCCTGGGCTGTGTTTTATAATTGAAAAGAAAAACTGTTTTATAACTTAAAAAAAAAAAAAGAGAACAATTCCTCTCTCTCCCCTCCTCCTCCTCTCCTGCAAATCCTACTCCCTCTTTCATTGGAGAAAAGGAATGAAAGTAGAGAAAAACCAGGCAAGAAGAATGGAGGGTGTGTAAAACACTCTCGGGTTTCTAAATCTGGAATTTAAAATTTGCAGAACAGCAATAATCACTCCCTGACACTGAATATCTGACCTAAAGCAAGGAAATCAATCTTTGGCTTGTGCAAATGAGCAATCCTTAATAGGAGCATCTTTGACTCTTGTTGCTTTCAATAACAAGCACCCCACGAACCCAAGAGCCACAATTTTTCCCCATCAGAAGGGCTCACTCGAGCCAGGTGTTCCACTTATAGCTCCCTAGCAAGCTTAGCCGCGGGAGTACTGTGCAAATCCCTCCTGCAGCCACTCACCGAGGCGGTGGCACCCTGTCCTGGGCAGCAAAACACTCTCTCTGCTGCTGCTTCCACGGCGGGTCATCCCTGGGAGAATGTAGGATGCAATTTTGGCAGCACCGTTCATGCACCATGATGCTTTTTATTTTCCTTATGATCTCCAGAGCCGCTCACACCGATATTACTCTACCTCTGCAGGTCTTTAAAGAGGGCGTGCGATGCTGAAGGATTTTCCCTTTTCCCTTAATGCTCAGCTCTTTGATGGGGTGGTTCATTCGTACTTCTTGCTGTGATTTCTGCAAGGAAAGGAGGTGTCAGTATGCTAATTTTAAAGACAGGGAAATAGAAGCATTAAAGTCAAAATATTTTGCAAAAGGCTCCTGACTTTACTTTCCTTGAGCAGGACAGAGACAGCCTGTTTCTATCAGAGATGCCAAGCTCCTGCAGAAGACATTGACCATAACCCAGGTCTGAGATGTTCTGCTCATATGGAAACAGCATTGAAAGGGTCTCATTGCTGGATGCATGGACATGGAAACCTCTCAAATTAAATGCTGCTGCTGAAACACCTGTCCAATCCTTCCCCAAGATCACCAGCAGACTCCAGACCTTTAAATATTTTGGCATATTAATTTACATATCATACTGATTTGCTACTAAGAAAGAAGCTTAACTCCTCAGATGTCCCTTCTACCTCCACATCTCCTCCTCTGCTCTGACTCACCACGTTCAGTGCTGAAGAAGAAACCAGCTTCAGCCTCAGCCACCCTGCAAAGAGCTTGTGACTACAGCCGAGTGGGACATTCTTCTATTTCCTATAAAAATACTCATGATTTCAAAAACATTCCTCTTCTGCTTTTGGACTGAACTGAGTTCTTTAGGAAATCACAGTGGGGATGGAGAGAGTAAGAGAGCCAGAAAGACGCGTCCGAGAACAGCCACTGTCGCCGTGGGCATTGCCCCACTCACACCAGCTGCTGGGACAAAGCCTCCAACACCCTAAAAGTGCTGTATATATTGAGCTTCCAGCTCTTTTAAGGTGGATTATTTACCCTGGTTTATTATTTATTACTTATTACAATATCCAGAAATTCCATCTGGGAGCCATGAAATTTTTCCCAGTGAAAAACTAATCAAAACTAGGAATTCCTCCTTAAAATTACTGGGTTTAACGAACTGTTATTTTCCAAGCAGCTCTGGGTGGGAGCCTTCTTCCCCCCAGGCCATTAGGGTTACAGAGAGGTCAGTGCAGAGCCGCGCTCTCCGCATTGATACGATGCCCATCACAACAGTTCCTGAGCATCTCCCGTGACGATCGTCACTTTTTGGCTGAAGCAGCCAGGAATTATTTTGATGCACTTCTTCCTTGCTGTTGCTAAGCTATTCTCCCTGCTACTGTCATTCTTGGAAGCCAGAGGCGAAGAGCGGGACCCCCCTCCCGGAGCCTGGCGTTGCACAGACAAAAGGAGGACACGTCCCCACCCGTCGCAGCTTTACAATGGCGAGAGGCAACAGCTGAATGCAAAGGCACAGGAGAAAGAATGAGAAGACGTCTCAGTGACCGACGGTCTGGCAGGGGTTTTGTTGGCACCAGGGATTTTTTTAAATGAAGAAGCGTTTGGTGATGAGGCTTAACTGATTCATTTCCTGCGGGACTAAGTCTGGTCATGGGCCCGCAGCTGAGAAACCTCTGTCCTCTCTTTTTTAGGCCACTGCTGTCAGGATGCTGCTCCTCGAGAGGGACCACACAGCTGCGGGAGAGGCTGCGTCCCCAGGACACTCCGCTCAAACCCACTCTCCCTGGGGAGAAGCAGTGAGTGTCATCTCCAGCCTCCTGAAGCAGGAGGTTCTCGAATAGCTCCCAGAACATGTATTCATTCTGCAGAGTCAGAAATGAAAAGGAAGGATCCCCAAGAGGAGACGAGCGGCAGTCCCCAGGCACAACCTGCTGCATGTCCGAGAGCTGTAAGAAAACGTTTTAGAATAGAATAGTGTAGAATAGAATAGTGTAGAAAAGAATAGAATAGTGTAGAATAGAATAGAATATTTCAGTTGGAAGGGACCTACAACAACCATCTAGTCCAACTGCCAACCCACGTGAAGTCAGGAGGCGGCTGGGTTGAGCAAGGCTCGTAGGGGTGCGGGGTACGAACTCAGCACTCGGGAAAGCACAGATAAATTCTCTCCATCGATATCTACTAGCGAGGGCTAAAACAATGCCCGTACCCAATTTCCCATTATTTCCCTTGCTGTTGACTGGGTTTAGGCCTCCATCTTTTCCTCCTCATCTCTGCCCATCATTTGCCTGCACCTTTTTCCTGCCTTCTCCCCTGCTGTTTTTATACACCGCAGACCCCGGTGCCTCCTCGCTTTCTGCTGCGAGTTTGGAGGGAAAGGGAGGGAGCCACGGGGCTGAGGAAGGGGAAGAAAAAGCGACCAGGAAAGCTGCGTGTCCCGGAGCATCCCCTCTTCTCCTTATGCCACATGCGGCAAGGCAGCAGCAGCAGAATACAATGAAATATCTTCTTATGGATCAGTAACTGGTAAAAAGATAAGCAATAAAAAGTAGGAATAAATGGTTAGTTTTGCACCACGGAGGGTTCAAAATCTACACGATGTCACTAACGTGACTGCAGAAGCTGACGGGCTGCGAGCCAGGTGATGCCCTTCGGGAAGTATCTTGTGCCCACCAGGTGCGGAGCACCCCGAGTGGCAAAGAGCCGGGGGTTCCCGCGGGTGGCGCTGAAAACCGCAGACCCACGCCGGTGCCTGGGTGGGTGGGTGCAGCGGGGGAGCGCTGCCAGCCCACCCGGCGCTTCGCCGTGCCCTGTCCCGCTTTACCCACCCGGGGAACGCGCCTCCGCGGGGCCGCCCCGCTGGGGACCCACCCGTGACCACCCCGGCAGGCTCACCCACCCAAACACCCCCGCCTGGCCCGGCCCCCCCCACTCCCCCGCAGCACACCGCAGGCTTCCCCACGCGGAGCGCTCCCGCGGGCCGCCCCCACGCGTGAGCGCCGCGCCCCGCCCCACCCCCGCCGGCGCGTGGCCCTTCCATTCAACTCTCCGCGACGTCACGGAGGGCGTGACCAATGGGAACGGCGCTACGGGCCGGCTCCGCCAGGGCCGGCCCCATGGGGCCACGAGCACCGCCCCGCGCGGCCCCTTAAAGCGCCCCGCTGCCCGCGGAGCCCCGCCGCCCCGCACAGCCCCGGCCAGCCGCCCGCCCGTCCCTCCCTCCCGCCGTCCTTCCCAGCGATGAGGAGGCTCGTCCTCCTGCTGTGCACCGGCGCGACCTGTTGCATCGCGGCGGGAGGCGCTCCGCGGGTCGCGGAGGCTGCGCTGCTGGGAGGAGGTGCGTGAGCGCGGCCCCACGCGGGACAGCGTGGGGGGGTGGGTTTGGGGGGGGCGATGCGCGGAGCAGGTTTCCCTCTCCCAGGTGAGGCCGAAGCCCAGCAGCGGGGTCAGAGGTGCTTTGCTGACCCTTCCTCCTCTCCGGTACAGATGCCACCATCGCCGAGCTGCTGGAGGAGAAGCAGGAGCGTGGGCCGGCACCGAAGCTGCAGGTGAAGTTCGATCTCCGGTCCTCGCCCCACGCCGAAGAGGACGGTTGCGCGCTCGCCGTCGGCCAGCGCAAGTGTTTGGAGGACTGCAAGTTCAACGTGACAGCTAAAACCTTCTTCATCATTCACGGCTGGACTGTAAGTATGGAGGATGCTGCACGGCTCTGGGCGATGCGTAGTTTCAATCTTAGAGAGAGCAAACTGCCCGGTAAATGCTCCGTCTCTCTAGAATACGTGGGATTTAGGACAATTTTTCATGTTTTGAGTGCTATGGCCTCTTAGTAGCTGCATCTGGAGCAAAGTGATGTGGGTCGTACCTAAGAACTCTGTGAAATCACCCAACTCATTCACAACTGCCCGAGATCGCTTCACGCCTGTATAACGTCAGCGTGGTAACGTCAGACGTTTTCCCTAAAATCCAACTAACTGACCGCTACAAAGACAGCACTTGGCTTGACACACGTATAGACCTTCTGCAATCTTAGCCGTGTGTCCACAGTCTTGACCTCTGCTACGTGGTCTCCTCGATAAAGAAAGAGAGGGCAGACAGACTTTAACGAGCTTGCTTCTTCTGCATTTGATGTGGCCGAGCGTGTGGCACTAGGGGACTTAGCAACTCTGCCAGGGCTTATGCAAACGGTGGTACCAGGACTGCAAAATAATTTTGCAATCCATCAGAATTTCTGAAACTCTTGAGAAAAAGAGCGATAAGGTGGCATGTAACGAATGCCTCTCCCGCCCGCCTTAAAAGGCAAGGTGGCTAATTACATCCAGAGTCTCTCAAAACCTGTTTTGCTTACACCAGTACAGTGCTGGGAAGTAGTGGGGTTTGCAGAGGAGCATACAGCTGGAGCAGAAATATGTAAATAATATACAAGTAACTTAACTGTGAATATGCAATTTGGGTCCTGTGAACTGGAAACTACCACCTGAGTCTCTTTCTAGATGAGCGGCATGTTCGAAACCTGGCTGGGCAGCTTGGTATCTGCTCTTCAGGAGAGGGAGAAGGATGCCAACGTGGTCGTGGTGGATTGGCTTTCGCTTGCCCACCAGCTCTATACCGATGCTGTGAACAACACGCAGATTGTTGGAAAAAGCATAGCGAGGCTGCTTGACTGGTTACAGGTAACGCCAGTTCAGAACGGTCTCTGTTGTAACGCTCCGTGAGGGACTGTTGCACAAGGGAACGGAGTATACACCAGCTTCCACGAGTGGGGAAGGCTCTGGTGTAATCCCAACCCCAAGGCTCGGCGGGGTGATGGCTCATAGCTAAGGTGCCGTGCGCAGCCCTCGCGCCTGGTCGGATCCGTGATGTTGAAGTGGATTTCAAATTTAGGAGTCCTGTCTAAGCAACGTGAACTCAGGAGCTGGGCATTCAAAGTCAGCGTTGGTTGGCAAGAGGGTGGTGGAAAAGGAGAAGGAAAAGGCCCACGGTGCTACACTGGGCACTTGAGTCCATGGCCAGTACTGAGGTCTGCTGGCAGCTCCCTGGGGGAGGGCTGCTCCCAGTGCTGCTTAAACAAAGAATATCGTAATTGGGGTTGGAAGCTGGGAACTGTGGTTGGGGCCACGCCACAAGTGCCATCCAAACCATTCAACTTGTACTCGTTTTGACGAAATAAAGAACAAAGCATGCTTGTCTGCCCCCTCCCGCCAATCTCTGCTTAGAACTGGGCTTTCGAATCCTGCAATGGGAGCGGTGCCAGATGCCCTGAAAGCCAGGGGGGCAAATTATCATATCTTTTTTTCCTTGTAGGAGAACCCGCTCTTCCAGCTCGAGAATGTCCACCTGATAGGGTACAGCCTGGGCGCCCACGTCGCCGGCTTTGCTGGTAACTACGTCCATGGGACAATAGGCAGAATTACAGGCAAGTGGCTTCTTAGGCAGTCTCTTACCTTTCCGTAGCGGCAGCGCGTTTCCCCGAAGAGGCTCGTTTCCTGTGTTGCCGCGGTGATGTTTTGGGCTTGCTCGTTCAGAAACGACAAGTTTCCTACCTGTCAGTGGGGAGCGTAGGTCGCTACACGTGAGAAAGTATCTTAATTTTGAACCCCAAATTTAGGGGGGGTTCAATGAAAAACCTTTCAGAGGACAACCTGGTCTTGAGTATATTTGAAGTTAAATGTGAGTTCAAAACAAGTCCAGCCCAAGCTCTTACTATCCAAATCCTAACCCTCCGAGTGATACTGGTTTTGTAATTATAGCTCATAAACTAATGGAAGTGAGAGCTATTGGATACAGTTTGTCCCATGGGATGTTTGGTCAAGAAAAGAAAAACCCCAACCCCTCATTCTGAAAGTACCTCGAAGGGAGTGCTTCTGACTCCAGAGGAAAGCCGATTTCAACATGTGAGAACTGAGGGCCTGGTACAAGGGGTTGCATTAAGTGTTTAAATGTGACGCTGGCAGTGAGAATTCCTCAGAGCCTAGCAATAAATATCTGTATTTAGTTAAGCAGGAAAATCACTTAACACTCAAGTTGGGGAACGGCTCAGGAGCACAGCTTCAGGTTGTGAGTGAGGCTCAGAGGTTAACGGAAAGTCCCAAACCCATCGTGGGATCTTTGGCTACCTCTGTGGGGTGCTAGACCTCTTCTGGTGTTCAGTCATCTGCTACCTCTTGAAGTATCTCTTCACCGTGACCTAGCAAAGACTCAACAGGCAATCTGAAGCCATCGGTGTAGAGCAAACTGGTGCTACCCCTGGGTTGTATGGCACTAAAAGTGGTATGGGACATCTTCATTTTTTCCCTCAGCGAGCCCATGGTGAAGAGATCTTGCGGGGGGGACAGTATCTGCCATGAGGCAGGGACTGTTTGTGTGGCACCTGGTTAGGAGGGCTGCTAGCAGCAGGCTCCTGGCTGTATTCTGTATGAAATAACCCGATTTCTTTACCTGGCATCTTGCGTACTGTCTCTAACACCAGGTTTGGATCCGGCTGGCCCTATGTTTGAAGGAGTGGACCCTAGCAAGCGCCTCTCCCCCGATGATGCTAACTTTGTGGATGTCCTTCACACCTACACAAGGGAAACACTAGGTGTTAGCATTGGGATCCAGATGCCTGTAGGCCATGTTGACATCTACCCCAATGGGGGAGACTTCCAGCCTGGCTGTGGATTAAGCGACGTCTTGGGAGCAATTGCCTATGGGAGTAAGTTCTCATTAGTTATTTTGCCTCTGGTCAGTGTAGACTCCTCACAAATAGCCTTGGGTTGATGCTGGGGGATGATCTGATTTGCAAGAGCAGAAAATACGATTTTTTCCTTCTAATCTGCCTGTACTGCTGGAGATAGTTGCTAGAAACTAGACCTGCATTTAATTCTAAAGTAGCAGGTTCTCACTCTAACACCTGATCATAAACTACGGTCGTCTTATGCTGGGTCTAGAATCCTCTTTAAAGCTCTCCTCATGGTAGAGACCAAGTGAACGGTCCTCTTCAAGTGTCTTCTACTAACCTCTTGAATTGCTACTGTTTGAAAAATGTTCAAGTTTGGCCATGGTCAGCTCATGTTGGGCTACAAAATTCATAGCTCAGTATATCTTACCAGCTGCTGGGGTGACAAATGCTTAAACAAAACGTATCCCTTGCAACTCTGCTTCTCTAGCAATCGGTGAAGTTGTTAAATGTGAACACGAGCGCTCTGTGCACCTCTTCGTGGACTCCCTCGTGAACCAAGACAAACAAAGCTTCGCGTTTCAATGTGCCGACTCCAGTCGCTTCAAGAAGGGCATCTGCCTGAGCTGCCGGAAGAACCGCTGCAATGGCATCGGCTACAATGCCAGGAAAACACGGAACAAAAGAAACAGCAAGATGTACTTAAAAACCAGAGCTGACATGCCGTTCAAAGGTACGCTTTCCCCTCTTAAAGAGAGCATAGTCTCATCTCTAAGAGCAGACTCCCAAAAGCAATGTGGGGAAAGATGCAGAGGTGAAAGAGCAGCATCCCCTCAAAGCAGCGCAGCACCAGGCATTAGCCTTTTGCTGCTGCCCTGCCGCATTGCTGTTCTGCGGCATTACTGCGCTCCTTCCTCCTCTGGCCATAAGGCCACGCTGCCTTTTGAGCAGGACTACAGTTGACATGTGTCATACTTGCAAGACCACCCCACCCTTAGAGCAGCGTCAGGTTTGGGGAGCCCTCCCTACAGCGGAGGGAAGAGGACCTGCTCTTGTTGTGTAGATGTCAGCTTTGTAAGTAAGGGCAGGAAGAAGTGATCCACGATGTCTCAATAAATACAGGATCTAGCCTTTGCCAGCCAATGCTATTTCACAAAGGGCGATGCTGAGCAATGTTGTCTCTCAACAAAGTTGGTTCCATGTGTGCTCTCCTTGTTTCTCTCCAGTCTACCATTATCAGATGAAAATGCATGTCTTCAGCTACGAAAGCTTGGGAGAGGCTGACCCCACTTTCTCCGTCACCCTTCATGGCACCAACGGAGACTCTGAACCTCTCTCTTTAGAAATGTAAGTAAGCTGGCCTGTGGTGCTTGCTCTGGGTAAGAAGGCCACTGGGACTAGATGAGGTGGCATTACTCTTTTTCCTCTGGTAGCACTAGCATTGCACCTGAGCCTAGCAGCCTCCCTTCATCACCATTCAAAAAACTTTTCATCCAGTAACTTAATTATAATTTATTGCTGAGAAAGCAATTTGTGCCCAGTCCCCTCTATATCAGCCTTCATGGCTCATTGTTGAAGTACTTTGTTTTGCTTTTTCCCTCTACCATTTGGATATAGTCTGAAAGCACCCATATCTCTGGAAGCATCCTTGACCTCGTTTAGCCTCTCCCAGAAGAAACACAGGGCATGAAATTTACCTTTAAGCTATGGAAGGATGGCTGAGCCAAATATATGATGCACTTTATTGAACCAGCTATCCAAGCTCACTTCCTTTACTGTAACCAGCAATTAACTGGTGACAGTTGAATGTGGAGCAGTTGATAAGCTGCAAAGGGCTGTTTAACTTCTTGCATGGAATGAAGGAGCACCTGGCGTGCTTTCATAAGGAAGAAATGTTGAATCTCTGCTTGTCTTTCAGGCTTGATCAAATTGGCCTAAATGCTACTAACACCTTCCTGGTCTATACTGAAGAAGACATGGGTCAACTTTTAAAAATAAAGCTGACCTGGGAAGGAACGTCTCAGTCATGGTACGATCTGTGGAAAGAGCTGAAGAGCTACTGGTATCGGCCTGCAAAGTCTTCCCAGGAACTGCACATCAGACGTATACGTGTGAAATCTGGGGAAACGCAACAGAGGTAAATAGTTGCGTTAGACTGCACGTGAGCTGACTTGAAACTTCAATCAAAAGGAGAAATATTCAGAATCTAGCAAGAAAAGTTGGGGCTTTAAACTTAGCTGGTATCCTGAACTGTCTTTCCTCTTTGGTGTTACCAGCTAATGCTCCCACGTGGTGTAGGAGAGTGGGTTACTTGCCAGCAGGAGGTTGCAAACTAGGCTTTAAGCAAAACAAGTCCTTGCAGATCAGATCTGAGATGTTCTTTTGCTTTATTTAGATACTGTGGCACTGTCTTGCCCACCCTTGGGGACTACATTAGCCTACTTCAAGATGGTTTAGATCATACCTGAAGGGTTAAAGTACTGACAAGGCCAAAAATACTGTAACGTAGATGGGCATGGCTATTATTTACATGCATAATGTGCTGATTAGGTCTAGCTTGTTGTGCCCAAAACTCCAACCGGTAACGTGGTGACACCAACTCCTTAAGCACTATATTGCTCCTTCCGAGATCTCTGTAGTTGGAAAGCTACCTGAGCAACCAACAAGAAGTAAAGCTGCCAAGCCTGCAGCACTGCACTCCCAAACCTTGTGTTAACGTTGTTCTGAAGGTAACCCAGATCTGTCAAAGAACAGCAGTTGATGTTGACAACTTTCCCACCTTTCTCAGAGCTTTAAATAAGCATCACTGATCATCTGTAAGGTATTCCGCATCCTAGTTTTGACAATCTGTGAAACATAGGGGTAGTAGAAGCAAGGATCCCCAAATAAAATAGTAAAGTAGGAAATAAAACAGCCATTCAACAGGCTAATGGTGGATCAAGATGCTCCACAGGAAGGATGTCAAACCAAATTAGCTGCAATCCATATTACATGTCATTTGTTAACCATAGAGACAACAGGTACCTTTCTCTTGACTTCTGATTATTCCTCCTAGGTTTGCTTTCTGTGTGGAGGATTCCCAGCTGACCAGTATATCTCCTGGTAAAGAGCTCTGGTTTGTGAAGTGCATAGAGGAATGGCAAAAAAGGTAGGGAAGATCAGCTAAGAGAAATCCTGTCTGATGCATGTGGCTGTGCTGGGATGAGGGGAGCCAGGGTTTTTTTGTTTAGACTCCTGGAACCTCTTTTTCTTTCCTTAATAAATTCTAGCCCAAGATTCCCAGCTCTTACACTTAATTTCCATGTATGCCTTCACTATCACTAACTAGGTGATGTTATCCTCACTTCTGATCTTGGTTTGCCATCTTGTACCTTTACATGCTTACTACGGATGGGTATAACACGATCCCTGGGCCTAAAGAACCTGTCTGCTTGCTATTGTGGTAGATGCTAAAAATGAGGTGCCACCGATACCCAAGATCCTTGCAATAGTGGAGAGCTGATTAGGGGCATCTATTAACTACCCTGTAAAACAGAGGAAAGCTGGCAGCGCAGGGCATTGCCTCAAAGATCGTTTCAGCCCGGGAGAAGATCTTAAGCTGCCAAGAGACCTCTTGATCAAGTTTGGGCTCAACTACATGAGCAAGACACAGCTGAAGACTTGTCGGTGTTTCAGCACCGAGTCCTACTGCCTCACCTCCGGCTATGCTGATCTCTTCTGGTTCAGGAGAGTGCAAACTCAGCCGTTGCCAGAGCATCTCAGCCCTGCTTAACCTCTGGGGGACTTTCCAGACACCTAGGATCAGTCCTCAGAGCATGACTTCCAGTAAGTCTGGTCCCAGCGGTGACAGCTTGATTGCTTCAGACTGCCTCTAGTCATGTTTTGAATGAATCCGTGTTCATTTGACTAAATGATCGTCTCCTGCAGATGAAGCCCAGCCTTTTGGCCTCTCTTAAATTTCAATTTATAAACTTAGAGCTTTGTCAGTTCTAATCCGGAAACAAAGCGCTTGTTAGGGCTAGCAAAGCGCTGTGGAAGCCGTGCTGTGCACAACCCTTTTGGGCGGCAGAGCTCAGCTCGGAAACGCGCGCTGGTGCTGTTCCAGGTTTGGCAGAAACCAGCAAGCTGTGCTACATGCGGTAGCAAACAATTCCGTGAATGAAACCCCTGTGCAAATACTTGTTGCTCTGCCACGCGTCTTGAAAGATCAAGTAAATATTCCTGCAGGTACAATAAAAAGCTGTTTCGATATGCTGCTCTGTAACCCCCATAAAACAGAATTGCTGGCAGATGTGCCCTTCCTGCTTCACTCACGGAGTACAGCTTTTGCACGAGGCAGAGCAGCGGATCGGAGCTCCAAAGCACTATGGTTTCTTGGAAATGACCCTTCCTCCCAGAGATCACGAGCAATTACGTGCTGTTCAACTCTCCATTCCTGCCAAATCACTGGAAGATTACTTGGAGATTGAGTCTGCAAACATCTGTCCACCCTGAATGGATCGGAACAGCCAGAGTCTAGCGTCAAGACCTCTCATTTCTGTTTGCATTGTTTTTGGGTGCATAATGTCTGCTTCAGGCTCTCATTGAGTTGCTATGGGCAAAGTGCTGCTTTGACAGAATAAAATACCAACCTGTACTGCCTAAACCTGTTCTTAGTGTCCCAGAGTTTCTTAGGAATTATTTATTGCTCCTCTTAACTTCTACATTTAACTAAGATTTTTTTTTTTTTTTCTTCTCTGCTTTTCCCAGATCTGTCTCAAATCTGCTCTGAAGACTTCTCTGAAGACTCACAACTGAGCAACCTAGATGCGTGAAGACCACAGAGGTGGAAAAATGCTCTGGCAAAAATCTGGCTTGGTAGCACTTAAAGCAACCAGCTCTTCAGGACAACACATCTTGGATCAGATGGAAGAAACTGAGGAGCAATTGATGGACTGTGGTCCTAGACCTAGAATAACTAAAACTACATTCTCCCTTCCCCGAGGAGCCTGGTTTGTGCATTTAACCTTACCTTGACCTGTTACACGCTGCATTTTCCTGCCTGCTCCCATTAACCAGGGCTACAGATGAGATCTTCGCAGATCTAGACCTCAGCAATGATCTTCTGGTCTGCCTGCCAGTGGAGTTGAGAAGATAACCATGCTAACTGCCCATCAGACTGTTGGTGCCAGAGCTGCCAAGAACAAATTAGCAAATTAGTAGGAGTTACTGTGGGTTCAATAGCATTATGGGCTGTGGGAAGACAAGACCAGCACAGGTCAAGTGTGTGGGGTTCAGGGGAGGGGTGGGAATAAGCACGATGCCACTTAACTTCAAGTTGTCCTTTGCTTGCCTTAAAAATAATGCGTTCTGTGTCTGGCTGATACTGAAATCTCTATATCTTACCTTAGAAGAAGGTAGTACTCTGTCCTCCCTGCACCGAGGGCAAAGCACGGTGCAGGTGGCAGGTGATGGTGTTGCTCCTTGCTCCCCAGCAGCGTCTGCAGCGAGACTGTCCCGTCCCACGCGTTGATCTCTTTGTAAGAGGCAAACGGCAGCTGCCCTTCTACTGACTGTAGGGGAGGAGGAAGGTAGTGAACCGTACTGCTTCAGGAGAGCTTTGCACCCGTCCGTTTAACTACTGAGAATGCCTTCGCCTCTGTTCAGATGCTGTTGTAGCACCAGGGCATAATTAAGACCTTATTTTTGTGCAAAGTATTTAACTGAGCCAAACAGACGGCATCCTACCCTCATTGCCACAACATCCCGGTTGGATTCCCAGGTGCCAGGTGAACTTGGCTTTGCTCCGAGTTTGACAGACTCTACAGCTGTCCCGTTTGCTACAGCAGAGTGGACCTTGGCAGAGGTGAACTAGATTTTTTTTGTTTTCTTTTCTTTTTGGAAGGAGACTTGGTGTGACAGTTCTTGGACTTTTGGCATGCAGAAAGGCAATCTCAAAAAATGGTGTTGCCAGATGGTGCACTGAGTTCTGAAGACTTAGCAAGTCCTTCTGAGGTCTGTGATTCTCTGAGTTCTTGTAGAGCTTCAATCCAACCAAAGCAAGCACATTTGGAGATCTTTTTATTTTTTTTTTTCCATGGTTTTATGCAAAGGCTTCAATAACTGAAGCCTTTGGTAAGTATCTGTGACTTGTCACCGTGCCATACTTAGAGTGGTTTCAAAGCCCTATTTGTATATTGTGGTTTTTGTATGACTTAAAACATAATTTATTTCTCATATTGTACATATGTAAAGTTTTAAACGTTTTGGTTTTGAGTAACAGTTTTTATAAGCCTTAAAACAAAAAATAAAGGGCTTTGTAGAAATCAGTGAAGTCTTGTTATTGATCTACCACAAGCTTTGACGCGCCTTGCCAGAACAACAGTGTATGGCCACCTTCACCGAGACCAGCAGAACGAGGACACGAAGGCAGAGCAGCAGCCAGGTGGGTGCTGGCACGAAGGTGCCCTTACCCAGCACCCTCCTTCCAAGTCCTCTCCAGGCTGTGTGGCCAAGGTAGGCTTGTTCCCTCCAACCACGCACCGCCGCGCGCCTTCAGGAACGGAGCAAAGTCACTCTCTAGCTACTCCTGTGTTGTACCTCCCATCATACAACCTTACAGGTTTACTTCTAGCTTTAGCCTAGTAGCGAGAACGTGATTTTAACAGTGCCCAAGGGATCATCTTTTTTTTTAGCAGAGTCAATATTACAAAATAAAAATCCCTGTCTAGGTAGCAATAGAGGGGTTTTCTGTCTGTAAGACATACTCAAGCAGGAAGACTACCAAAACCATTAACCTTTCCTTCCCACCCTGTTTTCTTTCAGCTTTAGCAATACCACTACTGCTTTTGGCTGGGGGAAAGCAAGATTTTGTGTTACTTGCTCTCTATGGCTACTGCAGTGAGCACACTGGACTCTGGAAAGACCATTGCTCTGTGCCAGGACAAGTTAGGACAAACTCCCTCTTCTCCGTTGACTTCCTGCACTAATGCTTTTTTCCCCTCCATTGAATATCTTTTTTTTTTTCCTCCTGAAATGCTTCACCTTTGCCTGACTTCAATAGTTAGCCAACTGGTGAATACTTTTAAGAAAACTTACCCAGATCTGATCACTAACTGAATTTTCCCAGCTTTTCCCAGCAGCCACACCACCAAATTTAAGGAAACCTCTCATTCTGCTCTGCCTATCCCTGACGCAAATCAGTGGCACAAATCCAGCAGCAACAGAAGGACTTTGCAAACAAAGTAAATACCTCCAAGCTGTGAAAGATTTACATGAAATTACTTAGTTAACCTTTTCCTACGAAAAGCCCAGCAAGGGCTGGCCTGCAAGGAAAACCACCTTTGTAGATCTGGCGGAGTGATGGGGAGGCTGTTTGATGTTTGTAGGGCCCCCAAGTTATTCTGCACCCCAGAGCTGGAGTTTTTTTTCCTGATGTGTTCCTGTGGGACTACCTTCCACCCCAAAAAGAGCAAAGCAGGGGGGAGACTAATACCAGAAGTCATTCCAGACATCTGGGACTCAATTCTTTTG
Source organism: Calonectris borealis (assembly GCF_964195595.1). Classification (NCBI taxonomy): domain Eukaryota; kingdom Metazoa; phylum Chordata; class Aves; order Procellariiformes; family Procellariidae; genus Calonectris; species Calonectris borealis. The sequence continues at coordinate 3,613,673 of NC_134351.1, read as the reverse complement.
CACGCTACCCCTTGGATACAGCTGCAGTGCAAGGGCTGGTGCCTCTTGCAGGGTGATTCTCCTGCAAGGACAAGCGGGTGCTGGCCCCTTTCACATCCAGCCGCTCTCTACAAGGAAAAGGGTGAAGAATAAAAGCTCACAAGAGAGGAGGAACAGGCTGCAGCTCTTTCACATCCATGAGCATTCCCTCCAGGCATCTGGCCCTTCACGCAGCAAGTGTGGGCTCCCAAATACATGGCTCCTGCTGCTCCACATTTTGAGGCTAACGTCACACCTCCCGGCACGTCAACACGCATCCCTGCACAGCTGCCCTAGTGATGAGTTTGGTTGTGCGTCAGACACGCAAAAAAAAACAAAGAAAAGGGGCCATTTTCCTCCAGTCTCTAATGAATTTAGGATTGGCACAGTGGGCACGTCCCCAATTTGTGCCAGGCAGGGCTGAGGCTACAGGCTGGACTTGCCGTGGGGCTGACCGCTGTGCTCTCAGCCGCCTGGCATCCCTCCCCCAGATTTATTCGGGCTTGCTTTTTCACAGCCACTCCATTCAGCCCTGCGACTCGGGTCCCACCAAAGGTCAGGCTGAGTCTCCGGAGGAACAATACAGCCTGCACGGGGAATGCTTTACAGCCCTCCTGCCCCCAGCCGGGGCTGCCCCAGCTGCAGCAGCCGAGTGCAAGCACCAGCTCCCGCGAGCAGCAGCAGCAAGCGGGCAGCTTCACCAGGTACACCCCGGCACCCCTGCTTCTGAAGGTAAGTTGCACCCAAAGTCTCTTTGGAGTTTGCTTCTCCCCCATTTCCCAGTGGAACACCACCCCTTCCTTCGGCTGGTGCCCTAAGCGCGGCTTGGGCAGCAGAAGTCCCTGACACGGGAGGTACCGGCTGTCTCACGTAGAGAGTTTCCAAGCTACAAAAATCTGGGCAGAATAAATTCAACACAAAGTTGTGTTCGGGAAGAGAAAGACCAGCCGGTTCTTTCAGGACAGCACAGTCTTTGCTGGCTTCCCGTGCCGAAATAACGAGGCAGCCCCACTCCACCAGGTAAAGCTTTTCAGCGGTCCCCAAAAGCAGCCTCATGGAAAGATGACCACGACTGTCCAAGAAACCCAAGATCCTGCTCCTTGGACCGTGATAACGAGTTGTAATTTTACGCCTGTTCAAATGCTGGCATTCCAACATAAATTATACAGCTCATTGCCTTCCCGGTGATCCCGTCCAGCCCAGCAGCAAACACAAAGAATCTGGCAACTCTTGCAAATCCGTGCAAAAGTATCGGGAGACCTCATGCTGTCCGGAGGGATGGGTAAAGCAGCTTGGCCCCGAGCTGACCCAAGTTTCAAACAAAAATCAGATCACTTTTTATTACTTTTTGATTGTTTTTTTCCTATCTCTGTTCCTTTCTGTTCTCGGTTGTTTTGCAGCTGTTCCACAAAGCTTTAGGATGTTTATGGCAAACCATATAAAGACGACACAAAATGCAAACGTTCAGAATCCTTTTCTTCTGACATGACTTATAATATGATTGAAAAACGAGGAAAAGGGACCAATAAAAGTAAGGTTTTCCAGGCCACGCTGTTCCACCTTTCCTAGCCAGCTGTCCTAATTATTGCAAACAGGCAAACCAGCTCAGACAAGAGTAAGAAATGACACAAGACTTGGACCAACCCTTAAGGCAAAATTTGGTTGATTTTTTTACCTCCTTTCCATATGGCTTTCCATATCCTGATTTTGGCTGAAAACAGATGTATCCTACCAAATTATGAAGAGAAAGGCCACATTCAGCTTGGCTGGAGCTAAGCAAGTATACTGGAACAATCTTACTCCCATGCCATAAAATCTGCAGATGTTAATAAGAAGAAGATCCTTGCTCTGCAGATCTCTGTGAAACAGCCAAATCTGTCGGTTCTTTGAATAACCCGTTAAAGAAACACCCATGGAAAAGCTGGATTATATATTATTCATGCATCGCAACAGAGGGAACTTCCAATGACAGAGCTCAAGATATCAGTTGGATAACGAAGCTTGAAATTTCTCTCTAAATTTCAGAACGGTGGATCTGGCTGGTTCACGGATGACTAAGGTCATTCAGACAGCTCGCTGCTCGCTCTACAAGGACTTTATTAACATTGACTTTATTGTTGAGGGACACGAATCCACGTGATAGTCATCACTAACCTGCACCGCTGTGAATAACATCAGAGGACAAGCCAAGGAAGCCTGGGAGCGAGAGCAGCGCGACTCTCCTTTCCGTGATCAGGCAAGGCTGCAATCCTCCATGCGTTAATGTGCAAATAACTAAATTCAAACACAGCAACATCGACCGATAGCACAAGAAGATTAACAGCTTTGCCTTAAGAGTGCTCCACAAGTCAGTGACAGAGACAAACGCCAGATGCCTTGACCTTGGATAACTGCTCAGCACGCACACCAGAAGCATGGTCTTCTCTTCCGAGCAGTTTTCATGCACAGAAAAGCAGTTGAAGAGCTTCTTTTGCTTACTAAAACTTCCTTGTACTTGTTCAGCCTGGTCCGATACGGTCTACACCCCCATCCCCATTTAATATGCCAGAAAGTAAAAGAAACTGAAAATTAAAAGGGAGAGGACGCTCCTAATGGCTGTTATGGTAGAACATCTATTCTCAAGAAAGAAGCAACATATTTACACATTGGACATGTTTGCCTCAATGATTTCCGTAAGCAAAGCTGCAAAAGCGGGGACACGTTAGCTCTTCTGCCAGTTGCGTCTGCAAAGCTTCCTCCTGGCCGAGGAGGTGGTCGCTCCAGAGTCCTCGGCTCGAGAGCTCTGACCAGTTTTTGCACGAGTTCAGGTTCACCCGCCGGGGCACTGCTCGGAAGGACACGGACACCGAACACAGCTAAGCACGTGCACAAGTCTTCCAGCTGGGTTCCCTTAGAAATCTGCAGTTTTTCTTTGGACTTCAGCAGAAGTTTGGTGGGTTTTAACCCACAGAGAGATGCTGGTCCAGGAAGGTGATAGAAGCTGACCTATGCCTAGGTGAGGAGCACGCTTTGCATTTTGCGAGACCAGTTTCAAAAGGCGTAAATTTAGAAAAATTAAACTTCATACACAATTTTTTCCTGTTTCTTCTTCCCATCATCCTCAGTTACTGGCCTAAATTCCTGTCTGGAGTCCAAGCCACATGCTGCCTCCAAGCCAGCTCCAGTAACAACATCAAAGCCCTGACCTAGACCGATTCTGCGTTCTGGCCAACAGCTACTTAACAGGACACGATGAACTTTATATCCAGTGCATCTTTACAAAGCTGAGCCAAAAGAAGCTCGGGTTTTTCAATTTGATCCAAAGATCCTCAATTAACTTTTGCTGCTCTGTAATAGGATTTTGGTGTTGTTTAAAGTTGTTTCCCCTTCCCAACTGGAAGATCATGAGAAATAAATGGAAAAAAACCCTGCCAACTACATGGGAGAAGCAATAAACCTGATTGTATAAATGAAATGCTGTCAAATGATCAAGGAAAAAAATGGAAAAAAAAGAAAGAGTAAAAAAACCCAAACCCATCAGTGTTTCCTTTTCTTCCAGTCCTATTACAAGTTACTAAGTAGTGGGGGGAGGCGAGGACAAAATCAAATAGGCTTATGATATTTAAATAGATACTATCTCCTTAAGATAATAATCCCTAATATTGGAAATAACTGGGACAAGAGAAGGCACCCAGAAAAATTTTCTACTCTTCCACTTATACCAAAACTGTATGTTAAAAAAAAACCACCACAAACATTTTGATGAAGACTGTGTTAATTCAAATCACATCCTGTACAGGCCACTGGAGCCAAAGCTGAGCTCTGCTGTTCATCATTAGTTTCCAGAAACCATATAGAAGACAACTTTTTCAGTTAATCGCAACTCCTCTTACCTTGCAGCTTGTGAAAGTCAACCTGCACCCATGTTTCTGCAGCCACATCCTGGGGCTGGCTCCCACCCATGAGCCACTGCCTCTCCCCAGTAGGTCCATATTGATGTTCCTCATTGCTTTTTCTGCCAAGCTTTAAAAGAATCATCCTCTTCCACCCCTGCCTACATTTGGAGAAACGGTGAGTCCACTCTTGTCTTCCAAAGGCTCAATATCTGTGCCCAAATATTAGCTGGAGAATTAAAAACCCCAGTAGCTACCGGTACAATCCCACCAGCAGTGCCATGGCTGGGGTCACCCCTGGGGACAACTCCCCCTTTAGCCCCCAAGCCCATCTCTTTCTCCGTCTTTTCCTTCCACCTTCTGTTTTCCATTATTCACCCGCTTTTAACCCCTCTCCACCATGAAGTTATGCTCCATCCATCTGGCCCAACCTAACTGCTCCCAACCCATCCACTGAAATGATGAAGAACCCAGGAGGTTCTTCGCACCACCATTGCTGAGAAGCAACCCCACAGCACAGAGCTCAGCCGAGGATAACCTATGTTTCAGCTCTCTCCAAAATTCAGCCAACATGAAGCTCCTTCTCATCTTCTTCCCATGTGCTCATCCCCCCTGAGATGTAGCTCCTGGAAGACTTTGAGCCCTCTCCCCTTCCTCAGCTGAAGGATGGCCAGCTATAGAAGAGCATCCAGGACAAACTTTGAAGTACCTGAGGATGAGTTGCTCCCACCTTGGAGCAGAAACTCCGCTCATGGCCCCAGTAACACTCGGGATGAGATGGGCAATGAGCGGACAGCGTGTACATGGGTTCCCATGTCCCTGCACCTCCAGGGCCACACACCAAAGCGGCTGAGATCAGGGAAGTGATTTTATAAGATTTGTCCATAAACAGTGACGGAGGAGAGCTTGCTCCAGCCAGGCCACCACCTGCTCCCTGCCATAACCCTTTGGGTGCTGGTGAGGCTGGAGAAGATGCAGCCCTTGGCTGCAGAGGCACTTGGAGCTCGGTCTTCTCAATCTTCTCAGGAGAAGCACAGCTAGGAGTGCCTCCTCACCTGCGTCTTATAAAGGCAAACCTCTCTGCTAAACCTCCACAGAGAGGTGGAAGGCACAGACGGGTGGAAGGCGCACGTGCATTGCTGGGCCCCATCCCTCTCGGCTGGGGCATGCTGCTGCTGGCCGTGTCGGCCACCTTGTAAAGCCAACGCAATAAACACCTTCCAGGCGGTGTGGAAGCACCCACCAGGAGCTGTGATAACAGCAGCAGGCATGGTGCACCTAGCCATGGTGGAAGCCACCAAAGGTCAACCCTGTTTGCCAAGTATCAGCCCCCTCGCCTCGCTGGAAGACGCTACAGGAGCCAAAGAGCACATGCCAAGTGTCAAAGGCATTTACAGGCCTCTCTCCTCAGTATCTTTATGGATCCTGGCTTGAGCATCTGGAAGAAACAGCTACTACTCATGGCAAGAGCAACCTTTCCTGGGAAGTCCCCGAGATAAGCTGGTGGTGTAGTGCTGGCTCCTGTGCTCTGCAACTTGGGAAGGATATAGGGGATGAGAGCTCTCCTCCCGTGTCCTTCTAAGCTATCATCTGCTGGTGATCGTATCCAGCCTTTACCTAAATTTGTGGCCAGTTTAGGAATTCGAGGTGAAGGACTGTGTCCTCCCCCAGCCAGGCTCCTTGCCATGCTCGGGGGGGTCCGCAGTGGCTGTGCAACAGCAGAGCTTTGCTCTCTGCTCACTCAATCAATTTGATTTTTTTCTTCCGAGCAGGATAAAGCCACCTGCAGCACCTGCTTTACACCAGCTCCAGACCTGGCCTGGAGAATTTAAACAGCTGCTCGCTGTCAGGGGCTGATTTACACCTTGGGAGATGGGCACACGAGCAAGCGTTTGTTTGTAAACCAGGGATGATTTATTCCTCTTATTAATTCAGTATCCTTCAGAAGGCACGCTATGTCAGCCCCATTCAGCAGCCCTTTTATTTATTATTTTATTCCTGCATAATCTGTGCTCCGAACAAAGATGCACATTGTTCTACTCTGTGGCTGACAAACAGAAACAGTTTCTTAAATTCCTGCAGTGTTGTTTTCTCCCAGTTTTGCTGAATCAGCTTTTAACTTCCATTAAAAAGCTTTTCATTTAAGAAAGAAGCAAAATCTGTTTTTCTAATCCCACTGAGTTACCTCCTTACGCAGCTTCAACAGCATTTTGTTGCTCCAACAAGCCAGGAGGCTGTGCCAGCTTACCCAGACTGCTCTGCCTGGAACATCCCATCGCTTCAATGTGACTGAGCTCAAGAAACAATGCAAAGGACCGAGGCCAGGCTCGGGCACGTGCTGATGTAGCTTTTTTCATCCTGCTTTTGGGGGGAAAGGGAAAAAAAAAAAAATTGTTAACATGGAGCAGTTGGGGCCCAGCGGGTTGCAGATTTTAGAAGCTGTTAACTTGAATTTTGCCCCGAATGGATCCACCGCCCCATGGCGGAAAGGTCCAGAGAAGGTCGTAAGAGCCAACAAAAAGACTCGCAGCGCTCGTTAAACTGCAGATGGTCTCTGTACCCGTTGCAATTAGAGCTGACCTATTGCAAAATACATGCCAAGCATCTCCCTCCTGGCTACTGGGCTCCTGTTGACTCTCCAGAGTCTCTGGAGATGACACTGAAGCAATCGCAGATATAATATTTTGACTGGCTGGTCGACCGCAAAAAGAGTCTCTGGTTATAGCACGGAACAGCAAAGTAGATCCAAAGTTGGTCGTCAACACTGATACTTAAGGACAACCTTAAGGTCACAGACTAGCCCAGACATACCAAATATGCTACAAACCCCTCGGCAAACTGCCGAAACCGGACTCTGAGGTTGCTGGTTCTCTGTTCCTGCAGGATGCTTGAAGCCTACCCAGGTATTCAAGTCTTGAGCCCAGAAATCCCTCAACAGCATGTCCATGACTCGCTGCACCTACTGTCCACGATGACAGGTAAGACTGCTTCAGGTCTGGACATGAGCTGCTTGTTGAGGCTTGGGAGGTGGGAAAGGATGTAACCAGCAAGCCAGCCTGGTTGAAGGTGATTTTCGAGGGTGAAATCTATTTAAAGACAAACATTTATGCTGGCCCCATCTTGAGCTTGTAGTTTCTTTCTTTGAGCTGAAAGTCTGATGGCTTAAGACAATTATATTGTGGGTCCACAGCAAACGCAGGGCAATGTTGCAGAGCGTGTGAAGGCTACCAAGGGATGTCTTACAACGTGCCAAGTGTGATCCGTGCAGCAATCCTGTACACAGCGGTGTGTAAGCACAGGTTAGAATAAGCAGAAAGACACAGTCCCTCTCAACCCCACACATGACATCAAGGACCAGCGTTGACCAAGGGTGAAAAAAAAAAGGGCATGCTTATTTTGGCAACTACAGCCTTTCTCCACAGTAGGAGAACGTTATCAGAGCTCCTACCTCATTGAAATCTGCAGGAGAAATAGTCCCTGATGTTGGGTCATCAAATGGTAGCTTTGAATTCCCAGCTTCTGGGTACAATCTGGTCCCCAGCACATTATTTGCACCCCCAAGGGAGCATACCAGAAAGACAACATTGCTGCTGAGGTCCCTTACTAATCCTGTAAAGCCGCAGGACAACCTCTCACCAGTTACTGGAGTAAAACCAACGTGCTCCACTCATCCACGACCAGACCTCTTGGGTAACAGTCAAGGGATGCCTTCCCCAAACACCTCCAGTTTGGGGGTGTTCAGGTAAGGGGGCATCAAATTGGAGGGGCCATTTGCTGCCAGATTGCAAGCCAAAAAGGTGACAGACTGTGACTAGGAAGGGAGTAACTTTCTACAGACCATTGGCATTCCTGGGCTGCTCTCTGAGTATAGCTGGCATTGCAAAATAAGCAAGGAAGAGTTCGGAAAATGGATTTCATCCTTTATCCTGTTCAACCACTTCCTAATCACGTAGAAAGTCCAGAGAGGACAAGGACACTACACAAATTCTTCTCTCAGACTCTTTTGTAAGACCACAGACAAAGTATTTTTCTCTGCCCATGACAACGTATCTGGTCTTATCCATATTGGCCTTTATGGTCCAGTTCAGGGTGCTAAAATAACCCAGCTGAGTACTTCTAAGGTGTTAAGGTGCCAAAGGAAGCAGGTGGGAACAGAGCGGGCTCTCCTGAAGGGCTGTCTTCAAAGGATGCCCCCCCAGCTTGTCCCTTGATGACCTCCCCTTTGTATTCAACGTCTGCTGTTATCATGTCCCTTACTCTTCAAAACACCCAGAAACCAAGCCTAAGATGGTAATGCTCCCTGCAAAAAAGCCCTTTCCTACGGCAGAGGAGACCATATCGTACCCAAACCTGAAGCCCCAGACCAGTTCTCCAGCATGTTTGCAAGTGTTCCTGCCAGAACTTGGAGTTTTATGGACTTTGTGGTTGATGCTTTCGCTTGTCAAGAGACAAGAAACACAGGTTTTGCAAAGGAGTTTCTACATACTCAGGAATTTTGGTCTTGGAGCACCCCAGATTTCTAGATCTGTAGATAAATCCTTTTCTCAACTCTACATTCATCTGTTGCACAGGACCTGGACTTTATGTCAACCCTCCCCTGACCTCTTTCTCGTAACTCCTGGAAAAACTGGCCCAAGTAAAGTGAGAGGTCACTGGAGCAGATCTCAAACTACTGTAAGCCTGCCTTTGGCGTGAAAATCAGCAAGTTCAGGTTATTAAAAAACTGCTTTGAGTTCCAAGAGCCTCACGAGGTGGGAAGTGCCTCCTGCCATGTGCTTGTCATCCTCCCACCACGAAGGGGTCCTGCCCTTGGCTGGGGCTCTCTGCTTATGGGACAGAGCATAGAAACCTGAGGGAGCTCCCCAAACAACCAACGACTACCGCAAGCAACACATATTCTTGCTTTTTTGCCCTTAGACCTCACTGACAGGTATGGAAATCAGGCTGGAAGAAGAAAAAAAAAGAAACAGGAGCACACTTTGGGATGAGTTTTGGAGTATGTGGCTGCCTGCCACATGGTAGAAGGGGAAAGGTGCATGCATGCACCTTATCTAAATTACTAACACCCTGTGGAGCTGAAATATCCACCTAGCTGTTGCTATATGCAATGCTAAAAAAAGCAATTACCCTGATAACTCCTCTGCAGGTTCTATATTGAGGTCTTTATCCTTTTTCCCTTTAAAAAAAAAAAAAAAAAAAATCACAGTCAACTCTTCAGCTCTTACAACAGCAAAATTAAACAGCAACTTAAATGCCTAAGGTGAAATTTTAGATCTAACTTAAACACCTAAGATGAGGATGTTAGAGCTTACTTTTTGGAATTTAATCAAGGCTCCTCTCTCTCACCCAACTTACGGCCCACTTAAAATCTTCTTTATGGGTACTGGGAAGAGCTCTGAAAACTTTCTCAATTTTCACGTAGCACAAAGAGACCTTTCCAAAGTCAGCATCTTACATCGATATATTGCCTTTATCTACCAAAACCATAATCTCCTTAAAGGAATGAATAGGGTTGTTTTGACAAAAATCTGCCGTACGGCAGCGGGGAGCCCAGCAGTAATAGCGCCAAATCCTCACTCTGCATTTTTAACACAAGCAGCTTCCTCGCCAGCTCGGTCATGATCGAGCCTGCTTCAGCATCACAAGAAAACACCACTTTTCTCTTTACCTAGCCAGTTTGCCCACTACTGTTTGCTGGTTGTCACCTGCAGGTATGATCAGCTCTTCACTAATTCAGTGAACTGGTCCGCATTGGCAGAAGACTGGGAGTGGGAGCAAAACTACTGGTTTTTCCATATTTAAAATGGGGGGAAGAGCAAACAAGGAATTAGCTCGAAAAATCATCACTGCTATGCGGTTTAAAAAAAAAAAAAAAGAAAAAGAAAGAGAAGAAATCTTGAAGAAATTGTGGCAGACACTGTAGCATCTGAACCCCATTTGCTACCAAGGAGAACAAGGTAACATATTTTTCTTTGTCTCTCATAAACCAGTTTTGTTTTGTTTCAAAGCAGGTTTCCAGAGTCTGGTTCTGCAATGTGATATTTTTCTTGACCGAGTTGAAGGATAATCCATTTTTCTTTCATCTGGAAACACCTTACAACACCACACTCCGCATTTATGGAGCACCTTTAATCTTGGCTGAAGTGTTTATGGACCATGGGCCTCATTCCACTTTCAGCTGCATCTGTGCAAGCCCGTGCTGGTCGGGAGAGAGATGAATTAAAGGAGGGCAAAAATCACTGTAGTGTGTGCAACACAAAACAAGAATTAACTCCATATGAAGCCCATTTGACTCTGGCAGGGCCTATTTGTTTTCTCTCTGTTTTTCTTTATTCCTGGCTATTCCTGCTGCTTGGCGTAAATAGAAATAAAGAGAAGGCTGTAGATCACCTTGCATAATAGAGCAGAATTTCTTCCAGGACATTTAATTGGTACGGGAAAGATAATAGATCTTGGAGGCCTCAAAATAGATCGAAATCCCATTTTTCCAGGTGCTGTACAGGTATCCACAAATAAAGAGTCACTTCCCCAGGGATCACATTGCATAAAGCAGCAACGTGAAGTGTGGGAAGGGAAATTAAGGTATAGAAAAAGCAAGGCGAATCAGCCAGGTCACAAAACCCCTCAATAGCTGCCGGTCCCCTGCGGTACCTATTAAATGCGCACAAGCACAGGTTAAATTATCTCCTCCCGCGCCCTCCAGGCAGTCTCAAGAGCTTGAGCTCTGTCCATGTGCAGTGCCTTAAGAGAACGAAGATCCCACAGACCGCCAACATAACGCGCCATGTTCCTCAAACACCGAAGCCTTTTAGAAATTATTAGGAAACCTTCTAGCACGGGCTCAGCCGAAGGCTCAGCGCCCTGATGGGGCGCAAGGCTTGCTGCCGCACTGGAGCGATAAACCCTGTGGTGCGAAGCACGCGCTTCTTCACGCTGCTCTGCCGACAACCAGGTTTGTTTGGTGGGTCTGCAGAGGTTGAACATCTGCTGAGGCTTTCACCTGGAGGGGCAGAGACGGTGCCATTTCTCTTTCAGAGATCTCCCCAGTGCGTTCACCGATGGATACCGCGAGGAACTCCTTTGCCAGGAGTTTTCCCCAGATCTCCATGAGTTTTAGATGAAATGAAGAATTTGGGCACGCTCAGGGAATCTTAAAAAAAAAAAAAAACCCAACACACTGGCACCTTCTCTAATCCAACTTCCTTCTCGGCCTAGATGCATCAAGGAATTTCTTCTCCAAAACATCCACTGTGGGATTCGCTAAAGCTCCAAACGCCTTTTTCTCATGACAAGGACTGCGTTGGGGGCAGAGAACTGGAACGAGATGGACCCGCGGGCACGCGATGGTGCAAACCTCTCCTGCTCTCACTGCTGCCGCAGCACTGCGATCCCGGGGTCCTCTCTGGCTGCTCCCAGCCCCGGAGAAAGTAAGAAAGACCCTACAGAGGAACTATTTTGTTTGAGGCTTAGGCGAAAGGCTGCCAGGTGGAACCCGGCCAAGAGGCAGCAGACCGTGAGGGACAGACCCACACCACTTCGACAGCAGCAGCTACCCAAGGGAAGAATCCGGCCAAGGAGGGCAAAACACACACACACGTACACATCCACACTCGCACACGGGCCCATTGCAGCCGGAGGTCAAAGTCCAATTAGGTACTTTATTACTCGTTTAAGTCTTGTCTGGCTTTCAGGGCTGGAAGAATGGTGGTGCGCGCACGTGAATCCGCGCCTCCGCCGGGGAGGAACGGTGATTTGCATTTGAAGCGAGTCGCTGATCCCATTCCCAGGAGGTTTACTTGATGCAGGGCTTAGCAGAGGGGCAGTTCAGCCTTATTTACCGCCGGACTTGGCACACGCTGGCGGCTCCGTATTCATCAGCGGCTCCGAGGAAATCAGCCCCGCCGGCTGCCTCTCGTTTTCAGAGACCACATGGAAAGATGGTGGCTGCAGGTCTGCACAGGAGCATCAGCTCCTTAGGAATTCCCACCTCCTGAGCCTGGTCATCTCCTCTACAACTGGTACTCTGAAGAGCTGAAGACTTTCCTGAGCGGTTTTGGCGCTCTGGGTAGAAGTGATGTTGTGGTTCTCCTTAATTATTTTTTAAGATACCACTCTGTCAAAAGTGAATATACTATTTATATAGGAACTTGCTCATTTATTTATTTTTTTCCACGCGTGCCCAAGTATGGGCACCTGGGTGTGAATCCCTCCGGGCTTTTGTGCTCCTGGAAGAAGGTTGTGCTACCTGCCACCGGAGGATCAGTGGCTTCTCAGTCAGCACTAAGTTCCCAGGTCTCACCTTGATCTTTTAGCATTAGCTAAGGCCATGTTGTCCAGAACACAGGGTCCCAGCTTCACAATTTCTGTGTGGCTGCCCCAAGCACAATTAAGACAAAAAGTGTGTGACGAGCATGCAAGTAAAGAATTTCTTAATCAACAAAAAGATCACATTGACCAAGTAACAACCTAAGCGAGACTGGTACTCACTCACTCTTCACCTATTAGGTACCAAGTGCTTTCACAAAGTTAAGAAGTCAAGTGCCTGCACCACAGAGCTCCTACTCCAGGAACAACTGTAAAATCCTTTTTACGTTAACCAGTTTTGAAAGCTGGAACGGGTACTGGGAAGATCACTGTCCTTAGGCTTGCAATCTTAGATGCAATCTACGTGATAGGTGGCCGCCACCATATTCTTGTTCTGCTAGTATAGCACACATGCAGTACAAGATGTCCCCTCTAAAGATATTTTAATTATACTCAATGCTGCATAGCTTTTGTGGGCAGAGGAATATCAACTTCAGTATCTCAGCAACTCGCATGCCCAAATTCCTACTCACCATATTTGTCTACACAAGGCACCAAAAGCTTGTGAAGATATGACAAAAAGTTTACCAAGAATATATGTGTGTGTGTGCGGGGTTGTCACAAAACCAGTTTCGGATCTACAGGGTATTGTCCAGGTCACCAGTTATCTTCCTGAAAGGTTTTACAAAATCCCCTATCTTTAAAAAAAAACCCAAAACACACACACAAAAAACCAAAAAACCAAACAAACCAACCCCACAACACACCACCAACCAACAAAACAATCACCAGCAATATAGAGGAACCAGCCACTAATGATTCTGTTTCAGAGATCTGAGAAAGAAACTGTCCAGGTTCAGTGGAAAAGCGAGGACAGCAACTGAAAAGCAGCTGAGAATAGGAGATTACTCCAACCTTATATTTTTAGGCTTCTAATTTCTGCGTTTACAAACTGCAGGTTTCCTGCTGAAAAGAAACATTTTGCACTTCCAGAGAAGATGGTGGTTAAACGTCTTCCCCTCCCAGGGACGTGGCAGTTCGGTTTTTGAACACCACCTCCCACCAATGCACGACTACTCGGTTGGCGTCACCTGGGTAAGGATGGAGATTTTGGTTCCCCGTCCAGAAGGCGCTTACAGAAATGGTCCAAGCTCCCTTAATCATGGAATCATTTAGGTTGGAAAAGACCCTCAAGATCGAGTCCAACTGTTGACCTAACGCTGCCAAGTCCACCACTAAACCATGTCCCTAAGCGCCACATCTACAAGTCTTTTAAATACCTCAAGGGATGTTTAGTTAATTTTCAAAGGTCATACTGTTTTAGTACTGTGTTTTTGCCACAAACATGCTAGGCATCAGCCACAAAGGAGGAAAAAAACCCAAACAAAAAAAAAACCACTTAATTTGAACCTGAGCAGCTTGTTGAGCTGGGACTGGTGGCCTCATTCACCTGGTGAAGATAAGAAAGAGCAAAGCTTG